>NW_026606092.1:38606428-39215714 GCF_029834395.1 Sorex fumeus | reverse complement strand
AAGCAAGTCCATAGAGCACATTATTGTATGGGATGTTAACCTCCATTTTATAGAAGAAGCGGAAGAGGCTTTTAGAATTTTACAAAATGTGTCTGGAACTAGATACATACATTAAACAAAAAATAGAAACAAGTTAAAATATAAAAATTATATACTTTAATTTCTCGGACCACATTATCATTGTTTCTCAGTTTTCTATTGATAAGATTATTTATATTTAGAAAACAATTTTTAAGAAAAAAATCTCCACATGCATGAAGGTACCGGCAGAGGAACAAAGGCATGCGGGTCCTGGGGCTGAGATCGCCAAGCCTGCTCAGATCGGGGCTGAGCATCCTCCACTCAGATCCTCCATCTTTCAGTAGGCAGGGGTCATACCCACTAACTGACCCCCCCAGCCGTGTAATCTCACCAGTGGCCAACACCCAGAGACTATAAAACCCAGCTCCTGGAAGAGAACAGCACAGAGTCTCCTGCCCCTGTGCCTGGCTGTCCTAGCTGGGGCCCCCTTGGAGGGGAATGGGTTGAGTTTCCCTCCCCACCCCAACCAGAGCCCCGGCAGCTGAAGACCTCCAGAACCAGCCACCACCATGCTGAGACCACTCTCCACACGCATGAAGGTACCGGCAGAGGAATAAAGGCATGCGGGTCCTGGGGTGAGATCTCCAAGCCTGCTCGGATCAGGGCTGAGCATCCTCCACCCAGATCCTCCGAATTCCAGTAGGCAGGGGTCACATCCACCAACTTCCCCCTGGTGTCATGTAATCCCATCAATGGCCAAGACCCAGAGACTATAAAACCCAGCTCCCAGAAGTGCACGGCCGCATTTGCGGCTGCGCAACATCTTATTATCTCATTCATGCTTTGGACAACCTGGCAGGCTACCGAATGTAACCTGTCCACACAGCAGAGTCTGGCAAACTCCCCGTGGTATACCCAATATGCCAAATTCCAGTAACAATGATGGGTCTCATTCTCCTAACCCTGAAAGAGCCTTGAATATGGCACTTTTTAAAATCTCAGGTCTAGGGCGAAGGAGACATTACTGTGCCTGCTCAAGGCAGTCAATGAACAACAGGATCATCGTGATTGTGAGAGAACAATTTTTAAAATTTTTTTGAATCACCATGAGATACAGAGTTACAAAGTTGGTTATAATCAGGTTTCAGTCACTCAGTGTTCAAAAACCCATCCCTCTACCAGTGTGCATTTCCCACCACCAATGTCCCCAGTTTCCCTCCTGCCACTCTCCCCCCAGCCTATTTCTATGGCAGGCACTTGCCTTCTTTCTATGTCTCCATGTCTGTATTTCTCTGTCTCTCTTTCTCTCTATGTCTCTCTCTGTCACCCTCTTTGGAACATCATGGTTCTCAATCCAGGTACTGAGAGGTTATCATGTTTGTTCCTTTACCTGTTTTCATCACATAGCTCTTATCCAGAGTGATCCCTTCTCCATTCCAACTGCTTTTCTCCCCAGCATTTGAGGTAGGCTTCCAAACTTCAACCAATCCTTCTGGCCCTTGTATCTACTGTCCTTAGGTATTGGTCTCATATTATGTTTTTTCATATCTCACAAGTGTGTCCAGTCATTCCATTTTTCTATACCTCGCCTTCTCACTCATTTCACTCGCCATGATATTCTTCATGTCCATCCATTTATAAGCAACTTTTATAACTTCATTTTTCCTAACAGCTGCATATTATTCCATTGTGTAGATGTACCATAATTTCATCAACCAGTCTTCTGTTTTCGGGCACTTGGGTTTTTCTAGAATCTGGCAATTGTGAATAGTGCTGCAATGAACATAAAAGTGCCAGATAGCATTTCTGCTGTGTGTTTTTTAACCCCTTGACTATATTCTCAGAAGTGATTTTGCTGGGTCATATGAAAGCTCAATAATTTAGCAGTGAATTATATATCTTGGCTATTAAACCCTTATCAGATTGGCATTGGGCAAATATTTTTTCCCAATCTTTGGGCTGTAACTTGGTCACTGTTTCTTTTGAAGTGCAGAAACTTTATAGATTAATGTTGCCGGCCCAGCAGAGCTGGGTTCGATTCCTCCACCCCTCTCGGAAAGCCCGGCAAGCTACTGAGAGTATCTTGCCCGCACGGCAAAGCCTGGTAAACTACCTGTGATGTATTCAATATGCCAAACACAATAACAACAAGTCTCAAGATAAAGATGTTATTGGGTCCACTCGAGCAAACCAATGAACAATGGGAGGACAGTAACAGTGACAGTCGTCCCATTTGTTTAACTTTGATTTCACTTGATTGGTGAATTTCATCTTTAAAGATGCCTTTAGCTTCAATGTCGTGGAGAGTTCTGCCTGCATTGTCCTTCATGTATCATATGGATTCAGGTCTTATATAGAGGTCTTTAATCCTTTTTGATCTAAATTTTGTGCCTGTCGTTAGAAAGAGGTCTGAGTTATTATTATTTTTTTTTATGTGGCTGCCCTGGAGGTCTTCGGCTCCAGGGCAGCCACATACAAAAAAAAAAAGACCTCCAGGACCAGCCACCACCATGCTGAGACCACTCTCCGCACACATGAAGGTACTGGCAGAGGAACAAAGCCACGCGGGTTCTGGGGCCGAGATCTCCAAGCCTACTCGGATTGGGGCCAAGCATCCCCCACCCAGATCCTCCAAATTCCAGTAGGCGGGGGTCACACCCACCACCTGGCCCCCTGGCGCCGTGTAATCCCATCAGCGGCCAAGACTCAGAGACTATAAAAACCAGCTCCCGAATGCGGCCGCGTAACATCCTATTATGACATTTTATTATCTCATTCCTACTTTGGACAAACTGGCAGGCTACCGAATGTAGCCTGCCCACATGGCAGAGTCTGGCAAACTCCCTGTGGCGTACCCAATATGCCAAATACCAGTAACAATGATGGGTCTCATTCTCCTAAAGAGCCTTGAATATAATCTCAGGGCTAGGATGAAGGAGACGTTACTGGGGCCTGCTTGAGACAATTGACAATTAACAGGATGATTTGTGATTTTGATTGGTGATGTGGCTGCCCAATTTTTCCAGCACCACTTGTTGAAGAAGATTTCCTTGCTGCACATCATATTTCTTGCTCCTTTATCAAAGATTAGGTGATCATATATTTGAAGGTCGGTGTCAGAGTATTCAACTCTTTTCTATTGATCTGTGCATCTGTCTTTTTTCCAGTACCATGCTGTTTAAACTACTACCGATTTGTAGTACAGTTTGAAGTTGAGGAAGGTGATGCCTCCCATTTTCTTTTTCCCAAGGATTGTTTTAGCCACTTGTGGGGGTGTTCCATAAGAATCATGGGTAGTTTTCCATAAGAATTTCAGGAGCGTTTAATCTATTTATTTGAAAAATGCTGTATGTATTCTTATAAGGGGCTGCATTAAATCTTTATAATGCTTCTGGGGGAATAGTGCCATTTTGAAAATGTTAATCCTCCCAATCCATGAGCAGGGAATATGTTTCCATTTTCTCCTGTCTTCTTTTATTTCTTGAAGTAGTGTTTTGTAGTGCTTTTTTTGTTTTGTTTTTTTATAGGTCTTCACCTCTTTAGTTAAACTAATTTTGAGGTACTTGATTTTCTCTGAGACATGATTGTGAATGGTATTTTTTAAAATTTATTTATTGAATCACCGTGATAAAAGTTACAAAGCTTTCAGGTTTAAGTCTTGGTCATACAATGATCAAACACCCATTCCTTCACCAGTGCGTATTTTTCACCACCAAGAACCCCAATATACCCCCCTTCCCACCCCCCGCAATGCCTGTGAGGCAGATGATTTCTACTTAACTCTCTCTCTCCATTTTTTAAAAATTTTATAAAAGTGTTTTATTTATTTATTTTTAAAAAAAATTTTATTAGTGAGACACCATGAGGTACAGTTGTAGACTTACAAATTTTGTGTTGGGTTTCAATTATACAATGATCAAATACCCATCCCCCCACCAGTGCCCATTTCCCACAACCATGGATCCCAGTATCCCTCCCACCCCCCATATCCCCCATTCCATCCTGCCTCTGTGGCAGGGCATTCCCCTTTGTTCTCTCTCTCTCTCCTTTTGGGTGTTGTGGTTTGCAAAAGAGACATTGAGCGGCAATCATGTTTGGTCTATAGTCACTTTTAGCATGCTTCTCCCATCCTGGGAGGATCCTCCTAACACTCTTTATTTGGTGCTCCCTTCTCTATCTGAGCTGCCTTTTCCCACAGCATGTGTGGCTGGTCTCCAAGCCATGGAGCAAAATTCCTGGTACTAATCTCTCTCTATTTTGATTACACTCATTATTTCAACAAAGATGCACCATTATTATTTGGTATTCCCCCCCCCCAACAATCAGAACTGCTGAAAAAGGCATTGTGAAATAATTTGTTTTCTATTGCTGGTTTTGAGACCATATGATGTCGCGAGGCTGCAATAGCGGCCACGCAATTTTGGATTTCTGATATTTTAGCAATTAAGTCTGAAGGGATTTCTGCCAAAAGCCGGATAATTACAAGATTGGTTTGTGTGCCTTTGGGGCCATGACCGTGCCAGAGAGCTGCTCATGGGGGCAACTTGTGGCCTCAGTAGGGCATGAAGGATGTGCTGGTACTGCCCCCATCCCATGAGGCTACAGTTGCCCCATCACTGCCGGCTCATACCTGGCTGTCTAATAAGCTCTGAGGTGGTGGCCAAAGTGCTTCCTGGGGGCGGGGCGGAAGAGACAGACACCCTTTCCCTCCTGGGGGGGAGGCACGGAGCCAGAGTTTAAGGCATAGTCCATTCACCTTTATGCCGCAAGCTGTTAGGTTCTGAATTAGGTTTGTGTGTCTCTGGAGCCATGGCCATGCCAGAGAGCCGCTCGTGGGGGGCAACTCGTGGCTTCAGTGGGGTGTTGGTATTGTTTTACTAAAGTCTCTCTCTTCTCTTTTAGTATTTGTACGGAGGAAAGACACAGACTTCTTGCTATTGATTTTGCAACCTGCCACTCTACTATACAAATCTATTGTTTCTAGGAGCTTTTTCATAGAGTCTTTAGGATTCTCTAAGTACAGGACCATGTCATCTGCAAAGAGTGAGATGAGAGCTTGACTTCTTCCTTTCCTTTCGGGATACCTTTGATATCTTTATCTTGCCTAACTGCTATGGTAAATACTTCTAGTACTATATTGAATAAAAGTGGCAAGAGTGGGTAAACTTGTCTTATCCTAATCTTAGAGGGAAAGCATTTTGATTTTCCCCATTGAGAATAATGCTTTCTGTGGGCTTGTGGTAGATGGCTTTGACTATACTGAGGAAAGTTCCTTCAACTTACATTTTATTGAGAGTTTTTATCATGAATGGGTGATGGATCTTGTCAAATGCTTTTGCGCATCTATTAATATGATCATATGGTTTTAATCTTTTTTATTGATATAGTGTATTATGTTGATTGACGTGTGAACGTATGAACGTTAAACCATGCTTGCATCCCGGGGATGAATGCTTCTTGGTCATGGTGTATGATCTTTTTAATGAGTCATTGGATTCAAATTTTGTTGAGAATCTGTGTTCATCAGAGATATCGTTCTATAATTTTCTTTTTTGTGGTGTCTCTTGTGCTTCAGGTATCAGGGTGATATTTTTTACATAGAAACTGAGAGTGTTTCTGTTTCTTCAATATCCTGGAAAAACTTGAAAAGAATAGGCAATAGGTCCTCTTTAAAGGTGTGAAAGAATTCACTAGTGAATCGATCTGGGTCTGGGCTTTTGTTTTGGGAAAGACTTTTGATTACCACTTTAATTTCCTTTATGGTGATAGGTCTGTTCAGGTATTCCAGATCTTCTTGGTTCAGCTTTGGGAGGTTATAGAAATCTAGGAATTTATTCATTCCTTCAAATTTCTCTTGTTTTGCGCCATAAAGATTTTCAAAGTAAATTTTGATGATCATTTGGATTTCTGAAGTTTCTGTTGTGATGTCCCCCTCTCTCTCTCTCTCTCTCTCTCTCTTTCTGTTTCTTTGTAGGTCTCACTAGTGGTTTATTGATCTTGTTTATTTTCTCAAAGAAATAGCTCTTGGTTTCGTTGATCTTTTGGATTGTTTAGGGGATTCCAGCTCATTGATTTCTGCTTTGAGTTTTATTGTTTCCTTTATTCTGCCTGGTTTGGGCTCCTTTTGTTGGTCATTTTCCAAGATCTTGAGCTGTGAGGTTAAGTTATTGATGTGAGCCCTTTCTTCCATCCTGATAAATGTTTGCAGAGCTATAAACTTTCCTCTTAACACTGCTTTTGCTTTGTCCCAGAAGTTCTTTAATTCTCATTTATTTTCAGGAATCTTTCGACTTCCTGTTTTCCTCTCTATATTTAGAGACCAATTTAGAAAGCATATGCTGCCATATCTCTTTCAATAATGATTTTGATTTCTACTGTATCTTTGTGTTTATTTAGTTTGGGGGACCACAACAGGCAGTGTTGAAGACTTACTTCTGCCTCAGCGAGTAAGCCAGGTCTCACTCCAAGTGGTGTTGGGGGACCATTGTATATGACTCGATATATATATTTGCCTTATTTCCTATGGGTTCTAATGTCTTCAAACATAATATTTGCATATTGTATTATAATACAACCAAATTCAAAAGCTAAAATTGAATAAGAAGGTGAATACAGAACTCCAGGATGAAAATGTTAAGTTTAATAAATGATTATCGTGAAACTACTATTGGTATGAGATGTAGGAAAAGGTGGTGATAGAGATGGTGAGGGGTTATTGTTGATAGTGATCTTCTTGTTGGTGCTGTAAAGGGTGTTGCTGCAATCAGTGGTAATGGTAGTGAAGAATATGGTTCTAGTGTTGGTGGTAGAGGTAGAAATCATAGACATGGTTTTGGTATTGGTGATGGTGCTGTGATGATGGAGATTTTGATAGTTCTGAAAGTGTAGTAGTGAAAATACTGCAAAAAATAAGAATTATTAGTCAGAGAAAAAATTATGATTAGGGCTTGAAAAGTAATACAATGGATCAGATTCTTGCTTTACATTTGGTATACCCCAGTTCAATCCCTGGCACTTCATATGGTCCCCCAACACCACTTGGAGTGAGACCTGGCTTACTCGCTGAGGCAGAAGTAAGTCTTCAACACTGCCTGTTGTGGTCCCCCAAACTAAATAAACACAAAGATACAGTAGAAATCAAAACTAATTTAATCAAGGTAAAAAAGGAAAAAAGTGAAATAAATTGCATGAAAAATAAATAAATTAGCATGAAAATAAATTGGAAACAGGTTTGTTTTACTTTCTATCAAAACTAAGTTATGAAGCACATAGAATATAACAATCCTGGACCAAGGGATAGTGCCCATCAGAATAATGTTAGCTAACACTGAGTCAGTACTCACTATGTGCCAGATGGTATTTCAAGCACCTGAAGTGCATATAAAATCCTTGTAACAACTCATGAGCTATACTGTTCTTAGTTTTCATACTCAGATAAGAGATGGAGGCACAGAGAGGTTTTAAGTAACCTTTCCTCTATCGTATTGATAAAGAACAATGGAGCCAGGATTATGTCTATAGCTTGGATTCTTAGACATACTGATTTGGGGAACATAGAAAGTGGATGTGTACATAGTATTGATCAGCTTCCAAGGAAGAGGGTAAAGGGAGAGATAGTATTGTCCCTTAGTCTAGGTTAAGTAGAGTCAGCATGATATATGGAGCTTAAGGGCCTAGGGAGGACCCTGGTGCCCCAATGCATCAATTTCTCATTTTCAAGACGAGGAAGAAATGATTCCTTAACCCATTTTGTCTGCTGGAGCTGCTAGCTCATTCCGTGTAAGCCCAGGGGAGTTGGCATATGCATGGCTAGTGTCTGGCTGTCATATCTGCACCAGGAATGCAGATTTTCTGGGTTAAAACTATTAGCGTCTCTCTATTTTCACAGATAGAGGAACTAAGTGTTTTTTAGAGGAAATTTTGATGTTGCTGCTGACACGTGTGGTCTGGGCTGTCAGATGAAACCCATAATCATGGCCAGTCACTCCAGGCCCATTTTGAGAGGCGGTTTGTCCATTAGTTGGTGATTCCGTCCTTCTTGTGCTACAGACACATCCTCTGCCCCATCCAAGCAGCTCTGTGAAGGTCCTGACACATTGGCTTTCACGCATGCTTTAATGATTAGCTCCCCTCCCCCTGCCTCACCATGGGAACATATGGACCCGATGTCTATTTTTGCTCCTTGGCTCTGCTTTTTGTATCTTTTGGTCTGTTGTTTTATTAATAAGCTCTTTTATGAATTAATTTTAAAAAATATCTTCTCTTTACAGAAAGATAGAAGAGGAACTATCCACTTGCCATTCTCCATGATCTTCTCTCTCTCTCTCTCTCTCTCTCTCTCTCTCTCTCTCTCTCTCTCTCTCTCTTCTCTCTCTCAGGAGTCACTGTCACCAGTACCTATGATAACAAGGGATGGTAATAAGATAGAGCTAAATTTGGGAAAGGGAGAGAGCTCAAGTCTAAACAATATCATCACTTTTACCTTCTTTTTCATGCCTTAAGCATACTTCAATGTTTTAACCCCACACAAAACTATTTTGTCTCATATACTCATTGTCTCAAAAAGTGCTATTCCAACCTACACACCAGGGGAAGACGAGATAGATATATAAATAACCAATGGCTTAAAAATGTAATGTGTTCTGTCACTTTTTACTGAAACCTAAGAAACTAGGAAAATAGTTTATTTATTAAAAAGTCTGTATTGCTTTTCTATAACGAAGGGAAAGTCATTGACTTTATTAATAGAAGTGGGAAGATGGGGAGCACATGGGAAGTATGTTTATACTTAGCAGCTACCAGAGTGACAATTCTTTATTTATTTTTGCTGATGTTTATAGAATGTCAAGATTGAGGAATTTTTAGTCGTATTAAATAGGTTTAAGATTGTAAAGTTGCTAATAAAAATTTTATGGGGTTAACAATGCCACTTGTAGAACTTGTAACCTCAAATCTGAGCTTTTCAGGCAAAATCATTGTAGGCAAATGCCTATGTAGGATTCCTAAAGCAAACATATGTGGTGTTTGTCAGAACCAATTACAGATTGTTAGAGTTTAGGAGTTTGAGGGTGGGAGTGAGGAAATCCACTGCTCTGAAAAAAGTGCAAAATGATGCGAATGTTAACAATAACTAGCTAATCATTACATCTGCTGAAGCTTTATATGTCAATTAAAATTTTCAACACCAATGAATAAAATTGCACGAACAATAGGAGTTATGGTCACAATAAAAAGGAAGACCCCTGTCAGGACTGAACAATCACATAGCATTTACTCTTGGCGGGCTTTGATATCAGGTGCCAACTTTCTGACTAATGAAGAAATTGCTACTGATTGTGCCTATTGACTTGTGCTCAGATTTAAATGATAGAAAGTGGCAGTAAGTGTATACAAAAGAAATGTGCCCATTTGCAAAAGAGTCTTATTTGAGTTCAGAGAAATATTTAACTTAGAATGAGAAAAGCAATAAAGCGAATTTTTAAATGACTTTTATTGAATTCAAAAAATGTGAGCCAAAAGCACTTGAGCTAAATTTAAAAACACTTGTATTGAGTTAATGGTGAGTATAAAGAATTAAATCAATAACCCTCCTTCTTGCCATTAAGTTCAAAAACAGTGAGAGCATTTTATTAACTGTGTTGTTTTAAATTCAACTATATATGTGCCCTCAATTTGCAAGGTTTTTCTGGCTCCTGCATGTGGACTTCAAAAATTGTGTGCATGTAATTTAAGCCATGAATAAAGTGAATTTGGGCAGACTGTTCAACCACTCCACTCAGTATCATAACAATGAATTAAGGACAGCTTTCTGGGTGTCACATGCTGTTATGTTTCTGGAGGAGCAATCCCTGCTAGTGAAGTGAACCCACACTAGCCTATGACATCCTATGACGTTTATTATAATCTATAACTTACATAACGAAGTGGAGGTAAATTCCCCATATGGTAAATATTAGATCAGAACATGAAATTGCTCTTGTTGTAGGTCAAAGATGGTTGAATAACAGCGATTTCATATGGTACAACCTAATATAGCCCCCTGGAATTCATCCATCCACCCATCTATCCATTCATTCATCTGTCAGTCATTCAACAAACTAGTGGCTGCTCTACCAGGTGATGGGTGTACAGTGATTAAACAAAGATATGGCCCTTATGATAGGATGAGAAACAAACTGCAAACAATCAAACTTTCCGTACATGCTTACTTAAAGTTTGGGCTAAGCACTATCATGATACTAGGTGGCAAAACAATAATCGAGGGAACCAAGACAAGTGGATTCAGAGGAAGGGGCTGTGTGGGCTGTGCCTATGTGATACACTGGCCAACCCTGAATCAGGAATAGCCCTGCAGGGAAGGGAAACGCTTGAGGACCTGACTGGAGTGGAAGGTAGGAGGTCATACATTTAAATGAGTCCAGAAAGCGGAGGTCTATCTCTTGGCTTCATCCTGGATACTTCTCTGTCCAGCCCTCTGAAATTATGCCCAAATGAGATGGTTAGGCCAGCTTGTCTGCCCTAGGACCAAGTACCCCTGGGTTGCAGGTAAATGATCTCATTTCTTCTGTAAGTCTTTACTCAGAATTAGGGCCCAGAGATAGTAATTATTATAGCCCATTTCATAGATGTGAAAACTAAGACCCAGAGAGTTGAGCGACTTGTCCATGGTCTCACAGTGGCAGGTGATAGGATCAGTCAGGACCTCAAGGATTCTTCCTTTGACTTGTGTTATGTGACCTCCCTACCCCATTCCTCCCAAGACAATTACTGAAATGCTGCATGCTTTTTGCTTTGATTTTCTTCAAGAAATATAGTGGTCAAGCCATGACCCTGTGAGTCAGAGGCCATTTCTCCTCTCCCAGTAACTACAGCTTTTCTTTTTGAATTCTTTAAGGAAGGGGGAAACTTCACACACAAGAGCATGGATGCCGAGGAACGCAGGTCCAGCAGATTGGGAGAGCAAGCTAACTTTGACTTTGGACAGAAGTCTCAAGTATCAAGGGATCTGTGCATATCCTCTCCAGTGATGGTGATGAGGTTCTAGGGGAAAGCCAGAGCTGAGCAGGAATCATCCCTTGCAGCACAGACTTTCTAGCTCCATACTTCTCTTACTTGTCTGTGAATTTCCAGGTTCTATGTGCGTGCTGGACCAGAGTGAAAAGGGAAAGGTCAAGAGGGATTCCAGGAAAAGGTAATTCCCAGTCCAGGATCATCTTTGCCACTGAAACATTTTTTTTCCAGTGCCAACTCACAAAGCTCTGTTTGGGGGTTACTGCATTTTTTCATCCCCTATTACAAATGGTAGGGCATATTTTGGAGTCCCAGAGGGCAGAATTCACAAGCTATGTTATCTCTGCTTCCTGGGAGCTGCCAAGCCTGTGAAACCACTGGCGCCACAAGCAGGGAGGAATGCCTTGCCACTGTGATTGTCTCCCAAGTTTTTAGGCGCCTGGGTGTGTAGGGGGGCGGGGGTTGGGGCAGTCCCTTTCAGGCAGCAGGACTAAGGCACATCCTATCCAGGCAGTTTGGATAGGGGCCTTCCTGGATGCTTCAGTGCCTGTATCGATTTCAGGGTCTTGCATGGAACCAGAGCTGGAAAGGAGGGGCAGCTTGTAGCACTGTGAAATGTGATCAAGCTGGTTTGGTTCAGAAAGCCCATGTTGGGTGACACCTGCCTATCTGTTACATGGATACTCTTACACAACTGTCTGGGAATTCCCCTGCATTATGGCATGTGCAGTGGTGCCAAGCTGACCCAGTGTGGGTGGGCACCAGGAAGGAGGGGACCCATTGGCTTCTCTTTTCCTTCTTTGGTGGTACAGAACTCCCATGTCCACATTGCTGATTTTAGTGGAGCCATTCCTTTGCCTGCACACTCGAAAGTCTTTTAGACTGGGGCATGCTATTCTCCCTGATCATCTTCAGAGCAAATCCAAGCACTTTTAAAACCCAGGAAAAGAAGTCCTCAAATTTCTTTTTTAGTATTTAAACTAGGGCTGGAGCAATAGCACAGTGGGTAGGGTATTGGCCTTGTTCACGGTTAACCCGAGTTCAATTCCTCTATCCCTCTCGGAGAGCCCAGCAAGCTACCGAGAGTATCCAACCTGTACGACAGAGCCTGGCAAGCTCCCCGTGGTGTATTCGATATGCCAAAAACAGTAACAAGAAGTCTCACAGTGGAGACGTTACTGGTGCCCGCTCGAGCAAATCAATGAACAATATTTAAACTTAAGAGGCATCAACACAAATGTCTGCTAATGAACATAATGAATAAAATGGATATGGAAGCCATAGCAGCCCTGTGACAGGAAATCACTGAGCTATAAAAGTGAAGGAGCTGCTGGTAGATGGACCCACATGGTGAATCTCCAAAGCATCGTGCTAACAAATGGTGTTAGGCTTACGAGACTGCATTCCGTGTGATTCCACTCATATGACATTTTGGAAAACCCAAAGCTATCAGGAAAAATTAGTCCCAGTGTTCAACCCACCCTAAAAGATAAGTCAGGAGCTCTGTGGAAGAAGAGGTCAAAATAACAAACATTCAGACATTTCCAGACTCTGTTTAAGAGAGAATTGACTCCTTTGCTTCTCTTGAAACACCTTTTCTATACACCAGGGAAAAAGTTGAATGTTCTAAATCAGATAAAACATCTGTAAATCACAGAAATATCTGTCTTCTCAGGTTGGGCATTCTGAGATGAGAGAATCTCATCAATTTCTTAATTGTTTTGCTTTGAGAAATGTCTATGTGCCCAGAGACTTAGGATTCTTACGTCATTTCATATAGAATCATAGTGTCCCAAAAGTCTGTCTTTGAGATTCGAAAGTTCCCTGGGATCTCCACTTCAGGACTTCATTGGAAAGTAGAGGATGTGTGGGAGACAAAAGGGGCTAGCTAGGCATTGGGGGAGGGAAGTGGACACTGATGAATGTATCAGTGTTGAATCATTATATATCTGAAACTCAATTATGAATAACTTTATAATTTCACAGTGACTAATTAAAAGTTTATTTAAAAAGAAACCTCTGGAATAATCTAGACATTCCACTGGGA
Organism: Sorex fumeus; assembly: GCF_029834395.1. Taxonomy (NCBI): domain Eukaryota; kingdom Metazoa; phylum Chordata; class Mammalia; order Eulipotyphla; family Soricidae; genus Sorex; species Sorex fumeus. Next base: position 39,202,636 of record NW_026606092.1, on the reverse strand, counting down.
CTGTAATGTCCATGATGACCTAACCTCTGGGAACATGGTGCTATCAGCTAAGGCAGATTGGTCCTCTTCCCTAAGTCCTGTCCCGCTCTCTACAGTCTTTCACTACTATCTCACTTTCAAGAGAGAGGATCTGAAAGCTTTCAGGTTTCTTAGAGGCTAGGTGAACAACCAATAGTGTTACCTCTACTACATTTTGTTGGTGAAAGCAAAGGACAGTCAGCTCAGTTTCAAAGAGAGGGGAATCGACCATGCTGCTTCCTTATTGGAGAGGCGCTGTGCATCTACAGTGATGGCTGGATTGCTGATGACTGTCTTTGGAGACAATTAGCCACACTAGGATCTTGAAAAGTGCAAGAACTTTGACTCATCAGTGTGAAGGATAATCCTATTGTACCTGCCAGAAAATGAATTCCAGGGAGGAGCCTTAGCCTTTGCATCCTGTGTTTCGAGAACCTGTTCTCTAATATGTTGCTTCTTATGTTCTCATTAAGACTTCAGGATCATGTTATATAGTTATATAACATGTTATATAGTGTTATATAGTTCTCAGGATCATGGTGTTATATAGTTCTCAGGATCATGGTGTTATATAGCTCTTAGGATCATGGTGTTATATGGCATTGCTTATATGGCACTACAATGTTAGGAACTGTAAGGCATGTCTGAACATCTACCCCAGAAACCTCACAATATTTCAAGCATTGGGGTTAAGGGGTGGTCCCAACAGTGTAAGAGTGATGTTGGTGGGGTCCTGTAGGCAATGTGCTGTATGTGCCTATTCTGTTTAAAGTTGAAGTTTTGATTTAATTTTGATACTCCATGCAAAACATTATGTGGAATTGATTTTTTTCGAAAATATAAAAACTGTAGTTTAAAATAAGATAGTTTTAAATTTATTTTTATCTTTTCTATTGAATCACTGGGCTGCAGTGATAGAATAGTGGGTAGGGCTTTTGCCTTGTATGCAGCCGACCCGGGTTTGATACCTCCGTCCCTCTTGGAGAGACCGGCAAGCTACCGAGAGTATCCTGCCAGCATGACAGAGCCTGGCAAGCTCCCCATGGCGTATTCAACATGCCAAAAACAGTAACAACAAGTCTCACAATGGAGACGTTACAGGTGCCCACCAGAGCAAATTGATGAACAACGGGAGGACAGTGCTACAGTGCTATTGAATCACCGTGAGACAGACCTTTATGAAGATGTTCATGATTGGATTTCAGTCATACAGTATTCCATAAAGTAAGATTTGAAATAGTTGTTTTCAGCTTAGTCATAAAATATTTAGAAGAACATTTACATTTTTTAATTTTACATGATTCTATTTGAGTTTTTAGGGGTGTTCTTTTTTATTTAAATTTGGGGCCACTCCCCCAAAAGTATTGAAGGAGCATGCCCAGAGTGTTCCTCAAGGACTATATAGTGCCAAGGGTTAAATCCAGAATTTCCAGCATGCAAAGCATGTGCACTAACCCTCTGAGGGATCTTCCTGTTTCTGGGGGAATTCTCATTCCATCAACCTGTCAGGCAATTTGGAGTTGAGGACAACTTTACACATAGTAGGTATTAGTTCTTGCCTTTTTTTAAAAAAAATTTTTGGGCTATATCCAAAGATGTTCAGAGTCTACTCCAGCTCAGTGCTTAAGGGATGGTCCTGGTCATGAGTTCCAGGGATTAAACCTGGACTACTAGAGTACAAAGCAAGTGCTACAACCTGTAAGTTTTATCTCTAGCCCCTAACTGCTGAAAAATTCATATACTATTTGGGTTGGAGCGATAGCACAGTGGGTAAGGCATTTGCCTTGCACGTGGCTGACCTGGGTTTGATTTCTCTGCCCCTCTCGGAGAGCCCAGCAAGCTACCAAGAGTATCTCGCCCACATGGCAAATCCTGGCAAGCTCCCCGTGGCATATTCGATATGCCAAAAACAGTAACAAGAAGTCTCACAATGAAGATGTTAGTGGTGCCCACTCGAGCAAATCGATAAACAATGAAGGACAGTGCTACAGTGCTACTATCACTTAATCACTTAATCACTTAACTTCCCGTTAGTCGTCGATTTGCTCGAGCAGGCGCCAGTAACGTCTCCATTTGTCCCTGGCGTGTGTTAGTGTAGCCCAATGGCATCTGTTCGCTCCGGGAACATGAAGAGCCTCAAATCGATCGTTCATGATCTTGACGAAGAAGTCTGACCATCTGGTAGGAGGGCCTCCGCGCGGTCTTTTGACATCCCGTGGAATCCAGTCCATAACAGCTCTAGTCCAGCGGTCGTCTTTAAATCTCAGGTCGTCTTTAAACCTGGCACCCGAGCTGCGCAGGAGGAAGAGAGCGGCTTGGAACGCCTTCAAGAACGTCGAAGAAATAGCTAAGAGGACGAAGAACCTTCGGCTCCAGGCACATCTCTGTGATTCCACTGTTCTTCCTGCATTAACATATGCCTCAGAGACCTGGGCCCTACGCAAACAAGATGAGAATGCTATTCAGGTCTCCCAAAGAAGAATAGAAAGAGCTATGCTTGGAATATCACGTCTCACTCAAATGAGAGAAAGAATCCAGAGTTCTGACATCCGTCGACGATCAAGAATCAGGGATGCTGTCTCATTTGCCAAGGTGTTGAAAATCATGACCGACAGTGCTACTATATTATTTACAAAAATGGTGTTAGAATTAAAATGCAAGATGAATAAAATATATAACTTTCCATATGTTCTGAATGGTTCCCTATGTTTTCAAAGATTTCAAACCAGCATGCACCATTTATGTATTTATTTTCATCCTGAAAATTTTTTCCTTTCCTGCTCTCTTGACAACTGGTAAGGCAGCGTGGATTTTTTATTATTATTTTATTATTGTTTGGAATTCTACTTTAGAGGCGTCAATGGCAGCAAAAACACATACGAACTCCCAGTTTTCTTTTTGTTCAATGTAGGAGTACTGCTATTTATTCAGTCATTGATTAAGCTGATTGAATCGAGCATGAACTCCACATTACTTTTTAAAAAAATTTTTTAACTGAATATCTGTGAGATACAAAACTGTTTATAATTGGGTTTCAGTTATACAATGATCCAGCACCCATCCATCCACCAGTGTACATTTCCCACCACCAATGTCCATTTCCTACCACCATACTCCCCCACTCCCCCCGCCCCCGACACACACACAAACCTTAAGCCTCCCTTTGTGGGAAGCACTTCCCTTCTTGCTCTCTCTCTCCTTTTCCTTTTGTTCATAATGGTTTGCAACACAGATGTTAAGTGGTTATTAATCAGGGCATTCAATATTTTTATTGGGGCAGTAAGGGTGAAGTAACTTTTCAATAGGGTGGTCGCTTTGGGCTGTGGATGTGACTGCCAAGGCTTCTGGAATTACAGGGAGGTGGGGAGAGGTAACTCATCCCAACCTGAGAAAGCCTGGAGATTTCAGTCACAAACCCGAATACCCACATTTTCAGCAGATTATATCTTGGTATACAGTGGTAGAGCATTTATCTTGTGCGCAGCCGGCCTGGCCAACCAGGTTCGATTCCTCTGCCCCTCTCGGAGAGCCTGGTAAGCTACCAAGAGTATCTTGCCCGCACAGCAGAGCCTGGAAAGCTACCCATGACGTATTGGATATGCCAAACACAGTAACAACAAGTCTCACAATTTGTTGTGAGACGTTGCTGGTACCTGCTTGAACAAATTGAAGAACAACGGGAGGACAGTGCTACAGTGTTGGTCTTGGTGAGGTCTGTCCTGAGACGATGGAGTAGGGCCAGGGGTAAGATGGCAATTTTGGGTTGGGGAAGCAAGTGGCTGTTGGGGGCTCTGCTTGGACGAGCTTCTGGCCAACCTTCCCCCCTCCAATTTACCCTGGTCTGTTCAGCCATGCACAGGTCCGGGATTAACTGTGACTTTTGATCTCTTTCAAGATTTATTTATAGGACTCTGAAGCAAGGCCGGTATTAGAGCTTACATGATGGCGCCGTGTAATCCCATCAGCGGCCAAGACTCAGAGACTATAAAAACCAGGTCTCGGAAGAGAAGAGTGCAGTCTTCTGCCCCCGTGCCTGACTGTCCTCGCTCGCCGGGACCCCTTGGAGGGGAGCGGGTTGAGCTTTCCTCCCCGCCCCGACCAGGGCTCCGGCAGCCAAAGACCTCCAGGACCAGCCACCACCATGCTGAGACCACTCTCCGCACACATGAAGGTACTGGCAGAGGGACAAAGTCACGCAGGTTCCGGGGCCGAGATCTCCAAGTCTACCCGGATTTGGGCCGAGCATCCTCCACCCAGATCCTCCAAATTCCAGTAGGCGGGGATCACACCCACCAACTGGCCCCCTGGCGCCGTGTAATCCCATCAGCAGCCAAGACTCAGAGACTATAAAAACCAGATCTCATTTTATTATGACATCTTATTATCTCATTCCTACTTTGGACAAACTGGCAGGCTACCGAATGTAGCCTGCCCACACGGCAGAGTCTGGCAAACTCCCCGTGGCGTACCCAATATGCCAAATACCAGTAACAATGATGGGTCTCATTCTCCTAAAGAGCCTTGAATATAATCTCAGGGCTAGGATGAAGGAGACGTTACTGGGGCCTGCTCGAGGCAATCGACGACTAACAGGATGATTTGTGATTTGTTTTGTGATGATGGTGCTGGAGTTGGTTTGTGGGGGTGACTGCAAGTGCTTCCAGGATTATGTGGAATTTAAATGAAGTGTTGACTCTTAAAAGTTAAAAAAGATGCAATACAATTTTTTTGTTCTTTTCATGAGAATAACTGATTTAGAGATCTGAATGGTTGGTTGGGCCTGGTATCATCTATCATCTACTATTTCTAGAACATTTTAGATAAGAGGATTCATCCAAGCTTAGTAATGGGAATAAAGGTCTTAGTGTTGCTTTGCTTTGTTGAAGAAGTCTTTCATTTGACTGGGATCCTGCCTCTACCTTGCAAAACTTTTCCATGCTGCAGAATAACAATTATTGCAGGATTATCTTGTGCTGCGAACTGTCTCTAGAGCCTACTGAGAGCTGATTTTGCTAACTCAGCTCTTTCTCAGCTTGCCTGCCTGGATGATGTCAGCTGTGATGTTGCCACTCTCAAGAATCCCCCCTCCCACTGCTTGAAGCCTTTAAGTCCAGCTAGCTCACTGCCTTTTGGTCTAGTTTGAAATGTCTTCATTCCCTGCCCCCTTTCCTGTGCCCTCTACTTTTGATATCCTTGAGGCTGATGGTGTTTGTCAGGTCTGTCTTCAACTCTGGGGAAAGAGCTGGTGGAGCCATCTGTGGGTTTTGGAGATCTTCCCTGGCTGTAATTATTTTCCCCCAAGTCATCCTTAAAGAAAAGCAGCCCATTGTGGCATTACTTCCAGTTGTTGTCTGGGCTTTCCCATCATAGAGCATGTCTTGATGAGCAACAATAGTACTGCAATTTTCTGAGGAACAATAGCTGTTGATCTCTTTCCAGACAATTGAATAAAGAAGTTGGTGATGCTCAGTTTGGTCACTCACATCATTTGACTGCAGGGTTACCCACTAGAGGAATAGGATTTTCGTCACTTCTCTTCATTTTAAATGTCAGAGAGCTGTCAAGGGTTGGGGCAAAATGGAGAATGAGCACTTTCTCCACACAAACAGAAAGTCTTTCCCCCAGAACAATGGGCAAAGAAGAAAGCATCACGAAGCCTGCAGTATTTCCCAAAGTGAATGAGACTGTTTCCTGGGGTTGGGGTATTGGATGTACCAGGAGGCAGTAGTAGCCTTGTGTATAATGGGGGGTGCTTTCTGTTTACTCACTTAAAGGAAGATTTTCAGGGGAATTCTAAGTAATTCTTTTCCTGTAGGATGCTGATGCCAAATAAGTTTAAAACCAATGTGAGAGCCCCAGTAATTTGGGCCAGTTATTGCAAAGGAGAGTGAGAATTACTGAAAAGCTAAATGACATTATATTCAGCCCAGCAGTAGGAAGAGAGTTTGTTGTTAATAAACACATGGTTGAAAACTCAGGTTTTAGTCCACTCACTGTTTCAGGTTGACGCTTTCCTCTCTTTGTGTTTAAATTTTCTCACAAGAAAAACAAGTGCTGTGATTGAAGCAATAATAGCACAGCGGGTAGGGCGTTTGCCTTGCACTCGCTGACCTGTGTTCGATTCCCAGCATCCTGTATGGTCCCCCCGAGCACCACCGGGAGTAATTCCTGATGTGCCAGGAGTAACCTCTGTGCATTGCCGGGTGTGACCCCCCAAAAATGAAACAAACAAACAAACAACAACAACACAAAAAACAAGTGTGGAGTTTTGAATAAATCTCTACAAAGGTTCTTCCACATTTCATATTCTATCCTTTGGGTTTTCTTTCTTTCTTTCTTTCTTTCTTTCTTTCTTTCTTTCTTTCTTTCTTTCTTTCTTTCTTCCCTTCTTTCTGTTTTTCTGTCTTCCTTCCTTCCTTCCTTCCTTCCTTCCTTCCTTCCTTCCTTCCTTCTTTCTTTCTTTCTTTCTTTCTTCCTTTTGCTCTCTTTTGTTCCAAACCCTGTACAGACAATATTTAGAGCCCCACTGAAGCTGGGCTGCACCATGGGCTTTATTGTGAAGGCCTGTCACTGTGTTCAGCTCAAGCAGAAACAGTTCTGTATTAGGCCAACAAATCATTGCCAAGAGGAATTGGCTTTATTTGAATAGAATGTTAGTAATTAGAACATTAATTGTTCAAATGTAAATGCCTGCTTCTACAGTGCTTAAAAGCACCCACTTCTCCTCAATAGGTTGAGCAATCCTCTCCAATTGCAGTTGTCCTTTTAAGTTGTTTAGCTTGTGCTATTTTTTTTCATGGACTGTTACAACTATTTATGATTTATATGCCTCCTCCAAAAAGGAATTGAGGCAGCTTAGAACAGAAAACACATACAAAACCATGACAATTATAATTTTAAACAGGAAAAGAAGACAACAGAAAGTAATTATAAACAGGATAGACAGCTCTCCAGATACCTGAGATGAGTTTGTCTTTGTGCTTGGTCCCTGGCCAGGTGAAGTGCACATCCTCTGCTTTCTATGCACAGAGGGAGTTAAGAGGAACTTGGAGCTTTGGTAGTCTGTGAGTATAGTCAAGGACTTACTGTGTCACTTTCAATGAGAAACCCAGCTTCTTTTCTATGAGAATCAGGGGAAAGACAGACTTGCAGACAAATTCTTCAGATACAATAAGATGAAAGTACATTTTATGCTGATCTCCAAATTTCTTTTAGTGTGTATATTTTTTGGAAGAAAGTGTTCAAGGCCTAGAAATTCCAAAATGTATATTTGCTTGAATATTGGTTATATATGAATAACTATCTAAAAATGTTGTACACATAATAAAGCATAGGCATAAAAATTTAAAAAAATTGAAGCTAAAAATAAATAATATTAACATAAAAACATTGTTCATTGCTTGTTTTCTTTGCTTAGGTTTTAAAACATGCTTGCACATTGAATATAACAAAATCACCATCTCAGACACTCAACAGCAACACTAAACATATCCTGACAGTACAATTGTGCCCACCTTTTCCATACAGCACTCAGTGTTTGTTGACCCTAACTCCAGTGTCCTCATTTAATCCATGCGTTATTCTTGTGTGTGCACGTTACTCTTAGTCTTGCATCGTAGATGAGATATGGAAGTGGGAAGTTTTAGTAACTCGCTCAAGACTTACTGCAGAGCTGGCAGTCAGTCACTCTAACTTCTGGCTTCCTTACACTGTGCTACTTCATCTATGGTGTTTGTGTTGGAGTGATTACAGTGAACTAAAGCAGAGAGAGTCATCCAGATATCAATAACGTACTCAATCCACCTGCATTAAGTAGGAAGAAGCAAATATCTATTGATTGATTGACAGGAGGAGGAGTAGCTCTTGCCCAAGGTAATATGGGAACAGTGGGGGAGAAACTGGTCTTTAGAGAACTTGTTTGGTGCCAGGTTGTTGACATATAGGATTTTGTTTAATCCTCATAATCCTAGGCAGGATTATTAACTCTATTATATAGATGAGGTAACATTAACTTAGGTTTACCCCGCTACTAGAAGTATGTTAAAAATGGAATTGTATTCTCCAGATTCACGTCAAAGATCTAAGTCCAGAACCTTAAAACATGACTTTATTTGCAGATAATTTTTTTGCAAAGTTACTCAGGTAAAATGAGTTTATTAAAATAGGTTCTAATGTATATGATTGGTTTATTTAAATGAAGAGGAAATTTAACACATACAAAAGAGAAAAAGAAGCCATGTGAAGACCAGGGAGAGACAAACATCTTTAAGCCAAGAAGAGAGAGTTCAGAAGAAACCAACCCTTTTGGCACCTAGATCTGGAACTTCCAGCCTCTAGAAATACAAAGAAATATATTTCTGTTGGGGCTGGAGTGACAGCACAGTGGGTATGGCGTTTGCCTTGCACAGGTTCGATTCCCAGCATCCCATATAGTTCCCCGAGCACCGCTAGGAGCAATTCCTGAGTGCATAAGCCAGGAGTAACCCCTGTGCATTGCCGGGTATGATCCAAAAGGCATGTTGTGGAAGGCACCCAAGTGTTATATACTGTAGTGACAGTCCCCAAAACAGGAAATTTGTCTTCAGATGTAATTAATTCCAAAGCGCTGATTGGCATTTTCTCTGTAATATGGAAATGATAGGACAGTGATATGGGGAGCAGTCAGATAGGAGTCAGATAGGAGTCAATGACATGATGTGCACAGGGATTAAATATAATCTCTAGAAACGGTGGGCAGAAGTGTGGGTCAGGAAAAGGCTCTTGAGGGAGATGAGCATTCAACTGGTATAGAAACTTAACACAGACACAGATAGGCAGAGGGAAACAACAAGAGTGTCCCAGATCTTAGGGTAGCTGCTTTTGACAACTCTCAGGGCCTCTATCTCAGGTGTCTGAATGAATGTGTGGCCAGAGAAACACACACGTGCATATAAGACTGAGGAATGTTGGCCATGGCTGAGGACAAGGAGATGGTCTGTAAATCTGGAGTTTCTTTTATAGACCACTTTTTTCCTCCTGAAAACCTTGAAGATGATGCAAAACAGAGAATCCAGCAGCTTCCCATATATATTAAGAGACAGACAACGAAAAAGCAGTGACCTGGAGGCATTGGCAGAAAAAGGACAGTTAACCCTAGAACTCGGGGCCTTAGAAAAAGAAAGCTGACCACGAACCAGTTTCAGGATTGAACACAGAGCCTGGGAATGAACAAGGGGAGGGGTCCCAACTCTGACACACAATGTATCAAATATAATAAGTCCTGCGAGGCCAATCAAATCCCCTGTCACCCCAACCCCACACTATGGCAAATAGTAAAAGCAGATGTTTTTCAAACTGGTAACAACTCAAAAGTCTTTTCTTGTGATTGGCAGGGGGGCTGGGGGTGGGGAAGGCGAATAAAAGAAGGGGTGGAGAGAGAAGACTTTTGGGTAGGATCCAACTCTTAGTGCACCAGAAACCGTACCTCACCCTCCTCCAACAATATGAAATAAAGGGGGGTTTAATTTAGTTTGGGTGAGGAAAGAAGATAAATTGAAACGTGGGAGAAATTCAAAAATGATAGAATGCAAAGCAGCATTTCCAATTGCAGTGATTTATCCAGCCCCATCGCCTGATTCATTTCTTTCAAATACCTACTGCCAAGGCCAATTGCAATACTTCACAGTGAGGAAGGGGTGGAGATGGAAGGCCTTCTGTTATGCCTTTGGAAATTCCGTCTCCCCATGCTCCATGAGCTTTCTGTGGCAACACAACTCCTCTTTCATCCCATCCCCCAGTTTCCAGCCATCTTTGGTAGGAGCTGTCATTGGTCGAAGCAGCACAAGTTATCTGTGGCATGGTCTTCAGCCTGAAAGCAGCATTCACAGAGCAGCCCACATCCATCCCATCTGCGGCCTTGAAGGGACATTCTGGCTTATGCATACCAGTCAGGGTCTGGCCAGTACAAGATTTAGGGTTCTAGAAGGAGCTAGACTCGGGTTAGGTTTGATGCACTTCATTGATCTTTGCACTATTTCCTGATTTGTTGCATGGGAATGATACTAGGCATTTTTTTTTGGTTTTTGTTTTTTGGTGTTATGTCTAATATGTCAATACTAATGTATATAACTTGATGAATTTTGATATTGCCGTACTCTTGAAATTATTGTCACAGTCTATGACAAATATATACATCACCTACAAAACTTTCATTTGACTGGATAAAGAGATTGAGAAATATGACCAAAATAAAGAAAGAGCCCACATAATGGGAAAGAATATTTACCCAATACCCGTCTGATAAAGGATTAATATCCAGGATATACAAGACACTAGTAGAATTGTACAAGAAAAAATCTCCAACCCCATGCAAAAATGGGCAGAAGAAATGAACAGAAGTTTCCTCAAAAAAGAAATACAAATGGCCAAAAGGCACATGAAAAAATGTTCCACATCACTAGCCATCAGGGAGATGCAAATCAAAACAACAATGAGATATCATCTCACACCACAGAGACTGGCACACATTCAAAAGAACAAAAGCAACCAGTGCTGGCATGGATGTGGGGGAAAAGGGACACTCTTTCACTGTTGGTGGGAATGCCCACTAGTCCAGCCTTTCTGGGAAACATTATGGACAGTCCTTCAAAAACTAGAAATTGAGCTTCCATATGACCCCACAATACCACTTCTGGGAATATATCCCGAGGATGCAAAAAAGCACAGTAGAAATGACATCTGTACCTATATGTTCATTGCAGCACTGATCACAATAGCCAAAATCTGGAAACAACCCAAGTGCCCTAGAACAGATGACTGGTTAAAGAAATTTTGGTACATCTAAACAATGGAATACTATGCAGTTGTCAGGAGAGATGAAGTCACGAAATTTGCTTATAAATGGATAGACATGGAGAGTATCATGCTAAGTGAAATGAGTCAGAAAGAGAGGGACAAATATAGAAGGACTGCACTCATTTGTGAAGTATAAAACAACATAACATGAGGCTGACACCTAAGGATAGTAGATACATGGGACAGGAAGTTTACTCCATTGCTGGAATCCTGCCTCATGAGCAAAGGGGAGAAGGCAGCTGGAATAAAGAAGGGCTCACTAAGAAAATGATGACTTGAGGAACCAGTCGGGATGGGAAATGTGTGCAGAAAGTAGATAAGGACCAAACATAATAACCACTCAGTGTCTGTACTGCAAACCATAATTCCCAAAGGTAGAGAGAGAGTTTGGAGAATACTGTCTGCCATGGAGGCAGGAGGAGGGTGGGAAAGGGGGGGGGGTATACCAGGAATATTGGTGGTGGGGAATGTGCACTGGTGAAGGGATGGCTGTTTGATCATTGTGTGACTGTAACCCAAACATGAAAGCTTGTAACTATCTCACGGTGATTCAATAAAATAAAAAAATAAAAGAAATATATGCACAATGGAAAACTACTCAGCTATAAGAAAAAATGAAACTATGTGAATGAAACTAGAGGGTATCATGCTGAGCAAAGTCAGACAGAGGAGAGTGACAGACACAGAAGGAAAGAAACATAGTAAGGGAATAACAAATGGTAAAAGACAACAGAACATGACAACTGGTCTACTGAACTGAGATTACCGAGGGGATTGGGTGCTGGGGGTTTGTGGGAGAAGACCCTGAGAAAATGGTGGAAGACGTGGAAACTCTGGTGGAGAAGATGGTGTTGGAAAGCCTATTATTCTCCATATTACAAACCACGATGCTTCCAATAAAAAGGTTCTTCTGGATTTCTTTATAGTATTATTTTGTTATATTAACAACATATTTAAATATAAAATACAAAGCATTTGCTATTAACTATGAAACAGAGCTCTAGGATTAAGTTACTTAGCGCATCTGAAAATGTATTCCAACTTACCACCTTTTCCATTCTTCCTCTAACCTCATTGCTACCTCTATTTCCATGACTCAGATTCATTTAGAGTCTCAAGAATATAATTGGTATCAAAGTATGTTTATGTATTATTCTTTCTTCTGTATCTTGTTTCTCACATAAAATAATGTCTTCCAAGTTCATCCACCTTGAGACTGTATGATAATAATTGTATATACACACACCTATTTTTATGATCAATCATTTCTCTATGGCCATATAGGCCATTTCCATATTTTGATTATTATGATTGATTCTGCATGGAACATGAAAATGCAGATATTTTTTAAGCTCCCTATTCAGTTTCTTATATGTATGCTTGGAAGTGGGATTTCTGCACCATATGGTAGCTTCAAGTTTTTAAATAGATGTTTGATGTTAGAGATTTCAAAAACCTGTTTGGGAGCCATAGCTGGTGGTACTCAGGTCTTACTTCTAGCTCTGTGCTCAAGGATCACTCCTGGCTTTGCTCAGAGGATTATATGCTATGCCGGGAATTGAGCCTGGATCATCTGAATTCAAGGTAAGTGCCCTATACACTTTACTAATTCTCTGGTCTGATGCCAGGGATTGAATTCATGTCTCACGTATGGAAAGAATAGCAAGTATGTGTGTGCTTTACTGCTGAGCCATATGCCTGGCCCCTGGTAGCTTTAATATTTTTGAGGAATCGCTTACTGATTTTCCACAGTGGCTATTTCAACTTATGATCCTACCAACAATACTCCAGCGTTCTTTTATGTTCACATTTCTCCAGTTATCCTTTTTTGTTGTTGTATTTGTCCTAATCATTCTAACAGGCATAAGGTAATAGAACACTTTTGTTTTGACATAGAGATTTTGATGTTAGTGGTGTTGAACTCTTTCTCATGTAACTGTTGGGTTTTTACAGATCACAGATCAGATCACAGATCATCCTGTTATTCGTCGATTGCCTCAAGCAGGCCCCAGTAACGTCTCCTTCATCCTAGCCCTGAGATTATATTCAAGACTCTTTAGGAGAATGAGACCCATCATTGTTACTGGTATTTGGCATATTGGGTACGCCACGGGGAGTTTGCCAGACTCTGCTGTGTGGGCAGGCTACATTCGGTAGCCTGCCAGTTTGTCAAAGTAGGAATGAGATGTCATAATAAGATGTCGCGCGGCCGCAAATGCGGCCGAGCGGTTCCAAAAGCTGGTTTTTATAGTCTCAGAGTCTTGGCCGCTGATGGGATTACACGGCATCAGGGGGCCAGTTGGTGGGTGTGACCCCCGCCTACTGGAATTTGGAGGATCTGGGTGGAGGATGCTCGACTCCAATCCGAGTAGGCTTGGAGATCTCGGCCCCGGAACCCACGTGGCTTTGTCCCTCTGCCGGTACCTTCAGGTGTGCGGAGAGTGGTCTCAGCATGGTGGTGGCTGGTCCTGGAGGTCTTCGGCTGGGTTTTTACATTTCTTTCTTTTTTATTTCTTTCAAGTCATCTTCACCTCAAGTCTATGATGTTAGTATACAATCTTATTGAAGATAGAATCCATTATCATCCAGAATTGTGAATATATTAATTCATAGAGTCGATATTTTAATTCTGAGCCTTTTGAATGTCCTTCATAGTGCAATCTCCACTCGCTTGAGGTAATGAGACTGACAGTAGTCCAAGGGAAACATTTCATTATTACTGATTTAACAGTATTTACTTTGTCACCATAAAAATAATTTTCTTCATTTCCGGAAAGCTATCCAGATTGTCAAATACCCAAAAGTTGCCTTAAAGTCTCACGTGGAAAGCTCTCTAGTTGAGCAGATAGTTTTGTTCTGGTCAGGTTTTGAATTATCATAGTAATGATCCCTTCTGGTCAGTACTAACCTTGGGATAGGCAAAATAAATGACTGTGTGTTCATAGGAATATAGTGCATAGCGAAGATGACAAGCAGGCATCTTCCCTTTTTGTAAGTTACTATGCTGACATTAATTATAATAAATGGGACTATTATAGATTAATTTCTATAAATGGAACTATTACAGATACGACATATCTGAATTTTCGAAGTTATTGCCTAAATCTCTTAGAATCATACCTGACTATTTAGGTGTTTTTATAGTAAGTAGACGTTATCAGTTCAAAATGTTAAATGTCTTCTTTTGATTCTGAAGTCTTAACTCTTTTTGTTTTTTCCCCAATCCTTAACAAAATAGCTAATAATCGGACTGGAGCAATGGTAGTAGGTAGGGTGCTTGCCAACCTGGGTTTAATTCCTAGTACACCAGATAATCCCCAAAGCACAACCAAGAGTGATACCTGATTATAGAGCCAGGAGTAAGCCCTGAACACTGCCAGGTGTGCACCAAAATAGTTCATAATAGGGTCTGGAGCGATAGCACAGAGGGTAGTGTGTTTGCCTTGCACATAGCTGACCCGGGTTTGATTCCCAGCACCCCATATGGTCCCCTGAGCACCACCAGGAGTAATTCTTGAGTGCAGAGCCAGGAATAACTCCTGTTCATCGCTGGGTGTGACCCAAAAGGCAAAAAAAATAGTTCATAATCATATTATTGAGTTTTTCAGTGTAATAGTACAAGGCTTATTGCAATAAATCTTTGCCATGTAGTTTGGTTAGAAAGTTTGATCACTAGGTGGATCAGTCAAGGTAATGTTTCCAGGCTCTGTGGACATGTGCATTTGACACTGGTGATAGAACTCTTCCTTTCTAAAAGATTTTATTTTTTACCAAATAATTAACCACTCCCATGTCACCTGGATGACCATGGATTGATTTCTCTTTACATGGGTTCTGCATAAACAGGTTCTAGTTTCCTCTGTTAATTAAATAATTACTGTTGGTAAAATAATACTGTCACTGTCACTGTCCTCCTGTTGTTCATTGATTTGCTCAAGTGGGCCCAGTAAGTCTCCATTTTGAGACTTCTTGTTACTGTGTTTGGCATATCAAATACATCACGGGTAGCTTGCCAGGCTTAGCTGTGTGGGCGAGATACTCTGGGTAGCTTGCCTGCTCTCCAAGAGGGGCTGAGGAATCAAACTCCATTCGACCAGTCAGCGCGTGCAAGGCAAACACCTTACCTGCTGTGCTATCGCGAGTGAAATGTAGTGAAATTAAGAAATAGCTGACCATAGGAATGTCAATACTATTTGCTTTACAAAAAAATTAAATAGGGAGATATAGGAACTAAGTGAAGGTAAATTTGTGGACATAAATCAGGAAGGTAGTTGTTACAAAGGAAGGTATCTCAGATAGTGAGACCAGTAAATTACCTCACACTTGGAGAATTCAGAGAATTCCTTTCTGGCCATTTTTAGGGAGATAGGCCACACCCAATTAGGGGTAACTCCTGGCCCTGCACTCAGGAAGTACTCCTGGTGGTGCTCACTTAATCACTTAACTTCCCGTTAGTCATCGATTTGCTCGAGCGGGCGCCAGTAACGTCTCCATTTGTCCCTGTCGCGTCCTAGTGTAGCCCAATGGCATCTGTTCTCTCTGGGAACATGAAGAGCCTCAAACCGATAGTTCGTGATCTTGATGAAGAAGTCTGACCATCTGGTAGGTGGGTGGCCACGCGGTCTTTTGACATCCCGTGGAATCCAGTCAGTAACAGCTCTAGTCCAGTGATCTTCTTTAAATCTCATTACGTGACCAGCCCATCTGATTTTTGACACCTTGGCAAAGAGACAGCGTCCCTGATTCTTGATCGTCGACGGATGTCGGAACTCTGGTGGTGCTCAGGGGACCATAATGACCACATGCAAAGCAAGCTCCTTATCCACTAGACTGTCTCTCTAGCTCTTGGGGAAATTATAGAAATTTCACAATGTTGAAGGAACTATGGATAAAGTTTTGAAAGCTAATCCAACTTACAAAGGCTAGAAAATATACTACCTATGAATTATTATAACTGGAAAGCAGCGATCATTTTTGGAAAACTTATTTTAAAAATGAGATAAAAGTCATTTTATTAACAGTACTTCAATTAATTTAAGTTATTGTGTATTCAATAAATATTAGTTTTATCATTTATTTTCATTTTCTAACATATTTAGTGCTTATAATAACAGTTTTAAATATTTTAGTAAGAAATATTTAAAGGTCATAGAAAATTATGATCGATTAATTCTGATTCTACATGAACTCAGCTTGCCCAGCATTTTTACAGTGTTGTCGTCTTGTCATGCAAAGCAAGCATTGCCTTTTGGGGAGCTACAAATTGACATGACTATCATTTCACACATTCCCTTATCCTTAAACCACCCCTTCTGTATTCCTAAGTTTGGTCTCAGTATGTATGTAGGAAAGCCAATATGAATTCATGTTCTAGTCTATCTAACTGTCTATGCCATCAGAAGCTACTTATTTCTTGTTTTGAATTAGCTCCAAATTATGTCTGGTCTATTTCTTAAACTTGGCTTCAACCTGGTCCTCCTCTTCCTGTTCCACTTAAGTCATCATGGTCATTCTCCTGTGACCACTTTCTAATTGCTCTTCCATCCAGCTGTCTCTGTTTTATATACTGTACACTCTTTACACGAACGCCAGAGCTCTTGATTTAGAAATGAAATTTGATCATTTAACTTTGCAGAAACTATTGTTGACTTCTTTTGTCCTTACTGAGTTAAACCTTTCAGCCTTTCTCAAAGAAATCTGCCCCCTTTAATCCTCCAGATTATCTCTTATGATCTTTCATACTTCTGGGTGGTCTTCTTTCTCTTTTCCAGGATTCCTACACTTCGATGCAAGATCCATTACAAACTTTTCTTTTATAAGCAAATGTCTTTCCAGATCATGAAGTGTAATTACTTCCTTTTCTGAGATTCTCTAATTATCTATTATTATATGATAGAGCTATCATCAGATACTAATGTTGCTCAATTCTAGAATATAGTATATTCCAGAAGTGAAATATGATAAGCACCACTTCTGGAATACAATATATATGATGGAGTCATCATCATATGATATGTTCTTCAAACATATTTATTTGAATACCCATATTTTCTTGTAGTCTGTAACTTCTCAGGGTGAGAATCTTTTCTTATTCTGAGTTTCTTTGCAAGAAAAAGAAAAATCAGCAACAATAATGGCAATATAGATATTACTCTTGATAATTATTTTTAGTAGAACAATGACAAAATAATAAAATAATAAAGTAACAGTTGCATATAACTTTAGTAGAAAATGATAATTGTGAATTCTATTGTAGTAATTGTAAAAGGAGATACTAGGAAACTTTCATCATGAATGTACTTCTTGAACACTCAATCAATTGATCACATTCTTTTTGTCATAAGTTTAGGTAGAAAATATCAGCACATATATGAAAATGTTGATTTTTAACATAGTTTTTCTTTAGACAATTGGTAGATCCAATTGATGTATTTAACTAATAGATGTTCCTCCAAAACAATAAATTACCATCAGAATGCATGTTAAAATGCCTCTTAAGTATCAAGTTCTGATGGGTAATCCCACCCTTTGACCAATGATTTCTCTTTTTAGAAGATCCCTCTCAAGGAGCCCCTCAGTGAACAAGGTCTGACCCGCAGCTCCTGCCCAGGAGTGTCCTGGGACATGTTTATGTGGTACAAGAGAAGGAAAAGCAGAGAAACGCATTCCAGTCTGTTGCTCAGAATATAAATCTGTCATTGGAGCCCTCCAAAGACAGTTTGGTCAAGAAATAATGAAGTGAGGGAATCTGTAGGTGACCAGGGATGACACAACAAGCTCCAAATAATTCAATATGATTAGGGAATTAGCAAGGCCCGAGGTGAGCTGGTGAGAAGAGACGCGTAAATTTCCCCTGGCGTAAATGAACCCTGGATCAATCTATCCATGAATGTCATTCTCAGTGGTTCGATCGTGGTTTACAAGTCATACATTTCTTAACAAATCCAAAGGATCGGCTTTCGAAATGAAGTCTGCATTGACCAAAAGGAGGAGAGTTGACAGACTCACAGACTGAAAAAAAAATTGATGTGCAGATAGGCTGGAACCCGGGCTCAGTCACTTCACTAGCTGTCTGGTCCAGGGTGGTGGTCAGGGCAGAAGCAGCTGGGATCCACTGAAGGCTGAAGTCAGATTCTGAGCTCTGGAGTAGGGAATCCAGAAAGTCTGAACATATCACTACTTATACTTCAGGGTTGGTTTGTTTTCCAGTCCAGGGCACAATCAATTGATAAAGATACAACACCACAATTATATTTATAGTGTTCATCACTCTATACATTTATTTGCATAGTGTTTTGATTGATAATTATCACCCTTGAGTTTCACAGTAATCCTGTTAAGTAGGTGAAAGATAATAATTATTATGCACCAACTCTAAACCTTTAAATATGGTCCTATTTTCACTTTTACAAAATAGCTCACAGTCATTGAATGAATTTCAGAGAATATGGTTGCATTGGGCTGGAGCGATAACCCAATGGGTAGGGCATTTGCCTTGCAAGCAGGCGACCTGGGTTCGATTCCTCCACCCCTCTCAGAGAGCCTTGCAAGCTACTGAGAGTATTTCGCTCGCACAGCAAAGCCTCGCAAGCTACCAATGATGTATTCGATATGCCAAACACAGTAACAACAAGTCTCACAATGGAGACATTACTGGGCCCACTCTTGCAAATTGATGAACAATAGGAAGACAGTGACAGTGCAGTGCTATGGTTGAATTAAAAAAAAAAAAATGCTATCAATTACCTGTAATCTTCTCAAAGCTGTGCAGCCTTAAATATTTTTTCAATATTTGTCTTGGGTCACCCCTGCATTGTTCAGGACCTTTTCTCCACTTGCTCAGTGGGTGCCTGGAAAACATATGGTGTTGGGGATCCGACCAGGCCTCCAGCCTGTGCTCAAGTCCTTTGAACTCTGTCCTGACAAGTTTTCTGCTTGTCACGGTGGCGGGGGCACACCTGGCTGTGCTCAGAACTTACTTCTGACTCCATGATCAGTGATCGCTTTTGGTGGAGCTTGGGGGGCCATATGTGATGCTGAGGATTGGAATAGGAATCAGCAAGGAAAGTCCCTTAATGCCAATGCTCTCTCTATGGTCACAGCTTTCTGTTTTAACACACCACTTTATATGTATTTATATATGCATGCAAATACATATTTATATGTATGCATTAATATGTATGTAAATATGTTGACTAACTATACATAAATATGGTTTTTATTACTATTTAATTTTAATAATTCATCGTAGGGCTGGAGCGATAGCACAATGGTAGGGCCTTTGCCTTGTGCGCAGCCAGCCAGGCCGAGCCGGGATCGATTCCTCTGACCCTCTCGGAGAGCCTGGCAGCTACCAAGAGTATCTCGCCTGCATGGCAGAGCCTGGCAAGCTCCCCATGGTGTATTCGATATGCCAAACACAGTAACAACAAGTCTCACAATGGAGACGTTACTAGGCCAGCTTGAGCCAATCGATAAACAACGGGAGGACAGTGCAGTGCTACAATTCATCATAAAAGTAAATGATGATAAATACACAAATATATGATCTTTCTGATTTTATTTATGTGCTTTGGATAATTTAACCAATTTCCTTGTGTTGGATATTTAAATTGTCTTAAATATTCATTATTGAGAGTAATTTTTAATTTTATACACCACTATTTCATATATGTAACATTATGTGTAAATATTTGCCAATTATATAATTATTTGAACAGTATTAAACCAGAATATTAATATTAAAAGTAATAAACATTATTCTTACCACTAAATACTCATGTGCACCCATAGTTATATCTTTGGTCATTTAAAAAAGTAAAGGCCCTCCCATTGATCATCGATTTGCTCGAGCGGGCCCAGTAACTTCTCCATTGGAGACTTTGTTGTTACTGTGTCTGGCATATCGAATACTCTCGGTAGCTTGCCGGGCTCTCCGAGAGGGGCGGAGGAATCAAACTCGGGTCGGCCATGTTGGCCGCTTGTAAGGCGAACGCCCTACCTGCTGTGCTATCGCTCCAGCCCTATGATGAATTATTAAAATTAAATAGTAATAAAAACCATATTTATATATACATATTTATATGTATATATTTGGTCATTTAAAAGAGGGTAATACTACATGGATACAGGTTTTTCAGAACCAATTTTCTAAGATCGCATATGCTAGGCATTAAATTAGACACATGTACATGAGTGTTTACGACATTGTACATGAATGTTGATTTTTCCCTCACATTGCATGCAGTTCATCTGAGAATACAAACAAGAAAAGGATGATTGCAGTATGATTTGTAAGTGCAGTGTGGTTCCAGTGGGAATCATATCCTAACCCAGATTAAAGCAGCTGATCATACAGATGATGGGTCATGAGAATTGTGTCTAGAGTGATGACTATAATTTGTAAGGACTAAAAGGGGCTAAGGGAAAAAGAGGAGGTCAGGCTAGGTGGAGGGAGTTGTTTTCACTATGTTCTGAGGGAGATATGTGGATGACACTTATTTTTAACCTGTCTTAGATTCATTCTGATTTCTTAGGAAAAGTGCAGATCATGCATGGGAAGAAAATTTGATGTGGGCATATATGGTCAGGAATGAGTTTGTAAGAAAGTTTCTAGCTCATATAGGTAAGTAATGGTCTCCCCATCCAGTTGAATTATGTCCCAGAGAGTGAAAAGAGCATTCAGATAAAACTTACTTCACTGTAAGCAATACTTGAAAAGTTTCAAGAATATTTGAAATGATTAAATTTCATACTTTTTTGTTTACTGGAGACAGAAAAATCTAAAAATGTTTGATCTAGTAGAGTTGTATTTACTCTTGATATTATTTCAGTAGGTGACTATTTTGCATTTTATTTTATTATTTTTAAGTGAAAACAATTTATTGATTTGCCATAGTCTGCTTAATGCTCGAGGAAGAGGTCAGAATTTTTAAAAAAAAAATTTTATTAGTGAAACACCATGAGGTACAGTTGTAGACTTACAATTTTTTGTGTTTGGGTTTCAGTTATACAATGATTGACTACCCCTCCCTCCACCAGTGCCCATTCTCCACCTCCAATGCTTCCAGTATCCCTCCCACCCCACCCTCCCATATCCCCTGTGGCAGGGCATTCCCTTTTGTTCTCTCTCTTCTTTAGGGTGCTGTGGTTTGCAAAAGAGGCATGGAGTGGCAATCATGTTCGGTCTATAGTCTACTTTCAGCATGCATCTCCCATCCTGGGAGGATCCTCCCAACACCCTTTATTTGGTGTTCCCTTCTCTATCTGAACTGCCTTTTCCCCTAGCATGTGTGGCTGGCCTCCAAGCCATGGAGTGAACCTTCTGGTACTTATCTCGGCTATTCTTGGGTATTAGTTCTTGGGTATTTCTGTTCCCCAGATGAATGCAATCTTTCTATGTCTGTCTCTCACTTTCTGACTCATTTCACTTAGCATGATACTTTCCATGTAGTACCACTTGTATGTAAATTTTATGACTTCATCTTTTCTAACAGCTGCATTGTACTCCATTGTATAGATGTACCAAAGTTTCTTTAACCAGTCATTTGCTCCAGAGCACTTGGGCTTTTATTTCCAGATTTTGGCTATTGTGAATAGTGCAGCAATGTACAATAGAAGTGCAGATGTCATTTCAACTGTACTTTCTTGCCTCTCTGTGACATATTCCCAGAAGTGGTATTGGGTCAAATGGGAGCTCAATTTCTAATTTTTTGAAAATCATCCATACTGTTTTCCTAAAGGGATAAAAACTCTCACCAAAATGTGTTTTGAAAGAACTTTCCTCAAGATAGTCAAAGCCATCTACGACAAATCCATGGCAAGCATTATCCTCAATGGGGAAAAACTAAGGGCCTTTCCCCTAAGATCAGGGCCAAGACAAGGATGCCCACCATCACCACTTCTGTTTAACATAGAGCTGGAAGTACTTGCAATAGTGATTAGGCAAGAAAAAGACACTAAAGGCATCCAGATAGGAAAGGAAGAAATCAAGCTCTCACTATTCACAGACAATATGATACTATATCTCGAGAATCCTAAATCCTCTACCAAGAAACTCCTAGAAACAATAGACTTGTACAGTAAAGTTGCAGACTATAAAATCAATGCCCAAAAATGCATGGCCTTCCTGTGCTCTCTAAATAATCAGAGAGAGGAAAGTGAAATTAAAAAAATAATTCTATTCACAATTGTGCCCCAGAAAATCAAATACCTCAGAATCAGCCTAATTAAAGAAGTAAAGGACCTCTACAGTGAAAACTACAAAACACTACTCCATGAAACAAAGAGGACACGAGGAAATGGAAACACATCCCCTGCTCATGGATAGGAAAAATTAACATTGTCAGAATGGCAATACTTCCGAAAGCATTATACAGATTCAATGTGATCCCTATAAGGATACCCATGAAATTCTTCAAAGAAATAGATCAAGCACTCCTGAAATTCATATGGAACAACAAATGCCCATGAATAGCTAAAACAATTCTTGGGAAAAAGATGTGGGAGGCATTACCCTCCTCAACCTCACACTCTACTACAAAGCAGTAATAATTGAAACAGCATGGTACTGGAACAAAGCCAGGGCCGCAGACTAATGGAACAGGGTGGAATATCCGTACACAGAACCCCAAATGTATTAACATCTAGTCTTTGATAAGGGAGCAAGAAATGTGAAGTGGAACAAGGAAAGCGTCTTCAACAAATGGTGCTGGCATAACTGGACAACCACATGCAAAAAAATGGGCTTAGACCTCGACCTAACACCATGCATAAAAGTCAGATGAAAATGGACTAAAGATCTCAACATCAGGCCAAAATCCATAAGGTACATTAAAGACTAGGTCGGCAAAACCCTCCACAATATTGAGGCTAATGGTATCTTCAAAGACGACACTCCACTGACCAACCAAGTGGAAACAGAGATAAACAAATGGGACTATCTTAAATTAAGAAGCTTCTGGACCTCAAAAGATAAAGTGACCAGAATACAAAGACAATCTATTTTGCATTTTAAAGTCATGCAATGACTTCTAGTTATCACTCAGGTTTACTGGGAGAATGTCACCACAATTTCATTACTGTTTTCATCCAGGATTACATACATGGATGACATAACTTCCCCAAAGTTTGAAAATTTCAAATTTCATCAAATCAGTGAGTAAAACATTTTGTATTACTCAGATATAAAGGAAAAAATGTTAAAATTGAAAGAAAGCACAACAAAGATGAGATGAGGAAAACCAATCAGTTGCAATCATAGGTTGTCTTAACAGATGGTTGCAGTCCCTGCGAGAGGTGAAATATTTATCTTGTGTTTTACAGTGGTAAAATTGCATATGAAACATTGGGTTTTACTATGGATACCATGTTTGAGGAGGAATGCAGATCTGCTTTGAAGATGAAGAATCTGGACATCATACCATAGAAGAAAGGAAACGAGGTTATTGTGAAGAAAAACAGAGATGATGTAAGTTTTTGTTTTTTACTTTTTATTTTAGTTGACATAATTTATAGCTTTACAATGCTGTCAACCATAGGGATTCATGCATACAACACCATACCCATGCCCCCCACCAGAATTTCTGTTTTCCTTCATCATTATCTCATTGTCCCCCAATTCCCAACTCTAAGGGTTCTGTAGACCAGTTCTTGATTTTTGTTGCCATAGGCCACTGGCTGTTTTCTTACTAATGCTTCTTATATCCCACAAATGAGAGAGATCATTCTGTACCTATCTCCTTCTGACTGACTTCACTCAGCATGATACCCTCCAGTTCCATCATGTATTGGCAAATCACCTGATTTCTATTTTCTTATAGCTATTATTCCATTGTATACACACACACACACACACACACACACACACACACACACACACACACACATATATATGTAGCACTGTAGCATTGTCCTCCCGTTGTTCATCAATTTGCTCAAGTGGGCACCACTAATATCTCTATTGTGAGACTTGTTGTTACTGTTTTTGACATACTCCACGGGAAGCTTGCTAGTCTGTGCCGTGTGGGTGGGATACTCTCGGTAGCTTGCCGGGCTCTCAGAGAGGGATGGAGGAATCGAACCTGGTTGGCTATGTGCAAGGCAAATGCCCCACCCTCTGTGCTATTGCTCCAGCCCCATATATGTGTGTATATATATGTACATATATATATATATTTGATTATTTTTTTAGTCTGTCATCTGTTCTTGGACACAAGGGTTGTTTACAGATTTTAGCTATTATGAATAGGGCTTCAATAAACATAAATAATAAAATAAAGGCCCTCCTGTTGATCATCGATTTGCTCGAGCAGGCCCAGTAACGTCTCCATTGGAGACTTTGTTGTTACTGTGATTGGCATATCGAATATGTCACGGGCAGCTTGCCAGGCTCTGCCCTGCGGGCGACATACTCTCGGTCGCTTGCTGGGCTCTCCGAGAGTGGCGGAGGACTCCAACTCGGGTGGGCCATGTTGGCTGTGTGCAAGGCAAACGCCCTACCACTGTGCTATCGCTCTAGCAGAAGGAAAAATATCTTTCCTTTCTGAGTAGAGTTTTTGGACCTTTGGTGTAGATGCCCAGAAGTGGGATTTCTGGATCACATGGAATACTAATTTTTACAGTTTTTCTTTTAAAAGTTTGAACCAGATATTTCCACCAGCAGAAGATGATTGTTCCTTTCCCCACACATCTATAACAACGCTGGCTGTTTTTGTTCTTTTTGATGTGTGTCGGTCTCATTGGTGTGAAGTTATTGCTTATTATTGTTTTGATTTGCATTTCCCTGATGATCAGTGATAGAGCACAATGTTCTGAAGGGTTCTCCAATGTTTTCCTCAATATAGTTTATGGATTAAATTCTGATACTGAGGTCTTTAGCTCATTTTTTATTTAAAAAGTTAAAACTTTTTTGCATGGTGTGAGATAGGGGTCTCAGTTCATTTATTTACATTTAAATGACAAGTTTTCCCAGCATCATTTGTTGAAGAGGCTTTTTCTTGCTTTACTTCATGTTTTTATTTTTTGTCAAAAATTAACTGACTGTATACCTAAGGATTTTTTTCTCTGGGTTTTAAATTCTATTCATTGATCTGAGACTGTCTTTCACTCTATCTCGGTTAATATAACTTTATTATTTTTTTCATTATAGCCCTGTTAATTTGTTTATTTGCTCTTATTTTAATTTATACATATATATTTTAAAATTTTCTATTAGTAAATCACCCTGAGGTACAGTTACAGACTTACAAACTTTTGTGCTTGTGTTTCAGTCATGCAATGATTAAGACCCATCCCTCCACCAGTGCCCATTTTCTACCACCAATGGTCCCAGCATCCCTCCAACTATACCCACCCTGTCCCCTCCACCCAACCCTGCCTCTGTGGCAGGGCCCTTTTGCTCTCTCTCTCTCTCTCTCTCTCTCTCTCTCTCTCTCTCTCTCTCTCTCTCTCTCTCTCTCTCTCCTTTTGGATGTTGTGGTTTGCAATAGAGATATTAAATGGCCATCATGTTTGGTCTATAGTCTTCTTTCAGCCCACATCTCCCATCCCGAGTGGGCCTTCCTAGCCTTCCTAACACTTTTTACTTGGTGGTCCCTTCTCTTTCTGAGCTGCCTTTTTCCCCAGCATGTGAGGCCAGTTTCTAAGCTGTGGAGTAATCCTCTTGGTACATATCTCTACTATTCTTGGATGTTAGTCTCCCATTCTGTTACTTTATATTTCACAAATGAGTGCAATCTTTCTATGTGCGTTCCTCTCTTTCTGACTAATTTCACTTAACATAATACTTTCCATGTTGATCCACCTATATGCAAATTTCATGACTTCATCTTTTCTAACAGCTGTATAGTATTCCATTGTGTAGATGTACCAAAGTTTCTTTTACCCGTCATCTGTTCTTGGGTACTTGGGTTTTTTTCCAGATTCTGGCTACTGTAAATAAACAGTGCTGCAATGAACATACAAGTGCAGATGTTATTTCTACTATACTTTTTTTTTTGCGTCCCTGGGATATATTCCCAGAAGTGGTATTGATGGGTTAAATGAGAGCTCAATTTCTAATTTTTTGAAAAGCGTGCATACTATTCTCCAAAAGGGCTGAATCAGTCAGCATTCCCACCAGCTATGAAGGAGAGTCCCTTTTCCCCACATCCGTGCCAACACAGGTTGTTTTTGGATGTGGACCAGTCTCTGTGGTATGAGATGATATCTCATCACTGTGTCAGGCGATGAAATAAACAGAAACTTTCTCAAAGATATTCGAATGGCCAAAAGACACATGAAAAAATGCTCTTCATCACTAATCATCGGGAGATGCAAATCGATTAGTATAACGTTATACTATAATTTAAAATTGGGGAAAGAAATTTCTCCTACTTTTCCCCCTAGGATTTCTTGGGCTATTATATTACTACCCAATATAAATTTCAACAGGTTTGGTCTGTCTTAAAAATTTCATAGCCCCTCCAGGTTTGCTAAAGTAACTCCAGTCATAGAAATAGATTAATCTCATTTTGTGGCAAGAATGGCTATACTATCATAGTACAAGGTGAAAAAAATACACTGCTGCCAGTTTTTGAATGTTTGGACTTTTAAATCTAGCCATGTTATATTTTTCATCCGTTTTGGAAAATTCTCAGCCATTTTTGTCTTTAAATATTGTTTCTGTTCCTTTCATTCTTTTCTCCTCTTAGGACTCATTGACTCTTTTGTTACTAAAACTATCCATCTGTATCTTTATGGTACAGTTTTGCAGTTATGCAAATTCCATTTAATTTTGTGCTTTTTAAAATATTTTCAATTTTACAATGAAAAATTCAAACTTGCCTTTTATCTTTTTGAACACAGAAAACCTTATCATAGTTAAAGACTTTTATCCTGGTCAATTCAATTATTGGACACCCTATGAATATGATACTATCTTTTTTTGTTTCTGTATATTATTCATCATTTTGTCTTATACCTTCACATGCCTAATTTTCTTTTTATTGGGTTCTCTAACTGAACTAAAAATATGCAGGGAAAAATTGAGACCTAAAATACAAATATGGCTTCAAATCATTCTTAGTTAATTGGTTTAGTGATTCAATGCAAGAGCCCAAAGATAAAATTCTGCTTGGGCCCTGTGGTTTTAGGGATCACATAGCCACCAGAGTGGTGCTAAATTTTCCTGAGCCACTCCTGATGGTACTCAGATGACCTCCAGGCTTGTCTGTAGGGATGCTCAGGGAATTCTGTAGTTCTGGGGATTGAATCAGGGTCGGTCACATACAAAAACTTGGTTTTTTTTTTGTTTGTTTGTTTGCTTCCAACCAATCACTATGGTTGACTTTAGAATCCATTTCTTATATTTTTAGCCACATGTGACTAAAATATCTACTGTTAAGCCCCGCTACCTCTCAAACAGAGTCAACTTCTGGTACTAGGGCAAAAGCAATCCTTACTTTAATTATCTCACCAGATTTCTATTTTATCCTGCATGTAGAACTAGAATTGTACTACTTTTGTAGCTTTTAAAAACACTTTGTTCATCTGTTATACTTATTTCAGTAGGAAGGTTTGTCCCAGTTACCAAGAGTGTAATTACTAGAAGCCGTAGATCTATACTGCTTTGTCTGGTGGTTGGATAAAGTGTGTTGGATGGAATTTGCAAAAAGCCCAATTTTCAATTAAACCAAGGAATATGTTCCTAGCATCTATCTTAACAATAAAAAATGGGCTGCCTATGAAATTTAGAGCTTCCTTCTCTGCCTTAGTGACAACAATGCATTATTAACATCTCTAGTGTCAGAAGAAAGGGAAATAGCTATCTACGGGAGTTTGTAGGCTTGTGCCCCTGGTGTTAGCTTGTGTCCTCTTAAACCTAGAGATATCTCAGTCTATTTTTACCAAATAGAATGCTCAGTAATAACACCATGTGACCAAATAACCTTCAAGAGTTGAAATTCAGAGTGACCTTTACTACCCTCTTTCCCTCATAGTCTACATCTAATTCATTAATAAAATGACCTGATGTCCAAAATGGACCTGACAACTTGCCCCTTCAGTCATTAGAACCACAATGCTAATCTAAGCCATTATATAAGTTTGCTAGTTTTCTTTTATTTTATCATTTTTTTATTAGTGAAACACCATGAGGTACAGTTATAGAATTATAAATTTTTGTGCTTGGGTTTCAGTTATACAATGATCAAGTACCCATCCCTCCACCAGTGCCCATCCTCCACCACCACGGGTCCCAGCATCCCTCCCAGCCCCCAACCCCCCCATCCCATCCTGCCTCTGTGGCAGGGCATTCCCCCTTGTTCTCTCTCTCTTCTTTTGGGTACTGTGTTTTGCCAGAGAGGCATTGAGTGACAATCATGTTTGGTCTATAGACTACTTTTAGCATGTCTCTCCCACCCTGGGAGGGTCTTCACAACACCCTTTACTTGGTGCTCTCTTCTCTATCTGAGCTTCCTTTTCACCTATAAGTTTGCTAGTTTTCTTAAGCAATGTTTCTCAACTGAATGCCATATGGGCCTCAGTGGTCCTCCATGATATTCCAAAGGAGCCACACATAAAAAGAAATGTAAAAGGGGTGCTGTGAAAATAAACTTGGGAGCCACGAGAAGGATACAAGATGGAAGGAGACCATGATCAGGAAAAGGTTGAGAAATACTGGCTTAAACAAAAGAAAGTGATTTTTATCTAAGTTCTGGAGCTATATGTCAAAATCAAGATCTACAGGGTGAATTTCTTAAAAAGGGTTTTCTTCTTTGTGTGTTAAGTGGCTGCCTTTCCCGTGGGTTTTCATATGGTCTTTCCTCTGTAGGTCTGTGTTCTAGTCTCCCCTTGTTATAAAGACCTCTTCAAAGTGTGTTAGACTCAACTCTTAAAGAATGAATGTTTTAAGGATGTGAGCCTTGGCTTAGGCAATGTTACTCTCCATGCTGGATACACTGCTTCCTTAGGAATGTTTGTTTGCTCTTTGATTTCAGTACTTAAAAGACCCTTTTCGCACCACTTTAGTAAAGTTAATTACTAGAAGACATTTTCCCCCACACTTAGCCCCTGACTTGATCTACATATCCCTGAGGACTAAACAAATTATTATTCTAAAAGCTTGGAGAGTTATTACATCTGAAGTGGCCAATAGGTTTCTTCCTGTATAACAAAACTTATTACTTGAGAACAGTTTTTGAGGCCTCATCTGAGCTCCCCTGGAATGTGAAGACTGATTAGCAGTATCTGTCATTGGTTGCCTATGACCTATAGGTAATAGAGGCATGCATGCTGAATGCCAGCTGCTTGTATGCTACCATACACAATGCTTACTAATATACCAAGAACTTTTCCAATTTCCAGTCTTTAGAGCTGCTTTTTCTTGGCAGAATTAGAAATTAAGATTTTCTCTGAGCACAGTGTCATATAATTATGAAGTTTATTTAAATTATGCTAATTGTATACTTAAATTTTCAGACAACTTGACATATCCAATTCACTACCTACATGTAGGCAAATAAACATTCAGGAATATTGACTAAGAATTTTGAGTATTTTCAATAATAGTGTGCCTTCAACCCTCCCTCCCTCCCTTCCACTCTCCCTCCCTCCCACTCTCCCTCCCTCCTTCCCTCCTTCCTTCCTTCCTTCCTTCCTTCCTTCCTTCCTTCCTTCCTTCCTTCCTTCTCCCTCCCTCCCTCCCTCCCTCCCTCCCTCCCTCCCTCCCTCCCTCCCTCCCTCCCTCCTTCCATCCTTCCTTTGACATACACCCTTTGCATATCCTCTGTGCATAGATATATCAGGTATATTAGGGGATAAAAACCGTCCTGGTGCTTTGTGCAAGCTACCAGCCCAGTAGTGGAAATGACGATTTCAGGATCCTGTGGTAAGTTCTGTGCTGTGCTCAAGATTTACAGACACTGTTGAACTTGGCAAGATAAATCTAACTGCTCCTCTGTCTTCTGTTCTTCAGGTAAAATAGAATCATTTCCTTTAGCCTTTTTTCAAAATCACATCAGCACAATTTCCTCTAACAGACCCCATGGCCAACTTCAGTGCAGATGATATTTAACCACACCACTGGCCATGCCTAACCTCAGAGACAAGGAGCCAACCACAACTCCATGAGTTCTAACCAAGTCAAAGTACTTTTGCCAAAAAAAATTCCGAAGACTGATTGAATGCTCAAATCTCAAGGCAGCCCTTCAAGAGTTTTGCCACTGAAGATTATGTTTGCAGACAAATCAGCAAAATGCAGAATGAGATTATCCTGTTTGTGGTTTGGATAAAGAATAGCACATTCTTTACTGTCTTGATGAAAATGAAGAAAACAGTTGCTTGGTGGCTGTTTTTCATCTGCCTTCTCTGTATCCTGCAATTAAGGATACCTGGGACCTTTAAAATGGTAGACATAAGTGAACAAATGCTGGCGTTTTATAAATTGGGGAAGCATCCTACATTGCTACAATTACTCAGCAAAGTGTAGCTCTTGTCCTCTTAATATAGTAAGATATAAGTGGCAGCCACTTTGCTCTTTTTATGTAAATAGAACAGCTGTCAATGAGGATATGCTACAGTGCCAAATACTTTCTTTTTTAAAAAAAAATAATGTAAGAGTACTGCTATTTGTTCAGCCATTGATTAAGCTGATTGAATTGGGCATGAACTCCACATTACTTTTTTATTTTATTGTATCACCGTGAGATAGAGTTATAAAGCTTTCATGTTTGAGATTCAGCCATACAATGATGAAACACCCATCCCTCCACCATGCACATTTTCTACCACCATTGTCCCAAGTATCACCCCCCCCCCACACACACACACACATACACATACACATCGCGGTCCTCACCTGTCTCTATGGCAGACAATTTCCCCAATATTCTCTCTCTAATTTGGGGCATTAATTTTGCTCGAATTTTCCCACCACCATTCAAGCCTACCTGATGGGGCAGACACTAGATAATATATTTTCTATGGCTCATTTTGAATATCATGAGAACTTAAACAGGTGCAATTATAAATGTAAATTTCTAGATTGTAAATGGTTGGGTTCCAGAGTCATCTCTGTATGGTACTAATCCATTTTGGGATTCAACTGGGAGCCTCTGGGCCAGGGCTGTTGGTGCGCTAAGATGGCATTTGGAGGCAAGTTGTGGGTGTGACAGCCAGTTTTCTGGGCAGGTGGTGACCCGGGGAGTGAGAGCCCTTTAAAGAATCAAGGTAGAAAAAATCTAACCTGGGTCTCCTGTTTGAAACCAAGATAGTCATTTCCCAAACCAGGGGCCCCCTTTCTAATGGATAAAATCTGTTAGTTCTCCTCTAGAAATTAATCTTAATTAGACTTTAATTAGACTTTAGAATAGAAGTCTCCACCCTGGGATTGACATTATTGAATAGGTTTTTAAAAATATTAGATTAAATACAAAAATACAAAATACTAAAAATACCTACTTTAATGATATGACAAGCATCCACTCATGTTTATTATTTTACATTTGATTGCATATATATGTATCTTTTCTCTGTTGTGAATTCAATCATATATGCACATATGCCATTTGTACACATATATACTTGATCAAATCCATATACTAGGGCTATAGTTTACTTGCCTTTAGAAGAAGGGATTTTGGACAATGTCCTAGAAAAATCAGTAAAACTGATTTTTCCCCTGTTTTTCTGATTTTTCCATACTGGTAGCTCTTCACATATCCCCTAGCTCATCTTTCTGTCTTCTCTCTATTCCCTGGTACCAAACCAAGAAGATTAGTAGTTAGGCTGATCTTCGCTATGTGCTACTGTTTAGTTCCTATGAGAACAAGGTGTTATTGATTTTTTATGTTTGTATTTACAGGTCAGAGTGTTAAAATTAAAATAAAATGAGAAATTAGAAGTATAGAGACCACTATGCAGGTTGGAATTTAGAACACTGATACCAACATTGCAATTCCAAGTGTGAACCACAGATGGTACACACAAAAATCAACTTCTTAAACACAGAAATGTGTGTATATATGTTTATTCTCTCTTTCTCTCTCTCTCTCTCTCTCACACACACACACACACACACACACACTCTCGCGCACGCACTTCTCTGATCTCATCAAACTGGTGAGATTGGGTATGCTATTTTGCATCATCAAGGAAGGCAGGGTTTAATGCTCACCTCTCTGTTTTCATGGCATTCCTTCTCATCTTTTTGTCCTATCACTGTTTAAGAGACCATCCATGACATATTATGCAAAACCCTCGCCTGTTTCCTTCAGAATAATTTGTCATGAGCTGAGGCTCATGTGTTTAATATATTCATGCACTTTGTTTTTCTGAGACACTGAGGTCCTGTCTCTGATTCTCCCTGTAGTCCAGATCTCAGCACAGAGAACTTACTGCCCTCACCTAGTTTTCTGGCTGTCAACAAACCCCACTTCACTGCATTACCCAGTTCTGATTTTCTGTCCTTTTTGGTTATGTATATATGTATAACATAAATATATATATAACCAAAATATATATTTATATATGTCTATGCATATATAGCCAAATATATATAACCATATATATAAAATTATATATAACAGCAAATATATATACATAATACTTGGTATAGATATTCATGACAACATATTATTGGAGAGTGGTAGTTTCTTTTCTTTATTCATTCATCCACCCATCAATTCATTTCTCCACTCACCCCTTAAAACATACCTTATGCCTTTTTAAAAACAGCCTGAATGAAGGATATTATGGACACTGATATGAATAGCAGATGGGGCCTCTCTGACACAAGGTCATGGCTAGTGGGAGAGCTGGACTGTAGGCAAAGTCCTGTCAGAGTAGCAACCTTGGGGATACCAGGTGAACTCAATGGGGAGTCCCTTAACCCAATATGCAGGCAGAGAAGACTCCCAAAAGGAGGAGGACTTGAGGAAAATCATGAAGAACCTGTGAGAATTAGAACTAAATATAGTAAAATTAGTTTTAAAAGCCATTAGTTATTTAAAGGGCTGGTCTCATGAAAAGTGTGGAGCAAATGCAGAGTGAAGCTGACAATGGAGATCTATGTTCAAAATTAGAAGGGTCACTGAGAGCTTGGGGAATGCAGTTGGTTTGGTTTGGCAAGTACATTGCACAAACTCTGGGGAGCATAAAGGATAAAGATGATTCTTGGCAGGTAGTTTGCATCCTGAGACAGGTAAAGCAATTTTGAATTCATTCTAGTTACCATGGGATGTATGGACATATTTCAAAAGGAGAGTGACAGGAATGGTGTTAAAAAGATCATTCTGAAGGTTGAGTGGGTCAGGGGCATATGCCTAGGTCCCAAGTTTGTTTGAAAAGAGCTTACTTCAACTTCTTGTACTGCATGTCTTCCTGAGCATCATTGGATATAGCCCTGGTGACTTCTGGCCCTGCTTTGATCCAACAACAGTTAATTGTTGAGTCCTAGCATTGAATCATCTAGACTGGATGGCTGAGTATCTGTCTCAGGCCCTCCTGAATATTTCTTGGGGAACCTCTCAAAAAAATAAAACAAAAAAGAAAAAAATAAAAAAACTTAATGATCATTCTTGTTTACAGAGATGACCTAGAGGACGTTTACAGTGCGCATTCATCCTCTTAATAATCTTTATTTAGCATCTACTATAGTGTCAGGGACTGTGCTCAACAATTATGAGCAAGAAAAAATGACTGATGTAAAAAATGTCTGATCAGGTGACAAAGACAAATACAGCAGAACAAAGTAGAAAAGTGCCAACTGGGCTAAGGGCTGTGAAGCAGACGAACAAGATGAGAAAACGTTCAACAGTGTTCAGGAGGTGATGAAGGGTTTGTTAACCTCTGACCCGAGATGGATGATTACCAGTCCTTCCCATTTTCACAGTGACCGATGGGGTGGCCATAGGATAAAGGGAAGAGGCCTGCTAGACAGATTTTCAGGAAGTAGCGCCAATAGGCCTTGAAGACATTTGGGTGGGTGACAGGAAAGACTGGGGAGCGAGAGAAAAGAAATGTCAGGGAAGGTCTATAGGTCTAGCTGGGTACTGAGTGGGGAAATGCCATGAGGGGATCCCAAAACACAGAAAGGGACCATGCCTGTACTTGCCATTCTTTCTAAGGGATTCTCTCTCATACAGACTTTTTCTCATTTAATCCTCACAGCCACTTACGTTGATATTCTATTCCCCTCCCCTTCCCCACCCCCACCCCACCCCTGCCACCCATCTATAGAAGAGTGCCATCTTTGTGGACAGTATTAGGTGCTTCATGTGAATTAGACCTTCTAATAGTCTGAAGAGGCAGGGGTTCAGCAGGTCAGAGAAGCGAAGAAATTTGATTGGGGCCTCATAGCTCATGATTTACAAACTCTGGATTTGTGTCCACAGTGGCTGCTCTCCAGAGTTAATGGCTGTAATCGCTCTGCCAGGGAGTTGAGTATAATCACAAGGTACACATGCTCCTCATATTTACATCTCGCAATGTCATTTTCTAGTGCTAACATTTCTGGGAAGTTGAGACCTGGCAACCATTTGGGGGCACCATAAAATTTTAACTTCAAGTTCTCCAGAGTTATTGGGACTTTCTAACTGTGACATGCCACTAGTAAGGGAGATGAAAGCACAGCTTCCCAACTGTGTCCTCAGCTGCATTGGGTGTTCCGGACTCCTTCAGTAGGCATGGCTCCACCAGACTCACCAGCAAGGAGCAGATTGGCAAAATGACAGAGACTCTTATCAGTAGAGCCCGCCCTTGCTTGGCACTTGGCTGGAAGTCTTTCCTCTCTCTTTACTCTTTAGCAGTTACTGCCCTTGTTTCAGTTATAGAAACCCCAGCACAGACTAGCTCAAGTCTTGTTAAAACTGCTAATATAATAAATGCATAGTCAAGATCTGCATGCAGGACTAACTGTAACCCTCTTTCCACTGAAAATGAAAGAGCAAAAGAGCCGAAAGGAATTAAGTGTATTTAACTTGGAAAGTAAGATTCCAAGGCTTTGAGTAATAAAGAATATAGATATCTCTTTTCCAGGGCTCTAAAAGGTAGAATTAAACTAAGAGTAGAATCCAGATTCCAGGTCATGCACCAAGTGCTGAGATATCAGAAACCCAAACTTCATCTTTGGCTTCTTTTAGCTCCCGGTCTGGGAGAATAGCCAGAAGCCATATAGTATGAGGCCAAGGACTTCTCAAAGAAATCCCCACCTTGAGCCCCTGTTCCTGCAGAGTGCAGTAGCAGAGGCAAAAAGGGAGAGAAGGGTGCGACTGCTTACCAGAGAGCACTCTGGAGGACGACTTCCTTTAAGCAGGGGTCCATGAAACCAGGAGGCCTTTGTAGCATTAGGAGGTGGGACATTCTAGAGAGCAGTGGCAGTGAAGGCAAGAACAATGCTGAGACAGAAGATAGAAGACTCCCGGAGCAAGAGCTAGTGACAAGGCAGTGTGAGCAAGTAGAATCTATCTGTGCCTGAAAATCTGGCTTGGCAGTGGAATGTGGGTGGCCTGGCACATCAAATTTTCAGAAGTAAGATGTATCTTGCTTTTGAAAAGATAAATATCTAGGTTTACACAGAGATATTTATGTCGACTGCGCTCTTTAAGACAAGGCTGATAGGGTGGTGGGCACAAAGTCTGCTATGACTTACAACTTCCAGACCTCAATCCAGTTTGGGATGCTTATGTTCTCTAGATGGGTCCAACCCTGGTCACTACTTTTCAACACCAGGTGAGAGGAGAAGCTTTCAGTGTAATGAAGATGTGTGGAGGTATTTGAGACCTCTGGGGATAGTGAGTTGAGTGAGAGACAAGGGATCATGATGGAGATGGGAACTTGAGAATTAACCCAGGGGAATGTCCTGGGAATCCCACCCCACTTGGACTTAGACAGCTGTGAGAGGAGTAAAGTGAATTGTACTCTACCATTTCCTTTTGGATCACTATCTTGCCCTTGCATTTATGAAGAAACAAGTGCTAACATGTTTTGGCATTTTTTCAAACATTTAACTCTTGATTGCACAAAATTATAACAGACCTCTCAACTTGTTAGTTAACTTCCTTAGTCAGAAAAATAGAGGCTGTTAGGGAAAAAAAATTTTTTTGCCTGCCCCCTCCCTCTAACCCAACTCTGTAGCGTTTTTTCAAAGAGCTGAAGAAAGACGATTGCTGGTCTTTAAATTGAAGCGCAAGGAAGAATGTCTTTGGAGAAACAGCATTTAAGAGGTGAAAGATTACCATATATTTAAGTGTTTGAGCTCATCCATCTTTGAGGACAGAAGTCTTTAATCAGGACCAATGATTATAGGGATAATGTAAGATAAAAATCATATGCATTCTAGCATCTAAAAAAAATTCTCTGCCTATTTCACTAATGGTAGCCTGAATTATTAGCACGAGATCCTTGTCCCAGCCTAATGGGGCCTTGCTCATTCCTCTCTTGGCAGGGCTGGGGCACTGGGCTCATCTTTGTAATTTCACCTTTCACTTAGAATCTGTCTGTGTCTCCACAGGCACATTGATTCAGAAGCCATCAGCCTTATTTGACCTTAACAGTGACTGCTACCAAGAGATTAAGCACTGTTTGTTTTCAAGATAACCAGTTGGGTTGTCTGAATTTAGAAGTTAAAGCAAAAGGGGATGTTGTAGCTGCAATTTCAGCTACTTGTTTAGGATTTCTCCTTGGTAAGCAATGACTAATATTTGTATATCTTAGTGATCACTGTCCTTTGCTTTCTACAAAAATGCCCTTTCCTTTTCTTGTTCATTATTTAATGACCATTTTTTGAAAGCTTATTATGTAGAGGCTCAGTACTTGGTGCTGAGAAATACAAGTGTGGGAGCACTCTTTCGAGGAGCATTCATTGGTGCTCTGCTTTCAATGGGTGTCTACAATGTATCTCATTTGTCCCACTGGCCACTGATCCAACTACTGGGATTGTGACAGGCCAACCGTCCTACTCTTGGGCTGCTTGTATTCCAGAAAACATGCTAAAAAAAAACTTTATAATATGTCAGGTGATAATGAGAACTGTGATAAAAAGTTAATATGAATTCTGTGAACTATTTTAATCCAAGAATCTCATGACTTATCTCCTTTGGGTTAGATGAGTGAGCCCATTCTAAGGATATGAGCAGCAACACCCAAGACCCCAGAGGTTCCCTGGAGGGGTGCAATGAGTTATTCCCAAAGCTGAATTGGCTCTATGCTGCTGATTCCTGTCACAGACAATGCCTGTCATCACCCACTGCACCTTTCTATCCAAGGTTCTACCAAGACAGGGAGATATTTTCCTTAAATTATTTGCACTTTTAAAAAACATCTCTTACCCTAGCTCTTGACTGTATTTCAAGGGCTTTTGCTTACTCAGGTTTTTTAAAAAATTTTCCCTCCTGAAGGCCTTCTTGAAAGTGTCACTTCTGCTTTGAAATTTAGTTCCTCCTTCCTCTCCCAGGAGGGAAACCAGCAACAAGAAACCAGCACCAGAGGACCACAATTGATTAATTGGGTCTGACCTTCCAGTCATTCGATCTGTATCTGAGGTCTAGGTTTGCCACTCTTGGTCCCTGAATTATCTTTCTCCCTCAGTCCTCTCCTTCCCTTTCCAGAACCTCCATTTGAGCCTACATAAAATCATTGTCATAGCTGTGGCCTGTGGCTCACCTCCTGGGAATTTTAGGTGAAGGTCATTGAGATAACACTCAAAGTCTCTTACGTCAGCTAAAGCTAGCAAGGAAGAGCATGGTTGTGGGGTGCAGTAGAATGCTTTGGAGCGTGGTGGGCATCCTGGCATGTCAGTGGGTGACTTGAGTGAGGTGGTTACCAACATAAAGTGGGCACACCTGGTGTCCAGCCTGCCTGAGCAATGAGACTTCCCTGCCTTCACAGACCCAAAGATGCGAAGCCTGAGTTGTTTCCTAACCATCAGGCTCGACCCCACCCCCCTCGTTTCCTGAGAAGAATTGGCAAATTAAGTCTTTTGTTTTCTTAAAAGAAAAAAAAAAGGTCATGCCCAGGAGGCCTGGATTCAGCCTCCTACCTACCCACCCTTTCAACCCCCATCACTGGCTGAGGTTTTGTGCTCTAGTCTGGCAACACAGTCAGCTCAGACCCTAGGGTGCTTGGGATAACTGGGGCCACTTCTGGCAGTGCTCTGGGGTCACACAATGTTTGGGATCTAACTCAGGATCTCCCATGAGCGAGGTTTGTTCTTTACCATATGAGTTATCTCCCTGATTTTCAAACTTTTTTACTGACCTTTGTACTTTATTTTTAATTTGGGGGAATCACACCCAGTGATGCTCAGGGCTTACTCTTAACTCTGCACTCAGGATTACTTCCGGCAGTGCTGGGGGGAGGCGGAACCATACGGGATTGAACCCAGGTTGGCTGCATGCAAGGCAGGCAAACTCTCTACCCACTTATCACTCTGGCCCCAGACCTTTGTACTTTAGACCAGTGTTTCTTTTTTTTTTTTTTTTTTTTTTTTTTTTTTTTTTTTTCTTTTTTATTAGTGAAACGACATGAGGTACAGTTGTAGATTTACAAATTTTTGTGCTTGGATCTCGGTCATACCCCGATCAAATACCCATCCCTCCACCAGTGCCCATTTTCCACCACCAGGATAATATCCCTCCCCCCCCATCCTCCCATCCCCCCATCCCCCCCTGCCACTGTGGCAGGGCATTCCCCCCTGTTCTCTCTCTCCTCCTGGGCGCTGTGATCAGCCAAAGAGGCATTGAGTGGCGAACATGTTCAGCCCAGTCTACTTTCAACCTGCATCTCCCCTCCTGGGAGGATCCTCCAAACACCCTCCACTTGGTGTTCCCCTTTCTATCTGAATTGTCCTTTCCCCTAGAATACCCAGCTGGCCTCTAAGTTATGGAGTAATTCTCCTGGTGTTGCTCTCAGCTATTCTTGGGTATTAATCTCATATTTTATTATTTTATATCCCCCAGATGAATGCTATCTTTCTATGTCTATCCCTCTCTTTCTGACTCATTTCGCTTAGCATGATACTTTCCATATTGTACCACTTGTATGTAAAGTTCATGACTTCATTTTTTCTAAGAGCCACATAGTACTCCATTGTGTAGATGTACCAAAGTTTCTTTAACCAGTCATCTGTTCTTGGGCACTCAGGTCTCTTCCAGTTTCTGGCTACTGTAAAGAGTGCTGCAATGAACAAACAAGTGCAGATGTCACTTCGGCTACACGTTTTTGCCTCTCTGGGATATATTCCCAGGAGTGGTATCGCTGGGTCAAATGGGAGCTCAATTTCTAATTTTTTGAGGAACGTCCATACTGTTTTCCAGAAGGGCTGAACCAGTGGACATTCCCACCAACAGTGAAGGAGTGTCCCTTTCTCGCCACATCCGCGCCAGCAACGGTTGCTTTTGTTCTTTTGAATGTGGGCCAGTCTCTGAGGTGTGAGATGGTATCTCATTGTGGTTTTGATCTGCATCTCCCTGATGATTAATGATGTAGAGCATTTTCTCATGTGCTTTTTTGCCATTCGGATTTCTTCTTTGAGAAAGTTTCTGTTCATTTCATTGCCCCATTTTTTGATGGGGTTGGATGTTTTCTTCTTGTGGAGTTCAACCAGTATTTTGTATATCCTTGATATCAATCCCTTGTCAGATGTGTATTCGGCGAATATTCTTTCCCATTCTGTAGGCCGTCTTTGTATTTTGGTCACTGTTTCTTTGGAGGTACAGAAGCTTCTTAGTTTAAGATAGTCCCATTTATCTATCTCTGTTTTCACTTGCTCAGCCAGTGGCGTGTCATCTTTGAACATACCATTAGCCTCAATGTCATGGAGGGTTTTGCCAACTTTGTCTTCAATGTATCTTATGGTTTCTGGTCTGATGTTGAGGTCTTTAATCCATTTTGATCTTACCTTTGTACATGGTGTTAGGTAGAGTTCTGAGCCCATTTTTTTGCATGTAGCCGTCCAGTGATGCCAGCACAATTTGTTAAAGAGGCTTTCCTTACTCCACTTCACATTTCTTGCACCTTTATCAAAGATTAGATGATCATATGATTGGGGGGTGATGTCAGTGTATTCAACTCTGTTCCATTGGTCTGTAGTTCTGCCTTTGTTCCAGTACCATGCTGTTTTGATTATTACCGCTTTGTAGTAAAGTTTGAAGTTCGGGAGGTTGATTCCACCCATTTTCTTTTTCCCCAGAATTGCTTTAGCTATTCGTGGGGGTTTATTGTTCCATATAAATTTCAGGAGTGTTTTCTCCATTTCTTTGAAGAACGTCATGGGTATCCTTATAGGGATTGCATTGAATTTGTACAGTGCTTTCGGTAGTATTGCCATTTTGACAATGTTCAGTCTTCCGACCCATGAGCAGGGGATGTCTTTCCATTTCCTCATGTCCTCTTTTATTTCCTGAAGTAGCGTTTTGTAGTTTTCTTTGTACAGGTCCTTTACTTCCTTAGTTAGGCTGATTCCTAGGTACTTGATTTTCTGGGGCACAATTGTGAACGGGATTGATTTTTTCATGTAGCTTTCCTCTCTCTCACTGTTTGCATATAGGAAAGCCATGGACTTTTGGGTATTGATTTTATAACCTGCAACTTTACTATACAAGTCTATTGTTTCTAGGAGTTTTTTGGTGGAGGTTATTGGGTTCTCTAAGTATAGTATCATATCATCTGCGAATAGTGAGAGCTTTATTTCTTCCTTTCCTACCTGAATGCCCTTAATGTCTTTTTCTTGCCTAATTGCTATTGCAAGTACTTCCAGTACTATATTGAACAGCAGTGGAGAGAGTGGGCATCCTTGTCTCGTCCCTGATCTTAGAGGGAAGGCTCTCAGTTTTTCCCCATTGAGGATGATGCTTGCTGTAGGCTTGTGGTAGATGGCTTTAACTATGTTGAGGAAAGTCCCCTCTATGCCCAT
Organism: Sorex fumeus; assembly: GCF_029834395.1. Lineage (NCBI taxonomy): Eukaryota > Metazoa > Chordata > Mammalia > Eulipotyphla > Soricidae > Sorex > Sorex fumeus. The sequence continues at coordinate 39,161,895 of NW_026606092.1, read as the reverse complement.
TTTGGCTAGGGTTTTCATCATAAAGGGGTGCTGGATCTTGTCAAATGCTTTCTCTGCATCTATTGATATGATCATATGCTTTTTATCTTTTCTTTTGTTGATATGATGGATTATGTTGATTGATTTCCGAATGTTGAACCATCCTTGCATCCCTGGGATGAATCCTACTTGGTCATGGTGTATGATCTTTTTGATGAGTAGTTGGATTCTATTTGCTAGTAGTTTGTTGAGGATCTTTGCATCTGTGTTCATCAGGGATATCGGCCTGTAGTTCTCTTTCTTTGTGTTATCTCTGTCTGCTTTTGGTATCAGTGTGATATTTGCTTCATAGAAGCTGTTCGGAAGTGTGTTTGATATTTCAATTTCTTGGAAAAGCTTAAAGAGGATTGGGAGTAAGTCTTCTTTAAAGATTTGGAAGAATTCACTGGTGAATCCATCCGGGCCAGGGCTTTTGTGCTTGGGGAGACTTTTTATTACCATTTCAATTTCCTTGATGGTGATAGGTCTGTTCAGGTATTCCAGGTCTTCTTGGTTCAGCCTTGGGAGTCTGTAGGAGTCTAGGAATTTATCCATTTCCTCGAGGTTTTGATGTTCTGTGGCATAAAGCTTTTCAAAGTACTCCCTGAGGACCCTTTGAATTTCTGTGGTTTCTGTTGTAATGACCCCCTTTTCATTTCTGATTCGGTTTATTAGGGTTTTCTCTCTCCCTTTCTTTGTGAGTTTTGCTAGGGGCTTATCGATTTTGTTAATTTTCTCAAAGAACCAGCTCTTGGTTTCATTGATCTTTCGGATTGTTTTCTGGGTTTCCATCTCGTTAATCTCTGCTCTGAGTTTTATTATTTCCTTCCTCCTGTTAGGGTTGTGCTCCTTTTGTTGGTCCTTCTCCAAGTTCTTAAGCTGTGAGGTTAGTTTATTTATGTGGGCTCGCTCCTCCTTCCTGAGGAATGCTTGTAGAGCTATAAATTTTCCTCTTAAGACTGCTTTTGCTGTGTCCCATAGGTTTTGGTAACTCGTGTCCTCATTTTCATTCGTTTCTAGGAATCTTTTGATTTCCTCTTTAATTTCCTTTCTAAGCCACTCGTTGTTTAATAGCGCACTGTTTAATTTCCATGTGTTTAATTTAGTTTTCTGTTTTTGTGTGTGATTTACTTCTAATTTCAGCGCATTATGGTCTGAGAAGATTGTTGATATAATCTCTATCTTCTTAATTTTATGGAGGCATGTTTTGTGGCTCAGCATGTGGTCTATCTTGGAGAACGTTCCATGTACGCTTGAAAAGAATGTGTATTGAGCTTTTTGTGGATGAAGTGTCCTGTATATATCTACTAAGCCCCTTTCTTCCATTGTTTCCCTCAGATGAAGTATGTCCTTGCTAAGCTTGAGTCTGGTTGATCTATCAAGAGGTGACAAAGCGGTGTTGAAGACCAGTGTTTCTTAACCTTATTCCAACTGTGGCCCGCTTCTGATCTTGTTTTCTTCCCATCACCCCTCAACCGCTGTCCTACTGTTTGGTCCCGAGCGAGTCTCATACTATACCGCCATGAACACAATTTTTGCCTGTGGTCTCTTGAAATAGCCTTGGGATCTACAAAGAGCCACATGGCCCTCAATTGAGAAATGTTTGTAGACTGCACTGCACTGCACTGTCCTCCTGTTGTTCATCGATTTGCTCGAGCAGGCACCAGTAACATCTCACAACAAATTGTGAGACTTGTTGTTACTGTTGTAGACATCATGGTCACGGCCCTCCTGTTGCTCGAGCGGTCCCAGTAACATTGTGAGACTTGTTACTGCGTTTGGCATATCAAGCACGTCACGGGGAGCTTGCCAGGCTTTGCCGTGGGGGCCAGATCCTCTCGGTAGCTTGCCGGGCTCTCCGAGAGGGGCGGAGGAATCGAACTCGGGTCGGCCATGTTGGCCGCTTGTAAGGCGAACGCCCTACCGCTGTGCTATCGCTCCAGCCTTAGATATGTGGCAGTAAAAATATATTATTCCTGAAACTCTCAAAAGCACCCCAAGATCCATGTGAGCCATTGTTCTTATTCTGTTGTGCTAGGAATTGAATCCAGAGCCTTATATAGGAAAGGGAAGTGTTCTGCTGAGCTGGACCCCAGTCCTCACATAAGGTAAAGTGACCACGAGGTAAGGACTTTATGGTCCTTTCTTCCTTCTTTAAAGCACTTTACTCTTCAGCTCATTACTACTATTGTTCTATCAGCTCATCATCTCATTTGATCCTTAAAGTATCCACAGCTGAGACCAAAGCTACAATGACTGAATCTACTCCACACAGGTTAGGGAGAGGAAGCAGTTTGTTCCAAAGGGTTGCCTATTGGGGTAAAAGCCATGAGGGGAACCCAGGGCTCCAAGCTTCCGGCCTGAAGTGCTTCTGTCCTTTAGCTGCCAAGCTCTCACTCAACCCAGAAGTTTGAGCCACCCACCGGCTGGCTGACTCCTCCCCTCCAGACCTGGCTGAGACCTCAGAAAGCTGTCTGGATGCTCTGAGATCAGCTGTAAATATTGGAGAAGGACTCTCTTATCTTAGAGTCACTTCTCACTCACCCCACTGCCAGCAGCCTAAACATCCATCAACTTGCAGATTGCAAATCAGTGCCAAGGTGGACAGCAAATCCCTGAGCCTCAGCTGGAGCCCAAACAGGCATCACTGCCCCCCTCCACCCCCGCCTGGGGAACCGCAGAGAGAAATTTGGGACTGAGCCCAGCCAAGAGCCACCCTTACTTAAAGGGATGCACCAGACTCAGGCACACTGCCCAACACACTGTCACCTATGGGGAGAGAACACAAGGAGAGTCAGGACCAGCAAAACCAGACTCCAGAGCTGAGATTAAGCTCACGGGAAAGGCAGAAACCCCAAGTCTAAGACTGATGTTTTTCTGACTATAACAGCTATCTATCTGGGCAATCACATGTATTGAGCGAATTTATACATTCTTGCCAAAACTTTGGGACCACTTAGGTGTCTGCTTACAGAGGAGATTCCCCCTCATTCAAAACCACTCAATTCCTAAAAACAATGTGGAAATCTTGTGTCCATTTTGGTGACCAGGGGTGGGGTGGGGTAGGGTGTTGTGGACAGGGGATATAAAAAAACTAACATAAATCATAAACTAACATAATGCAAATATTTCATTCTTTCCTGGTATTGGCATATATGCATATATAATACATGCTGCAGTTTATTTCAAGACTCCGTCCCTTCACAGCCACTTCCCTCAATCCTCCTGCCTGATCCTCCTCTTTCCTACCTGAAATATGGTGGGAGTTCTTGGCCCACCAAGCAGCCCCCCTCTTAGATAGGTCTGGTGTTCTTATTGAATAAGCCATGCCCCTGAGAGCTTCTCTGCCTGGGCCTCTTCTGTTTCCTCCTAATTCCTACAGTCCCTACAAGACCTGCTCCTTCGCAGATCCATCGATTGATTCAAACAAATTCTAGAAACAAACAGATGAAAGCAAGCAAGCTCGGGGGCTAGTTTACTGGGAGAGAAAAATACCTGTGGCAAAGAACTTGACAGAGTTAGAATAACTGGGTGGCAGCCCACTGGGTTCCTTCTCATACCTATCTCTCAGCTTGATTCCACAGTTATGACAGTGTTATCCCTTTGTTCCCAGCTGGATCTTGCTGAACCTTCAGGGTCCAGGAGCCCACATATCACAGACTCTGGGAGAGCTGGCAGTTGAACCCCCAAAGGCATCTCAACAACTTGAAATGTTAGCTTTTTTGTGCATTCTCCTTTGTCTTCCCGTAGAGTCTGTAATTCCTCAAGAGTGCCTTTGTCAGGCAGCCGGGATGGAGAATGAACCACTAAGTAAATGATGATTGGAGGGATCTCCTGGGATGGGAGGTGTGTTGCTGAAAGTAGACGAAGGGCCAAACACAAGAGCTTCCGAGTATCTGCATTGCAAATCAGAATGCCCCAAGTTAGAGAGAGAGTAGGAAGAATGGTACCTGCCACAGAGGCAGGGAGTGGGGTGGAGTGAGGTGGGCTGGGGGTGGTGTGTGAGACACTGGGAACAATGGGTGGTAACAAATGTGCACTGGTGGAAGGATGGGTGCTTGAGCATCGTGTGACTGAAATGTAATCATGCAAGATTGTAACTGTATCTCGCAGTGATCCAATAAAACTTCTTAAAAAAAAAAGAGTGGTCACTTATTTCACACACCCTTACTCCACATCCACACCCTGACTCCAAGCCTGTAGCCTGAGAGTCGACAATGTCTTGGGTGCCAGGGTTAGTCAGTGTCCTGCAGGTCATGGATTCTTCAGGGATATCATACCCCTGGTTTAAAGTGCATGTACTTGGCCTTCCTGTTCTGTCAAAAGAGTTGCTTTGCAGCAATAGGGTTTCATGCTATTGAAAATGACTCAGGTTAATCTTTCAGCATCCAAGAATACCTCCATCTAGAGTCAAAAGCAGTCCAATGGCAAATAGTTCTCTTTGGTTTGTTTCTCTTAGGCTCTTTGATTTTGTAATGGTTCCATCCAATATTAAAGTTGATTGAGGATGTCAAAGGGTTAATGTTAATCAAGCAGAGAAAGAAATAGGCCAGACACAGACAGGGGTGAGTGACAGATAGAGAGAGTCTTAGAACTAGGGTGGTGGGGGGTGGCAGGTGAATCTACGGTGGCTTCCTTCCCATCTCTGACAGATAGCCAGAGCATGACCGCAGACAACTTTGGATGGCAGGATTATTTGAAATCTTTCTCTTACACGGGTCTTCTCTTCTTGTCGGCAATTATTGTTGATGGCAGGGCATGCTGGTGCCTTGGCAGCCTGGAGCCTTCCCGCTGGGAAAAAGGGTTTTGAGTTTTATGTCCCAATATGACTTTGATGGATTCAGACAAATTTCTCAGGCTTGGTGGACCTTCGCCCAGACTGGAAATGTTCCCTGGGTAGCAGGAAACATCTGAGACACCCAGACCTCAAGCAGGGTGTTTTGCTTTACTAATCCCTAGATCTTGGTGGACTACAGCCAAGAGTTTGAGAACGGCAGAACTGAGGTTCAGTCTCCAAAGTGATAATCATTGCAATGGACTCACTCAAGTTCAGACTTTTCCAAACACTCTGCTAGTTTGGCCCATGCCCACTAGGAATTTCCTGGGTCTGAGAACATGCAGATGGTATGGAGTACAACTTACCTGGACTAGATTTCTGGGAAAGATTTATCCGGAGGCCCCAACTACAAACTAGATCACAAACTGTCTTCAGGTAGGTGGCCCAGAAAGAGAAAGGTTTGAAGAAAAGGCAAGAATAGAATCATGTGTATAGGACTGGAATGAGCATGGATGAGGGCAGAACTAGAAAGGAGGCAGTGACTCAGAGTGAGGCTGAAGCAGGGTACATTGGATATCAGCACCATGCTGGTTGGCTCTCATAGCCACCGTGTCTTGCATGGGTCTGGAGCCACATATGGAGCAGATCGTGGGCCTGGGTAGATTCCACACAGAAGGGGCTGTGCAAGCATGGCTTTGCCTACAGTGCCATGGCCAGCCACTAGGGAAGGCGTGTATAATCTTTGAGCTAGTAAACTGTGTCAGAGAATGACACCACGTTGTCAGAGCCAACCTGTGATTTAGTCTGCCATTCCTGTTTGATATCCCTGCTGGAATGCTTGGGCCCAAAGTAGAGATGTGAGACCAGACCTTCTCTTCCCTAGTTCTTGGACTCAAACCCCTCAGAAGGTTAGTGCCAATGGAACCCACATCGCAGGCCAAAGATCCAAGCTGTTATTCAGCTTGTGTTAGGCGTCAGGCACTGTGCCATGCTTTGGGTTCCAAATGTTATCCTAGGAATATTCTCACAGCCTGAGGAATGGGAAAGAGACCTCTCTGGATGCAAACTTCGACCACACAGATGTAACAATCCTAGCGTGATTTAGGGGAAGTATGCTTTAGGGATGTGCAGCAAGATATTGATGTCTACATAGGTTTTGAAGGATGAAGAGGAATTTCCCAGGGAAAAGGAAAGGATGATTCATAGAAGAACAAAAGTACAGAGGCATTGAGTTCCCCAATGTGTTCAGGGAATGGACAGTGGGAGTCAGGTCACCAAGACCTTATAATATAGCCTTGGTAAGGATTTTGATCTTATCCCTGTCAATGATAGAGAGACAGTGATGAGCTTCTGTCAAAGTGCTAAATAGTCATGCCAATAATAAGGATTGGCTTGAAGTGAGGAAACTTTCCAAAGAGGACTACTATAGTAGGAAGTTGTCTGGATCAGGAATCAGGAGAAGCAAATTCTGTTCTCACTCAGTGCATGAGTGGCATAGCCTACAGTCACTCATTTCCCCTCAGGTCTCTCCTGCCACACTGACAAAATACCTTCTGCAAATACATAAGCAGTGCTTTTGCAAGCAGGGCACCAATGGAAGATGATAGATATGAAAACATGCTGGGAAAATGGTAGACAAAAATGAGTTAAACACAAAATGAGTTATACTGTTTTCTTCCTAGATGCTTAAGAAGGAGAGAGAATATATCAGCTCTGAGTACTCATCCCACTAGGAGGAAAGCTTAGCCCACAGCTTCTCAAGACATGCCATGGGAAATGGGAAGCCCTGTCAGCTGCTCATAGCTGTGCCAAATCGGATCAGCTAGGGTGTCGGACTGTCTGGTGCCATCCCCAGCTGGGGAAGGGATTTTCTGGGGTTTGGACTGAACAGTAGCTTCTCTCTACCCAGAGCCCACCCTCAGCAAGGTCCCAAGGAGTCACCATAGATCCGAGTTGGGAAACCAGATCCACCTGTCCCAAACTGACTAATAACTGAGACATTCTGGGGATGGTGTTGGGCAAATCGATCACTGCTGACAGGCCCCCAGGCCAGCTTGGAATGCCTTCTTGGGTGAATTGGCAATGCCTCCTGCTCTCAGAGTCATGGGAAAGAGCTGGCATGCATGCAGACTTGGGGGTAGGAGGCTCCAGAATACTCAGACATGTTTTCGAAGCCCCTGATCAGCTTCGATACCAACAGGCAGCTTTGAGGGGTTATTTGCTCTGGAATCCCAGAGTCAAGCTACAGACTCACACCAGAAACTGCCCTGTCTTAACTGTCCCAGAGTGTTCTTCTTGGTTCTATGACAACTCAGCTGCATGACCAGGAGCCATTCAGCTTTGATTCCGAAGGCTGTGGTCTCCTTATCTGTGAAAGATGAGCTAATAAGATGAGATGAACTAATTCCAGAGAATTCTGGCAATCCAGAAGGGGAAAAGGTACAGATGTGGTGCTTGAAGTCACTGAGTAGCACTGTCCTCCTGTTGTTCATCGATTTGCTTGAGCGGGCCCGGTAACGTCTCCACCGTGAGACTCGTTGTTACTGTGTTTGGCATATCCAATGCTTCACGGGTAGCTTACCAGGACTTGCCGTGCGGGCGAGATACTCTCGGTAGCTTGCCGTGCTCTCTGAGAGTGGTGGAGGAATTGTGGAGGAATCGAATCCGGCTCGGCTTGATGGCCACGCGCAAGGCAAATGCCCTACTGTTGTGCTATCGCTCCTGGGTAGGTACTAAAATCTACTTCTGGGGCTCATCTAGACTGAAGTCTGGCATATGCAGCTTCTTTCCAGTGAGAACAAATATTGATGGTATCTTTGACTTAGGCAGAGTCATTTTCTATGCATATAGAGCATCAGTCGACAGGATCACACCAGTAGGACAGTTTCAAGGCAATGTCCTGCCAGTAAAAAATTATAACTGTGGAGTTCATCCATAGTTTGTTGGGTAGTTTTGCTCTTAGAAGGGACCGGAGACCTCTTAAGTGCTGATCCAAACAAGCCCATAGTAGACTTTTGAGGTCAGATGCGATTTCCTTTGCAAAGCCAGCACAGTTCCCCAAAACCCCCTGCCTCAGAATCAGGGGACAAGGTGCTAAGATCGATTACGGCACAAGGCCAAGCATCCAGCTTGAACAACACTGAACAACACTTGGACACTCCATGTTGGAAAGAATCAGACCAGGTGACTCCCAGGTGGTACTTGGCCATGTCTTTGTCTCAGGTGCTTGGGGCAACTTTTGACTCAGCAATGCTGATGCCTGGCAGAGCCTCGCAGGAGTCCCAGGTTCCCAGAGGAATTGCTGCCATGACAGGCTCTGGCCCTGGCTCAGATCTTGACTATCGAGAGCAGGTAAGAGCAATAATGCAGGACTGGGAAGATGGTACAGAGACCCGGACACATGCCATAAACACTGCCAACCCAGGTTCAGTCCCTGGAACCCTATATGGACCCTCGAACACCTACAGGACTGATCCTGGAACACAGAGGCAGGTATAAGCCCTGAGTACTTCTGGGTATGACTCCCAAAACAAAACAAAGGAAAAGAGCAGCGATGCTGGGTGTGGAATGCTGCCTTCTATACTCCCCAGACTGATCCATATTAGAAATCCTGAAAATTAAATAATTAACAAATTTGGAGAAACAGTCTGAATAATTGACAAGAATGGGGAAATGCAGGCACACATTCACTTAATGAGACACAGTACAATTTACCCCATACAAAGGCCATATCTGGACTTTCCCGTGAGATTGGAAGTCTGTTCTTACCATGTCCAATAAAGATTCACCTTATTGCAAAGATGTAAACTCGTGGATTAGGAAAAACCATCTGAATTAGAAGCCAGAAACTGAACTGAGGGTGGGCCTTATTTTTCTCTCTGATGGATTTTCAACAGGGTGCATGAATTAATTTCAAATGAAAAGAAGGAAAGTCTCAGCCGAATGTTCCTGCCATTATTGAGACATGCAAGCTGGAGTGCTTTATCTGCAAGTTTAAACGGCAGAGCAGCTTGATCCTTTCAGTGTGATGGCAAGAAGATTCTGGACCATGCAAATGGCAGGAGAAAAGCCAAGAGACAGAAATTTCTCCAGCCCCACAGAATAAAGCATTGCCCAAATGCCCGTCCAGCCTGGCGTCTCCATCAAGGGCAAAAATGACAACCCGAACAAAAATAGACAAGTGGAGTAGAAACTAATATGGCTTCAATTGCTTCCTTTACACTCAGACAGGAGTTTTCATATTTTTTCAAATCGAGGCTGAGGTTGTAAAAATAGGCCTCTTAGCTGGGAGAGGCATTTATTTCCACAGTGCCGTCTCACACAGACAAATCACAAATCTTTGTGCAGTCATCCTGGGATCCATAGCACAGACTTGTAGCTGTGGTCAGTGCTGCCAAATATTTGCCTTTTCAACATGGATTAATATTTTCTAAGGGCTGTTTGAAAGCTCTGTCTCTCCTGAAGTGGGTAATTACTTCGGGAAGTATATGCAGGTAAATGTGAAATGTCACAAAGACCAGCAGAGAAAGGACTTTGCAAACCAGTAGGGTTGGTGGGGCCACGTCTCTGCAGGGGACTCTTCTGGGGAGTCAGTTTCAGTGCTACGTAAGAAAATGCATTTATTGGAAACTATGCCATTAAATAATCATCATTTATTCCTCATGGGAGTTTGGAGCAGAAAGTAGAGAAAATGTAACTGTTCTTTCCTGGCTTCAAGCAGATCACCAAACCCATTTCTGCACCAACCCCATCTTGTTTGTATTTTTTGGTTCACAAATTGCACTGTTGACATCCAGAGGAGGCACAGGAAATGGCCCAGGTCTAACGCATCAGCATTTTTTAATGAGTGGGGAAAGGACCCGAGGGCAAAAGGTCAACTTTTGGACAAGAGGAAGATGAATCTTTTTTCCCTGTCCTTCTCCTGCCTGAATCACCTGAAGCAGACAGACCTGGACTTTGTTACAGGTAAATAATTACAGTTGTATCTGCCATAAATATCTCACTGAAGGGGCCATTGCAAAAATTGAGATTGTATCTCCAAGCAACTGTCAAATAGCTAGAATAAATTCAGAGGACTTGAAATACTGATGTACATTTTCTATCATAGATATCTCTCGGTCTAGACTTTCAGACTGCATCTTGACAGAACACCTAGGATGGCTGAGAAATTAAGGAGTCAGGAACAAAAAAATTACATAGTGTTGGTGTTCTGTGGTTTGTGTCTTCTTTATCTGTGGGCTTGGCAAACAGGAAGTCCTTGTGAATTGGGGGGCTTGAGGAGAAATGTTAAAGGCACAGATTCCCCGGGAATTAAAAATGTTGAGGAGGTCATAAATCTCAGACCAAAATGGAAAGCCAAAGAGGTCAGTGAGCTACAGCCAACCTAATATCTGTACTTCTCAGGGCCGCCATAAATCTGACACTACTCCTTCTTAGCTCAGCTGGCTTCTGTGCAGCGGGCAGATCAAAGCTTCTTCCACTACCCTCTGCAATCACCTGTTTTTCATTGGGGCCCGGTGGGTGAGGCCAGCAGGATGGAGAGGGGAAGGTGGGACACCCCTCCTTCTCAGCACCATCTGGGGGCCATATTTAAACACCCCAAGCCAAGCTCCAGGGAAAGGAGCCTGTGAGAACTAGAAGACACTACCCCAAACCGGAAGGCCTGGAGGCTCAGCTGCACGGAGGAATGGAGGTGAAGCTGATGGAGACTTCCTTTCTGCCCTGCTGTCTAGTTTGTTTTGAAGGGAGGAGGCATTGTCTTTTCTAATCTGATTTTTCTTTCTGAATATTTCTTTTTACTTGGCAGTCACTTGTTTGTCCCTATTCGTTTATTTTAAAAAATAATTTTATTAAGTCATTAGTCCAGCTACAGACATTCAATATTCCAACACCAATTCCACCACCATTGCATCTTCCCACCACCATTATTTCCAATTTTCCCACGTGCCCTCGAGCCTGGCCCCATAGCAAGCCCTTAATAATTTATCTTTCATTTTTTATTTTACATTTTTCTCCCTTTTAAAATGTTTTATAATATTTTCTTGAAGCCATGTCACTTCAGAGTGCTCTGTATCAGGTGTGCATCATTATAAATTAACATCTGCCTATAGTCTGCCAATCCTTCACCATACCTGTCAATTCCAGTTCTCCTGCATCTTTGTCTCTCACAGTCCCTCCTGAAAACTTCCTTTTCTTTTCCCCAAAATTTGTATTAACACTCCCACTTACTCATTAGTGAATTATTTATGGCCCAAGCGATGCCAGGCATCTTATGCATCTCCTCACTAGCTCTTCAAAGGAAATGCTATTATTCCCTTCCTTCAGATGAGGAAACTGAAGCTCAAAATGGTTCAACATCCGAGTTAAGTTCAACCCCCTTTAATGAGTGGGGAGCAAGATTTGAATCCAAACCTCTGAGCCTGAAAATTCCATGCAGGTCCTACCCTGCCATCATAAATCTACTGTGATCATCAGGGCGCCACTAAATCCTGCAAAGGTATAAAAATAAACTAGAAGAGGATCATAGTTTTTAAAAAAATGGCCTGAAAGTTGAGATCTGACATATCTATAAATAATAGTGATACAAAATAGAGTGTGATAAATGCCTCAAGGGAAGTGCAGACAAAATAGGAAGGGATGTGCAGGAGGCAGCAATGGCTTCTGGGTAATATGGTTGTTTGCAGAGGTTCCTGGGGCATCCGGAGAATCTGGTTCTCTGGCTTTAATGAAAAGACATTATAACTGAGATTATAATTCAGACATTATAACTAAGATTATAGCGGCTGTCGAGAGACCCCAACCAACACAAGATGAAATATATCTGAGAGACTATGATTACTTGAAATTGGAATAAGGTATATTAATAGGGAATGAACTTGGAAAGAACCATAGTTTTTCAGGTGTTTGCTTACTAAAGCCTGATTTTTTTTCCCTTCCTATAAGCATTTTCCTTCCCATAAGCATTATAAGTATTTTTCCTTTCTATAAGCATAAGGGCTGGAGTGATAGCACAGTGGGTAGCATTGCACATAGCCAACCCAGGCCAACCCGGGTTCGATTCCATCACCTTTCTCGAAGAGAAAGTTACCAAGAATGTCTCGCCCGCAGGGCAAAGCCTGGCAAGCTGCCTGTAACGTAATCGATATGCCAAATACAGTAGCAACAACTCTCACAATGGAGACATTACTGGTGCCCGCTCAAGCAAATTGATGAACAACAGGAGGACCGGGCTTTACCGTGTTCCTATAAGCATTAAGAGTTATTTGAGGTTTTTTAAAAGATCATGCAGGAAAATTCATTTTCCTTTTTGGTGGTAGTGTAGAGGATGCAGAGAGGGACAAACTGTTTCATGAATCCAAGTTTAAAGCCTTTAAAGCCTGTTTCACTTCTTTATAGCTTGGGCTTTGTTGCTAAAAGATTTTGAATTCTGAATGCCCATACACATGTGAAGACATGAGCACTGTGTACAGCTTAATTTGAAACATTTTCTAACAAGTCTGGTGGGGAGAGGGTATTAGGTGAGAGTTTTGGTGATGGTTAGGAGATGAATAAAGTGAGAAATCCTCCTTGAGTTTCCCCAGTGGATCTTCCAAGAGCCCATCATTTATAGATCACCCCCAAGAACTCCTCTCTCTCTCAGGTGTATAGTAACCCTTTCCCAGAAAGGCTGACATCATGGAGAGATGAGCATAGGCTATGTAGAAAGCAGATTATGGGCAGATTTCTGATTCCAAGATTTTGTGTGGCTTTGGACAAACTGCGTTATCACTTTCAGTTCAGTCTTGCAGTCTTATAATTCTTGTTTTACCTAAGCCTGGGTGAGATTGTATAGTATAGATATAGATAATATTGGATATCTGATTCCACATACCCAATGAGTCATAAAAGTTTTAAGATTCTTTGGAGGTGTTTTAGGGACTCCCCTCAGATAAGCACAGGCAGAATAAATCCATTGAATCCATTGAATCCAATAAATCCTTGAATCCATTGTCTCAATACACACTAGACTTCTTTTTTCCCCCAATTTTTATTAGTGAAACACCAAGAGGTACAATTGTAGACTTACAAATTTTTGTGCTTGGGTTTCAGTTATACAATGTTCGAGTACCCATCCCTCCACCAGTGCCCATTTTCCACCACCACTGATCCCAGTATCCCTCCCACTCCCACCCCCCACGCCCTTCTTCCCACCCTGCCTTTGTGGCAGGGCATTCCCTTTTGTTCTCTCTCTCCTTTTGGGTGTTGACACACTAGACTTCTGATGCAAACACACAATGAATTAGATTATTTAAACCATTGGTGAGAAATAAAGAGATTCAATTGAGAATCAGAAGCTAGACTTCAGAAACTTCTCCAAATAGTTATGAGATTCTAGCAAGTCATTTATCCTTACTTAGAGCTTCTCCTTCTTCCTCTGTTTTGTGCTTGGTTTTGTCCCTTCCAGTGTTGCAGCTATATTTCTCCATTACATGGGAGTTATAGGAATATAAATAAAAGGTATTGTGACAATGCATTTAGCTCACACTAAGAAAGCAAGGCCCTATTTCATATCTGTTATGCAGACGATGATCAGATATGAGGAATCAGGCCTTGGGACAATCAAAACAGGAATGAACCAAAATCAAAACAATGCACTATACTCTGAGGAAGGCCACCTAAGCCTTCAGTCAGAGTTAATAGTCAGTTTATGCACAATGTTAACATGTTAAATCTCTTGTGGTTGTAGCACAAAAAAGAAAAAGGAAGAAGACAGCTAGATATCGGTACCTACAAAACAACTAAGTCACAGTCTGACCTCAGTCTGGTAGAAATGGAAAGGGTGAAAATCATTAAGGAGCAGAACAAGAATTAGAAAACATTTGAACACAGAGGCTGTTGACAATGATGACAAGTCTTTAGAATCCAGTTTTCTCCATCTCTATCTAAGATAAGAGTTAAGTTCCTATGAAATCCACAGAAATTCAAGTTTAAAAAAAATAGCTTCCAAGTTAGAGTAGACAATTTAACTAAGGAGCAGATAAAGGGGTTTGCCAAATATTTGCTTCAAAAAGCCAAATCGTCAAATCAGAGAAACATATAAGACAAGCATGCAACAAAAATCATTCACGGAGCCAAGTATCCTAGTATCAGTGTAAAGGTAAAGGTAAAGGCCCTCCCGTTGATCATCGATTTGCTCGAGCGGGCCCAGTAACGTCTTCATTGGACACTTTGTTGTTACTGTGTCTGGCATATCGAATACGTCACGGGGAGCTTGCCAGGCTCTGCCGTGCGGGCGAGATACTCTCGGTAGCTTGCCGGGCTCTCCGAGAGGGGCGGAGGAATCGAACTCGGGTCGGCCATGTTGGCTGCGTGCAAGGCAAACGCCCTACCGCTGTGCTATCACTCTAGCCTAGTATCAAGAAAATTATTCAAGTGTTTCAACTAAACAAACATATTTATGTTCAAGTAATGATGGTAAGTCATTATGATAATACAAATTATGTCGCATCATCTCTACTGAAAGATACATGTAACTCTGATACTTTCTAACACGAACTTCTAGCTCTGGTTTTTAAAGCGTAAAGACACAGTTATCTGGAAATTCCTTGTAAAGGCCCCATCCCCCGAGAAAAGCCCTCCCATGGAGCTCTTCTTCCTCTTGGGTAAATGGGATGATACTTTGTGTGGTTGGGGATAGGGTGTGTGCATTTCTAGTGAGCTCTGTGAAATAGTCCAGCGTGATCAAGCCTTAGAGAAGACTTCACCATTGCCAAATGCTATCTCTTTCTATTTCAGGCTGCCTTGAGGAGATACACATAAGAGCAGAAATCGAGCATTATTGCAAATCTCAACTTCCATGTGCCAGTTTCTCCTTGCTTCTCTTCCACAAAGATTGTGAATTGTATGACAGAGAAGGGAAGTATTGCAAGATGGGTTGTGTGGGGTGAGCAGAATCTGGGATCTCTTCCTGAAAGGTCCAGGCAACCACAGATACGATACCTTTTCTCTGTGGTTGTACTTGACTCCTATGAACTCCTGAAAAAGTAAGAAGAATCTGGTCTTCATCCAGGAGGAAGTGAGGAGACAGTGGCACATATATGGCCCTAGGATGGAGTAATGGGAAGACTTTGGCTGCTGTTGCTGCCTTAGCACCTGGGGCTCCTGTTCATGGCAAGTGTAAGTCAACTCTGAATCCAAGGTTGACCTGGGGGTGCTGTCCTCCTAAGGAACATTCACACTATGTTCTTTCAGGCCAGACAAAAAGGGATATGGGAAGGTGAATAAAATGTGCCAAGTTCTCTGCTAAATCTTTTACCTGCTCTTGTTCCCCGGTGCCATCGATAGTGCTGGGAGGGAAGGCGTCGCTAAGATCCATTTCATAGACAATCACCTGGGACTCAGAATGATAAAGTCCTGGGGTGACTTTCCCCAAGTCACAGCTGACACCTATCTCCAAGCTGGTGGGGAGACAGCCCTCCATGACCATCTGATAGATCACCACCAGAGCACTTGTCAAGAAAGAAAATTATTGGGCCTCACCCCAGCCCTACTGAACCAGCAGCAGGGTGTTCAAGCAATGTGCATTTTAGTGAACCTTCCGGGAACTATTGATGGTTGAAATTTTAGAAACATTGCTCCACGTTCTCAATATTCTAAGTGCTTTGGCCCAGAAGCAGGGTGTTACAAGGGAATTTATGAGAAATTCATTCGTAGATCTCATTCTGGACTCCCAAACATGAATCTTTATTTTTGACAAGATTTCAAAAGATTTAAGGACACATCAAAGTTGGGGAGTGGGGTGGTAGCTTTGTTGGCTGAGGTGTTACTGGGTACATACTTTTAGTCTATGAGCTAAGCTTTAATAATAAACTAGATCCACCCCAGAGGAGAGAAGTAGGGGTGTTTGAGAAGAACTGGATTATGAATGGCCAAAACAGGCCCATTGTTCTGGTGAGTTTCCCAAAAAAAAGCAAGGGCATGAGAGGGACTCAAGCATTTGGTGGCTGAGAACCTCCTCTCCAGGCTGGACAATGGTGGCGATGGATGGATGAAGGACCGGGGGAATGGAGAAACAGGGACCCAGGCCCCAGGCTGGTCAATAGTCTGTCTATTTCTCTCTCTCTCCCTGTCATAGTCTGATCTCTCCCTTACAGCAAAATCATAGTCATAGTTTTGGTCGTAATCCCAGTCTTCATAATTCCATTGTCCTAGTTTCCTTGTAGACCTCAAACTCCTCTACCTCATTACACTTTCTTCCTCATCTCGCCATTGTCACATAGTCCTCTACTTTCAGTCATTGTCATCATCTAGTCCTCATTCTAGTCTTTCTCTTCCTAGTCCTTGAAGACCTCAAAGCCCCAAAGTCCTTTCTTTCCCCTTACAGAATAGCTATATAGCAATCATGAAGAGTGGGGTACACATAGGTGGGGGTAAACATTATCATAACAACAAACAGATGTAAAGCCACTCTTTCAGGAGATTAATTCAAGGACAAAATCTCATCTGAGGGTTCAAAACTCCAGATTACTAGGAGATCCACTCAAGTGCAGGATTTCATCAGGGTGTATTGTTTTCTCCTTTCCTTGGCTAATAATCCATTTAAACATGGTCACGGTCCTCCCGTTGTTCATCGATTTGCTCGAGCGGGCCCTGTAACGTCTCCATCATGAGACTTGTTGTTACTGTGTTTGGCATATCGAATACATCACGGGTAGTTTGCCAGGCTCTGCCGTATGGGCGAGATACTCTCGGTAGCTTGCCGGGCTCTCCGAGAGGGGTGGAGGAATCGAACTCTGGTCGGCCATGTTGGCCACTTGTAAGGCAAATGCCCTACCGCTGTGCTATCGCTCCAGGCCATCCATTTAAACAATCATAATGAATTTACTTCTTCTAATATTTCTAGTCATTTTGTATGAACACAGTAAGATATATACTAAGCTTAAAGGTTGGCTCTTCCTGGGGGCATCTCCCTATATATTTCAGACCACAGCCAGGTTAGTCTTTCCTAAGCCCCAGCAGGGTCCTTATTCAGTTACTTCTTTTTGGGTCATGACAGAGTTTGTTCCAGAGTTTGCTCTTAATTTATTATACTTATGGCGTTTCTTTCAATTCCAGGGTAGCTTACAGCTTGCCCTGGTTTATCCAGTTCCTTCATCGGGACCCTCCTTTTGGAATGCTAAGAACTAAGAGCAACTGAGGCTTAAGTCAAGTAAATGTGGATACCCAGGAGTAAATTCTATTTTGGAGCAATTAACTCCCATGTTGCAAAGCATAGCATGAAGTGTCTTCCTTTGTCTATACAAAAAGGATGTTGTTAAATAAACTATGCAAATGACATAAAGGAAAAAGAAAAACAATGTAGGATTAGTAGTAGTACTGTAGCACTGTCCTTCCGTTGTTCATCAATTTGCTCAAGCGGGCACTGGAAGTGTCTCCATTGTGAGACTTGTTGTTACTGTTTTTTGGCATATTGAATATGCCATGGGGAACTTGCCAGGCTCTGTCAGGCAGGCGGGATACCCTCGGTAGCTTGCTGGGTTCCCCAAGAGGGACGGAGGAATTGAACCTGGGTTGGCCACATGCAAGGCAAATGCCCTACTCTTTGTGCTACTCCATATAGATCAACCAATGAACAGGCGCATTGTATAAATGATGTAAACATTGGTCATCGTTGAGAGTTCTCTACCCTTCTCCCTGTTCATAAATTCATCCAATTGCTTATTTGCAGCCAAAATGCAAGGCTCCATCTCTACATCACACAAGCGACCTGGCAACCCGTTTCAGAGAAGCAGAAACAAAATCTCTCCCTAAAGAGGTGCCCTGGTCGTCGTCATGCCCAGGCTTCATGCTTCAAGTTCGAGATGACCAGGCCTTGCTGAGGCAGCAAACGGACTGCCGGGATGTTCGCCTTCAAGCAGAAGCAAGCAAGCTGAGTCCTGTGGCCTGGGAGCCCAGGGCCCCTTCTGGCCATTCCGTGGGTTGGTGCCTGAGCTGCTCGAATTAGTAGTGCTTGATGGAATTGGGTGTGCCTCGGGGGCACTATTGTGGGAGTAACTCAATAAACCTAAGCTCCCTGCGGGAGGAGCAAAGAGAACCCAATGTTAATCCAACCGTTCAGATGCTTTGCTCACAGAAGGGTAGTCTTGATAGTTCTTTGAAAGAGACAGCATACTCTAAAGGCTCACCTTCTATAAAATGCCCCTGGAAGACAGAGATGGAAAGATTTTTTTTCCTTTCTTTGTGAACTTTGATGAGTACTGCTGGGCTGCTTGGACTGAGGCTTCTCTGTATCTGGGGTCTGTGGTAAGGAGTGCTGAAATCAATCAGTAATGTCTGCCACCACTGCTGATAGGGCAGTGGTAGATATGCATGGTGTAGTCACCTATGAGGGTAGAGGGAGATGTAGATCAGCAATAGAGCACTTCTCTTGCATGCTTGAGACTCTGAATTCTATCCTGGCACCACAATGAAGCAGGAACAACAAAGACAATAGTGAACATACTCAGTTTGAAATCAGGTGATACTAGTGTGCTATTTCTTTGAGTATTTCTTAAAATTCTTAAGTATTTTTAATTGAATCACCATGAATTATAAGTTACAAAGTTATTCATGTTTGTGGGGCTGGAGTAATAGCACAGCGGGTAGGGCGTTTGCCTTGCAAGTGGCCACCCGGGGTTATATTTCCAGCATCCCATATGGTGACCCCAAGCACCGCCAGGAGAAATTCCTGAGTGCAGAGCCAGGAACAGCCCCTGAGCATTGCTAGGTGTGACCTAAAAAGCAAAAAAAAAAAAAAAAAAGTTATTCATGTTTGAGTCTTAGGAATATAATTCTCCAGTAGCAATTTCTTCACTACTAACAACTTCCCTTCACCAGTGTCTCCTGTTTTCTCCTGCCCTTCCCACCTGTTCCTGCTTGACTCTTAAGGTGCCCCATACATATATCCATTTATATGGAACTTTTGAAACCAGCCGTTAACCCTTCTACCTACGCCCTTTATTGGTTCTTGCACCCATCACCCAGCTCTTGCCTCTTAGAGTTTGATGCCCTGATTTAACTTGCATATTACCTCTCCATGATTGCATGGGTCTCTCCTTCTTTGTTGACAACTAACCATTTTCTTTTCATTGCCTTTCTTTTCAGTGAGCTTGGAACCTTCTTGCCAGTTAGTAGTTTTCAGCCTGGCATGCTTTCTTGGGTTCAGGGGCACCTATAGCTGCCTGTGGGAATTTTTTGCTCTTCACACTGTTGGCAGCAGAGCTCAGAGGCCAAGTCTGGCCACTGACCTTCACTGCCAGTGTTATGGGAAAATGCTGTTATGCTGTCCCACATCCTCTACTTGAAAGGAAAATGGGTACAGTGTACTATTGACAGAAAACACTGGGACAGAGTGGAGGGTCCATGGTCTGAGAGACTAAACTGGCCATATTCATATTTTCATAGCATGGTCCGCACCCTTCTGGCTTCTCCTCTGTGAGAGAAATAGCTTCATTCTCATGTTTATATGGGCATTGTATCTCTTCGTAAGTTAAGAACAATACTGTGATCTATGTGTCATCATTCTATAGAGGAAGTGACACCTCAGGAAAGGGTTAAGGGATATGCTTGAGGACCCACATTAGAGACTGGAACACAACTGGGATAGAACTTCTTAGTCAAATGTTCCTTCTCAAACATGCGACTTCCCTCTCCTGTGCAGCTCCCACCCAGAGTTCTTTCTCAACTCTGCTGAGACTCGGCGACATTAATTCTGATTTCCTCTCTCAGCTTCTGCAACCTTATGAAATAACTTGCTCTACTGAATCATTGCTTTACCTACAAGATATAATTTTATTCTACTGCCTCTGATTTCATTATCTCTGTTTTGTCACTCGATCTCGCTTTTTCTAGGGGTTCCAAAGGATTTACAATGAATGATAAGAATGGAATTATGAGCACCAAAAAATAGAGAATAATTAAATGTCAGTCATGGCCGTGATAGAGTGAATGGAATTCTGTATCTCACCATTTGGGGCACTGACTATGATGATACTCATTAACTGTTTTTATTCTTAAGGCTATGAGTTTGGCTGGGAATTCAGCTGTATTTGATGTAGCAGGCTTACCTTGTTGCCTTCACCCACACCTCATGGGCCTCCCCTGCAACAGATAAGCATCTCAGGGAGGGGGACATTTCAAATGAGCTTGTTTATGCATCAAGGAATAAGTATTAATAGCGAAAGCGCATTCATATGCTGATTGTTTTCTGGTGATGAGAATGAGAAATGTTATTTCTCTATTATATCATGGAGGCCACTGGATTATGCATGACACAATGCTGTGCCAGCTCTCTTTCTGTCTCCTCACACTGAGGCTCAGAGTCTCATTTTCAAACTCAACATCTCTGCCATTTGGCCTGAATGTTCTCAGTGTATATGAGCATTGGTGTCCAAGAAAAACAATGACTGCTAAATTAGCATGGAGAGTTTATCCTAGGTCTGCATTACAGGGGGTACAGCCACACTCTCCCACAGATCTATCTTGTCCGTGTTCCCACCCATACAGGATGAGTGCATCCAGGAAAAGGAAGCATGGGATACACACACACACACACACACACACGCACACACACACACACACACACACACACACACCAAAAAAAAAAAAACCACTAAGTGAAATGAGTCAGAAAGAGAGGGACAGACATATAAAGATTGCATTCATCTGGGGAATATAAAGTAACAAAATAGGAGACTAACACCCAAGAATAGTTGAGATAAGTTAGATAGAGAAGGGAGCACCACATAAAGAGTGTTGGAAGGATCCTCCCAGGGTGGGAGATGCATGCTGAAAGTAGACTATAGACCGAACATGATTGCTAATCAATGCCTCTTTTGCAAACCACAGCACCCAAAAGGAGAGAGAGAATAAAAGGAAATGCACTGCCACAGAGGCGGGGTGGGATGGGGGGGATGAGGAGGTGGGAGGACGACTGAGATCACTGGTGGTGGAGGATGAGCACTGGTGGAGGGATGGGTACTCAATCATTGTATAACTGAAATCCAAGCACAAAACTTTGTAAGTCTACAACTGTACCTTATGGTGTTTCACTAATAAAAATTAAAAAATTAATAAATAAATAAAATTTTAAAAAATTAAATAAAAAAAACAATAGCAATAACAACAAAAACCAGTCTGAGGAATGAAAAAAAAAAACAGCACATTGAAGAGGTAAAGACCAAAGAAGACATACGTGGGTTCTTCAAATACCCAAGGAGAATGGCTGTGTCTGGAAACCGACTCTTACAACTCAGTGCAAGATGTATGATTTGATACAGATGGGGGGGGGGGAGTTATGTTATAAGCCCATTTTACAGATGACAATCAATGCCTGGTGTTCTGACATGTAAAATTGTTTCCTAAGCTCATTTTAGCTACTAAGTCACCTAGACCCAGTTTTCTTCAAGGGACTCTTTCAGCTCACCCAAAGCTTTAATGATACTGATACTTAACAGCGAATCTTGTCATATCCATTGGTCAATAATGAGATAAGCAGAGTTTGAATAGGCTAATGTACTGGAGTGTCAAATGTGGAAGGTGGAGTAACTGAGGGCAGTCTTTGTCATTGTCCAGGCATGAATAAAGCCTTTACCACTGCTTCCTCTTCATTCATCTTTTCTTAGACTCTTTCTGTGTGCTTCTCGTCCATCCTGCTCTTTGTTTCAGCTATATAGATTCTCTCTTATTCTTTTCCCTCTAATTGGGGCAAGGCTGTTTTGATTGACCATTCAAACTTACATGAAAGTAAAAAAAAGTAAAGGCCCTCCCGTTGATCATCGATTTGCTCGAGCGGGCCCAGTAACGTCTCCATTGGAGACTTTTGTTGTTACTGTGTTTGGCATATCGAATACGTCACGGGGAGCTTGCCAGGCTCTGCTGTGTGGGCGAGATACTCTCGGTAGCTTGCCGGGCTCTCCAAGATGGGCGAAGGAATCGAACTCGGGTCGGCCATGTTGGCTGCGTGCAAGGCAAACGCCCTACCGCTGTGCTATCGCTCCAGCCCAAACTTACATGAATAATAGGCTAAAACATTACTTCTCGCAGAGAATTTATTACTTTGTTTTATAGTATTCACTCTAGCAAAAAACCACAAACAAAATAGCTTATAGTAGTTAAATTCATGGCATAAGTATTCTAACTCTTGATAGGAGAAGAGAGAGAATTTGACCTGTTTCTGTGGTCCTGGAATCATGGTGTTCATACACCTACAACTCTATTGACTTAAGCCCAGCACTGCTCCCCTTGGAGTCTTCACCTCTGCTGTGCCACCCATCACCCTTTACCCCGGGATGATTCCAAGTGTAACTGCTTGGCCCTTTCCCACAAAGCATATAGACTCCTTCTGCTATTATGCCAATGGAAGTATTTCTGTGTGACAAGTGACCCAGGAAAATAAATAATTAAAGAGAAATGTTCATAAAAATGATCAAGGGCAGGGAAACTTAGAAGGTCTGAGATACAGTACATCTATGACACTCCCATTTCTATGAGACCCTACCTAAAGCCTATGGATGATTTCTATAACTCAAAGTCCTTTTGTCCCTGAAGGAAAGGCCCACAAACACAGCCACCCTGACTTTCATTTCCCATGCTTCAGGCTTAGGGGCTCGCCACTCACAGATGCTTAGGAAGCCATCCTCTATGTCTTTCCTATCACTGGTGCAGACTTGAAAAGATAAGAAACGATGAGATGTTTCAGAAGCATCCAGCAACACGAACATAGTTAATGGGGACCCCTAATAAGAAAGCAAACCTTGTACAGAAAATCTGTCTGCTTTACTTCCCCCTTATCAATATTGCTCTGAAAGTCAATTTGTCACCTACAGTCAGAAAGCTCACCCGGTCTCCTTTAATGTTTCACGCTAGGTTTGCCCAACAAGAGTAATAAAAATAATGACACCATTATTCCTCTTCTCTCTTTGTTTTCAGTGCATCCCTTGCAGATTTGAATAATGAATTATGCTCACATTATCTGTACTCTCTTGCTCTTGACTTCCTCTACTGGCTAAAAGTGATGCCATTATCGGAGTGTCAAAGACTCCGAAGTCTCTCCTCCTGCGGTTCATGATCCTGTGATGTAGATACACTCTGGGGTGAAATTATCAGGAGTACAATTTCAAGCTCTATAAGAGAAAATTACCAGCCAGTGTGGAAATGAATCTGGAACCCGGTGAAATATTAAGTATTTCATTAGTAATCCTTTTGGAACAAAAATAAGTAGACAACAGAATTAGTTGTGAGTTGGGCATAAAAGGCTAATTAATGTTATTGTATTCGGCTGATTGGCTTCACGGCTATTAAATCATTATTTTATTGTCTGGATCTCTTCCTCATTCAGGCTAAAGAAGCCATTTCATTAAAAAAAACTGTTCTTCCTCTTTTCTTTCTTTTTTTTTTTAACTTCAGCTGCTTTCAAAAAGAGCTAGATGTGCCTGAATCATTCTTTTTTTTTTTCCCACGCAATTGAGGTTGCATTCTTGGCTCTTCCAGTGCATATGAGAAGCTGTTAAATCCACAATTGGTCACTGTCACTGTCCTCCCACTGTTCATCGATTTGCTCGAGCGGGCCCAGTAAAATTGTGAGACTTGTTACTGTGTTTGGCATATTGAATATGTCACAAGTAGCTTGCCAGTTTTTGCTGTGCGGGCGAGATACTCTCAGTAGCTTGCTGGGCTCTCTGAGGGGGCGGAGGAATCGAACTCGAGTCGGCCGTGTTGGCCACATGCAAGGCAAATGCCCTACCAGCTGTACTATCAAGAACAAATTATAAACAGTCTTGGCCCTCACCCTGAAAAGACCAGTATATCTGAAAGGTGCTCATACTGTATTTATGCACCCAAGAATAGGTGTCTTGCCTATTCTTCATCAACTTCTTTATCTTCATCATTTCCCTCTCCTTTCAAAACCTGGCTCCTTATTCTATTCTAAAAGTAAAAGGCCCTCCCGTTGATCATCGATTTGCTCGAGTGGGCCCAGTAACGTCTCCATTGGAGACTTTGTTGTTACTGTGTCTGGCATATCGAATACTCTCGGTAGCTTGCCGGGCTCTCCGAGAGGGGCGGAGGAATCGAACTCGGGTCGGCCATGTTGGCCGCTTGTAAGGCGAACGCCCTACCTGCTGTGCTATCGCTCCACCCCCAAGTAAAAAGGTAAAGGCAAAGGCCTTCCCGTTGATCGTCGATTTGCTCGAGCGGGCCCAGTAACGTCTCCATTGGAGACTTTGTTGTTACTGTGTTTGGCATATCGAATACTCTCGGTAGCTTGTACAATCATTAATCCTTCAAACCAAAGCTAAAGAAATCTCCCACTTTCACAAGTCAGGAGATAAATGGGGGATGGATCGATAGTACAGTGGTAAGGTGTTTGACTTGCATGTGGCCAACCCAGGTTCAATCCCTGGCATCCCATATGGTTCCCTGAGCACTGCCAGGAGTAATTCCTGATTGCAGAGCCAGGAGTAATCCCTGAGCATCGTTGGGTGTGACCCCAAAAGAAAAACAAACAAACAAACAAACAAGTCAGGGGATAATGTATTTGAATCTATTTATGAATCAACTCCTGATTTCAGAGGATTGAAAGGCCAGGTTGAGGATCACGTACAACTATCTGAAGGGAGTTTATCATGTTTTTGTGTGTGTCTGGCACATGTTGCAGCTGGTCCTGATGACACTTCCAAGTCAGTTAGGGGAAATGTTCACTTTCTCTCTGACATTGTAGCCTCTCACTGAGTCACAGACTGGCAAGCAAAAACCTTGTATTTCAACATCCCTCACAAGTATCCCTGATTGGTGTACCTTAATCATCATACAAAGCAAACCTAACATGATCTCTTTTCTGGCAGAACTGACTCTCAACAAAGATATCCCTCAGGTTTTTCTTCTTGACCTTCTGGTCCCTTTCTCTCCTGTCTTGTTTGGATGCTTGCCTGGGTGCTGTGCTTATTCTTCAGTCAGTAACTAAGGAGAACTCAAAGCCGCCCCTTTTTAGAAGAACTGAAATCCCATTCATGAGTAATTCTTTTTTTTTTTAATATAGGAGTACTGCTATTTATTCAGCCACTGATTAGGCTGATCGAATTTTGCATGAACTCCATCTTAATTTTTTCCCCATTTTTTATAATTTTATTTATTGAATCACCGTGAGAGCAGTCACATAGCTTTCGGGTTTAAGTCTCAGCCATACAATGAAACACCCGTACCTTCACCAGTGCCCATTCTCCACAACCAAAACCCCCAGTATACCCCCATCCCACACCCTCCCCCTACCTGTGGGGCAGATGACTTCCAAATCACTCTCTCTATACTTTGATTACATTCAACATTTCAACACCATACCCACCGTTATTATTTGGGATTTTATCCCAAAACTCAGATCTGCCAAAAAGGCAACAGTAGACAATTTGTTTTCTATTGCTGGTCATGAATAATATATGATGTCGAGCAGCTGCACTTGATCTCAGCCCAAAGGCCGAGGGTTGGACTGATAGCACAGTGGTAGGGCATTTGCCTTGCAGGCAGCCAGCCCAGCAGAGCCAGGTTCGATTCCTCCACCCCCTCTCGGAGAGTCCGTCAAGTTATGAAGAGTATCTTGCCCGCACGGCAGAGCCTGGCAAGCTACCACGTGACATATTCAATATGCCAAACACAGTAACAAGTCTCAAAAAGAAAATGGAGACATTACTGTGCCCACTGGAGCAAATTGATGAACAATGGGAGGACAGTGTTTGTTTTGTTTTGTTTGTTTGTCACACGACTGCGAGAGTGGCTGTGCAATTTTGAAATTCCGAAATTTTAACAATTAAATCTGGAGAGATTTCCTGCCCAAACCTGCTAGCTTCTGAGATCTGTTCCTGATTCTCTAGGATCATGGCCATTAAGCAGCTTGATCAGGAGCCAGAGAGGCCATTCGTGGGCAGCAACTCTCCATCTCATTGGGGTGGGGAGGAAAGGGCCTGCTCCACCCCCATCCCCTGAGGCCCCGCATGTCTCATCACTGCAGGCCCAAACCTGACTGTCCAATGGTCTCTGGTGGATGGTGGCCACTGAGCCACCAAGGGGGAGCAGTTCAAGGCACAAAACTTATTCCCACCTATGGTGGCCCAGAGCCGGTAACCTACTGTGTGGCCCACATGCATTTCTGCCAAAAGCCATTGGGTTTCAAGATTTGTTTCTGAGACTCTGGGATCATGTTAAGTAGCTTGATCAGGAGCCAGAGAGGCTGTTTGTGGGCGGCGACTCAGGGTCTCATTGGGACGGGGAGGAAAGGGCAGGCTCCACCCCCATCCCATGAGGCCCCACGTGTCTCATCACTGTGGGCCCAAACCTCACTGTTCAATGGCCTCTGGAAGATGGAGGCCACTAGACCGCCAAGGGAGAGCAAGCAGAGGGGCAGCACCCTTTCCCTTGTGGGGTGGCCTGGCAACAGTAACCTACTGCACGGTCCAGACACATTTCTGCCAAAAGCCGCTGAGTTTTGAGATTTGTTTCTGAGTCCCTGGGATCATGGCCATTAAGCAGCTTGATCAGGAGCCAGAGAGACCATTTGTGGGCGAGGACTCGGGGTCTCGTTTGGATGGGGACGAAAGGGCTGGCTCCACCCCCATCCTATGATGCTCCTCGTGTCTCATCACTGTGGGCCCAAACCTGACTGTCCAGTGGCCTCTGGAGGATGAGGGCTGCCAGGGGGAACAGGCCAAGGCACAAAACCTATTCCCACCAGGGGTGTCCCAGCACCAGTAACCTACTGCAGGGACCGGACACATTTCTGCCAAAAGCTGCTGGGTTTCAAGATTTGTTTCTGAGTCTCTGGGATCATGGCCGTTAAGCAGTTCAATCAGGAACCAGAGAGGCAATGCCTCCAATTATATAGCTGAGCCAGAGGTGGTTTGTGGGTGTGTCTCCCACATACCTAACTTTTGGCCGTTTACTTTCTTAGTAAACTTTGCCCCAAGGTTTTGGGGTCTGGCCAAAGGCACAACAGCAATTTTGGGTTATCTGGAAGTCTGAAGTCGCCATGAGGCTGCTGATGCACTTGCCTCACAGGTACAGATCGACCTGCTGGCGGCACCATACCCCCTCATGAGTAATTTTTAATGGACAAAATACTTTAAAATGCAAAGAGCTAGATTTTAGAGGTGTAATTACAGGTACATAAGAAGGCAATGAGGACTTTGAATTTTTTTATTTTTATTGTTTTGACATCTCAAGTTGTGGGCTGGAGCAACAGCACAGCAGTAGGGCGTTTGCCTTGCACGCAGCCAGCCCAGCAGAGCCGGATTTGATTCCTCCGCTCTTCTCGGAGAGCCTGGCAAGCTACCGAGAGAATCTTACCTGCACGGCAAAGCCTGGCCAAGCTACCTGTGACATATTCAATATTCATTATGCCATACACAGTAACAACAAGTCTCAAAATGGAGATGTTACTGGGACCACTAGAGCAAATCAATGAACAACGGGAGGACAGTGACAGTGACAGTCAGAAGTTTCTAAACTTATAACTTATTTTTATTTTTTTTTAATTTTTTATTTTTTTAAATTGAGTCACCATGAGATACACAGTTACAAAGCTGTTCATGATCGGGTTTCAGTCCTACCATACCCACCCCTTCAAAGTGTCCACTTCCCACGACCAATGACCACAGCGTCCTTTGTGCAACCCCTTCATACCAGACTGCCTCTATGGTTCTATGGCAGGTACTTTCCTTCTCTCCCTCTCTGTCTCAATGAGGACTTTTTAATATCTTGCTAATTTATCTTCCTTTGGATACTTTGAAGGCATGTTGGCAGTGAGGCAGGGTGGAGGCAGGGGGTCCCTAAAGTAGGAAATGTTCTTTGTTAGGTAATTTTGGAAACCAGTTGACCAATTTCACCTTTTGGGTGTTATAACCATTCTTGAAATGGCAGCTGCCAGGACAACTAGTAGGAATAGACATCGGAACCACTGGCTGTGGGTGTTCTCAGCAGAACTTTGAATTGGCTGTTTTGGATTTCTACAGGGAATATGGGAGAGACACCTTTTCCATAAACAGTGATGAAAAGTCTTCTCTGACTTCTTCAGTCTCACTTGGTTCTAGCTTTGTTTTTCACACAGTGCTGACATAACCTTACACTCAGTTGTATTACCACCCTTCCTTTTTTTTTTTAAGAAGAAAATAGAAAAACACAGAAGAAAAACTAAGGTTTAAAGACATATTGCCCATATTAGTAGGCTTGGTGATTGGTTTGGAATTAGTGGAAATGTTCTATTTATTCTTTGGAAATCAACAGTTCTATTTAATCTGGAAAACACTGATGGAAATGAACCTGGATCAGCATTTTAGAAGGAAATGCTTGATTCCACGGTCACTCAGTTTCTCTGGATTCATGGGCAGTTGTGCGTAAGGAATTGTCAGGGTGACAGTTCAGGGCAGCAAAAGTTTTCAAGGACTTGGAGTTCAGACCATTAAGGAATCACACTCAATTAAGTGAGTTGGAGTCAGGGCAATTGTACATCCTATACTGCTCCGTCTATCTGAAGGACATGACTGCGATCTGTGTGGTTCTCAGAGAACTCTCAGTCAGACTGACAGCTGCTTTCCATGATAAAACCAGCATTCTGGTCTTTCTTTCTCCCTTCAGTTTCTCACTTATGCTGCTTGCACCCAAGCCCTTCTCTTGGAGTTTGCCTTGCGGGGGTCATCTGCACTGGACAATACAGTTGTTATCTTAGGCATTGCCATGGGTTCTGTTAGAACTCTGCTGGAGACCTTTTCTAGATTTACTAGTCTAAATTCTACATCTTGGGATACCTCTTCACTTGTGGTCAGACCAGATCTGGCTTTCAGAAGTATGGCACCCACTGTGTGAGAGTGCAAATGTTTACAGTTCCGCTGCATCCACCCCAAGGAAGACAGCTACAACTTTGCAGGACTTTGGAATACAGAGAAAACTCTCCCACTGCCTCCAAGACTTCAACCTAAAGATCAA
This sequence comes from Sorex fumeus, assembly GCF_029834395.1. Classification (NCBI taxonomy): domain Eukaryota; kingdom Metazoa; phylum Chordata; class Mammalia; order Eulipotyphla; family Soricidae; genus Sorex; species Sorex fumeus. The sequence goes on along the minus strand of NW_026606092.1, from coordinate 39,133,118 downwards.
ATCATGGAGATTTATGAGCTCCTTTTCGTGCCCATCTTCAGTCTCTCCAGTCTAGACACAGTGAAAAGCAGGCTTGAAGTTATAGCTACTACTCAGCTGCATCATGCCTTCTGTCTTTCCTGCTTTCGCTCATTCAGCTCAAGTATCTATTGAGCACAAAGTAATGGTACTGCTGTACTAGATTCTAGTCTAGATACAGAAAATGGGAATGAATGCAAAAAAACACTTAAAAAAAAAAAACCTTGGGCAAATGCTCAGAGAAAACATTATAGGGAACTCTGAGAATACCAACAAAAGGACTATCACCAGTTTAGAGGGTTAAAGATGACTGTTTTCAGGAAGTGATATTAAATCTGAAACTTGAAAGACATAAACGGCAGCCAGAGAAAAAAGAAATGGAGTGGAGAATGCTCCAGAACCCGAGAAGCAAGTAGGAGTTAGAATTAGGACCTGAGTGAAGACAAGCATAACTCATTTGTGGAAGTAAGGGCCGGACGGGCGGGGGGAGGGGGGTGGGAGTTGAGCAAGAAGCTGTAGAGGTTGTAAGGCCCACATTAGGTAGCCCTTGGTGATTGTTTCAACAACCTTGCTATCCTTACAGCTTGAGGAGTACATGTCATGTCAGACAATGCAGAATACCATGCACTGTAATGAGGACAAAGTAGCAGGAGACCAGAGAAAGATCACAGAGGCTGCATGGACTGTATCCCAGATCACAGCTGGCACTGAGGGAAGGGGGATGGAATGGGATGCCTGGTGGTTTGAGAAAATACAACACAGAATTTCAGAGCTAGACTACTCTCAACACATCACAGAGGTGAACATTGTGTCTGAGTAAGTAATCTACAGATAGAAGAATGTGAAGGGAACTAGGGGCCCCAGAGCAATCGTAAAGCTTCTAGTTGTTTGTCCTTGCCTTTGGGGCATGTTATTTCTATTCCCTGAGTTTTATTTTTCTGGAGTAATACATGTGCCAGCACCTTGTGAACCATGCACAACAACACAAGTTAAGGTCATTTTTTATAATATTGGGTGAAAGTCAGAAGGCACTATAAAGATGTACCCTCTTTATTCAAGCAAAACAGTGATGCAACATAATGTAAACCTTTTCCAAGAAGCCTTCTGTAGACTGGATGCTGAATCCAGCAATGAGAAATTCTACTGACTTCTTGGTGCATGACTTTTCCTCACACCATCCCTCAGATCTCCTGCTGTCAATTTTTCCTGGACCTCCCATTCTCGGTCTGCATAAAATCTCTAACTTTAGGTCCCTGGATCAGGTTTGAGAATGCAAAAGAAACCCATGAAATCAATGCCCTCTTATCCATTGATCTTCACAGAAGGTCTGACCTTTCCTGGTACCTTGCTGGTCTTTCCCTGGAAGTATCAGCTATTCTCTCCCTTATGGAGAGGGGCTCTATTAGCAGGGAAGCCAGCCTATTCATGGTGTTTTAAGAAATGCAGTTAATTGCTACTTAGTTCAACACAAAGACTATTGAATTGAGCAGAGGAGTTCAACCAGAGTCTCAGGGTAGGGTTTTCACTCTTTGTACAAAGATTGAAAAACTACTGTGTTAAAGTGAAAAGGAAGTTTAGGTTTGGAGGTAGGAGCTAAATTCTAAGATCCTTTGATCAGAGTCGGATGGTGTGGAATTCTCCCTTAACTGAAAAGGATCTGAGTTGGAATAAACCCCGTAAGTGAAGTCATCTGCTAAGTGTCTATGTTCTACAGGTGGGCTTCCCAACTCAGAGTGTCCAGCAAGGAAACTAGCACACAAGGAAATGTGGAAGAAACAATTTGCAAAGGCAGCCAATGGGGGAGGTGTGGGATAGACAAGAGGGCTGTTGCAAGACGTCAAATACCAATCTCACCATTGAAGAATAGATTTGTGAAGATAAAAACTGGCCTCTCCTGGAACAATGGTAAGAATGACAGTTGACAAATTCATTTTACAAGTGGCAAGTAGGTGCTCATTAAGGCAAAGTCTATATAAATGTAGCATCTGTATTTATAATTTTAAAAGTAGTTTTAGGCAAACACTATTTCAGACTGTCATCACCTGCAACCTGGACTACAGGTTTGTGTAACAAAAGCAGGAATATTTCTGGCAAGGCAGCCTGAGGCAGGGTGCAAGGGAAGGGAACCAGGCCCTGACTCTTTCACCTTCCAGTTCCTGTCTTGTTCTTGTTTTCTGTGTGGTCAGAGGATCACCATGGAGGCCCTCTACTTGCTATAACCTGCGTAGGCCCAGTGTCCAGCTGCTGTCCCTTCATGAAACAAGTCATCCCTGCAGCTTACCCCACGTCTGCATGTGTCCACGCTGGCTCCATAAAGTTTTCCACCAAGCACAAAGCCTAGACAGCATGTCGGGTCTGTGCTGAATGCAGCCCATTTGAATTTCATAGGACGCTGTCTCCAACGAGGCTGGGGCCCTGGACTATAAAATTTACGGAGGCGCACTCGGAATTAATCAGCAAATATATACTAATTCACGCTGACCTTTTTTCAAGCGGAGGCCTTTTTATCACTCACTGTAGGTTTAACATTGGCCTACCGAGTGTTATTACAAAGGACTCAATGATTTGGCCATAATTATATAATGCAAATGACATTTGCTGTTTTGTTTGAGCTTATTCCCTCAGATGTTTCCTTCTTTTATCACACTCCTCACACATCTGTGTCCCCGCAACGGCTCCGCAGGCTCCTCCTCTCCTGGTCCCCAGCTCCTGGTGCTGTCTGTTCCGACTGTCACGCAGACACGGCCCGCTGTGCGGCTGCGGCGGGCCGGCGCGTGCCTCTGACACAGGTTATGTTGACAGCTGGTCGGAACAGGTGTACACTGATTCTACCATCAAATGGCAACACACATTTGGCTCTCTCCCAGCGCACAGGCATGAAAAACCTGTTCTCTTCACATTTCTTTGGAGATTGATTGACTGTTCTTTGACACAGCACACTGTGACTGTTTGTAAGTTCCCTGCCTCCTTGCCGGCTCAGACATGTTCCAGAGAAGTCCCAGAGAAGACCTCCATGTGGCACCATGCATTATTCATCTGCTTTTCCTGCACAGGCGTGAGGGGGGAATGGAGCCTCCCCGCCTCTGCTCTCCCCTCCAAGACCTGGAAGACACACTGCTACCTATTTTTGGAGTTAAGAACAGCAAGGGATGGGGGCTGCCGGAGGTGGTGTGGAAAAGATAAAACCCCAAAGAGACATGAGTATTTTGATTCTGCAGTGGAGCAGAACATCACTCAGTCACCAAATGCATCCTGTTGCAGATAGCATGCCAGTAAAGCAGTGATGTAAATGCCACTCTTTTTGTTGTTGTTGTTGTTATAAATTGCTATAACCAGGTTTTTGTCTCAGTAAAATAAAAGGACAGACTATGCTGTGGCAAATGTCTTGGTGATCTTTTAAAAAAAATATTTCCATTTCAGAAGACACAGTTGTGAGCAACTAAGGACTCGAACAATTTCCTGAGTAGGTGACTTCCAGTTTGAACTCTGGGGGAGCTCTTGTCCACTCATTGACAAAGGCGTTTTATTTTTTCTACATACAAGATTAAGAACAACCCAGAATCTGCTACTAAGTGGGAAAGGGGTCTGTAAGCCTGTTAAATGTACTTGTGGCCCACAGATGCGCAAGTTGAGGAGTGCCATGCTTGATTCTCCCGTTTTGGGGTAGGGTGTGTGTTGGGTGGGGAATTTTGGTAGGCAGGTCAATGCAGGCAGACAAGGAGTCAGGGATCTGCTACCCCCGGACTTCTACCCCCTACTTCTAACCCTCCCCAAGACCTCTGACCAGCGCTCCTCATCGGGGGAAACTTCTCTGCTGCACTTCTTTTTATCTTGCAGGCTAATTGCTATTTTCATCCTTCAATTCATTTCTTTCATTTTTTTCCCTGTGGGTTTTGGAACAAAAGAGCTTCCAAAACAAAGATGGCTGTGATAGGGGAGCAAATTCACAGTGAACAAGAAATTTGTAACATTACATTTTTATCTCAAATATGAGAGTAAGATGCCCAGAGCAGAAATATATGGACTTATTGTAGGCTAGGTTTGGAAAGTATATCAACATCTCATGGCATTTTAGAACTTAAGGCTCCACAAACCTGCCATTGTGACCCTGAATTGATGGTGTGGTATTAGTGCTCACCCAATTCATTTTATACAAAGTGTAAATCTAATAAACTCATCTTAGAAATAACTCTAACGTATTCAACTGCTAATGCCTCTGCAGCCTGATATGTTTGTATACAGCAGAATTCTAAATCCAGTGGAGAATTCTAAGACGGGTTTATGCATTGTGTGCTTCTCATAAAACCTTATTTGAACATTTGATTCCAGTTTACATTTTATTAGTAAAGCTCTCATTTTTCACCCAGAATAAGGAAGCAGAGGGGAGGAGAAGTACATTCCTGCAACTTCAATTCTGTGTCCAAATAACTTACAAGATGGACACAAAATGGACAAGACGATGACTGCACTGAAGACAATTACAAAAAAAATACTTAATTAGGATGCAATGCCAGTTATTTTAAGCCATACAAAAGAGTTCTGTGCATAATAGAGTGGCTGTTTCATGCAGCTCATATGATAAAATTCTCACCAGTCTTAAAATGACAGATGTAATATTACCTTTAATAAGTGTCTACCGATGCATGCAAATTGAATTAGATAGTGGGAGTACAAATTTGTCCGATAATTAAGATAAAATTTCATGTCAGCTTAAACCCTGGTGTATATTAGTAACTGTATATTTCTTTTCTCTGTTCTCTACCAATTATTTTTTAGTGTAGCCTCTTGATTACTGCAATAGTTAAGTTAGAGGGGTGAAAAACATGGCCCCCAACATGCATTATTCTAAATAAAAGAAAATTATGGCCCCTATTTCTACTTGGTTTATACTAAGCTTAAAATACCAAGAACAATTCAAATAACTTTGAATAAATTCAACTATGTATTAACTTAGTGTTTCTGGGGTCTCATGAGCTGTTTCTATGCCCTTAAGTCTAATACTAAACTACTGCCATTTAGGAAAAATAAAAACATAAAATTTGGAAGTTAATAAGCTCACTAACTTGGAAGTTAAATTCTGTAGTGCTTTGTTTTCACCTTGCAAAATAAAATGGGTGTTTTGTGACATTTATTTTCGTTTGAAAAATAATTTCAGAAAGCCAAGGGCATGTGTGCATGCACACACATGCACACACACACTCACGCACATGCACACACGCACACACTCATCCCTTATGTGAACACATGCAAAACACTGTGCCCACATACACGTGGCTTAAAGGGTAACTGCTCGGCATGGCATTCAGGCTCCATTTTAATACTTACACTGCTGTGATCGCAGTTCCCCGAGGGAGGCAAATATCCTGAGCATTATTGAAAGCGGGATTATCCAATCTAATACTGGAGATTTGGGAACCAGCCAAGAGGAGTCGTAAGCAGGAGGGTAAAACAAAGAAGATTTATCGGGGCCTAGACCACCGGGTTTCTGGTGTCTATACTTGTGCCTGATTTCATATGACTGAAAACACCTGACAGGTTGACAGTCACTTGACCGAACAATGAACGTCCTCAGATGCAGGTGTCAGTGTAAGTTGCCTACCATTACTGACCATTCATGAATGGGTACATAGGACATCACATTATCCAAGGGTCTTCTGCACAGGGGAGGGCACTGTCCTTGAATCCACCTCATAAATGTTTCTTGAAGGCTTTTACTGTGAGCATCATTTCTGCTATGAAGAAGGAGGTACAATGCATTTAACTGTATGGCCAGCACTGTGCAGGTAAAGTGGCAGGACTAGGATCTAGAGACTCTCTCCTTAATTCAAAGATAACTGTTCAAAAAGAGGTCAGGCCATCAGGCCAGCTAGAGAGAGAGAGAAAGAGAGAGAGAGAGAGAGAGAGAGAGAGAGAGAGAGAGAGAGAGAGAGAGCTCTGTTTTGCTGTTTTCTATCCAAAAGGTTTGGCAGATCATGCTTTGCATGTGGGGTCCTCAGATTCTATCCCCAACCACTGCTGGGAGTAGCATACAGAACACCATCAGGTATGACCCTATAATCCAAACCACAAAACCCAAACACAAAAATGAAAACTCCCAGAGATGGAGCAATAGCACAGTGGGTAGGGCTTTTGCCTTGGACACGGCAGACCCAGGTTCCATTACCACATCCCATATGGTCCCTTGAGTGCAGCCAGGAGTAATTCCTGAGTGCAGAGCCAGGAGTTAACCCCTGTGCATCACCAGGTGTGACCCAAAAAGCAAAAAAGAAAAAAAAAACACAAAAACTCCCAACAAACGAAATAACCAATGCCAACTTCCAGCTTGCTTCTGACACTTAGAAGTTGTGTTTGACAATTAGCATTATCAAAACAAGATCCAGAACACAAGAAAATGTAAGTGGTAAACTTTTGTTTTACATTGGTCTTAGTGATATCTCTGTGTATCGGTCTCTAACTGTAAAGGAAACAAACAAACAAAAATGGACAAATTTAACTTCAAACTCAAAAGCTTCTGCACAGTGAAACCATGGTTAAAACAATAAAGACAGATTAATGATTGATAAAAGATATTTGCAAATAGTTTTAAGAGAAGGGATTCATATTTAAAACACATAAACACCTTATACAATTCAATAAAAAATATATGACACAATTTGAAAAATGGGCAGGAGATAAGCAGGCAATTCACCAAATAAGACACAGAGACTACCAATAGATGAGTCCAAAGAAGTTTACTTTTGCTTATCATTAAAAATGCAAATCAAAGCCCAATGAGTTTTCATTTCATACTTTTCAATATGACTATTATCAAAGACAAGGAACAGAAAGTAATTGTGTTTTATATGAATTATGCATTATGCTATAATTCTTATTAAATTTCTCACCAGAGATACTTTTGGAATATTTCTGGGATTGAGTGGAAATTGCATCCCATAGCATGCATTCTCTCCATTTTCCTTGGTTAAAATTTTTTTCTACTTAAACTGTACTGCACTAAGTTAAACTATATTTTAAGAAAAGTCCTTACTTGAACTACAATGCACTGAGTCAAAAGACTACATTTCTCATCCTCCCTTAATCTCAATGTAGCTACCGGACAAAGTTTTGGGCAATGGAATATAAAAATACTCTGTGGAACTTTTCAGAATCATTGTCTGAGGTAGGTGAGGTCCTTTGTAGATATCCCCTACCTTCAAAGTTCTTGAACATAAATTGGATAGTGTTTGCTGCCATAAAAAGCATGCAATGCTGAAAGTAGACAATAGACCAAACATGATTGCCACTCAATGTTTCTTTTGCAAACCACAACACCCAAAAGGAGAAAGAGAACAGAGGGGAATGCCCTGCCACAGAGGCAGGGTGGGATGGGGGGATGGGGGATGGGAGGGATACTGGGATCCGTGGTGGTGGGAAATGGGCACTGGTGGAGGGATGGGTGTTTGATCATTGTATAATTGAAACCCAAGCACAAAAATGTGTAAGTCTGCAACTGTACCTCATGATGTCTCACTATTAAAAAAAAATTTAATGAAAATAAATAAATAAAGTTGGAAGTCAACAACTAATAATAAAGAGAATTAAGGATACTAAAAATCCATCCTGGGATAATAAAACAATGTTAGAAAGAGTCCCTTAGTGTCCCTGCTCATAAGAATCCTTTGTGAGGCAGCTAGAATAGAGAAGGGATCACTAAGTCAATGATGGTTGGAGGGATCATTCAGGATGGGAGATGTGTGCCGAAAGTAGAAAAGGACTAAACATGATAACCTCTCAGTATCTGTATTTCAAACCATAATGCCCAAAAGTAGAGAGATTATGGGGGAAATAAATTACCTGCAATAGAGGCAGGGGAGGGTGGGAAGGGGGATGTACTGGGGAGATTTGTGTTGGGGAAAGTGCACTGGTGGAAGGATGGGTGTTTGATCATTGTATGACTGTAACTCAAACATGAAAACTTATAGTTGTGTCTCATGGTGATTCAATAAAACAAAATTATAATAATAAAAAAAAGCATGCAATGTTTTTATTAGCGATAGCACAGCAGGTAGGGAATTTCCCTTGCACGTGGCCAACCCGGGTTTGATTCCTCTGTCCCTCTCAGAGAGCCTGGCAAACTACCGAGAGTATCTTGCCCCCCGGACAGAGCCTGGCAAGCTACCGTGCCAAAAACAGTAACAAGAAGTCTCACAATGGAGATGTTACTGGTATCCACTTGAGCAAATCGATGAATAACGAAAGGACAGTGCTACAGTGCTTATTTTTTAATGTTTAAAAAACTTTAAATCGAGGGACTAGAGAGATAGCACAGTGGGTAGGGCGTTTGCCTTGCACGCGGCGGACCCTGGTTTGATTCCCAGCATCCCATATGGTTCCCTGAGCACCGCCAGAAGTAACTCCTGAGTGCAGAGCCAGAAGTAACCCCTGTGCATCACCAGGTGTGGCCCAAAAGCCAAAAAAAAATTTAAATTGAATCACAGTGATAAACACAGTTACAAAGTTGTTTATGATTGGGTTTCAGTCATATAATGTTCCAACACCCACTTCTTCACCAACACTCAGTTTCTGTCCAAAATGATCATTTCCAACTATTATTGTCATACTGCTCTCTTCTCTAAACATGAAATAATTTTTAAATTTAAATTTCACTCCAATATTGACACCTAATTGTAATAGGCTGTTTTTTTGAAATTTTATTTTTTTTTACAACAGGTCTAATTGAAATTGTCAAGATATTGGAGATACAAGTGCCCAAAAGAGCAGTGGATATCATTCCCTTCTCTGTTAGTTAGAGAATATACAGTTCAAGATATTGAAGTTCTAAAGCCTTTCTGAGGCCCTGCTCTGTCCTGGTTTTCCTGATGCATTTTTCCCAAGGGTGAATGCAGGAAATACAAAAATATTCTAAGAAGGGTGATCTGGTTGTGTAAGAATAACTATAGAAGTTGAGCATGTGAATATACTTCTTAAACAGAGGATATGAAATTCTTGAGAAATTGTCTCTAAGACACACCACACCATGCCCATGCAAATACATGTTTGAGAACTCCTAGGGAAGGGAAATCAGGTGAACCCAAAATTCACTGTCTCATTCTCTACTAATCATCTGGAGAGTAAAACATGGTCGCTTAGAGACTGATAAGTTGTATAGAGAAGTGGCTGAAATATAAAAAGTTGAAAAGAGGCTTCAATAATCTTATAAGAGAGAGGGACGTGGCTGAAAATTGGAGTTCAAGCCCATCAAGTAGAAGAGACAAAAAAAAAGTGTTTCTAAAAAGTTATAGTCTCTAGGTCCCAAGAGAATTGGGACACCACAGTATTTAACTCTATAAGAGGTAGTTCAGTGAGTTTATACAAGTGCAGTGGTGTCTCTGTCCTGACTGTAGTAAGATAAACTGCTCCTACCCTAAGTACATGCTACAAAATAAAAGTAAATTCTCTTTAAAGGGAGACACTATTATTATAGCTACCTAAAACTATTTATATAAGTTTCATTTATGATCCCTGACATTCAATAAAGACTTAGCAGTCATCCCAAAAGACAAGAAGCCTATGACTAAAACCAAGAGAAATACAATCACTGGGAGTAAACTACTAAATGGAACAGTTACTTGAGGCAGAGGAGAATTTTAATGTTAATAAATATGATTGGGACTGAGAGATAGATCAGTGGGTAAGGTGCTTGCGGCCAACTCAAGTTCTATCCCTGGCATCCCATATGTTCCCCAAGAGTGATCCCTCAATGCAAAGCCAGGAGTAATCTCTGAGCATTGCTGAGTGTGGCAAAAAAACAAAACAAACAAACGAAAAAGCTGAAAATGAGATGAGATGGGAAGTCTCTGTAGGGAACTGGAAAATATAAAGAAATATGGTAGTGTTATTCTGGCACTGAAAAATAAAATAACTGTATATTAGTGTTTAATGAGTAGTTTTAATAGCAAGTTCAATATAACTGTTGTGAAGTATAGAAAACCTTGGGAACCAGAACGTAGATCATATTCAAACATATGACAAATTCAGATTTAATGTTATCAACAAGGGGGAAAGTTTGGAAAATATAGGAACGATCATATGAAATGTGGGGCATGGCAAAAATAACTCATGTGCGTGCAATTAGTGTCCAAGAAAGAATCAGAGAGATGTGATGACTAGACAACTATCTCCAAGAATAAACAACATAAAGAGAATAGCAAAAGAGGGTAAACAAACATCTTCCAGGTTTCAGACAACTGTGCTGTACCTTCCTATCCCTATTGCCTGCACACCTTCAAATTCCTTTCTCATGAGAGATAGTCTTTATCTTGATTTAGCAACTGTTTTCTAGTCCTAGTCATTCATAATCCAAATTTTAATATTAATTCCTTTCATTGTAACTCTCATCCACTGCTGGTCAGAATGTTGCCTGGCTCGGCTCCTATGGAAAATAGTATGGAGGGTTCTTTGTAACTTAGAACTGAGCTGCCTTATGATCCAGCAAGTTCACTTTTGTGTATCTACCCTCAGGAGAGAAAAATATTCATTCAAAAGGATATATGAACACCATTATTTATGCAACACTCAGTACAATAGCAAAGATTTGGAATCAATCTAGATGTCCAATGATAGATAAGAAGATCATGAAGATGTGGCAAATATACACAATGGAATACTACACAGGTGTAAGTAATGATAAAGTCATGCAATTAGCTACAATATGGACAGAACTGGAAGATGCCATGTTAGGTGAAGCCGGTTAGAAGAAATAGACCAAACACAGGATGATTATATGTGATACTTAGAATAACTGAATGAGGGGATGCAATGGTTTAAGGAAAGAAATTAAGGTGGGGAGAAGAGGTAGATGGAAAGGAACAAGAGGCAGAGATCAAGGAGATTTGGATACATCAGTGGTATAGTGGAGTGGCATAGCTAAAGATTAAAAACACAGAGTTAACAAGACTGAAAACAAGAGATCCAAATCCAACAACCAAAGTTCAAAAGATGCCTGTCAAGAATCAGGTTTGGGATAAGACATTGGGGAAACACTGGTGAGGGAAAATGGACACTGGTGGTGAGATTGGTGCTAGAACACTGTACGTCTGAAACTCAACTATCAATAGCTTTGTAAATTACAGTAGTTTAATAAAATAAAAATAAAAAGATGAAACCCCCTTCCTTGTTAATGGAAGTATATCAGTTTCAATGCTTATGCAAATGTGTTCTCCTCTCCTACATTATGCAAATGATTTGGGGCTTCCGGGTTCTGTTTCTGGGTTTTGGTCACACCTGTCTTTCTCCTGCCTTTGTGTTCAGGACTTACTCCTAGATGTGCTTGGGGTCAATATGCTATGCTGAGAATTAAAACAGGGTCACTCATGTGTGAGACAAGTACCTTAATCCCTGTACTATCTCTTTAGCTCCTATAAAGGATTTTTCAGTGTAAAGGATGTTCGTGAAGAATAACATCTACTTTCCTAGTTTAAAGAACTATGTAAAGAAAAAAAAAACATGTCTGGTGAGGGCAAGAATGAACAGAGTTGAGATGACAGGCAGTCAAGTGCTTATGAAAATCTCACAGATTACGTGGAGTTCAAGTAAGTGAAGTGAACTGACAAATATGGGGACAGTGTGAAGGGGAGAGTATAGCCATCTCCTTGAGCAAGCTTCTTAAGCTTTTTCCACTCATGACCCTTTTACCAGAGAAATTCTTACATGACACCATTTATGTAGAAACATAAAATAGGTATACTAGTCAAACACTCCTTGATGATAAATTAGAAAGAGATTTATTTTAAAACTGTTCTATGAATTTTGTTACCTCTATATTCAGTTACTTGACAGGATCGCTGTCATCCTGTTGATTGTTGAATTATGCCAGCAGGTGCCAGTAATGTCTCTATTCCTCCAAGCCCTGAGATTTTAGCAGCCTCTTCTTACTCATCTGGGGTAGAAATTCAGTTTAAGAAGTCAGGAATCCATCCCCACCCCCCCACTCCCCCCACCCCGCCCAGACCAGACCCCGAGTCACTGCCCATGAAGGCCTCCTCTGCTCCAGAATGGCCACATGATTCCAGAGGCGCACAAACCAATCTGGGAACCTGGCCGTTTCTGGCAGAAATGCCTCTGGACTGAATTACTAAAATGCCAAAAATCAAAAATTGAGTGGCTGCTGTTGCAGCCGTGTGACATCATATGCTCTTCATTTTCAACAATAGAAAACAAATTACCTAATAATACCTTTTCGGCAGGTTGTGATAGTTGGGGGAAAATTCCAAATAATAATAGTAGGTCTTTTGTCAAAAATTTGAATGTAATCAAAGTAAAGAGAGACTAAAGTGAAAATCATCTGCCACACAGGTGGGGGAGGGGTGAGATGGGTGATATACTGGGGTTCTTGGTGGTGGAACATGTGCACAGGTGAAGGGATGGGTATTTGATCATTGTATGACTGAGGCTTAAACCTGAAAGCTTTGTAACTGTTCTCACGGCTGTTCTATTAAAAGTCATGGGGATTATGGATTATTTATTTATTCAATAAATAAATTAATTTAAAAAAGAAGAAGAAGTCAGGAAATAGAGAGTGAGTCTTCCATCCTGCTTCCCTATGATGCTGGTTGGAAGATTGTTCCAATGTTGCCATATTTGATTTTTCCAAGGAAACGGTAAACATAAATATTCAGGTGAAATATTTAAGTGCATAAAATTTATACAAGTAAAAGTCGGACCTGATTTAAGGTAGGGTGGCCATTCCTCATCCCATCTCTCATTCAATAGAGACTAGAATGGTAGATTTCTCCCAAATAAGTCTCAGTGCTAACCTTAGAATCTGGGAATGTTCCCTTACTTAGAGAAAGAATCAGTGTGAAAATAATTTAGAGATCTAGAGATGAGAAATCTTGGGTTATCTTTGTGGGTCCTAAAGTTAACACTGTCCATGTAGGAATACTATTAAACACCATATGAAGACAGACATAGAGATTGAAGCAATGTAGCCAAGAAATACCAGAAATGCCTACAAGGCTGGAAATACAGCTAAGTGGTAGAAAACTTGCTTTTCATGTGGGAGTCCCTGGATTCCAAAAACCCTAGCCTATATAACACATGCACACACACACACAAACACATACACACACACACACACACACACACACACACACACACTGAGTTGGGATAGCGTAAAAACCTCATGACAATATGGACAGGGACCCAGGTTTAGTGCCCAGCACCACTCATGTATCTCTAAGTTTCACTCTTGAATCCTCCAGAAATCTGCTTCCTAACAAAAAAAAATATAAAAAAAATTAAAAGAAAGAAATGCCTGCTGACAGTCAACAGAAACTGGAAGAGGTAAGGAAATTTTCTTCCTCAAGCCTTTGAAGGCAGCATGGCCAATGGCTTGATTTCAGACTCTGAGTCTCTGTTCTTCTGGCACTTTAAAAAAAGTTATGCCTAAATGCACAGTTAAGGTTAGCAGGTGTTCTCTTATGACTCTTCAGGGAGGGGAGAATCATAGAAGGTTCTCTGAAGGAAGTAGTCTGTGAATGAAGCAGTAAATGCTGGTAAGGTAGAGTATTTTAGTGTGGTGTAGAAGGGAGTTGGTGCAGAGAGGAGTCACAGCTTAAGGATATTTTAGTTAGAGACAATAATGCAACTTGTTGAACAAGAAAGGCTATTTCATGAGACAAGCCTATGTCAAACAAATATTCACTGTAGAGCTGCTCATAGGAGATTTAGAAAGACAATTTATTCACTGGATGAACATTCTACCCAGTACATGGCTATATTTGAAATGCCTTCTGCATTTGAGATTCTATCCCTTTTAATTTTTTTCTAATATCCCTTTTAGTCTTATCATACCTCCTCATGCTAGAAATGTCAAATGCCAATGGTCAGTTTGTGAGTTGCAATGATTCCAGGAGTTCAGGCTGAGTTTCATGGGGCCAAATGGGACCAAATCCATGCCGCTGCCATTTCCCTCACTCTATGGCAGAGAGTGGACCTCAGGCCCACAGTAATGAAGCAAATGACCACATAGTCTCAGCCTGCGAGTTCTATCTCTTGACAAGGACAACAAAATCATCTCCCTGTACAAATTGATTTCCTCTCTTTGAGACCATTTGAATGAGTTAGGGTTATAGAATTGGACAAGTAGATTCCATTTGCAAACCAAAAATACTAGAAATAGTCAAAACTAATGAAAGACTTTGTTTTCCTTTGGAAAGGAACATTGGTGAATTAAGAGGAGGACATTAGAAAAACACATTTGGGTGCTGAGGTTAAACTCCTGGTTCATGTGACAGAACGAATGAATGGAGATGAGAGATGTCAGGGAATGCACCCACTCTGAGCTGTGCTCTCTCTGTTTATTACACAGCTCATTTCTCAGACTAGGGGATGTATTCTCTGGGTTAGATGAAACTGTGGTCTAATGCAAGGTCATAATAGAGTAGGTACATTGCATCTACTGAAATAAAAATGTGAAGTCATAGAGTAGATATGTCGTATCTACTGAGATCGACAGTTCCTAGATTTTTTTTATCTTAGAACCTAACTCTAAAAGAATATTAAGGTTCCCACTAAGACTTTGTTACGAGAGTTAGAATTATCAACATTTATGCCATCTAAAGTTAAAAATAAATTTGAAACCTAAAACTTATGTAATTGCACATTCCAAAAGCCATGAAATCAATGATATCACCTGTCACACAACTTCTGAAGAACAGGAACCACTCACAAACCTCTAGAACTCACATGGAAATTGGATACTAAGCTTTCTCAAGTATTTTTTGAAAATAAAATATTGCAGAAAGTTTCAAATGTATAGGAAAAATTATTTTCCTATTATTTTCCTATTATATTCATATTATTCAGTTAGTGACATAAAGACATACGACTTAACATTGTGAAAAATAAAAATTAATTCTGACTATTCTATTGGGGGCTGGAGCGATAGCACAGTGGTAGGGCGTTTGCCTTGCACGCAACCAACGTGGCCGACCCAAGTCATGGGGATTATGGAATACAGGCATAAACTATGAAAGTGTTAGAGAATTATATAATCAAGTTTATGCTATAGATCTGGTATAGGGAAGGCTTTTACCAGTAAGGTAAAAATCCTCAAAATCTTGAAAGGGAAAGAAGCGATGAATAGGCTGGAGAGCGAGTATAGTAAGTAAGGTGTTTACTTTGCATATGGCTCACCTAGGTTCTATCCCTGGCATCACATATGATCCCTTGAGTAACATTGGGAATAATCCCTAAGCACAGAGCCAGGAGTAAGTCCTGAGCAATAGTAGGTGTGCCCCGTACCCGGAAGAACAGTAGCAGATAAATAGATCAAAAAGATTATTAAAAAAAAGCTTATCCTGAATCACATTTTAATGAGTTTTTTAAAGAAGAATGAAAGATTTTTGTGCCTACTGAATTGCCAAAAAAGTAATTTTGTTGATAACATATAATATTAGTGTGGAAAAAATGTGTGAGTTCACATTTTACCCATGAAAGACTCAGTGAAAACAATTTCTAGAAGATAGTTAGCTCTATTACAATTGTAGATATACATACCTTAAGAGTTTATTGATTTATGTCAAAGACTATTCAACAAAAATAACAATTAAATATATTGAATCAATACATTACAATGGATTTATTCTCCCACTAGTTATGTTTGCACTGATTTATTCCCTGTTAAGGGACTTTTGTCAAATTTTGTGTCAATTATTTGTTACTTCAGGCAATGCTCCAGGAAACATCTTCCTCTCTCCCAGAAACTACTTTTTTCTGTCTTCTCATTGTCCCTCTCTGCATTCCTGTTTACAGGTTTAAGAAGGATTCTAGGGGATATGCTAATCGAATTATTCATTCGCAAAGATAAGAGACGGGGCCCAATGTGGCCATGGTAGACAGGCCGTCCTCACAGCTCATGGAAGCCATAGGCACAACAAACACATGAGTCGTTGCTGCAGTAAAGAAATGTCTGTAGTGTGTTCTGTCTCCATGCCAAGTAGGGTGACAGAGAGGACCAGACTCAGGGATAGCAAAGTGGGGATAGTTGTTCTAGAAATTCTCCAAGTTTGGACCTAAAATCAAGTCATTTAAAAAAAAAAGTTGGGGAGGAGGGGCTGGAGCAATAGCACAGTGGGTATGGCGTTTGCCTTGCACACGGCCAGCCTGGGTTCAATTCCCAGCATACCATATGGGCCCCTAAGCACTGCCAGGGGTAATTCCTGAGTGCAGACCCAGGTGTGACCCCTGTGCATCGCCGGGTGTGACCCAAAAAGCAAAAAATAAATAAATAAATAAGTTGGGGGAATGGTTCAGTAGGCATTGTGAGTATTCAGTATCCTGACAAACTTAAAGTTTTCTTTTTCTTTAAAAAAGCAGGCACTTTGGGCTTATTGAAAGACCTTCCCAAACCAAGACTATGGCTAGTAGAGTGGATTCATACTCTCACTGGAGGGCACCTATCTTGAACTGTTCCCTGGGAACAGTCAGAGGTATGTGTGTCTCCACCTTGTTGCCTATGTAGCAGAAGATGCTGATCCCCAGGAAGTCCCTATACTTATGCCAGGCAGGAAGCACCAATCAGCTCTGTGGGTTGGGTTGGTTACCCTCTGCACTGAGCCTCAGCCTTAATTAGACTGGACAGTCCTACAAGTCTAATAGTTTGTGGAGAGTCTGCAGAAGCTGGAGATGGCATGGGAACCCCAATGCACATCTCTTCCACGACCTCCCCACTAAACCAGATTCTAAATGAAACCTCATCATTCCGACAGTGACTACCAGGACCCTTCCCTTCTACCCTTTCTGGAAACTTCTCGATGGAAAAAATTTTCCCCTCTTTCTTTCCCTTTGTTATTACTATGATGAGTGGAAGTGAAGAGGGTGAGGAGACACACACTTGGTTGTGGTGCTCCTACCCTTGACCTCTGTGGTCACCTCCGTCATCTTTCAGTCTTGGCATTGACTTGGGAGCTCACATACATCGCCCTGTGGGTCTAAAACCTGGCTGAGGTACTCACACAAACCTGGCTATGTATAAGAGACAGGGAGAACAGAACTACAAGTACCATACCCTGTATAGGCTTCTAGATCAAATTCAGCTTTACATTGGCAAAACAGGTGGTTTTTGCTGCTGAATCACCTCAGATCCACAGAGACACTTCTGTCTTTTTCAACTGCTCCATTGGGGTTAACTCATTCAATGCCAAGGCTAGTTCTATTCCATGGAATTTTCTGAATTGAGGACTGTGGTATGTTCATTCACAGACCCACTCAGAGAGTCCCCCCTCAAATGCCTTGTTCACCTCTGGGCACATGGAGATGCTTTGTTTCCAATCTCTGAGCTCCATCACTGTCTCTCTGAGCAGTGTGTCCTGAGAAAGAGGGCCATGCCATATGAGGGCCACAGGATCATTTGGGCTCCTTACATACACAAAAAGAGGTATCGAGACATACTGAGGAGCAAGAGTGGACCCCTTTAAAAAAAATTTTAGTCCTGTTCCACCTCTTGAGTTCAGGTTAAAGATCCTTTTGAACCAAAACATAAAGAGCCTTTAGAAAAAAATACTTCATTTTCATCAACTGTTCTTTCACAGTTACCATCTTCATGATAAATAAGACTGACTTTACATTTAACAATTAAAGTTTTAAATGATTTTACATAGTGGGGAAGAGGGAACCTTGATATTAGTGAAGATCGGTATGACTGGAATTTGGAAAATCATACTTGAACACTCATTAAAAATTCCTGGCCTCATGACCTCAACTATTGCACCATACAGTTCTCAAGGGTCCCACTATATATTGACTCAATTCTCTCTCCTCTTCATTCCAACTTCTTGTTAATGTCTCCCAGTGGTCAATATTTGCATTGGGTTTCCTGTCTTGCTTTGTTGGTCCTGGCTAACAACCCATCTACTTTCTTCATGCCTTCTTTCTGGGCCCCCCCCAAATTAACTGTGGAGAAATCATAGTAATATAAGATGCCAGGCCACCAGACTCAGCTACCCTTTCCCTGTCTTCAGACTATGATGTATTACCACCCTAAAATAAGCTACTTTTGATAAAGTAGACTTCTCAATGTGCATGGCAGATACATCTAATCAACAAAGTTAGTGTTATCACTTGGGGATCACAAGATTTATGAAGATTCCTAGATAATGGTTATAAAAATAGAAGTAAAAAATTGGCAGTTGCTTCTATTCTTGATTATATTGCTTGTATTTTCACTTGGGATATACCATGGACTCATTCTTGCTGTGCGGTTGAATTGAGTTTTGTCACCTGCCCTCCCTTTCCTGGCCTCCTTATCAGGATTTGTTTCTTTGTAGCTTCCATCTCCATCATCCATATTATGTTCAGAGAACTGGTTATAAATACCTATCTCACCAGCAAAACAAAGGTGTTAAATTATTATTAGCTGAACTAATAGATTAATTTCATGCAAGAGTTTAATCATAATTGTAGTTACATGCATTTTGAAGAAGATAAAAAGTTCTAGTAGTTATCTAGAAAAACAAGCAGGCTGACCAGACTTGGTTAGGTATTTTGGTTTTGATTTTAGCTTGATCCAATAATTCCATAAGGAAACAGTACAAATTTGAAGGTTTGTGCTTAAGCCCCCCAAAGAAATCATTTCTTTATTACATTTCTAGTTAGTATTTTCTTTTCGCATGCAGCTTGCAGACATAAGCAGAATTATCATTTGCACTTCTTTTCAAGAAAGAAAAAAATTTAATATGATACCCAAACTCATAACCATATTCAAATGGAAGCAAATTAAATTGGATATTCAGATCAAAGTCTACCAAAGTATCTAATTATATGTGTGTATATTTCCTCTCATGCAAATCTATATACTTTCATTCTTTGCTATCTGCTTTTTTTTTTCCAAAAAGATACTATGAACATCTTTCCAGAGAAATAAAGCTAAAGCTTTTGAATTAAGAACCCAATATTGAATTTTTAGGTTGTTACCTTTTATCTTTTATAATAATAATAATGCTAAACAATCTTGTTGTCTACTATAGAAAAATTAGTTTCATAGTAATTTTTTGAGAGCTTGTTTGGAGGTTCTAGCAGGGGATCGCAGCTACTCGTATACCCTCAACCAAAGACTGGCCCGTCTCCATTTAGGGAAGGCTGTCCTCTTCCACCTAGAGCGCAGATTTGGGAGGGATGCACATGGAGCACTGAGGGAGGGAGGGGACACTCGCCTAGCCAGCCAGATCAGCCAAATCAACCCTGGTGATCAATGGGGTGACAGATGTCACAGCCAGATCGCCCTCATATATGTGAAGACTCTGCGCCAGGCTGTGGGGTGGGTGAGAGATCTCCCAACCCCAAGGGACCCATCCCCAACAGCCGATCTCCACTACCCAACCACCACCACGCTCCAGGCTGCTTTCCAGATGCTAAGGCCGAGCCTCACGCATGAATGAAGTCCCACGGAACCCAGATAATGTGGAACTTTGTGACCTTGGACTCTGGACTCAATGAGACCCGCAACAGAAATCCTCTGCCTGCTTCCCCCAGTCTCTGGCGACTAAGGGATCACACCCATAAATCACACCCTGCTGGCACCAGATAATCTCCTCATCAGCCACTCTCCAGAATTTACGAATGCTGCTCCCAAAAAGGAGAATTTAAAAAAGGGCCGCCAGAACCATGCCACCAGACTTCATGCCAGGTTGTGGGGTGAGTGAGAGCCCTCCCTACCCCAAGGGACCCAGCCTCTGGCAACCGACCTCCACTGCCCAACCACCACCACACTCCAGGGCGCTTTTCAGACTCTGTGGACACAAAGCAGCCATGGGACACATTCTAACACTTTCCATCCATTTTCCAAGGTTACTACGCCATATCTGATGGGGGTAAGACAGTAGAAAACAAATTGTAAGAGAGAAATATATAAATATATGCCTCTCAGAGAGCCCAGCAAGCTTCTGAGAGTATCCCGTCTGCACGGGCAGAACTTGGCAAGCTCCTCGTGGCTTATTCGATATGCCAAAAGCAGTAATGACAACAGGTCTCATTCCCCTGATTCTGAAAGAGCCTCCAATCGTTGGGAAAAGACAAGTAAGAAGAGACTGCTAAAATCTCAGGGTTGAGAGGAATAGAGATGTTACTGGAACCCTCCCGAGTAAATCGATGATCAACAGATGACAGTGATACAGTGATACAGTAATTTTTTTACAGTGTTTAAAATAGTATTTTATGAACAATCTGCTAAGGATATTTTTGCATCTGTATCTAAGTTGTTCTTAGGATAGATACATTTCCAGTGGTTGGGTTGCTGAGTCAAAGAAAATATATAATATTTATAATATATAATATTTATAATATCTTAGGGACTCATGAAGTTGCTTTTCCATAATAATGTAACAATTTGTATAGAAATAAGCAAAATTTTAGTGTTTCTAATCTTTCACATTCTCACCAGCATTGTACATTCTTTATTTTTCCCAATTTACATAGAAATAGCATTTTAAAATTATTGTTGCTTCAAATTCATTTTCTTGATTGCTTATATTAATTTATTCATGTTTTTATATGTAGCAGCCGTTTTTTCCTATTTAAATAACCTCACTATATATTTTCTGATCCTCTGTCTACTTGGTGTTTTTGTAGTTTGCTGCAAAATGATTTTTTAAATTTACTATCATGTAATTAAATGTCTGTTTTTAATATAGTATGGTCTTTTTTTAGTGTCATATTTAGAAAGGACTTCACTCTCCCACAGTCATGTAAATTATGTAACCCACAGTTACCTTCACTGCTTTTGTGACTTCATGTTTTACACGCATTTTAAAAGAAGTTAATTTTTTGTAAGGTATGCATTAGGAACTTAATCTTTTCTCCAAAATTTCACTGTACATAATTAGTTCTCAAATGGTTTATCTGTTCCTATTATGTGACATGCCATCTTATTGCTAACTAAATTCTTACACTTGCTTTTATCTTGTTTCTGAACTTTCATGTTCATCTCTTTGCCTTTCCTAGTCTGCTGCCACACTACTTTGATTACTATAGTTTTGTAATATGTTTTTGAATCTGATGGAACATGAATCCTCTATTACCCTTCATTTATAAAATTTAATAATAAGTTAAATAAGTTCCTAATGCTTCTATATGAACTATAGAATGATTTTTATAAAGTTCACCTACACAGAGACACAAATTATCATGACTACTGTAGAATTGCCTTGTATTTGCAGAATAGTGTTGAACAAATTAATATTTTATATTGACTCTTAGAAACTAAGAACTTAATAATGGCTTTATTCACGTGTTTGAAAAAACATCTTTCAGGATTCAGAGTGATAGTACAGTGAGTAGGGTACTTGTCCACATGTGGTCGACCCAAGTTCTACCCCCAGCACCCCAGATGGTCCTCCAAGCCTTCCAGGAGTGATCCCTGAGTACACAGTCAGGTGTATGCCCTGAGCACAGTTGGATGTGTCTTAAATAACAACAAAACCATCTTTCAGCCTCATTTCAAACCACATGATTTAAAATGATTTCTAGAGTGCTGAAAGTCTGTCAATGATCCACGAATTAGGAAAATTAAATTCACGTATATGTCCAGAAAGTGATAATATTTTATAAATGAGTACTCAAAGTACAGAAATTGGAAGATACTTTAGTACAAAGCTAACTCTGGTATTGATTCTAAAATATAATTTAGCAAATATTCATTTGGAAAAAGATATCTTTCTTTCAGGATATCAGATTTATTGAACATAATAATGCTGTGATCATCTACATTTTATCTACCATACCCCCCCCCCCCAGAGAGTTCTCTACAAGTCACACTAGGCAGTAATGAAGAAGCACAAAGTGACTGCATTCCAAATAAGAATTTTCAATAATTCTCCTCTAATCCTCCAGCTGCCTCCCCAAGATTCAAGACCGGGTGTGCCATTCTACACTCTGTAATGTCATATAATGTGTCCCCATGGTCCCTGGAATGAGGAGAATTTATGATAAGGACACAAAGCTCCATGGAGATAGTTCCTTGCTTTTCCCAAAGCCGACTCCAGGCTTCTCAAATTTGAGAGAGGAACGAGGTGGCTGCACTTTGAATAAATCCCCACGGCTGCTGGGAACTCTAAATGACTATTTAATTTCCAAGCAGATAGAGGAACTAGGCCATACCCCCAATTGAGGGCATGCCGACAAAATGGCCAAGTGTGATCCTTAATTTGTCAATAATGATTTTAGGCCATGACCCTTAATAGGACCCTGTCACTGGTGAGGTGATTTATGCCTCCTGCGATGACATCAGTACCTATAGTGCTGATAAAAGAACACTTATATTGGAGCAAACAGGATGATGAATGGAATCCGGGTCTCCTTAGTCATCTCATTACTGCCTCTCCTTCACCACGGAGCTAATGTAGCGAGTCATCATGTGCCTGGGGAGTAGTTTGGAGGCTGAATTTAATAGTGAAAGTGCAGGAAATGTACTGAAGCCCTGGGTCAGGAGTGGCGAAGGGTACATTTTAAGTCTGTGTGTACAAGAAGAGGCAATCGGGCCTAAAATCTCTACACTTCCGAGGACCTCTGCCACTGCATGCCGCCCCATCTCATTGGGCAGCAGGGTTTGTGGCCCACCTGTTTTCAAACTGACTATCATCGCCGTGTCTTTACTCTGGAAGTCAGACCACGAGGCTCTACCTGAATTTGATCGGCGTGCCTACCCCCACCTTGTCTTTATAAATGCAGCTGTTCTCACATGTATCGGAAAGACTTAGAGAGATTCAGGATGGCGCAAAAAGTCTTTTCACACATCTGGACAGGAGCAAAAAGTGAGGAAGCTGGAGTGTCTTCAAGACACCTGCTCTGACTAGCTGTGTGAACTTGGCAAGGCATTTCATCTCTCTGGACCTTAAAACTGTTCTTTTTGGTTTTTTTGTTTTGTTTTTTTAATGAAGGACATCTAGGTGTATTTCTAACTTCTCTCCTTGCTCCAAAGCATAGCTTTTGGAGAGGTGTATGTTATGAGAGAAAGAGTACAAACTAGGAACTGATCTTCTCTCTGAAAACACCTATTCTCGATAATAGCAATGACAGAGGTCTTTGCACAGAATAAGAAGGGTGAATACCTCTTCAGAGGCTGTTCACAAGATGTGTGTGTGTGTCACCCATAATACTGCCAGACCTTGAGTGCAGAGACTCTGCTTACAGAGAAGAGTAGATGCAGTTTTATTAGTGCAATTTTATTGCCCTCACCAGCTGCACCCTTTCTCTATAAAAGGTAATTACTTCCAATAGTAACAAGCTAATTGATTGCTAATTAAATCAATTGGCACACTAACCGCTGTCAGAAAGTGACAGATTAGCGGGTCATGTGATGGCGTGTTAGTAATGAAAAGTGGACATGGTCTGAGGGTGATTGACACATGAGATGAAAAGCGATTTGGGATCTCCGAGGTGGTCAGAGAGAGGGCAGGGAGAACATGATTGATTCAATGGTGACTGTCAGAGAGGAAATGAGAATTGAATGGAATTCAGTGTCTGCCTGAACCCTCACCACATGATGCTCCAAGTTTTTTCACATGTAAATAAGGACGATGGAGACTTCTTGCAAATGAAATGCCAAAATAGAAAAGACAAAATGGGAGGAGGGTATTGGACGTGAAAGTGCAGGAGCCTTAAAGAACCAGTTTTTTTCATTAACAAATTTAAAGGAACATAATAAATTTTGTTCATAATTTGTCCCTAGATCTCAGCAACTTGACTGTGCTGTACGTGCTTATCAGCTACTATAAGGTTTTAATCTCTTACAATTATCAGAGAAGGAAAATAGTTCCTCCTGCATTTGTAATGCATCATAGCCTGATGAGGACAACAAACTTGGTATAAATTGGGAGTACAAAAAATGTGCAAAAATATTCTGTAGCAATGTTACAGAGCTGCTTCAAAGTCGGCGAGGCACTTACTCTGTGTGCAGATAAAACGGCCCTGCCTTGCCCACAGCAGGCTTGGCATTATTAAACCATCTTTGCAGTTTAGAACAGCCCTTGTCCATGAGAAAAGACCTAAAACACCGTCTGAGCATGAAACTGTTATTTGTGTGTTGATGCTTCCTGGGTACCATCTGGGAGAAATGAAGAAGTAAAGATGGTGATCTGTGGGTTATGTGCCTTCAAAGAGCAAGTCTAACTTCTCTGAGCCTGTTACCTCTTCTGGACAAGGTGTGGAAGACTGCTCATGTCTCATACTGTGGCAAGAACTAAACTAAAATCCCACTCAGAATCCTACCTAAAGAATGCTTGATAAACAGGATTTGTAGAATTAATAATATAGATAGCAGTTATATTGTTCAATAGAGACCCTCTGCAGCCTGGGGCTGGTGGGTGAGAGAAGACCAAATCTTGGGACTGGCGCGGGGGGTGGGGTGGGGGGTGACTGGGCTGGGGGGAGGGGGGTGGTTGGGAAGATGGAGAAGGTGAAATAAACTAGAATTCTGAAATGTCTTTTTTTGAGAAAGTAACCTGATATTTAAAAACAATTATTCATAAATCACCGTGGGGTACAGTTACAGAGTTATAAACTTTTGTGCTTGCATTCCAGTCACACAATGATCAAGTGACCATCCCTCCACCAGTGTGCATTTTCCACCACTGATCCCAGTATCCCTCCCACCACCCCATCCTGTCCCCCTCATCCCATCCTACCTCTGTGGCAGGGCATTACATTTCATTCTCTCTCTCTTCTTGAGTGCTGTGGTTTGCCATAGAGGTATTGAGTGGCCATCGTGTTCTTTCTATAGTCTACTTTCAGCATGCATCTCCCATCCCAAGTGGTTCCTCCAAACACCCTTTACTTGGCGTTCCCTTCTCTATCTGAGCTACCTTTTCCCTCAGCATGTGAGGCCGGCTTCCAAGCCATGGAGCAAACCTCCTGGTACTTATCTCTACTATTCTTGGGTGTTAGACTCCCATTCTGTTTCTTTATATTCCACAGATGAGTGCAGTCCTTCTATGTCTGTCCCCCTCTTTCTGACTCATTTCACTTAACACGATACTGAGAAAGTAACCTGACTTTTGACATTTCCAGTTTCATCATTTGTAAATGGAGTAAAATACCTATGTTATTGGATTAAGTTTTTTATGAAAAGTAAATAATTTCATGCATGCGTAGTTAACTAACACAGATGTTTGTAAGTGTTGGTTCCTTCTTCTACACTAGAAGATTTTAAAAAATAGTTAAAATTTCCCTTAATAAGTAAAGTAAAGGCCCTCCCGTTGATCATCAATTTGCTCGAGCGGGCCCAGTAACGTCTCCATTGGAGACTTTATTGTTACTGTGTCTGGCGTATCGAATACGTCACAGGGAGCTTGCCAGGCTCTGCCGTGCGGGCGAGATATTCTCGGTAGCTTGCTGGACTCTCCGAGAGGGGCAGAGGAATCGAACTCAGGTCGGCCATGTTGGCTGTGTGCAAGGCAAACATCCTACCCGCTGTGCTATTTAACCTCTTCCATCTACAACTCCAGGACACAGAAATGTGACTGCAGTTGATTCCAGGAAATCCCTAATCTCTGCCCTCCCCGCGGACTACCACCATTTGTGTTTAGGGGTCTGTCTTACCCCCTCAAACATCTGAGCCATTTCCATGTTTTGGACACCCCTCTGTTGTGATTGCAGAGTCCATTTATGGGAGGTGGATCGTATAGAAAATCAGCCTTGTCACAAGATCTCTGTCCTAGCTGAGGCACAACTTCCTGATTCTAGCCATCTTGCTCCAGGAGTAAGTGCCTGGCTTCAGTGGTACCAGCAAGCTGGACCTGAGGTCTGAGTATATTGACAAGCAGAGCGAGAGAATTGTACTTTGTCCTTCCTTCCATAAAGGGTCAGATATCTCTGTCACACCCAGAGCAAGTTTGCAGCTTTCCTGGAAGAATAGAAGAGACGTCCCTTTGAGGTCAATGATTTTTCAGCAGCACAGCTAAGCCTTACAATTTTGAAACCTTGCTAGAATAGAATGTTGTGTCCACATTGCTCCGGTGTGAAGTGATAAGCACCCCAGCCTTTAGCAAAATGCCACTGTTTTCACAAAAATGAAGGAGTAGCTTTGTGGTTTGTATTTATCTCCTACCTCAATGGGAGTGGGAGAGAGTAGATGGGTTTTCCTCAGACCACTCTTGTTGGGGTCACCCAGTAGTTACCACCATTTCATCCCACTTCTTAGGGCACCCATAGAATCCTTTCTACCATCGTTTTTCTAGGCCTGTTCACACTCCTTGGCAGGTTCACTTACTTATGAGAGGCTCTGTGATTTGATGTTTAAAGACACAGACTCTGGAATCACTTTACTAAGGTTCAAATCCTGGCTATGCCACTAGCTAGTTTTCTGATTGTGAACAAATTATTTAAACTACCTACGTCTATTTTGGGGGGAGTCGAGATAGGTGGAGTCACACTTGGAGGTACTCAGGGGCTACTCCTAACTCTGTGATCAGGGGACTATATGCAGTGCTGTGGATTAAACTGAACTGGGCATGTCACATGCGAGTTATGTACCATAAGCCCCATCCTTTCTCTTTGGTCTGTGCCTATATCTTACCTGTCAAGTTGTGATAATATGCATAGCTCATAGGTTTGTGGTCACTCTCACTGTCACTTTCCTCCCGTGGTTCATTGATTTGCTCGAGCAGGCCCAGTAACGTCTCCATTGTGACAATTGCTACTGTGTTTGGCATATGGAATACAACAGGGGTAACTTGCCAGGCTTTGCTGTGTGGGCGAGATACTCTCGGTAACTTGCCGGGCTCTCCAAGAGGGGCGAAGAAATCGAACTCAGGTCGGCCGTGTTGGCTGCGTGCAAGGCAAATGCCCTACCCACTGTGCTATAGCTCCAGCCCAGATTTGTGGTAAGGATTAAATAAATATATCTTAGCATGTTAGCTTTTATGGGCTGGAGCAATAGCACAGCAGGTAGGGTGTTTGCCTTGCACGCAGCCAACATGGCCGACCCGAGTTCGATTCCTCTGCCCCTCTCGGAGAGCCCGGCAAGCTACTGAGAGTATCTCGCCCCCAGGGCAAAGCCTGGCAAGCTACCTGTGATGTATTAGATATGCCAAACACAGTAACAACAAAGTCTCATGATGGAGACGTTACTGGGCCCACTCGAGAAAATCGATGAACAGCAGGAGGACAGTGACAGTGACAGTTAGCTTTTATTTTAAAAGCATACAAGGCATACAGCTGAGGACACAAATATAGGGTCCTGAAAGCACAGAGGACTTCTCTTAATGTGAAATGATTAGAAGTGTATGTTTTTTGGAAACTACTGGGAGGACAAAAGCGTTCTTAAAAATAGCAGTTGCTGTTGCTTTTATCTTATCTTTATTTATTTGTTCATTGTTTTTTTAGGGGGACACATCCAGCTGTGTTCAGGGCTTACGTGTGACTCAACACTTAGGGATCACTACTGGTGATCATACGTGGGTGTTGGGAATTGAACTTGGGTGAGCCATGTGCAAGGGAAGTGCCATATTCATTGTACTATCTCTCTGGTCCCTTTTCAAAAGTTTAAATGTAGTGGGGAACATGACTCAAGTAGACAAGCAGTTGTGAAGCATGTTTAAGACCCTGTGTTTGACCTGCATCAATGTAGTATTCTCCCCCACCCTTGAGCACTGCTGTGTGGAGCCCTGATAGCTGTGAAGGCTGCCAAGCATCTCCTGCCCTGAGAACAACACCAGGCTGGACCATACAGCTTACATCACTACTGATTTGACCGTCTCTGGGAGTAACACTCAGACCACTAGCTGTGGTCCTTATAAAAGGGAAGTCTGAATTAGACGAGTGCAGTAAAGGGTATAGTCTTCTGTTTAATTATTCTTATTTGATTTAAGGAAGTAACCAATTCTAGTCTGGACTACAAGGTAAAAAACTATTCAGAGAAGATGCATAGATCAGCTTGTCCAAAACTATCATATGGCGAAGGCAATCTTCTAGTCACATTTGACTAAGACCTCATCACTTGCTAAAATGATGAAGGGGATAGTCATTACAGTGATTCTCCAGGAATTGTGCTAGATGCTCTGTTTAATATGCCACAAGGTCATGGTGTCAGACATACCCGAGAGAGTTTCAGAGAGAGTCACTAACTTATTCCGAGCCACATGGCTAGACAGAAATGGAGATCATATTCCATTTTAGCTATATGTGACTTGAATGTCTGTGCTGTTTGGAATGAATGTGATGGTACCATCAGATGTCAGCTCAATATCATTTATATTCTCCCACATATCATTAAACTTGTTGACATATAACCAATTGTCTCCATCAGGATTCATAGAAACAGAATCAGTAAGCAATATACACTAAAAAGTACTTACAAACAATAGCTTTCCATGATTAGGAGGGCTAACAGGGCAAGTCTGAAATCCATAAGGTAGGCCATTACGAAGAGGAGCTTGGAACTCTCAGGCATAGAAGTAAAAGTGGCTATATTCACACATGAAATGACTTCTACATAAAGACAAACTCTATTCCAAAGCTCTTTCAATTGATTGAAACAGTCCTGCACAGGTCAATAATTTACCCTAAAGTGAAATGACAATGGGCTTCAGTTGCATCTATAATATATCTTCATAGCAATACTTAAATTCAGATCTCATTGAAAAAAGTAAGGACTACAGCTTATATATGTAGACACATAAAACAATAGTTCTAAAAATAATGACTATAACATCATATTCATGTCCCAAATGGTATAACTATTCTGCACACAAATTGTTCACTAGAAAAGCACACAAAATTCATGTATAACATTCACTCTTCTCATTTGAAGTCTTATAATTCAAATACTGTGAAATAAAGCTAACTTTTCTTACTACATTATATGTTATATGATAAAGGAAACAAACAGCACCCGGCCCTGACAAGGTCAGACCTGAACACCTGAAGAACCTGCCGTCAGTACTCATCAATACACTGGCTCGGCTCTTCACTCGCTACCTGTCTGAATGCAAGGTTCCGTCCCAATGGAAAACCAGCAGGACCGTACTACTGTTCAAGTAGGGAGACATCCATGACATTGGCATCTATCGCCCGATCTGCCTATTGTCTGTCATCTACAAGTTGTTCACTCGAGTCATCCTAAATAGGATTGCAGAACACTAGATGAAGGACAACCATGCGAGCAAGCTGGGTTCTGCAAAGGATTCAGCACCATCGACCATATCCACACGATAACCAAGCTCATTGAGGTTTCTCGGGAGTTCAAGATGCCGCTCTGCTTAACGTTCATTGATTTAAAGAAGGCCTTTGATTCTTTTAAGACTGAAGCGGTCATCGAAGCCCTAGCCAATCAGGGCATTCAAGCCCAATACATCAGGATCCTCCCTGAGCTGTATTGCGGATTCACTACCAGGATCTCACCATTCTACAAAAAAGTGATCGTTGATGTCAAGAGAGGGGTGTGGCAGGGTGATACCATTTCACCGAAAGTCTTCAGTGCCACCCTCGAGAACGTCATGCGACTACTGGAATGGGAAGGAATGGGAGTGAAGATAGATGGTCGGCAACTACACCACCTCCGCTTTGCTGATGACATTGTTTTAATAACACCAAACATCAGCCAAGCGGCACAAATGCTGGCCGACTTTGACCGTGAGTGTGGAAAGGTAGGACTACAGCTGAATCTTACGAAGACAATGTTGATGAGAAACAGCCTCGTTCCTGATGCCCCATTCGCTCTCAATGGAATGACCATCTCCGAATGCAACAGCTATGTGTACCTAGGTCGAGAGGTCAACATGACAAATGACCTGGCAGCGCAGGAGGAAGAGAGCGGCTTGGAACGCCTTCAAGAACGTCAAAGAAATAGCTAAGAGGACGAAGAACCTTCGGCTCCGGGCACATCTCTTTGATTCCACTGTTCTTCCTGCATTAACATATGCCTCAGAGACCTGGGCCCTACGCAAACAAGATGAGAATGCTATTCAGGTCTCCCAAAGAAGAATAGAAAGAGCTATGCTTGGAATATCACGTTTCACTCAAATGAGAGAGAGAATCCGGAGTTCTGACATCCGTTGACGATCAAGGATCAGGGACGCTGTCTCATTTGCCAAGGTGTCGAAAATCAGATGGGCTGGTCACGTAATGAGATTTAGAGACGACCGTTGGACTAGAGCTGTTACTGACTGGATTCCACGGGATGTCATAAGACCGCGTGGCCGCCCACCTACCAGATGGTCAGACTTCTTCGTCAAGATCATGAACGATCGGTTTGAGGCCCTTCATGTTCCCGGAGCGAACAGATGCCACTGGGCTACACTAGCATGCGACAGGGACAAATGGAGACGTTACTGGCACCCGCTCGAGCAAATCGAGGACTAACAGGAAGTTAAGTGATAAGTTAAGTGATAAGTGATAAAGGAATACTAGATAAAAGCAAAAAAGGTTTGGAGCACATAGGAACATATTTC
Organism: Sorex fumeus; assembly: GCF_029834395.1. Classification (NCBI taxonomy): domain Eukaryota; kingdom Metazoa; phylum Chordata; class Mammalia; order Eulipotyphla; family Soricidae; genus Sorex; species Sorex fumeus. Next base: position 39,102,678 of record NW_026606092.1, on the reverse strand, counting down.
TAACAAAATAAGTAGATTTGGTCAGAGGGCTAATCTCTTCCATGTGGTTAGCCCAATTTAATCCCTGGCACTGCATATGGTCTCCTGAGCCCTACCAGGTATGATCTCTGAGCACCACTTATTGTGGCCCACAAATGAAGCAAAAGAAAAAGGAGACTGGTTTTCAACTGGTTCACATGGTCTAGGTACTTATAACTACTCAATATTTCTCTTGATAGAGAGGTATGAAGAATCCAAGCGACCGGGTGGCACTATCAATTTCAAATTCTATGGAATCATTGTTTTGTCTCCAGACAGAAGTTCCCCTCACTTGGCAATGGTGATCTTTTGGCCAGAAAAGCAAAAAGTCAAGGGAATGGGAAGAAACGTTTTTGCTAGTGGAGCCCTGGGATTAACAGTGCATGAAGCCACTACCACTTTCACTTAATTCTTGGACTCATACTGGAAAGAGAGAATAATATGATTTGGGAAATGCTTATTTAGAATATATAGAGATCCCTGCAGGTCATTATCCTAACCCCACTTATATTGCCAGCTAGTTGGGACAGTAACTGAATTTTCCGAAGTTCATCCTTTCAATCAAGCCAGCAACTTGAGGATTATGGGATCATGGTAGAACTAGTGAGTTTCTTGAGCACGGGTCATTGCCATACTTAATTTTCTGCGAAGTGGGTCCTTTTATCAGAGCAATGCTGTGTGGAATACTATAATAGTTGATAAAGCATTATGTTAGTCTTGGATGGTAGATCTGGAAGAAGCATTACTCTTGGGAAAGCAAATCTATACCAAGAAAATGTGTATTATACTGAGAATAAAGTGCTTCCCTCTCCATGATGGAAATGACCCAATGTAATCAACCTACTACCAGGTATCTGGATGATTACCCTGTAAAATGGTGTCATACTGGGGAACTAATATTAGTCTTGGCTTCTGGCAGATTGGAATTTCAGCAATAACTATAGCCAAATTGTCTTTGATAAGTGGAAGTCTGTTACTGGGCCCATTCATCCCCTTCGCCATGGCCACTTTATTCATGACTCGTTTGGATAATGACTGAAGTGGTTAGAAAAAGAGCCAGTCTTGTATTTATAGAGTCATCCTATTATGTATTATATAATATACAGATCCACTTGTAAATTAAAATCTTCCTGTCAAAGTCACACATAGTTGAACATTCAAACCGGACACAAATGTCTCCTCATTCTTTGGCCTTTCAGAGAAATCTATTCACTTCCCTATACCTTATTATCACCAGTTTTTAAATCATATTCCTTGCAAGTCCATGGCTATGCAAGAAATCAAATGAAAGCATCCATAAATCAGTGTGAACTTGTACCTCCGGCATGTTCTCTTTCCTGTGAAAAACCGTGTGTGTGGCTCAAATCCTGCCTTTACTTTCATCTTTGTTTTTCAGGGATATCCCCAAAAGGAACTGCAGTGCTTCAACTATCTATTTTCAGATCCTGCCTGGGGAAGAGATAAAACAACTAATAGCCAAGTCAGAGCTTTCTTTTCCTCAGTTAAGTTATTCTAGAAAACACTCAGTGAGCCCATCGATTCAGAGGACGTAATAAGAATCATAGCCTTGACACATCAGCCATTTCAACATGCAACTTATTCCTTAAGAACCTCCCACTTTGGTTTGGTAACAAGGGGCTCTATGCACCACAATTTTGTGCTGTGCAGATCCTGTTACATGGTTACTTGTTCGCTCAAAATTAAGTGTTCAATATCATTTAAATCTCATGAACGACCCAAAAGTCGTTTCTCAAACAGTGAGTAATTATCCATAGTGGCTGGCTGTCTGGCCTTAGCTGCAAAACATAGAAAGTTCATGTGCTGTGATTTATCTACAGAGATGTGCCAAGGACTCCAAAAGGCATTTGTATTTGCCATTGACACTTCAAGTACCATAGAATCAGTGGGATCAAGTAGCTGAGTGGTTTGCACAACAGCCTTCTTTTGTTATGGATTCCACTCAAAATTAGCAGCTTTTCAAGCTGCCCAGTACATGGGATAGAATAGATAATCAAAGGAAGAAAATGTTGTCTACAAAATTCAAAGTAGTCATTGTGTCTCTTTTCGGTTATAGGAGGAGACAGATGTGACAATTTATTCTTCGTCTTAAACTGCCTATCATGACATGTATCCCACCACTGGACTCCTAGAAATTTAGTTGCCATGGATTTTTGTCAGATTTATTTTCCACCTTCTGACATACAAATGTCTTAACAGTGTGTTCAGAGTAGTTGCTATTTCCTGTTCAGTGGGTCCTATCAGCATAAATGTCACAATGTAATGAACTAGCATGATGTCTTGTGAATGTAAAAAGTGATCAAAGTTCCTCTGAACTATATCATCACCTAGGATTGGGGAGTTATATACAAGCGAGGCAGGACAGTGAAGGTGTATTGCTGCCCTGGCAAGCAGTAGTAATTTGCTCTTGGTAGCCTTTGGTAAAAGACTTGAAGAGAAACATATTTGCCAGATCAATAACTGCATACCAGATACTCGGGAATGTGTTAATTTGTCCAAGCAATGAAACTACATCTGGAACAGCAGTTGTAATTGCAACAACCATCCGATTAAGTTTATGAAAATGCACTGTCATTCTCTAAGATCCATCTGCTTCCTGCAAAGGCCAAAGTGAAGTGAATGAGAATGTGGTGGGAATCACCACCCTGACATTTTCAGGTCATTGACAATGATAACGATCTATGTACTCCTTGGAATGCAGTTTTCGCTATTTTTATACCTGGAAGCTGTTGCCTCTCACTCTACAGATCGAAGAATCAATCTAGGGATTCTGCTCATTAGCTCTGAAATTCTGGATATATCTATTTCTAAAATCCTTGGGTGGGGAGAGGGGGAATGACTATAAGATGAATTCAGAGACATAATAGCCCCACACTGAGATGGGCCTACAATAAATCTCTAGTGATTTTCTGACTTTTATAAGGCTCTACTTGAATGGGTGGACCAGAGTGATATTTAAGAGTCTCCTGGAATTTTGTTCAGAGGAAGTATATCCTATTTCCTCAAAGTTTGGATTGTTTCTTTTCTCCAATATATACTAGCTATGTTATCTCACCACAGGGTCCCTTGAAAGTGGGCTAGGACAAAATTCCACAGAATAAATTTGTATAATTCACTGGAATCCTTTATCAAAATGCATTTATTCAAAGGGTTCTTGATTCCATTCAAGGGGTCTGGGAGTCTGAATACTGACACAAATATTGGAATTGAATAAGGGCTTATGAGTCTCTGTTTTGATGATTCAAGTTAGACTTCCATTTTCTCTACTTAGTATCTTTGTACAATAAAAGCATAACCATTAACACTATTATAACCATAGTATCTAAAGCATAATTATGATGATAAGTGTTTTAAAAGTTAGATAGAAAGAAAAAAGAATCCCAGTTCAATATCAACAACTCTTACTATAATTTCTAACCTACAGAGAAGAAAATCCACAGAGTTCTTCAAGGGAGCTAGGGATCCTCTCACAAATGAACTTCTAACAGTAATGGTAAATGATGGATTCCAGAGAGTGGGACAAGAATTCTACATGATAAATCCACCCTCCCTCCCTTTGGATTCTTAGGATGTATACTTCCTTGAGTACTCCCAAGTCATTGATACACTATAATAAACAAGAGCTAGTCAGGCACTTCAGTTCATTTATGTGCTTGTTTGACTATTTTGGGGCTGGAGCAATAGCACAGTGGGTAGGGCATTTGCCTCGCATGTGTCCAACCCGAGTTCGATTCCTCCCTCTCAGAGAACCTGGCAAGCTACCGAGAGTATCTCGCCCACACAGCAAAGCCTGCCAAGCTACTTGTGGCTCATTCGATATACCAAAAACAGTAACAAGTCTCACAATGGAGATGTTACTGGTGCCCACTCGAGCAAATCAATGAACAATTGGACTACAATGCTCCCTCTACAGAAGCTACTGCGGGTGAGGCTTGGCATAGCAATGCAGGGTTGATGGTTTGGTGCTTGACCAGATGAGGCAGTGCTGCTCAGGTTGGAGATTGATGAAGTTTTTAGGGGAAACACCATGCAGTACTATGAGTCAGACTCAGGATCTCATGTATGCCAGGCATGCACTTCACCTTTTGAGTTACTTCCCTAGTCCCTCAGTTCGTTTAATGGTGCCTACCTCTGGTTTCATATTGCAGCCAACCAAATACATGTCTAGAGTTCTTTATAGTCACTCAAGAGAGACATATATGAATACCAAACATTCTTGCCCCGAAGAACCCTCATGATGATAATAATTCATTTATAAGAACAGGTTTCAAGTCTCTATCACTTTTATTGTTAGAGTCAACATTGTCCCTTCATTTCATTTCATTTCATCATCCTGTTATTCGTCGATTGCCTCGAGCAGGCCCCAGTAACGTCTCTTTCATCCTAGCCCTGAGATTATATTCAAGGCTATTTAGGAGAATGAGACCCATCATTGTTACTGGTATTTGGCATATTTGGTACGCCACAGGGAGTTTGCCAGACTCTGCCCTGTGGGCAGGCTACATTCGATAGCCTGCAAGTTTGTCCAAAGTAGGAATGAGACAATAAGATGTCATAAAAAAAAGTTCTGATAAGAGTTCACGCGGCCGCATTTGCGGCTGCGCGGTTCCGGGATCTGGATTTTATAATCTCTGAGTCTTGGCCGCTAATGGGATTACACGGCGCCAGGGGGCCAGGTGGTGGGTGTGACCCCCGCCTACTTTGTCCCTTCATGATAGTACATTTTGAGGTTTTCACCTTTTATCCTGATCTCTTAATCCTGTTTCCTTCTATAACTCTTCTTTTTTCTTTTTACTCTGAGTCATCCCAAAGAGTAGAGCAATGCCCTCTCTTTGTTTCCCTCAAAATATGTTCTTCATAAAGATATTTGTGACAAGATTAGGAGAATGGAGGAATGTTGTTTTATAACTCACAGCTGAATCTGAGGCTTTAGTATTATATTCTTCAGCTTTTCTTATCTCAAGTTCTGCTTCTTGGAATTTCTTTGCCTTCTGTCGTAGGCTTTCTCCACGATGGCATAACTTCTCTTCTTCCCTTTATCCCTTAACTCTTAAATATTTCCTTTTCTTCCTTAATTCCAGGTATCCTTCCCACCCTTCTCTTGGGCTGCTCTGACATCTTCAAAGGTATTTTATCTTGTATGCCAATTTTATTTGTTCTTTTTCACTCCTCTATTCTATTTCCTGATCAAATTTCTCTCAATGAGAATTTTGTCAAAAAACACTTAACAATCTACTTACATCACTTTTCTAAAAATATTTAGGATTTTCTTCTCTATGCATATCATTTCCCATCTATCATTTCATTAGTTCATCACAATAACCATTTCATGCCAATAGAGCAGGTCACAGTTTTAGCATTTCACAGACGAAAAGCTGAGACTAGGAGAGATACAAGTATTTTCTGATCAAACAATACATGAGTTATCCACAAAACAGACTCAACTGATAAAGCACCATTGACCTTATGGTATCTAGACTCTTATTATACATTGAAATCTTTTGTAGCAGTACCTCTAAAAGTTTCAAGATTATCTGGAATAGTTTAATAGAGAAAAATTAACATAACATCATTTACTTATTAATCTGGCGGTCACATTTGGCTTCATAATGGTCCTGACCCTGGAGCTTCATTACTTAGTGCCTTGTCAGAACTATAACTCATATCTCTCACTTTTGTGAAGTGAGTCTTAAGAATCCACTATTTGGGCTGACTTGATAGGTTTTCCTTGGATATGCAGAAGGTCAGAAGGGGCAATGGGAACCAAACCTGACTCTAGACAAAGTCCTGCTGGTACTTAAATCTAACTCCTCTCTGCAAGACAATGTTTTCTTCTGGCTTTTAATTCAAGTTATATCTGCCTATTTGTGTTTCCTTTCCTACTACTAAAGCAATTTTCTTCCCTACGACACTGGATATTGGGTTGTCTGTGTCCCAGGTATGTGCTGGAGCTAACGGTAGCCTGAGTTAATACTGCTTTCTCCCTAACCAAATAGAAACCAAGATCTTTAGGGCATTTCTCAGGGGATACACTTCTGTGAGGGTAGGGAGGCTGTTCGAGTCTCAGCAAGAAGCAAGATCATGGTCAGAAAATCATGACTACATTTAGGGAAGGTAAAAGACCAAATAGGAGCAGTGATACATTCCATAAAAGGAGGTGTGGTTGGTGGTATGATGAATACATTGTGCCAGTGAGAGGATGATGCATGAATTTGTGCACACCTGGGGCTAGTGATGAGCGTCATTTCAGCTTTGTGCCCATAACTTCCAGGGCATGGGATAGGTCAAGGTAAGAAAATGAACTGGATGGAACCCTTGGTTATATACTGGTATATACTTCTCTTATATACTTCTCTTCCCTGCTCTGCAAGGGAGAACTTCAGTCCCACAGCTGCCATGTCCCACAATCTGCTGACTCCCACAGCTCCTTGTCTTCATCTTGTTTTTGTGGCAATAATTGACCTAAAGCCTTTGTCTTGTGGAGCTTGAAATCATATCATTCTTAGGATCTCCTGATAATGAAAGAACCAGACACTGTTCAGCCCAATCCTAATCCACTTGATAGCCTTTGACTTACTTCCTGTGCCTTGGATGTTTAGGAAAAGAAGGTTGGAGATTGAATTCAAACCTCCACCCACTCTTTCTCTCTTGATCTGAACTTCATAGAGTCTTTAAAATGGGATTCTCAAAGTTGCTTGCACAGACTCAATTCTATGAATGCCTTCTAGGCTACCGTCATTCATTTTCTTAGCATTTCCGGTCTACTGACTACATTCTCTCAGGCATCATAGTGTACTAAATATTTTCTCCTCCTCCAACTTTCTTGATCTAAGCTAGGCTTTTTCACTTTAATGAGAGCAGCCAAGTGTCAAATTTGGCCTTTCCCAAGTCTTACTTACAGAAAGTCCAGCAATCCCCTGATGTGATTGGCAACATTGTCCTTTGGCCAAATGCAGAAGGCAGTTGCAGATGGTACTATGGAGAGATAGTGCATGGAAGACACCTCCCGCCAACTCTGGAGGCCCAGACACAGCCACACCACCAGACATCTGGCAACTAGCCAAGACCCTAGCCTTCTTTCATGCAGGCCATATGGGATTGCATCCAGATACCTTAGGAGACTGTCTGGCAACCTGTTCCCCCAGCATGAGGCACGTCTCTGCTCTGGCCTTGGAGTCTGCTAGAACACAAGGGAGGAATACCTTGCGGAATCAAAGTCTGGGGCCTGTCTTCACAGCCTGTAGGAAAACCTACTTTTCTTAGGACTTTTAGGGGAAATTTGCTGGGGATCAAACCCAGGGCTTCACACATGCAGAGCAAGTACTTGACTGCTAAGTCACATTCTCTTCTAAGTTCTGTATTCTCAAGTCTGGTTAATGACACTAACTCTGTGAACCTTGGGCTTGTTCCTCTTACTATTTGAAACTCAATCTCATAACTGTGTTTTCTGAGGATCATGCTGTGGTTGTAATCTGTTCAGCATTCAGTTCTCTCCTTCTGAGAATATTGCTTAAAAGTTCCATTATCTGTTCCTAGCTCTGTCAAGGAAATATGGGGAGGATTTAGACTATAAAAGAGAGTCAAATCCAGAGTTGGCCAACAAGCACTTGGCAGTCTTCCACTTCCGGGTTCTGATTGGATGGGCCAAGGATGAGCATGTGACCTCAGCATCACCAATCAGTGCCATGTCATTACTTGACTACAGTTGTGAACTCATGACTTTATTTGGAAGAGACTGAATCCTGAAATCATGACACTGCAAATGTGGGAAAATGCTTGATTTTTAGCTGATTTTTATTCTGGGAAGAAGTAGGACTGTAGCTGTTGGCACCATTTTGTCACTACTACAGAGATGCTGAGAATAAAACCAATATTGTGAGCAGAGCCAAGAAAGAGTGGTTCCTGACAAGATTTCTTTTCTGGAATCAAACATTCTTTGAAATTATTCCCAACTGTGGATATTGTTTTCTATTATATAAAGCCAACTGTTTTTTCTTACTTAGGAAATTTGGTTCTGATATAGAGCCCCTATATATTCTGAATATAACTTCCAGCTGTCAGTTTAATGACCCGATGGATCAAATCGCATTTGAAGCTAGATAATGTGTGTGCATGTATGTGCAGACATGAGAGAGAGAAAGAAATAGAGAAAGACAAACAGACAGACAGAGACAGAGAGATAGACCTAGGCCAAGATTCTGACAGTGAGTTTAAGAAAATGAAATTGTTAAGTATAGAGTTACACAAAAATTTGTTTTCAGTAGTTTTATCAAAATACTAATTTTTAAGTGTTCTCTTCATTTTAATAAGCTATCTGCATTTTGTACTTAATACATATTTCTTCAAATACTCTCATTATCAACCCTTTATCAGGTATCTGTTTAGAATATTTTTCTCTGGAGCTTTCTTTTCACTGTCTAAATATACTTAGGTGAAATGACTTTCTTACTTTCAATAGTCAAATATATCAGTGTTATCCTTTTTGGAATTACAGTATCATTGATTTATGACTTGTAATTTTCAGATCTACCTATTATTTTTTCCTTTATGATTTTCCTTTATATGTTTTTTTCAGTAGCACAGTGGTAGGGCATTTGCCTTGCACACAGCCAACATGGCCGACCCGAGTTCGATTCCTCCGCCCCTCTCGGAGAGCCCGGCAAGCTACCGAGAGTATCTCGCCCGCACGGCAGAGCCTGGAAAGCTCCCCGTGATGTACTCGATATGCCAAACACAGTAACAATAAAGTCTCCATTGGAAACATTAATGGGCCTGCTCGAGCAAATTGATGAACAACAGGAGGACCGTGACCGTGACTCTGTTTTGTTTCAGATATCTTAACCTGTTATAAACAAAACTATAAAAGTGTCCTCGATATTATCGTCCTAAATATCATTGTTTTACATATTACATTTATCCATTTTGAATGTATTTCTGTGTTTAATACTGATAGCTATCTATCTATCTATCTATCTATCTGTATGTATGTGTGTATGTATTTATGTACCCCCCCCCCCCCCGCCCTGGAGATAAGTAGTTTATCAACCAAACTTTCAGGTCCTCACTTCTGGGCTAGCATTTCCTTATGTCCCCTCTAGGTCCACTAGAGTGTACAGCAATACAAAAAAAATAAAAGAAAAAGAAAACATATTCTCACATTATGGAATTCTTTGTTTAGTTGTTGAGAAGGACATTTTCTAGTAACTGCAGAAATAATGCAAAGGCAGTTGGGGTGAATGTGACACAGGAGAGGTATACAGTGTTCTGTGTCCATTGACCAGATTCTAATTTTTTTTCCATCCTTTCTGAGATTCTGAAATTATTAGCCTATGATATTGACCTAGCTCCCAATCTGACTCTTTATAGTGGGTATCAATTCTAATACCATTAAGAGTTACAGGTGTGCTTTAATGGAGCTAGTACACTAGTACAGTGGTTGAAATGCTTACCTTACGCTCAGCTGACCTTGGTACAATCCCCAGCACCCATATGGTTCCCCAAGTCTGGAGACATGAACCTGAGCCCAAGGCCAGGAGTAGGCTCTGAGCACCACTGAGTATGGCCTCAAAACAAAACCAAACAAACAAAACAGAATCACAGGCATGCATTAAATAAAAAGCCAACCCAAGGCCTCATTCTTAGCTAATAATTCAGCATAGCATTTTGCTGTTCTAGGAAATAAAAGATTTGTGGTATATTAAGTGCCCAGACACACTTGTGGTTTTCGCTAGGTCTCCTGTTTTCAGTAACAGGCTTTTGCTCTGTTCCCCGTGATTGAAACCAGAACGCTCCCCTCACTTCTGGCACCTGGGGCCCGGGCTCAGATGCCCCATCACTGGCAGCACAAAGCTTGAGTAGCTGAACAGGACGCACGGCCTCCGAGGGCCCAAGCAGATCTAACCAACAGCCATGCCCTTCACTGGTCTATGCTCTACTGAAGTAACTTTATGCGCCTCCAGGATGATATAAACAGAACAATAGGAGGGGAACAACATGTGAAAAGCAGGAAAGAGATATTCTTGGGGGGTGGGAAGGTAGAGTTGTGCTTAGCCATGTCTAGGCCACCATTAGTCCATTAGTCTTCTCTGTGTGGCCAGGCAGCTGACCACCACAGGACAAAGTCCTGTGTCACAGTGACCCTGAACTGGAAACCTCTTAATGGAATAAGGGACATGTGACTGGCCAGAAAGCTTGTCTTCTATTCTTTGATGCACTTTCCTCAATTCTTGGAAAAATTAGACCTCTTTTGACTCCCCCCCCACCTACCCTGGCCTCTCTGGTATTTCCCTGCTCTTTGGGAGTCAATAATGTTCCCCGGAGCCTTTTCACATATTATGTCACTGCTGTTTTGTCTTAGCTGAGCTTCTGCTCAAATCTTTCTTAGCGTTCAAATGCTGAATTTTGTCTGCATTTCTTTTGTAGGGGAGAGGGGATGGGGGGGCGGTCCCAAGCAGTGTTCAGAGGGTTGGGGGTGACACTTTGACCAAGCAGGTCAGACAGTTTAATTCTTGGGCCCCAAAGTGTGATGCTACCCAGTCAATGTTGAACTAGTACATCTACTCCATCAAGCCCCAACCCATGTCTATACTTAGAGAGGTACTGAGGGGTCTGCAGTTCTAGGAATAAAACTCAAGACCTGAAATACCTCCTCAGTCTCAATGGGGTTTTTTGACGTTTAGTTTTGATTTATTTCCTCTGACCCTTTCCGGCTACAATTTCTGTCCTTCCACTTTCTCCTGGTACTCCCCGCTCCCCCCCACTGCCCCATTGAAGTAGGTATGAAGGCAGATCTTATGGAGTTACTGATTCCCTTGGGTAGTTGGGGAACAAAAATCAAAGGAATCACAGTGACTGATATAGTGGAGACTGGCAGTCAAAGAACTCTAAAGCATAGTGGTGGTGTGGTAGAGAAAATGGGAGGAAGGAGAGAAAACAGGTACTATAGAACATCTTCCCCATTAACCTGCTAGGAATGGCTGAAGAGTAAACCTCAGAGACAAGGAAGTGCAGGTCCTAAAGAGGAGAAGTGGGGGGTTAATCCTGAAGGAGAAGCAGGTCAGGGAAGGGTGGGTCACCATTCTAGCAGAATGGGATCCCTGCTAAAACTTAGGGATAGCAGCTTCGCAGAGCGCACTTGCATCACTGCATGCGAGAAAGAGAAAGAAGTCTTCCTAGTGTTCCTGGTACAGCTGCACCATCAAGGATAGATGCTGTTGATAAAGAAAATTAAGGCCTCCTCATCTCAGAGCTGAACTCACTGCAGACCAAGAAGTGAAACTGATCAACTGCAAGATCAGAAGGCACCAGATATTTTTGTTCAGATCACCTACCCTAGCTTTGGGGGCCTTTTATACTATCAATAGAACTTGATTAGTATATTTCTTTTCAAGCTCCATGCTTTCAGAGTGGTGATTTTCTGGAGCAAATGCTCCCTTTTATATTCAAACGTCCCTGGAAACCTGAGGTACTGCCTGGGCAGAGGAAATGGGGGTGTGGGGCGGAGGGTTGTGTAGGATGGGCTCTCTCCCCACGAAGATTTTTTAATCCTCAGCAGAAACTGGAGAAATTTTCTTTTGTAGATTGAGCCACAATTTATACGCCTTAATAGCATGCTAGTCAGGAGAAAGGAATCACAAAGCTTAAGTTCCTGTACTGGGACCTGTGGTGGTGGGAAATGGGCACTGGAGGAGGGATGGGTATTTGATCATTGTATAATTGAAACCCAAGCACAAAAATTTGTGAGTCTACAACTGTACCTCATGGTGTTTCTCTAATAAAAGAAAAAGAAGGTCAAGTTCTTGCTTCAAAACCATGGGGCTTTGTTCCTTAATCTAGGGTCAGCCGCCAGTTCTGCTTGATACATCCAGGTTGTTGCTTACAACATTTTTCAAATCATGTTTGTTCTTATTGACCATGATAGCAGCCATGTATACCTCCTTCCCTGGCTGCAGCTCTGTCCTATCCTCCTGTTCTTTGTCCTTGAGGCAGTCACTCAGAGTCTGATATGGGAATTTGCCTGCTGAGCTGCATAGAGTGGATAATATAGATCAACGAGAGAGAGAGAGAGAGAGAGAGAGAGAGAGAGAGAGAGCAAGAAAGAGAGAGAGACAGAGACAGAGAGACAAACAGAGAGACAGAGACAGAGTCAGACAGAGAGACAGAGATTCTTGATGTCTGGTCTGGATGAAGATTGTGAAAGTGGAGAGAAAGGGGGTCTTGGTAGGCAGAGTAGAGGCTTTCCTCCTACCAAGTCAACCAGCTTGGAGGCACTTGGGGAACTGCACAATAAAAGAATATTGCAAAGACCCCCATTTTATAGGAATGATGGCAGTATCTCCTGAAAACTGCCTTAATAAGTTCCCTTATGGTTTAGTAAAGGAGTTATGAAGTTCAATTATAAAAATAAGTGTCTAGAATGTCTAAGGAAACCATCTATTTAAAACAATAAAACCCAGAAGCTGTTTTTTCCTCTGTATTTATAAAAAGCAGTCCACTAGTGAGCTATAAAGCAAAATAGACCTGAGATTTGCCTGGGGCTCTGTGTTCATGAGTAATTTAGACAACTTCTTTGTCCTCAGTTTTATCTTCTAGAAAATGTAGATAGATGCAGAATCTAACTCATAAGGTTGTTTTGATAATTAAGTCAGCTAATAGTCATAAAAACCTTAGAATTTTACCTGAAACTTAGAATTATATATTTATTAAATTACTTTTTGTCTATTCAATGGTAGCAAATGATATTTTCAGCACTATCCAGTAATAACTACCATTATGTGTTTCGCTCAACTGGTGTGCGTACGTGTGTGTACATGTGTGTGTTCATATATGTATACACATATATATGTTTGTATATATGACTGTGTGCATATTTGTGAAGGTACTTTTTCTGGATTCTATGTTTTTATTCAGATTCATGACTTACACCCGAAGCCCAGATAACAGAAGCAATGATATGGAACAGCGTTTCTCAATCTTTTCTCAACTGTGACCCTCTTCTGACTTGGTTTCCTTTCCGTAGCCCCACTATTATACTGGTTGACCTCTACTCTCAAGTCATGTCCTCCATTAATGTAATTTTCACCTATGACCCTTTAGAATATTCTTGAGCCCATAGGGGACCATATGACCCCCGGCTGAGAAATAGTTGTGAAACACTGATCTAAGGAAACAGCTCTCTGTTGATTTGAATGGCTGAGAAACAAAAGACAACTCGATTAATCAATTCCAAACTCTGCTCTCTGCCATTCCCTCAGACTCTCCTGGGAGTTGGGGTTGGGGCAGGGAAGGAAAACAAAGGGTGTCTAAGAGGACTCTTTCTCCTTCATCCCCTTCACTCAGAAGTTTCTATATAGACTTTTAGACTTGAACAAACATTTCCATGGTCAAAATATCTTAGTAGAACTGCTCAAGATAAAGACTTTATCTGTGTGCCTTTCAGACAATTAGCTGAAGGTATTATTTTTTGTCATCAAACTCTTGATGAGTTTTGGATGAAAGTGAGTTGTCAAGGTTGTTCTCTCCAAAAAGAACCTGGGATGGACCTTTTCCAGATGAAAGTTACATGCTCTGCTGATCAAAACCCTTTTATGAAAATCACAGAGCTTAATCAGACACTGTGCTCAAAAGGAAAGGCAACTCCTCTCCACATGGGAACTAAAGGAGAATCTATGACTGGATAGTTAGTTTGCATCTAGCTAACTATATAACACATCACATTCACACATGAAGGTCGCTCCCCTCCTCACTTCCTTAGAGAACTACAAAGCGTCTAAACTGGGAAATGCTTACAGTAGACTTTATTACACAGGCATCATCAGCCCATACAATCAGAACAGACCTCTACTTCTGAATGATTTCATCTCCATGCCAAAATGATCAAAGAGTGAAAAGGTGGAATAAGAGATAAACACAATAGGTATACACATTAACTGTAATCATGCTCCAATTTTATGAAGAATTGCAACGTGTAAATCTTAAAAAAATTGGGCATTTTAAGATTTTCATACCCTGGGTATTATGTCAAAACCTAGTTACCATCAATTTAATGTTGGAGAATTTTTTTCTAGATATGACTGAGTTTTCAAATAAGTAATCGTGCACCATTGGACAATAGTGACCTGGTGGATATCTTCCCTGGAGCAATATGTAAGTTCAAGTTTTGATTGTCGTGAGTAATACTATCTTGTTAGATTGGTTACTTATCTTCGTTAGATGTCAGATCTGACCATTAAGATACCACTAAAATAAACCTGTCAATTTTACAAAATAATGATAATTTGATTTTTCTTTATTTCTAGCATCGCTGATATTTTTTTTAAATTTTTTTTCTTTTTTTATTAGTGAAAAACCATGAGGTACAGTTATAGGCTTACAAATTTTGTGCTTGGGTTTCAGTTATACAATGATCAAGTGCCCATCCCTCCACCAGTGCCCGTCATCCATCCCCACGGGTCCCAGCATCCCCCCCCAACCCTCGTCCCCCCCCCCGTCCCATCCTGCCTCTGTGGCAGGGCATTCCCCCTTGTTCTCTCTCTCTTCTTTTGGGTACTGTGTTTTGCAAGAGAGGCATTGAGTGGCAATCATGTTTGGTCTATAGACTACTTTCAGAGCATCGCTGATATTTTAAAATTTTTTTGTACCAGATATAATTCCCAGAATCATGACAAATATAAGCATTTAATAATTACATGTAAATCTTCTTCTATTCCTCCCTATTTTTAATAGAAATGTGTCTGATGATTTATCTTTAAATATGACACTGCAGTTGACTTGAACAATACTATTTCTTAACCATTTTGCAGGAATACCTATACCCTGTTTACTAAGGCATTTAAAAAATAAATATAAGTAGAATTTCATCCAATGTCATTTGGGCATCTATAAAGAAAACTATATAAATTTTCTTATTTGGCACATTAGTCCTACATAATATTAACAACCTAAATAATAAAGTATTCTATAATTTATCATTGTAAATGTACCATAAAAAACAACAGTTTTGTAAAATGAATTATTTGCTCTGTGAATTATCTAGGACACATTTTTTAAAGCCCAGCCAGCCCCTCTCTCTAAGCCAGCATGTGCTTGGTGTCTTAGGGACCAGAGACTAATTATAACAGCGCCAGCCTAGTCAGGGCACCATTAGAAGGTCAGACCTGCCAGAAGAAATCAATTATAGGAGATGAACCTTCTTTGGATGTGTTTCATGCCACCTCCCCCCTCTGACGTCCAAGGCCTTGCTTCCTGGTGCAAAGATCATGAGTGCCAGAACCTGTCATTTGTATACAACTTGGCACTGACTGCCCCGCCCCCAACCCTGGTCATCTTTGCCTTTCTGTTCCGCTCAGAATTAATGATGAGATTTGGAGGGGATGTGGAGATAAGGAGTCCTCTTTATGGAGACACTGACTTTAGCCAAGAGAACAGATTGCAGACAAATCCAATAATCCTCTGGCAGGATGCAGGCACATGTGAACATTGCACACATGTTCTCAGAGATTACACACATACTCATACACTTATACACTTCCCCTCCCATTAAGAGATTTGTTGGACTTATGGAGGGCTTACCATGGCCCCGTTTCATGAATGAGTGAATGAGTAAGTAAACTCAGTCATTCATGGAGCTACTTACCCATATCCACACATATTACTGTCCAGGACACACCCCAGGCTATACTCATATGTCCATTGCTATCACTTACCGACACCCTCTGGAAGTTTCTGCAATAGTTGAAATGCTTTCAACCTCAAAGATCAAAAACGACAAGCCTCATCTACTTAAGGATATGCTGCACATGTTAGAGGTCGAGAAACAGAGAAAGTTTTAGGGCCGATTGATCTAGAAGTTGCAATCAAGGAATTAACTTCATCCTGAAATAGCAGAACCATCATACCCCTGATTCTGGTTTCCCTGGGCTCCCAGGAGCAAATGAGCTACGTGTTTCCTAGTTCATACACAGGAAAAGTAAGTAAGGGTCTTCCATGGTCTCCTATAAGAGTCAGGAAGAGGATGCCTAAATTATTCTTGACCCTTTATTATAGAACTGAGAAGAACAGGGAAGGAAAGAAATAAAGAAGGGGTAGAAGGCAAGACTGATGGGAGATAACAGGAGAAGAGGTTAGGGGACTCGGGCATATCAGTGGTACAGAGTGTGGCATATGCATGTATCTAAACAGCTGAGCCAATATCGTAAGAAAAAGATGCAAATTATAATAAATTATAATAAACAAACTAAAAACATGCCTGTCAAAGAGGCAAGCTGTGGGGTAGAAGGAAAAGTGAGGACATTGGTGGAGGGAAGTTGATACTAGTAATGGATTCGTGTTGGAACATTGTATGCCTGAAACTCATCTATAAATTACTTTGTAAACCAAAGTTTCTTAATTTAAAAAAAAATTAATACTTTTTTCCCCCCCGAAAAGATTCAGGAGAAACTTTCCAGGGTTTCCCTACACATACTTAAAGAGTGAGGGAGAATTTTTCAAAATGCATTGCTTATTCTTCTCTATAGCACAGCGGTAGAGCGTTTGCCTTGCACAAAGCCAGCCCGGCCGAGCCAGGTTCAATTCCTCTGCCCCTCTTGCAGACCCTGGCAAGCTACCAAGAGTATCTTTCCCGCACTGCAAAGCCTGGCAAGCTACCCGTGATTTATTTAATATATGCCAACCACAGTAACAGCAAGTCTCATGATGGAGACATTACTGGGCCTGCTGGAGCAAATCGATAAACAACAGGAGGAGACTGCTACAGTGCTATTCTTCTCTTAGCATATCAAAGACCACTATGAGAACAATGCTAGTTCCTGGGATAAGATGTTTTCTGCAAAGCAGATCCACCTTGTGAGGAAGGGATTATAGTGAGGCAATGGAGTTGGGAGAGAAGTTTCAGAATCACATCAGTCTGGAAGCTCCCTGTGGTCAGTGAGGTCCTAATACTACCTCCTGCTTGGCAATAGGTGGTTAGCATGTAAAGTAGAGCATCATGGGTATCGACCTAGCAGGCCTCCTGAAATCATCCAACTGAAGCAACTGCCTTTCACAGACACAAGCAAGACTGACTATCTGTTCCTCTCCTGCCTCCCACCTCAACCAGAAAGCAGGTTAATTCCTATGGCTAAGAAACTGATTGGTGTGTGTGTGTGTGTGTGTGTGTGTGTGTGTGTGTGTGTGTGTGTGTAAGAGAGAGAGACAAGGGAGAATATATGTATGTTTGATGTATATGCACAAAATCAGGGTATCTAATCATTAAGCTCCAGGCTGTTTGCCTTAAAGCATAGGATCTTGAAGAGCTGAAATAGAGAAGTCTGTCTATAAGGAAGAATAATCTTAGTGGGGAGGCCATAACTTTTACATTTTTATGAGTCTTATCAAGGTATAATTCACATGCAGTACCATTCATCTATTAAAGAGTAAAATTCAATGGTTTCGTGTATCTAAGGAGCTGTGTATCTGTCATTAAAATCAATTCTAGCATAGTTTCATTACATCCAAAGCAACCATACACCTCAGTCATTATCTCAGTGTCCCATCCCTGAGAGCTTTGGGAAGCCAATAATCCACTTTCTGTCTCTATGGATTTGTCTACTTAGACATTTTTGTAGATGGAATAATATAGTATGGAAGTTCTTTGCAACTAACTTCTTTTGCTCAGCAATTTATAAAAATGCATACAGTATTAATTCATGTCATGAATCAGTACTTTATTTTTTTGATGGTTGAATTCTTTGTATGATGTATCATAATTTTATTTCTCCATTAATCAATTGATTGACTGGGTTGTTTTCACTTGTTGGTTGTTCTGAATGATGCTGATATAAACAATCATGAGTAAGTTTTTATTTGGGCAGACACTTTATGTCTACTGGGTATAGACCTTGGAGGAGACTATTGGATCACATGCTACGTTGAACCCTCTTGAGGAAAAGTCAGATTGTTTTCAAAAGAAGCTCAATCGTTTTACTTTTAGTGGTGTGTAAATGTTCCTATGTCTTCTCTGCATTCTCATAATACTTGTTATTGTCCAACTTGATTATAGCCATCTTGTTGGGTATAAGGTCGTATATCTCTGAAGTTTTTATCTCATGACAGTTGTGTTCATCTTTTCATGCGCTAATTAACCATTTTTATAACTTCCTTTGAAAAGTATCTCTTCAGAAAATTTTTGAAAATAGGGATATTTATATTTTAATTATTGAGTTCTTATAGTTTCTTATATTCTGCATATAATTTTTTTTGCTTTTTGGGTCACACCCAGCTGATGTTCAGGGGTTACTCCTGGCTCTGCACTCAGGAATCACTCCTGACGGTGCTTGGGGGACCATATAGGGTGCTGGAAATCGAACCCAGGCATGCAAGGCAAACGCCCTACCAGTTGTGCTATTGCTCCAGCCCCTCTGCATATAAATTCTTATCAGCATTTTTTTGTAAAACCTATCTACCACTCTGTAGATTGTTTTTTAAAAAATATATTTTTAATTGAATTACTGTTAGCTACAGTTACAAAGCTTTCGTGTTTGAGTTTCAGTCATACAATGATCAAACACCCATCCCTCCACCAGTGTACATTATCCACCACCAATGTCCCCAGTATCCCTCTGCATACCACCCTCCCCTGTCTCACCTTTCCCCCTGCCTCTATGCAAACAATTTCCTTCTTCCTCTCTCTTTACTTATGGGCATTATGGTTTGCAATACAGATACTGAGAGGCTATCATCTTTGGTCCTTTATCTACTTTCAGCACACATCTCCCATCCCGAACGATCCCTCCAACCATCATTGACTTAGTGACCCCCTTCTCTATCTCAGCGGCCTTCTCTCCCAGCTCATAAAGCAGGCTTCCAACTATAGAGCAATCTTCCTAGCCCTTGTCTCTACTGTCCTTAGGTGTTAGTCTCATATCCACAAGTGAGTGCAGTCATTCTATGTCAGTCCCTCTCTTTCTGACTCATTTCACTTATCATGATGCTCTCCAGGTTCTGTAGATTGTCTTTTGACTTTATTCACACTTTCATTTAAAGCCCCAAATTTGGGGGTTGCGAAGATAGCTCAAAAACTAGCTTTTTATGTGGGAGCCCTATGCTTGATCCCTGGTACTGAGTGGTCCCCTAAGGAGAGTGTCAGATAGACAGGAATTGCCTCCAGGACCACCACGTGTATCCCAAATATAAAACAAAGCAACCAAAGCACAAAACTTTTGTGTTTCATAATGTCCAGTTAATTTATCTTGTCATATTTTTCATATAAAGTATAGACATGCCTAATACAGTCATAAATATTTAAGTTTATGTCTCCTCAGAGTTATAAATTTTAATATTTTCACTTAGATTTTTGATTCATTCTGAGCTTATTGTTGGATGTGGTCTGATATAGGAATCCAGTCTGATTCTTTTGCATGTAGATAGTCCATCTCTACCCACATTATTGCTTGTTAAAAAAACTATTTTTCTAATTGAATTGTCATGACAATATTTCGAAAATGAATAAAAATTGTAAGAATTTGTTTTTGAAATTTTAATTCTATTGGCATATGTGACTATTTTTAGTTTTTTTATTATTCTTTTATTGAATTACCATGAACTATAGTTAGAAAACTTTCATGTTTGAGTTTCAGTCATACAATGATCAAAACACCCCACCCTCCATCAGTGTACATTTTCCACCACCAATGCCCCCAGAATCCCTCCCACTCCATGTCCCACCCCTCCCCCGCCTCTATGGCAGACAATTTTCCTCTTACTTTCTCTCTACTTATGGGTATTAGGGTTTGGAATACAGATAGTGAGAGGCCATTATGTTTGGTCCTTTATCTACTTTCAGTGTGACTATTTTTAGACCAGAAACTTGCTGTTTAAATTACTGTAGTTTTGCAGTCAATTTTAAAATTGGGAAATATGAGTACTTCAACTTTCTTCTACTTTTTTAAGTGTTGATTTGGCATTTCTAAGTTCTTTGATTTCAATAGGAATTAACAATTTTCAACTTGTTGATTTTTGTAAAGTAGTTAGAATTTTTATAGGTATTGCTTTGAATCCATTGTGTAATTTTCATTTGTCTTGCATGCAGCCAATCAAGTATTGATTCCTCCGCCCCTCTCAGAGAGCCTGGCAAGCTACTGAGATTATCTCGCCCGCATGGCAAAGCCTGGCAAGCTACCCGTGATGTATTCGATATGCCAAAAACAGTAACAAGTCTCACAATTTGTTGTGAGACGGTACTGGTGCCTGCTTGAGCAAAATCAATGAACAACGGGAGGACAGTGCTACAGTGCTATTGCCATCCATCCATGAATGGGTCCAAAAGAAGACACTGCATGTATTTTTTGATATGTTTCATCAAAGGTTTATAATTTTAAGCGTCTGCTTTTTCACTTTTAAAAATTTATTGCCAACTATTTTATTTTGATTTGATGTTATTATTGTTTCCCTTAACTCATATTCTGTGTGTTCACTGCTGTTTCTAAAATCACAGTAGTTTTGTATACTTATTTATTTGTCCATTGCTGCTTTCTAAAATTACAGTAGTTTTGTCTACTTATTTATTCATACTTATTTGTATACTTATCTACAACATAACCATGTTGAAATTATTCCTTCTAATAGATTTTGTTTTATTTATTCATTTTTTTTAATGACGCAAGAAAGTTTTTTATTGAAACTTATCTAGAAAGATGTGAGGGGAGAGAAAGAAAGAGATGTAAATGTTGGAGAGAGAACATGAGTTTCTCCAAAGTGCAAATAGGCAAGCATAGAAATACAGAGATAAGCAAATTAGGTACAAGTTTAAGGGAGAACACAGGCATGAAGAGCAACCCAGTTCTGATCGATTTTAATTGGCCTTGACTTCTCTTTGCTTTGGTTTTGTCCTTTACAGTATTTCTTCCCCTACAAGGTTTGGAAAAATTCATTTAAAATCCACACTTAATACATAGTTTGTACTGTTCAGTTCCATTTTTAAATATTCCTCAAGTTTTCTAAGTGAAAGTGTATAAATTATTGTTGACAAAATTAGTTTTAGAGAAGTTAACTAACTTCCAAAATATCACAAGACTGAATAAAAAATTTCTCTAGGTATGTGAGAGATGATGATTACCAACGTTATTGACAACCTTTCAGTTTTTAGGCTTGTGTACACATACAATACATGTACACATGCACTTGGATTATGGTATTTCTGATATACTTATTAACTATGTTTTCAAGTGATGTACATGAGGTTATACTACATTTCAGTCTTCCTTACTACCACTTACAGATGAAGTTCTAGTAAAAGAAATTGTCTAAGCTTACAGACAAAATTATAGAAATCTTCCCTGGCCATTTCAAACTTCTTTTTATTTGGAACAAAATTATAGTCTTTGTTTATTTTTCTGAATCTTGAAACTATTCCTCATGCCTTTCAGAGACAAAATTCACTGTATCACTGTCATCCTGTTGTTCATCGATTTCCTCGAGCAGGCACCAGTAATGTCTCCTTCATCCGAGCCCTGAAATTTTAGAAAGTGCCACATTCAAGGTCTTTCAGGGTCAGGAGAATGAGATTCATCATTGTTACTGGCTTTTGGCATATTGAATATGCCACGGGGAGTTTGCCAGACTCTGGTGTGCGGGCAGGATACTTTCAGTAGCCTGCCAGGTTCTCCAGAGTAAGAACTAGGTAAAAAGATGTCATGCAGCCGGGAGCAGGGTTTTACAGTCTCTGGGTCTTGGCCGTTGATGGGATTACACGGGGCCGGGGGAATTTGGTGGGTGTAATGGCTACATACTGGAAGATGGGGGATGGAGGAGGCCCAGTTCAGATCCAAGCAGGCTTGGAGATCTAAGATCTAACCTGGCAAAGTCTCCTGCCTCACGCATGAAGGAACCTACAGAGGAACCCAGGTGTGCGGGACCTGGGGCTTAGAGACAAAATTATAAGAAGAAATTTCTACTCCTAGTCAATTAATTAATTCCCATGGGCAAAACTGAGGAGGACTAAAAGCCATCTGTTTGGGAGAATAAAATGCGATTTATGCACTAGTTCATTCAACAACACATTTTCATTTTATGCACCAGGTCATGAGCCAGGGGCACAGAGATAAAATATAAATATATATGTATATATATGTATATATATACATATATATATATGATACTTGCACACACAGTGAGGAATTAAGAAAAGTCAACGATTTCTCAAATATATAAAAAAAATTCTGGGAACTGATGGAGGAAATGTCATTCTTTAGTATCAAAGCTCAAAGAATGATACTTGGGGAAAACAACCAAGTTAAATTTTAGTTTATAAAAATGCTAGAATAAAATAAGTGTAAGTAGATGTGAGGAAGGAGAAAATGAGGGTAGGGGTGGTAGCAAATAAACAGAGTTTGAGAACATGACTAGTGAAATTGAACTTAATTGGAGCAGACACCTTGGAAGGGCAATGTCTGAGTAAGTGTGTGTGTGTGTGTGTGTGTGTGTGTGTGTGTGTGTGTGTCTGGATTATTTCCTAGGATATGTCTGAGGAAGTTAATGAGGGTGGAAGTGTGACTAAGGAATACAGAGGCCCAATCAGAATGGAGCCTGTGTAGCTGTACAAGTTTTAATTTTATTTTAAGGAACACTAAGATTCAAAGAATTTTCACCTGGAAACTCCCATTGTTGGTCAATTCCTCTGGAATTGTGGACAGTAGATAGGAGATGAGAAACTTGGAAGTGTTGAGAAATTGTTACAGGTGGAAAAAAGGGAAAGTGGAAGGAGAGGGGTCGAGTAGAGGTGCCAGCTGAGGAAAACAAGGAATTGTTTGGCGCTCGGTATCTGGGTTGACAGGTTAAATGTAGAGAGGTGTGGAAGATTCTCAGGCATATGTACGTATTTTAATTTTCATTAGGGTGATAAATATGGGATGAAGCGAGTTGAAGCAACAATAGGGAAGAAAGCAGAGATACTAATTGAGATAAGAGATGCCCTCTTCCATTCTTTATTATGTCAATCCTCTAAGAATAAAAGAGCGTTGGTGTTGGACAAGTCATGTATTTTTTATAGCTCTCTGAAGCACGTTTTTAAATAAAGAGATTGTGTGATCACTGAGTCTGTTTACGTTTGGAAATTCTGTCTTTCGTAATGTATCTTTATCTCTTTTTTTCAAGACCCCCAAGTCAGTGTGGACTTCCTAAAAGAGGTAATAATTTAAATATTTGTGGTCAGAAAAAGATGAGTTCATAGTTGAGAACAAGCAGTGGAATATAGAAAGACTTGGCTTGGTCAAAATAGCTGGGGCCAGGATGCTGAGATAAGTCAATTCACAATTCTGAACCTTGGTCTTATGAAAAATGAAAAAGAACAATGGCAGATTGAGGGATGGCAAAGATAAGACTATACCAGTTTCTTTACTCATGAAGTAGCTTAGAGAGGGCTCATTTTTTTGTCCGCCTCATGTTTCTTTCTCCGTTCCTAACTTACGTGTTATTGATTTTTCTCTCTGACCTGAATGATTTCTTAATTTTCACTCTACTTCTTGGGAATGGCTTGAGGACAGCTCATCTTTAATATTTAACTTAGCTATTTAGGAAATTCAAGTGTCATTCAATTTGACTTTCAGGTATAAAACTGAGGCAACCCAACAAAGATTTTTATCTGTTTTACCAGTTGTTTGAAGTCTGCTCCTGACTTACCACCAAGCACACACTATATGTACATATATATATATGTAGATATAGATCTACATATGTATTATATTAGTCAGTGAACTCTTCTGATTGGATAAATAAATATGAACTCTATTTCCCCAATGTAGGGGATGATAAATGCTATTGACTCAGACAATAAAAAAAGAAATCTACTATAGTCCATGTATATAACTTGAAGTTTTACTTAAAGATGAAAATCAAACAAAAGCATTTAATGAGAATGCAGAATTGAAATCTTAGGTCAAACTACTGTGTATTTTGATGAGGAAGAGAACATTGGTTTTTCATTTGTTATAGTCTATATGCAGCTATATTAATGTTGTAAAATGTAAACATTTTATCTAAGAATTCATTTTAATACTTATAATGAATGATAAATTCTTAATGGTTTTAACCTTTTAAACAATATTTGCTTTTCATCTTTTTTCAGCTTTGTGAAATGCTTCTAGATAGACATCTGCAAGGGAATATGGGAAATTCTAAAGAAAAGACACTGAAACCATGCCAGTTGCTACCTGGTGAGGTGTTGAAGGTTCACCTGTTGAAAGGCAAACATTAGGGTTCAGAGAGATAATACAAGAAGTAGGACACTGTCTTGATGCAGTTAACCCCAGTTCATCCCAGCATCCCACATGGTCCCCTGAGCACTGACAGAAATGATCTCTGTGCACTGAACTCATAGTAAGCCCTGAGCACTTCTGGGTGTTGCCTCAAAACACACACACACAATACACACACACACACACATTCACACGTGAAACAAAATTAAATAAAAACAAGAAGACAAACACTTTGCTAACCATGGACTATTTAATTGATGTGGGTAGAGATCTAAACGCTTTCCTTTAAAGAAATTCTCTTGATATCTAGAGGCTATTATCTTACACTTCCCTTTTAGATTGACACAAATAATTTTAACGAAAAATGTTCATAGTAGAATATTTCTTAGCAGCAAATGTCTGTCATCTGTAATTCCTAACCTGGGACAGCTCATCCCCTAGTTTTGTCTACCATGTCTCTTTGCACCTATGAGTGAGATTTCTTGGCTTTTCTTTTTTTTTTCTCTGTGCCTACTATGAACTGGGGGCTTTATTGACACTATCTCATTAAGGCAGTGATGGAAAACCAAACGTTAAGCCCCTTTGACATCTGTTCCTATTGTTTTCTTTCTCAAAGTAGCGAATGAGGCTAGGATGCACAAAGATGTCAGTTTGAATCTTAGGTTTGTGACTCTTTATCACCTGTGCAGGTCACATAACATGTATCAGAGACCCAATTTCTTCTGGAATGTGAGGCAAATGCTCCAAGCTTGAACCTGAGCTACTCCTAGCCTAGGAGACAAACCATTAAGGTCATGCTTGGAATGACCCATAGCTGAAGGGGGCAGCTCTGCCTTTGGTAGACTTCTCCCAGACACAGTTCTGGATGTCAGCTTTCAGAAATACAGAGGTGTATTTTTTTCATCCTTACTTATATATTCATTTAATCTGGAAAAGTGCAATTTATGCCGATCAAATGCTGAGTAGCGAAATCAGCACTCCCTCTATGGGCTAGAGAAATTTAATGAACCAGCACATTCTTATTTTCAGTTCATTAGAGCAAACATTACTGAATATTTAACCAATATCAATCTCTTATAAAGATTCCGCCAACATTTTCCCCAGATATTCATGTCTATCTATATGGCTATGTGGGTCAGGGGAGGAAGTCTCCATGCCATGGGTGTGAAAAAGGATTGGGCTTAATCAGTTATTACAACATTAGAATCCTTGACATGATTGGTTTGAGCATGAACAAGAGATTGTTCAGACCAATAGATTATGGGAGGATAACTATTGAGCTTTTTCTCCTTATAAATATAAGACAAAGAATAGATTGAACATGGTAAATATGATAGAGCAAGCAGATGTGAAGGCCTTTGATCCTGGAAGTTATCAATGTACTTGTTCAAAAAACTATTTTTTTTAAATTGAGATTATGTGATTTGCAATACTGTTAATGATGATTTCTCATGTGAGTAATTTCAACACCAAACCAATCTAAAGTGCAGCCTTCCTCTCCACAAGAACTCCAAAGTCCTTTCTTTTAACCACCCTTACCCCAAATCAATCGTGTGATCAGTCCTCCTATTGTGACTCAACTAATCTTTTGGGACAATGTTCTTTGTTGTTTAATCCATTTGATTTTTGGGGGGCTATGTAAAACCTAATATGTATAGGTTATTTAAAAGTATCCTAACGCGCATAGAAGTTTCTATTACCCAACTTTAGCCCTCTATTGTAGGAATGGAAAAGAATGACTCATTACCAATTTTAAGTACTAAGTAATTTATACTCCTGGCCAGCAGCTGCTAGAAAACTTAGAAGCTCATCTTATGCAATATAAGGTAAATAACGCAGGTATAACTATTCTGGAATTCTCTCTAGCTTATTTCAGTGAAAGTTGAGAAGAAATCCATATGAGAGGACAAATCACAATATGGACGGCATGGATTCATTTGTAGTTTGAAGGTGCATTTTGTCTCCTCATGATGTTCAAAATCAGTTCAATGAGTGACTTTATTTAGTGCAGTGTTCCTTCAAGATCAAGCATCAAAATCAGATCAAGTTTGGATTGAAGTCATTGCTTCACTATTTCCTTAGGATAGTGACTCATTTTTTTCTGGTTAGTAAATTAATACTAATATTAATAATCATCATCATACATAGGACTTCTTTGAAGATAGTGATAAAGCACATAAAATTTATGCATAGTAACCTATGTATTAAAATGCCCATTATTTTTAGTCATCACCATTATTGTCATCATCATCATTATCTTTGTCATCACCACGATCATCATTATCACAATATCATCATCATAGTCACCCCATCATCAAATACTAAGGCTAAAAATTGTTTTTATCCATGAGCAGCCAATGCTAGGGAAAATTTTCTAAAATTCCATGATTAATAGTTAGATTTCTATGGAAGTTTGTCTCCTTCAACAACAATTACATTTTCTTTAAAGCTCAAAAAGTGCAGTCACCGTTCTGGTGCTTTGTGTGTGTGCATTATCTCATTAAGACATCTGTGAGGTAGCTACCATGATTAAAGCTATCATTTAAAGAGATACAGAGGTAAAAATGTCTCCCCAGTTCTTGTGATTAGTTGGTATCACAACCAGGTCTGAAGTGAGGTCATCAGTCTTCAGAAGACACAATTTAAAGACACTAGGATGCCTTGAGATGTGCTTGCTGTGCCCTGACTAGGGCTTTACAACTGTTAATCCAGTTAATCTGATAATTATTCTGATTAAGTCTGATGAACTGTGAAGCAGCCCTACTCACTGCTTTATGAAGTTTAACTGTCCAAATCACTGGAAGTTTACCTCTGGGCTCTCGATTCTACTTTTATTTTAGTACTGCACCATTTTGATTACTATGGTTTTAGCATATAATTTAAAGTAAGAAAAAGCAATATCTCCCCAATTCTTCTTATCAGAATTTCTTTGGATATCCCAGGTGTGTTAGAGTTCTCTACAAATTTTAGAAGCATTTTTCTATGTCCTTGAAGAATGTCAAGGGGATTTTTACAGGGACTATATTAAATATGTATTGTATTTTTGATAGGGTGGTCATTTTAATATTAATTCTTGTAATCTGTAAAATGAGAAATATTTTCCATTTCCTTGTGTCTTTTTAATTTATTTAAATAGTGATTCATAATTTTCACTAAATAAGTTCACCTCCTTTGTTAAACTGATTATTATGCTTTTTGTCAAAGTTATAAATGGGGTTAATTGTTTTAAATTTCTGTTTCCTACTTAACTGTTTGTATGTAAAAATGCAACAAATTTCTGTGCATTGATAGAGCAAGGGAAGCTTCTTCAGTGGACGGTGATGTGAAGACTGATTAACCCTATGTGAAAAAATGAAAATGGACCCCGATCTAGAAACATACAAATAGGTTAATTCAAAATGAATTAAAGGTCTAAATAAGTTTTAATATTAGGTCTAAATCCATAAAGCACAGCAATGAAAGCATAGACAGAATTCTACATGAAATTAGTCCAAAAACACAACAATAGATAAATTGGATATATCACAGAAACTGTGCACAGTTTATATGTGCACAATTTGATATTACTGGACTCTAAGAAAAGATGAAATCTTGCATTTTGCTTCAACTTGAATGGAACTGGAGGGTGTTGGGCTAAGTGAACTGGGTCAGAAGCAGAGAGATAAATTTTGTGTTCTCGTGTTCCTATGTGGGGCATAAAGAAACAAAGCAAGGGAACTAAAAACAAGCAATGGAAAATAACTCTGAGATACTGCCAGCAAGCACTGAGAATGGAGCCTGCCCAGAGCCGGGAGAAGGGAAGGAGGGACCTAGGGATAGTGCTGGAAAGACGCTGGTACATTGGTAGTAGATGTGATATGTAGCATTGTAAGCATAAAGCAATATTACTTGTATACAATCATACTTGAATAGATTCTTAAAAACAACTTAAGGATACCATTTTACTTACAAAGCTAAGTTAATTTGCTACCCTTTTTTGGATTTTAGTAGAAAACTGTTGGGAAACAATTATCCCCAACATGCCTGGACAGGTTGTGCACTAGGTCCAGGTAGGAGCCTGGCTGTAGGGTGAAGGAGGACGAGCATGTGGAGAAACCCCTCCAGGAGCAGTTGATCACAGCTTACTTGATTGCTAAATAACACATTTTTATAGAGGGTCTTGGGCTGGAGCGATAGCACAGCGGTAGGGTGTTTGCCTTGCACGCAGCCAACATGGCCGACCCAGGTTCGATTCCTCCACCCTTCTCGGAGAGCCCAGCAAGCTACCGAGAGTATCTCGCCCACATGGCAGAGCCTGGCAAGCTCCCCGTGATGTATTCGATATGCCAAACACAGTAACAACAAAGTCTCCAATGGAGACGTTACTGGGCCTGCTCGAGCAAATCGATGAACAACAGGAGGACAGTGACAGTGACATAGAGGGTCTTGGCTTACAGGAGGTCCAATCACATAGAGTTAACACTATTGGCCTATTACCTTTTCCTCTCTATTTTGCCCCTGGTCCAATCTCCTTAGAATGATTTGCTAAAGACGTATATTACAGTTTCTGCGTTTCAGGCGTATGTGACTAGGGACTCAAGTGAGGTTCAAGTCCAGACACATGATGCAGGCACCCTGTTTTGATAACTTTTCCCATTATTCCCTCTTCTGAGGTTTCACTTCAGGGTCACTTTGCAGGGTCAGGTTTTCCCTGCTCCAGTGCCAGTCGTCCTGCTCCACAGAAAACACTAGATTCCTGGCTTAGAGACAGAAGATAATGTGTAACTCAACAAAAACAACTCAAAAGTTTTCACTTTTGTGTGCTAGTTTCTAGAGTGGTACAAGGATAGGTAGTACTTGTATCCACAGTAGTTTGAGGTACAGAATATAAACCCATAGCTTAGGGAGCATCAGTCTCTTGTAATGAGTGACAGACATGCCTACCTTTAGCTCCAGAGGATGACACGGCCTTTGCATTCCAAGGCTATTTGTTATACATACATCCTTGAAAAGATAATTTAGAGCAGAAGCAGTCAGTTTACTGTCAAAAAGATTTTAGGAAACTCAAGAGATTAGGCAACAGTTACTGTTTTAGCCTTATTTTGCACACAAGAATATTCAAGCCCTAGGTTATGTAGCTTGCTTAAGGTCAGGTAACCAGAATTGAATTTCCACTCTACCTTTCTTCATGTGTTAAACTTGTTTGTTTGTTAAATTTACCCTTTCTATCTCCCAACCGAGCTTTTGCCTGAGTTCCCTTATTACCCTCCCCCACTTAATTTTTATACTAGCCCCTGTGACTTGTCACAAAAATCGTTGTACTAGCTTTTAGCGGCCCTAATTTTGCTTCCCTTCTTCGGTTTTCCCTAAGATTTCTATGCCCTGTCGAAAATGCAAATCTGATGATATGATTTCCAGTCCTCACGATTCTTCACTAACTGCCCCCTCTCTACAGTGGCAGGCGAACGACTCACTCATCTGGCCCCTTCTACCTTCCCTATTGTCACTCCTGCTAGAACTAATTGCAGTTCAAACTTCTGTGCACTTGAACTTGTGGTTCCCCCTGCTGGGAAAGCTCTTTCTCCCAGTGTATTTAGAAACTGTCAGCAAGAGTGTTTAAGGATCTCACATATCGTATCTGCACTGTGAAGCTTTGTCAGAATTGTTCTCTCATCAGCCAAATCTGTACTTCCTCACCACCACCACCACCCTTACCTCTTGCTTCTCGTCTCCTTATCCCCTTGCTCGGATCTCCTTCTTTTTCTCCTTTTTCGAGGTCTATCAGATTAGGTCCACTAATCTCAATCACTCACATATTCTGTAAATATCCCACTGTCTCTAGGACCGTATCTGATTTCACTGCAGTCTCTGGAGTCACTATCCTTCATATCTGTAGTCTTATTAGCCTTTATCAAATTTGAATTAGAATTAGATACCAAATAATGTAGAGATTGATCAGTGTTTTCTGGGGTAGTGCTCAGGTGGGGATTCAATGAAATGCACATACAGGATATTTTTTGGTTGATGGAAATGGTTAATTTACTGATAATGGTATGGGTAGCAGTTAGTGCGGATGAGTTACAAGCTGAAGTTTTGGGCTTGAACATGTAAGGCAATCCACTTGAAAAATAGTTAATTTGATGAGTAATGCTTCTCTTCCTCTTATCTTCTATAGTCCTATCTGGATCTTGGAAGCAATGGAGATTGTATTCCATTTTATCACTACAAGGGAACAAACAGATGGAAAGGACGACAGAGAAGAAAACAGGTGTATGGAATTGTGAAATAAGTTTTAGCATTTTTGGATGATCTAACTCAAGATACCTCGTTTGTGCTTAAGTCATCTGATCTATTGTTTTTCAGATTCCAGTCTCTCACAAAGAAGCAGAGTTGTGACTTTAAAAGTGTCTTTGAAGCTGCATATCTAAACTGATAAAATCCAGAGGATCAATGAATAATACATTCCATCAGGGGAGATAAAAAAAACTGGGGGTTTTGATTTTAATTTGCTTGTCCCTCTCCTTCTGCAACTAGCATAATTTTACTTCCCAAAACATCAAGTCCTTTGCTTTCAGCTTTTCTTTTTCTGCTGTTGGTATGGATACATCGTTCTTGGTTTCAGGCTTACTGCTCAAATGGAAATCAGGCCCTCCCCAACTCCACAAGGTGAAATAGGTTCTAATGTAATCAGCTTAGGCCAGCCCTGGAGAGTTCTTTGTTCTTTGTTTTTATATAAAAATCTGCCAACCGGAACCAAAATAAATCAATAGTGGCTAAACATGGAGGTTCCTCTTTTCAAATTTCTTTGGACCCCCTCAAGAAATCTAAAAACAAGAATTAGAGAGATTCCATTAGGAGTCCTCATGGAGGCAGAGAAGGGGATTGGGGCTGCCTGGGGGGTGGGTGCAGAGGAAAGCATGTGTTCTTCATTAAACCAGACTCTGTCTGCCTGACCAAGTTCACCTTCAGGCCCTGGCTTAGGAATGGCATGCGGGATGCCTTGGGTCCAGTCGGGTTTGGCACATGCAACTTCAATGGTCAAACGACCCAGCACTTGTTTACACGTGAGACAGAATCTATTCTGTGGAGAGCTATTTCTAAATTTCTTCCTCAACTAGCAAATAGCCCAAATGCTTTTAGCTTTCCCTAGTGATTTTCTGCACAGTTTCTTCTGTGTGTCTTCTCTCTTGTCCCTGACACTACATCAGTCAGGTCATTTCTCCTGCTAACACTGCAGCCCCATTCCATGCCAACCCTTCACTAAGCCTGTAATACTGAGAGGAAGGATTCTTGTGTCAACCTCGAAGGCTTCTAGGTTATAGAATCCATGAGCCAGTGCAGTGCTCTCTGAGGATAACCTCAGGCCTATGAAGGTCATTGTTTAGGGGTCACATCTATGAAGTGTTATCTTGAAGGTGGTGATAGGGGAAGGAGGGTGGAACTTGGACTTTGGTTCTGTTTCATATGTGACTCTGAAGGAAAGCCAGATTTAGAAGTCACATTCCAAAGGCACCCAGAACTGTATGGTCTGGCCAGATCCTCCATTTAATTCCCCTCAGAATGCACTTCTTACCCAACCTTACCCATTTTCCTCATACCTCATCATCACTTAACTATCACTTCAGATCCAAGAGCTGAATTTAGTCAACCATTTTCTGAAAGCCTTAATAGCAAATATGGTTGGCAAAGAATCCTCATTCTCACGTTTGTTTTATGTTGTCTCCTCCCTTTCTGATCCACAGAGCCATTGTGATTTCTTTCATTGTAATTATCTTTGATACAGTCATCATAGTCTAAGCTTTTACTGTTTTATATTTTCTAGTCTTGTAGTGTCTCTGATCATGAGTCACCTGTCTGGGACAGAGATTTCAGTGGTGCACACCATAGCTGTGTAAACACAAAAGGGACAGTGGCTGTCTATCTCTCCCGCCGCCAGCGTTCAGTAGTCTCAGGCCGTTTCCCCAGGGAGGTTGATGGTGACGGTCAGGCGAAAGAAGGAAACGAGGTCCAGGCTGGTTGGTCTTAGTAGCAATTTATTACATGGAAGCAATGTACGTCATGGAGGCCCCAAGATATCTCAAGCACGTGCCCCCAGATAGCCCAGAAAATCTCCTTATATAGATCATGGTACCTCTAAAGGGCACAATACAGTGATGTCATCAAAAGGAGTTACAGAAAGAACATTGAGGCGGCAAAACATGCATTGTTTCTTTATATCTGCTGGCCAGTAATTTTAGCCTCTGAAAAGAAGATACAAAACCAAGACTGAAACCTTTCACAAGCTACAAGCACTTGGATTTGCATTCCAAAGACCAGTCTGCTAGAGCTTGGAATCTACATCCCAAAGTATCTTAGCTTTGCATCCCAAAGATCAGACCTGGCTAGCACCTGAGATCTGCATATCTAAGACCAGCTAGGTTTCTGTGAGAAAAGGGAAATTGCCTCTTACAATACACTGAAATTATTTAACCGAAGGCAGTTGAAGGGGAGGAATATTCAGTCTCATCCAAGCTAGTCAGGACACAAGGGAAAGCTGCTTCTAGGACAGATTCTCAGTTAGCAGATCGACCCACCCTAGAACAGAATCCCCTGGATGTGTTTCTCCTCTTCTTGTCCAACAAACATGTAAGCATACATAATATAAATCATTTTGTATGGACACAGTAAGAAATACCTTAAACTTATAGAATTTCTCTCCTAAGGCCATCTCAACCTCAGACTGCAGTGCTCAGGCCAGATAGTCTTTCCTATTCCTAGCAGAGTCCTAGTCTTGTTGTTACGTTTGGATCATGACAGCATTTGCCTATGATCAAACTCTTAACCTAGATCAAACTCGTAACCTAGGAAACGAGAGCCAGGCTGGTTGGTCTTAGTAGCAATTTATTACATGGAAGCAATGTACGTCATGGAGGCCCCAAGATATCTCAAGCACGTGCCCCCAGATAGCAGATTCACCTGACCGTCACCATCAACCTCCCTGGGGAAACGGCCTGAGACTACTGAACGCTGGTGGCGGGAGAGATAGACAGCCACTGTCCCTTTTGTGTTTACACAGCTATGGTGTGCACCACTAAAATCTCTGTCCCAGACAGGTGACTCATGATCAGAGACACTACAAGACTAAGAAGTATAAAAAGGTATCATATCTTAGACTATGATGACTGTATCAAAGATAATTACAAGAATCATGGCACCTTGGCCTGGCCCATCTCGATGCCAGGGTAGCACATAATTTACCGGCTTGCCCTGGTTCCATCCAGTCCCTGGTTGGGACCCTGCCCTTGGAGTGCTAGGAAGTGAGAGCAACTGAGGCTTAAAGTTGAGAAGGCAGATGCCCGGGAGTAAATAATTTTTTAAAAAGCCAATTAAATCCTAAGTTACAAAGCATAATATTATCTTTCTGTATCTATACAAAAAGGACATTGCATTAAAGTAGACTATTCAAAAGACATAAGGAGAGGAGGAAGGCAATATTAACTTACAATACAAGTTCAGTGTCCTAGAAGATTCTAATTAGGGGGAGAAAGAGAGCATAGAAGTGGTTACAGACAAACAAAGGAATGGGAGTGATTTGGGAGCACTGTGATGGGTATAACTTGATAAACCTAAGCACCTTGTACTCCAACAATAGCATTCAGCATCACATAGTCATGGGGTTAACTTTTGGCTCAGTATCAGCTGTGATGTATGACTTTGGTCAGATTTCTATAGTCTCTGGGCCCCAGTAGCCCCTTGCATAGTATAGGGTTTAGTACAGAAACATATCATCAGCCATGGTTGATTAAATTGGATATTGTTACTAAAGATTTATTTATATCCTTTTTTCTTTTAATCACCTGCATGCTGGTGTGAAAACAATGCAGAGACATTTATGTGGAGATGATGTAAAATTGACCTAGTTAGGCATGCTGTAGTTGTCATAGATGGCATGACAACTACTACATTGCACTTGAAAAGAGACTCAGTTACACCAGGGCTATACTATTGACACATAAGCTTTTGTACTAAGGAAACTAGTATTTGGGAAGATATTTAAGGTATTACATATACAGAAGAACTTTAAAGTATTACATATGCAGAAGAACTTTTTTGATAACCTGTGAATAATGTTGATTTCTTCCTGACTTCTTTAGTAAAACAACCATATGCGTGGAAAATTGAAATCAACAGATTGCTCTTCCTCAATCAGACATGTGTCATATTTCTGGGTTTTATTTTAAGGGCACAACCTTCTGTACTTAGAGGCAATTCCTGGCTTTGTGCTCAGAAGTGAACCCTTGCAGTGCTCAGCGAACCATTTGTGGTGCTGGGATTTGAGCCATACTTGAGACATCTACATCTACCTGAAAGGCAAATTCCTAACTTTCTGTACTATATCTCCAGTCAATATAAGAATATTAAAAGAAAGAGAAACATCAAGGAAGTGATCACACATATTTTTGTGATTCAAAGTGTGTGCTACAGAGCAGTGGAATTCTCATCACGAGGGTGATTGTTGCAATGCAGAGTCTAGGCCACCTCGGTGCTAGGTGCTACTGAATTAGAACTTACATTTTAACAAAATCTGCAGGCGATCTACATATATAATAGAGTTTGCAAAGACACTATATTCTCTATAGAGAATATAAACAACCTTTAAAAAATTAGCATGGGGCTGGAGCAATAGCACAGCGGGTAGGGCGTTTGCCTTGCAAGCGGCCAACATGGCCAACCCAAGTTCAATTCCTCTGCCCCTCTCGGAGAGCCCGGCAAGCTACCGAGAGTATCTCGCCCACACGGCAGAGCCTGGCAAGCTACCCGTGACATATTCAATATGCTTCGATATGCCAAACACAGTAACAACAAGTCTCAAAATGGAGACATTCCTGGGCCCGCTCGAGCAAATCGATAAACAATGGGAGGACAGTGACAGTGACAATGTTTGCCCTTTTCTCTAAGCTTAATGGTCTTATCCCTAGAGCAGAGATTCCTTTATTTCTTGATTTGTGCTTTTGAAAATTCATAATTGTTGTCGTTCACGTATTCCTGTTCCTCAATATCTTCAGTCACTTAAGGTAGCAGATTCTCGATGGATGACATTATGACTGTGTTGGATCTATTAACCTTTATATTCCCCAGTGGTAATAGAAATAGATAAACTTGTAATCCACTTATCTGTTTACAACTTTGCTGAACATTCGAACACTGGGAAAGGTCTTAAAAATGACCACATGAGCAAAAGTTCAAATGTTTCACTTGCTAATTAAGGTCTATATAAGGAATGGATCATTGCAGTTCAAAATGGGGACAAAATGCAGTGGAGGCAGAGAAAAGGACAGACTTTGAATTATATGGTGAACAAGTTACAAAGGTCACTTCCCCCTTTCCGGAACAATAGAAAGGAAAGCCTACAGAAGGAGAGATTGGAAGCACTTATGTAAAATTTATAAGGCTCACAAAATCTCTTCTCTGTGAATCTTTCTCCTCAGACAGGTACAGTTGCTTCCTACATCTTTATTAACCCTTAATTTAAGGGACCAAAAGTGATGTCTTCTTTCCTATATATGTTTTCTCTTGAACTGAGGTCAATAGCTTGCATCAGTACGTTTATTCTTCCTGCTATTTTTCGACTTATAGCTATATGAATATTTCTTAGCATCTCTACTATAATTAGATCAGAAAACAAAGAAATAAACCTTATCAGTGATTTCTGCCAATATCTGGCAATACTGTGGAAGAGATGTTTTGATTAGGCAATTTTCATTACTAAAAACACTATTACACAATAAATTAATTCAATGTTGTGCACTTATCTATTAGACACATTACTGTAGGAATATAAAAATGTTAATTATTCATTATCATTGCTCCGATTATTTGTTGTGGCTGATAATTACATTGAATATATTTTATATCAGTAATAACCTTCTGTCTACATTTACAACATGTCGTATCTTGGGGGCTTGTCAAGTTTTTTCCCCAAGCCTTTCCTTTATTAAGACACAGACCTCAGGAGTACATAACCTTTATGTTGAAGGCTGATTTTCTTCTTTCATATAAAGAGCAAATATTATAGATTAATTAATCCAGGATGATTATAATTTAATCACTCTTCCTCTGGCTTCACAAGGGATTCGCTTTTATTCAGTTGCTCATTCATATTGTTATGAAGAATAAATGCAGTCATAAAATATTTGTGTGCTATGAATTCACAGAACAACTAACGAAGAACCTGGTAGGGGCCGCGTGTCAGTTGAGAACCCACTTGAGTCCCACACCATGTGGCCTCGACTCAAATACAAGCTAATGACCCACTGGTAAAGAGATTTAACCAGTGCCAGAGAGTCTGGCCTTTAACCCAACTGAGTTCGGGGTAGTGCAACCATAAACAAAACATTTGAATTACACAAAATTTGCAGCATTTTTGTGCCGTCATTGTGTATTGATGTTGTTGAAAAGTATTTATTAGTTGATCTTGATGTTAGAACTATTTTTTAATATATTTGTGCCTTTGTTTCCTCACCTATTATGCATGATAATAATAGAAACTATTTTATGAGGTAGCAAAGATTAAGTGAGTAATTAATAGTGTTGAAATAAGTGAAATGGTTGTAGCACAGAAACCCAATAAATCAAAGTGGCTATTACTTTTATCAATGGGACAGTGTTTCTTTCCAGGTGGAAACAGGTGTGGAATAAATAAATGGCAAATTGTTTAGTACAGTGATCAAAATATATTAAAGGAGCAACACAAGATGTCGTCAGTCAGTTTGAGGCATGGTGGTAAGGAAAGACCCTGGAAAGTGGAAATCTTTGGAGTTGACTCACAAGGACTGTGCTGCTGTTCTGCACAGTACCCTGGGGGTGGGAGAGGGGCAGGAAGATTCTGTGAAGGCTGTGAGGCTTTTCACCAGAGTGAGGATTGAGGGGAGGGCAGGACAGCAAACTCCAGTACTGTAGAGAACCTGAGGATGAACTGAAAGCTGGAACTGCATCCTGAAGGCATCCAGAAGCTACCGAAGGATTTTTCAGCAGAGAAATTATAAAACAGACCAGTGTGGCAGAACCATTTCTACAGCAGCCTGGGGTTCAGAATGAGAAGCAGAAACTAAGAGTCTGTAGAGAGAGAATCAATGGTAGGATCCAGGCTGAAACCGCCAGGTCTAAGCCGAAAGGGGGAAATCACACTCTATAACAGTTTCAACGGTATTTTCTGAGAGGAAAGAAGACAAGATTTTTGTGTTCATTTTTAAAATAACAGCTAGTTTGTTGGTGGCGTGAGGATGAGGGTCAAAGGAAGAGGGAGCAGGATTACGAATGGCACAAAGCAAAGTGATCAACAAAGAACTTAGATCCCTGCAGCATACTGGGTACAGCGCTACTTGTCTCTCCTCTGTATTTCTTCATCAAGTCCTCCCAGAAGCTCAATGAAGAAAATGCCATTATTAATTCTCATTCATAGATGAGAACACTCAGGCTCTGATTGTTACATGTCAGAACTACAGAGGAAGAAGGTTATGGCTTCAAATGATAGAAATATCTGCCTTGATTTTTATTGTCAATGACATGAGTGATAGCTGTCCTGTGACTTTGAAGTGTTTCATTCCATCTCTTAAATGGAAACCATCAGAGCCCGCAGTCAGGGCTGCCCCTCTGGGTGAATGTGGTGGGAGCAAATGGGAAAACCAGTTGGGCTTTTGGGAAGCCATAATCCTGTATTCTCTAACGTTACGTTTTTTTAACCACCATAGGACATGGCTGCTCTTCTGAGGAGAGGGTATTCTCATGAGATGAGGAGAAGCATAAGTTTCAAGTTCAATTTACCAAATACAGGAGTTACGCAGGACCGTGACTTCTCAGCCAACAGGGGTAAGAGGATCAATGATGCTGACGAGAAAGTGTGCCTGGATGGAGAGGACACAGTGGCCAGTGGCAGGGGGTAGATGAGGAGTGGGAATGCGAATCATGATAAACAAGATCCCAAAGGACATCTCCTTGATGGTGGTGGTGGGGAGGAGTTTGTAATACTCCAGTTATGCAAACATTTGGGACATCCATGCACAGGGATAAAAGGCAAAGGATAAAGGAAAAGAATTCCCTAACTCCTTCTGTCTCTTGGTCTCAGTGTCCACCCTTGTTCAGTGGGGAACTCTTTACTAGACTGCAATTGGGACTAGTGATAATCTTGATTAACCAGAATAGTGACAATTCAGGAGCTATGTTAGATTCTGTCTTAGAAGAGGGGCTTTAAAGACTTATGCTCATTCATACTTGCACCTGGAAGCATTGGGGAATATGACTCTGGGCTCCTGACAAGTGGGCTGGCCCCCAAAAGGAATTTAAATAGAAATTTGGCGAATACTTTGAAAGACAGACTATAAGACTAATTAGCCTTTACGTGTCTTTAATAATTAGTTACCGACCCAGGCTGCTTATTAGAATTACCTAAGGAGCATCTAAACATAGTTATGTCCAGACTGTACTCCCATAGGTGTGGGTTTGTTTGATCTCAACTGGGCCCAGGCAGGGATATATTCTTTTTAAATTTTTTATTAGTGAGACACCATGAGGTACAGTTGTAAACTTACAAATTTTTGTGCTTGGATTTCAATTATACAATGATCAAATACCCATCCCTCCACCAGTGCCCATTTTCCACCACCATGGGTCCCAGTATCCCTCCCACACCCATCCCCCCATTCCACCCTACCTCTGTGGCAAGGCATTCCCTTTTGTTCTCTCTCCTTTTGAGTGCTCTGATTTGCAAAAGAGGCACTGAGTGGCAATCATGTTCGATCTAAAGTCTACTTTCATCATGCTCCTCCCATCCTGGGAGGATCCTCCCAACACCGTTTATTTGGTGCTCCCTTCTCTATCTGAGCTGCCTTTTCACCTAGCATGTGTGGCTGGTCTCCAAGCCATGGTGTAAACTTCCTGGTACTTATCTCGGCTATGCTTGGGTGTTAATCTCCTATTTTGTTACTTTATGGAACGATAGCACAGCGGGTAGGGCGTTTGCCTTGCACGCGGCCAACATGGCTGACCCGAGTTCGATTCCTCCGCCCCTCTCGGAGAGCCTGGCAAGCTACCGAGTATTCGATATGCCAGACACAGTAACAACAAAGTCTCCAATGGAGACGTTACTGGGCCCGCTCGAGCAAATTGATGATCAACGGGAGGGCCTTTACCTTTACCTTTATGTGGGGATATATTTTTAAATCTCATACCGGAGAGATAGATACAGGAGTGATAATGTTTGCCTTGCACTTGACTGGCTTAAGTTTTCTCCCCAGAACTACACACAGACCTCTGAGCCCTGCCAGGACTTTTCTCTGAGCACAGAATTCGCATACCTGAGCATAGCTGGTGTGCCCCCTCCCCCAATGAGTAAATACATGAATAAATTAAATATCCCAATTATATTCCAGTGTGTCTTCAGCATTGAAATCACCAATTCAGGCAGAAAGAGATCAGCTGTTTAGGTCCCGCCCAAAATGAACATGAGCTCCTGGGATGCACATGAGCGAGCATATTAACGGGCTGCTTTGTCAGAACGGCAGTAAAATGCACAGAGCTAGGGAAATCCCACGAGGTGATGCTCTGTGGAAGGATCGACCAGTATGCGCCATACACTTTGGGGCTGCTAGAAAGTGAGGAAGCACTTCATTCAGACTCTCCCTCATCGGTGCAGCCCAGCCTAGAAGGAGGCGGGTCCTCCAGCTCAGCTCCTTGGGCTTGGGCAGGAGCAGCATGTGAGCTTGCCCTGGAGCAGAGGCATGACTATAGACTAGTACTGGAACTATGTTCATAACCCAAGTTCCCCAGAGCACAGGGCAGGTTTTGACTAGCTTGGCCAGGTCTGCAGCTATGCAGTCTACTCATTTCTGCAGGAGAAGATTTTCTTGTTTATGAATTACATGTGGCTGACTTTCCATTCCTGCCTGAATTTTTCCATTGCTCCACACCCTCCTGGGTCTTCCTTCCAATCTCCTAGTCTCAGCAGTGTAGGAGGTCCAATTCGTTCTCTGTGTTTTGGCATGATGCTTACCATACCGGAGGCTACTAAATAAAGGTCTGTTGATTGATTGGTGAAGGCCACCAGATCATGATCTGGAGCTCAAAGCACAAGAGAATTGCTTTTGGAATATCCTCTTTTCTTGCACTGTACTGTGAGTAAAAGTTAACTATACTACTTTAACGTTGAATAGTTGTCCCTTCTGTGAATGTCTTCCAAGTCCAGTAATAGAGAACAGAAATTTTTATCTGTATTTCCAAAGTGTGATCTTTCTATGACCTTGTGCAAGTTCAATTATATTTTATACCAAATATGAAATTCTTCAGTATTTTCACAGTGGTCCAACTTAGTTTTTACTATTTGACCATGGAGGTGCTTTTGAAATAATTGTTATCTTGCTCTTTGAGCATATTTTGAAAAGTGCAGAAATAAAGGTCTTTTGGAAATTATTTGAAAAGGTATATTATAATATTTTGTAGTAAAGGTTTATTTTATTTTATTTTTTATGCCAGTTGAGGTAATGTTACTGATGTTTGTGTGAGATCTTTTAAGAGGTCCTATGTTTAAACTCATGTCAAAAATAAATTCAAAAGCTATGATTGGTTTGTTTTTGTTTTGGGTTACTCCTGGCTCTCCAATCAGAAATTACTCCTGATTATGCTAGGGAGACTATATGAGATACCAGGAATGGAATCTATGTTGACTATATGCAAGGCAAGAGTCCAACCCACTGTACTATCTCTCTAGGACCCAAAACCATGATTGTTTAGCAAAGAACTTTCATAGTGTTTGATGAAAGAAATGAGAGTAAGGAAGGTAACCTGGTTGGTACAGGAGCTAATACCTACTTGTATAAAAGGTTGCCAATAGGAACTTGAATCATAGTCTTGAAGTCTGTCTATAAACTGTTAA
This sequence comes from Sorex fumeus, assembly GCF_029834395.1. Lineage (NCBI taxonomy): Eukaryota > Metazoa > Chordata > Mammalia > Eulipotyphla > Soricidae > Sorex > Sorex fumeus. Next base: position 39,061,530 of record NW_026606092.1, on the reverse strand, counting down.
ATATTTTGAGAGACTAAGTTTGGGTTTAAAAATATGGGTGACAAAAGGGCTGAACAAGTCGGCATTCCCACCAGCAGTGAAGGAGAGTGCCTTTCTCCCCACATCGGCACCAACACCGGTTGCTTTTATTCTTTTGGATGTGGGCAAATCTCTGTAATGTGAGATGATATCTCATTGTTGTTTTGATCTGCATCTTCCTGCTGATTAGTGATGTAGAGCATTTTTCTCATGTGCCTTTTAGCCATTCAGATTTCTTCTTTGAGAAAGTGTCTGTTCATTTCATCACCCCATTTTTTTGATGGGGTTGGATGCTTTCTTCTTGTGGAGTTCAACCAGTGCCTTGTGTATCCTTGATATCAACCCCTTATTGGATGGGTATTGGGTGAATATCCTTTCCCATTCTGTAGATTGTATTTTGTATTATGTCATTGTTTCTTTTGAGGTGCAGAAGCTTCTTGGTTTAAGATAGTCCCATCTGTTTATCTCTGTTTTCACTTGCTTGGCCAGTGGGGTGTCATCTTTGAAGATACCATAAGCTTCAATGTCGTGAAGGGTTTTGCCAACTTCGTCTTCAATGTAACTTGTGGATTCCGGTCTGATGTTGAAGTCTTTAATCCATTTTGATCTGACTGCCCTTTTGGAAACAGGGTAAATGATTCTCAAAAAATTAGAAATTGAGATTCCATTTGACCCCTGGGAATATATCCTGAAGAGGCAAAAAAGTTAGTCGAAATGACATTTGCACTTGTGTGTTCATTGCTGCACTGTTTACAATAGCCAAAATCTGGGAAAAACCCAAGTGCCCGAGAACAGATGACTGGTTAAAGAAACTTTGGTACATCTACACAATGGAATACTATGCAGCTGTTAGGAAAGATGAAGTCATGAAATTTGCATACAAGTGAATCTACATGGAAAGTATCATGCTAACTGAAATGAGTCAGAGAGGGACAGACTGTAAAAACCATATCTTACACACACGTGGGGGAGGGATGCGAAGATGATGATGTGTTGTTGGTGGGCTCTCGGAACAGCTCTCTCTTGCCGCCCACATTCAGTGCTCTCGAGTCGCTATGTATGGATCGGATCAGGATGACTCCTTCTTTGTGCTTTGCTTATGTGCATGCCGCTGTGGTCTCTTCTGTCTGTCTCTCTATTTCTGACTCTGTCTCTGTAGTCTCTCCTCTGGTCTCTTCCAATCTCTCTCTCTGGAGCTCTTCTGCTTCTCTCTCTGGAGCCCTTCACTCTGGATTCTGACTCTCTTCCCCTGAATTCTGACTCTGCCCCTGGATTCTGTATGACTCTGGCCTCGGATTCTGACTCTGGCCCTCTCTGCTCTTACAGTCTTAGTTTTTATAGCAATCACATAGAGTGGTGACACGAAGGTTGGTTGAACATTAACAAATCAACAAAGAGAGGTAAGACCACTCCTCCAGGAGATTAACTGAAGGATAAAATCTCATCTGAAGAGATTACTCTGGATTACTAGGAGATCCGTTTAAGGGCGGGATCTCATTCAGGGTGTGTCACTTTCTTCTTTCCTCAGCTAGTAATCCATTTATATAGTTGTAGTAAATCTACTTCTAATATTTCTAGCAATGTCATTCTGTATGAGAACAGTAAGAGATATATCAACTTAAAGTTTGGTTCTTCCTGAGGACGTCTTACCACAGTCCTCAGGCCAGGTTCGTCTTCCCAACCTCAGTAGGGTCCTAGTCTCATCGTTACTTTTGGATCATGACAGCATTTGTCTGTGATCATGCTCTCAACTTATAGTTGAGTATTGTGGCATTTTGGCCTGGCGCATTTTGATGCCAGGGTACCTCATACCTTGCCCTGGGTCCATTCAGTCCCTAGTCAGGACCCTGATTTTGGGGTGCTAAGAACTGAAGGCAACTGAGTCAAGAACAGATGCCCAGGAGTAAATATTACTGGAGTCTTCCTGTGTCCATACAGAAAGGACATTGCTTTAAAGTAAACTAAGTTCCCTGCGGCAATGCTGAAAAGACAACCCCTTTGTTATTCTACAACAGACATAGAAAGATTGCACTCATCTGTGGAATATAAAGTAACAGAATGGGAGACTAACACCCAAGAATAGTCAAGATAAGTACCAGGAGGTTTGCTCCATGGCTTGGAAACCTGCAACACATGTTGGGGGAAAAAGCAGTTCAGATAGATAAGGGAACACCAAGTAAAGGGTGTTTGGAGTTTTCACTTGGGATGGGAGATGCATGCTGAAAGTAGACTATAGACCAAACACGATGACCACTCAATACCTCCATTGCAAAACACAACACCCTAAAGGATTGGGAAAGTAAAAGGGAATGCCCTGCCACAGAGGCGGGGCAGAGTGGGGGGGAGGATAAGGTGGGAGGTTGGAGGGTTACTGGGATCATTGGTGGTGGAGAATGGGCACTGGTGGAGGGAGGGGTACTCGATCATCGTATAACTGAAACCCAAGCAAGAAAGTTTGTAAGTCTACAACTGTATCTAATGGCGTTTCACTAATAAAATTTTTTTAAAAATTAGAGGAGACTCATGGAAGAAAGTTCTCAACCAGAAAAGATAATAAAGAATTTTTAGGTCTTTAAGTAAGATAAAATATAACAAATTTTAGGTCAGATTTTAGGGCCATTGTAATAAACGAAATGAAATATTATAAATATTTCTATAATTTTGTCTTTGTGCTCAGGGATCACTTCTGGCAATGCTTGGGGGAATCATATGCAGTGCTGAGAATAGAGCCCAGGCCAGCCACATCCGAGGCAGGACCTTACCCTTATTTTTTTACTCTCTCTCTCTCTCTCTCTCTCTCTCTCTCTCTCTCTCTCCCTCCTTCCTTCCCTTCCTCCCGCCCTCTCTCCCTCACTCCCTCCTTTCTTCCCTCCCTCTCTCTGTATCTGTCTCAGTCTCTGTCTCTCTGTCTCTCTGTCTCTCTCTCTCTCCCTCTCTCTCTCCCCCTTTTCCCCTTTCTGACTTTTTAATTAACCCAGTGACTTCAGTTCATTTAGGAACATGGTGACAGGACAAGAAGATCTGGTATAATACCTACCATTGATCATAAACAAGCTTGGAGAAAGAGTGGAGGAGGTTAGGTATTTGCTTTGCATGTGACTGCATGGACCACTATCCTGTTTAAAATCCAAATACCAAATACAGTCTCCTGAGCACCACCAGAGTCACCCTGAGCACAGAGCCAGGAACAGTCCCTGAACAATTCTGTGTGTGGCACAATCTCTTTCCCAAACAACTAAAACGAAAATGAAACAAACAAAAAAAATCTACCCCGTCTTTGTTTTGACTACCATATAAATTCTGTTCCTTTATGTCATGTGTCTATTCCCGTTTCCTTCTTCAGTCTCCATTGAAAAGTTTCTAGGAGAGATTAAATTATTTTAGCTTGTTTATTAGAGGGATGGATGTGGCTAATTTTTTGCTGCTGTTTTCTCCATCATCTCAATTCCCACCTCCAAAACAGACCTAGAGCTCAGGTTAAGATTCAGAGTCCTAGTTTTGTGTTGAACCTAAGTCCCAGCATTCAGCAGAACAAAGGAAATCTGCTGTAGAAATCAGAATGGCAAGCAGTAAAAACTTAAAATGAAAGATTTGGAGAGTGCTCAACTAGACTGTAGGTGTTTACAGGTACTTAAAATCCCCTAAATTATAGTTTCATTTCAAAAAAAGGAATTATAGTTTGACACTCATGCTGTCATCTTTACAAAGAAGTAAATTCTAATGGTATACATATGCTTGGATCATTTTAAATCTTGTTTTCTCTCAGTTTTCATAAATAAAACGATTTGCTTATGAAACTAAAATCAGCCACCACCTTGTGAAAGCTACCGTGATTGCAAAACATGTTGTGACAACAAAACTTAAAAGATGGTCCTCAGTAGTGGTTATATAGTAGGATCCTTGGTGAGTTTTGAAAAGAAATTTCACCTGACCTTACCATCTCTGGTTCTAGGCCGGAAATGCTTATCAATTGCTCATAATTGCCAAGCTGTCACTTGTTTTTGATATCCTCAAGGTGATTATAACGTGATGCCCTTCTACATCCTCTTTATCTTTTGTGGTGAAACCTCCTAAGCAGTGCCCAGGAGGCATGGGGATCCCATTGGTGATTTTTAGCCAGCCAGACCAGCAGTACAATGCTAAGGCCTGAGAAGGTGACTGTAATTTGGCCCTACAGTGCAGAGATTGCCACGACCATCCTGGAGTGCTCACGTGTCTACGGGTTCATACCCAGCAGTGCTCAGAGAGTCGCAGGATGGCACACAAGCCAAGGGACCAGGTAGTGCTGGAGATTGAACATGAAGGCGTATGCTTTGATCCTCTACTCTCTCTCTCCCTTCTTCCTCATTCTTTCACTCACCCCCATGCTTTATTGCCATGTCTTGACAACCTTCCCCATCACTACATTCTCTGGTCTATCTAATAAGATCTACCTATAACAGTCTAAATTCAGGATTCTTCCCTCAATAAAAGCCATATTTTCTTTCAATTTATGTTATTCCCCAAGGTCATCTGCTCTTTAAATTAGAAAACCCAGAGAAAAATGCCTTATCTCATTGGTTCATGGGTGATCTTTGAAGGTCATTTTAGCTGGTGCAGAGAAATCCACAACAGAGGGGACCTCACAGATATTTTCTCAAAGTCATTCAATGTCTCTTTAAGTATGTTCTAGATGTAAGAATTTCCAACAGAGTCATAGCTAGTGAGTTCATCTAAGCAATCCTGCAATTAAAATAAAATAAAACTGTTTTACCCAGCACTTTCTGGATGACTTGTCAGAAAATCCTTTTTTTTTTTCCAGAGTGTATATTAACTGTGTCTGGCATATCGAATACACCATGATAAAAAAATTGTTTTAGGGGATGTGGCTCAGCAGTTGAAAAAAAATTAAAAAAACACTTGTTTTGCTTGTGTGAAACCCTGTATTCAATGCCTGGAACTTCAAAGAAACAAACAAACAAAAAATTTCTAGAACTCTCCCATAGGCCGATTCCTCTTCACTTTCATATCTTGTGGTCCTGCCTATACACTAAAAGCAAGGCAGACACAGAGAACTACAAGGGATGGACCCTGGAGTGCTTTTCCCTCTCCTGCTCTCTCTCTTCCGCACCCCCCTCCCGTGAAGTCCTGCACGTTTATAGGCTTTTCCCTGTCATATATTTTAAATCTTGATTAGTATTTTCAGGGAGAGAGGAGAAGTCATAAAACATACCTCAGCCAGGAAAATCACATAAAAATTGCTTTACACCCAAGAATGCAGGAATGCAGGCACCTATATTTTGAAGAAAATGACAGCTTCATTTGACTGCATCATCATTGGTCATTACTTACTGGAACCTGAGTGTTGGAACTTGTATGACTCGCTGCTCACCATGCTGAAACGCTGTGTGCTTTCCAAAATAGCTATTTAGAGTTTGTGAATGAAGAGCCATTAGGGAGAGCAAATCACTGCTTTGGCTCTCTCCTAAGTTTTCTTGCTGTTCCCCTAGAGAGCCCCTCACACCTCATCCTTCTCAGTCGTCCTGCCCTGTGCTGTTTTCTTAGGATCCCAAGGTGGAAGGCTGCACACTACAAGCACAGGGGCTTTCTCTTCTCTTCTCTCCTACTTCCCCCTCTGCAAAGCTGGTATTGGATTCTTCGAAAAGGAACACAAGCACTTGCTCTGATATTTGCAGACCCGAATTAGTACCAAAGAAATCACGGAAATGCCACTTAAAGTAGAATTTGACTTTTTTTTTTTAATCATGGAAGAAAATCGTGGGGAAAATCAGAGTGGAACTGATTTTTTTACTCTTCTTGTAAGAGATTATATGGCTCTTTGAACTCCTTGTGTGAAGGCCACTGGGTGAAAACTAGCCTTCTGCATTGAGAAAGAGAAAATTACCAGACTAAGATGGCATCTCACATTGGAAGAAAATATTTTCCACAATACCTTGTCAATATCCAATATATACAGAGCACTTATAAAAAACTTAAAAAGAAAAAAATAATCAACCTCATCATAAAACGAGGAGATGAGATGAGCAGAAACTTCCCATGAGAAGGCATACAGATGACCAATAGGTACATATAATTAAAAAAATACTCTGCATCATGAAAATGCAAATGAAAACAACAGTGAGATGTCACCTCACACCGCTGAGACCACACACAGTGCAAAGAACAAAAACAAGCAGTATTGGCATGGATGTGGAGAAAAAAGTACCCTACCCACTGCTGTTGCGAATACTGACTGGTATAACCTCTCTGGAAAACAATGTAAACACCTCTCAAAAATTAAGACTTGAGCTTCCATATGATCCAGCAATTCCACTTCTTGGCATCTACTCCTAGAGGCATAAAAACTCTATTAAGAAAAAAACACTTCATTCTTATGTTCATTGCAGCACTATTCACAATAGACAAAATAGGAAAGCAACTCGTGTCCAAGAACAGATGGCTGAGTAAAGAAACTATCATATATGCACAATGTAATGCTACATGTATATATTACAATGTAAATGTAATAATAATTAATATTAATAATAAAATCCTATTTTATTATTAATAACAATAAAAGACAAATTCATGCAATTTTTTTTGCTACGTGGATGGTTCTGGAGAGTATCATGCTTCCTGCAATCAGTCTGATGTAGAGAGAGAGAGGTACAGAATTAATTAAAAATATATGTGGGATATAAAGAAACTTAGTAAAGGAACAGCACAATTCCAAAGGTAACAGAGTCTTAGAACTGCTCTACAGAACTGAGCTTGCTATGGTGAGGGGTCTAAGGGACAGAAATAGATGACGTGGGAAATGGGTCACTCTAGCGGAGGGTGTGGTGTTGGAACATTGTATACACGAAACCCTATCGTTAACAGTATTGTAAATCTTGGTACCTAAAAGGTAAAAGGTAAAGGGCCTCCCGTTGTTCGTCGATTTGCTCGAGCGGGCCCAGTAACGTCTCCATTGGAGACTTTGTTGTTACTGTTTCTGGCATATTGAATACGTCACGGGGAGCTTGCCAGGTCCTGCCTTGCGGGCGAGATACTCTCGGTAGCTTGCCGGGCTCTCCAAGAGGGGCAGAGGAATCGAACTCGGGTCGGCCATGTCGGCTGCGTGCAAGGCAAGTGCCCTACCGCTGTGCTATCGCTCCAGCCCCTAAAATTTTTAAATAAAATTAAAAGTATTTTTAATAAGCCTTTGTGAGAAATGGTGGTAGAAACAAAACTAGGTTACTAGAGAGACAGAATGGCACAGAGAGATGAAGTTGGAAATTTTGGCAAGCAACTCTTATTAAATTGTTTGTGAGTTCTTCTATTTCCCCTGGAAACTTTCACATTTTAATAGCACTTCTGTAGAGTAGTCCAAGGAATTTAAAGATTCAACCGTGACATTCCCAGCCCCCTGGCCTCCAGTAAAAAAGATGTTTTAGATAACTGCTGTCTATCCTGTTATAATATATTCTCATGACAGCTTTTTGATGGTACATTTTATCTGCCTCTAAAAGATTTTGAGGCATTAAAACCTCCTGACATTTGGGTTTGAGGTCTTGGAATTCTCCTTCTACAGTTAAATTTTGGGAATCACTTTAGGGTTATAGCCTAAAACACAGACTCTAAGGCCAAATGAACTTGATTCAAAACTCACCTCCATGACTTACCAGCTCTGCATATTTTGGAAAGTTACTCAACCACTTCAACCACTACATGCTTTGATTTCTTTGATATGAAGCGGTGATTCAAATAACTAGTCCTCGCCCCTTGAGGTCTTTAGACTATTAAAGATTCCTGTGTTTAGTATGCTGTGTGGTATAGATTAGTGCTGAGTTATCTGTTGATATTGTTCACTGTTATTATTTTCCTTACTGTGATGATGTTCTTCTCTTTCTTGCCTCTTTACCTCATCCTGTGCATTCTTTTCTAACCTACCTTTCTTGTCTTTGCATAGTTACACAAATAATGATCTTAACATTTGATTTGCAATTCTCAGGGGCTTTCATAAATATAACCTCACTTGGATCATAATAGGGCCAAAAATATATTGTCTCTATTATGACTTCCCTAAGAGCACTATGTCAGAAAGTGGGAAATTAACCTGATCTGGTTTCTCAAATTTATTTTTTTCTTCCTGTATGTTTGCCTCCCCCCCCCACAAAGTGCCATATTTGTACTAATCATTGAACAAATATTTGTTGATTCACATCAAATGAATAAAAGAGAAAAGAAACTATCTAATTGTGCAGGAATTTAGAAAGTTGTGGAAGAATGCAGAACAAGGTCAGCAAAGGTTTTGGAAAATTTTGTATCTGCTTTCAGGAATGAAATAGGAGAACCATCAAACAGAAGAAAAGAAAGCCCACCCCACCTCTTTATTCTTTGGTCCCCTTGCTCTCCAAACATGCACTGTCTTATTGCAATGGTAACACCCTTGAGTTTAAAGGCAATAGCAAAAACAAAACAAAAAGAAAAACCCAAAGAAGCGCTATTGGTACATGCAGTTTCTTCCTGTATGCCTCAATAGCTGAGGCTCAATTCGCAGAAGTTTACCCTCTCATCCAGGGACTAAGACTTGAGTCAAGTGAACAGAATAAACAGTAAGACAAAAAGAGCACTAAGATGAGAGGAGGTGCTGAAAGGTAGAAGTGTACCTAGTTCCATGGAATATGCAAAGATGCCCAAGGGAGATCACACTACAGGATGTGTTCCTGACTTGTCGGTCTCCAAACTATGATATTAGTGCTCTACTACACAACACTTAGAGTTATCCCACCGTCTAAAAGCAGAACATTCCCAGCTATAGATAATCTGGGGGGTTCTAAGAATGCTCAAACATTTTTCCATATAAATTAGTGGCAATGGCATTACAAGATGCATTAGATCATCTGAAAATTATACAGATAGATATGCAATACTTTTATATAGCACTGCACCGACACTACTTCCACTACCCAGCCGTTCTTCCTGCATTAACATATGCCTCAGAGACCTGGGCCCTACGCAAACAGGATGAGAACGCTATTCAGGTCTCCCAAAGAAGAATAGAAAGAGCTATGCTTGGAATATCACGTTTCACTCAAATGAGAGAACGAATCCGGAGTTCCGACATCTGTCGACGATCAAGAATCAGGGACGCTGTCTCATTTGCCAAGGTGTCCAAAATCAGATGGGCTGGTCACGTAATGAGATTTAAAGATGACCGCTGGACTAGAGCTGTTACCGACTGGATTCCACGGGATGTCAAGAGACCGCGTGGCCGCCCACCTACCAGATGGTCAGACTTCTTCGTCAAGATCATGAACGATCGGTTTGAGGCCCTTCATGTTCCCGGAGCGAACAGATGCCATTGGGCTACACTAGCACGCGACAGGGACAAGTGGAGGCGTTACTGGCGCCCACTTGAGCAAATCGACGACTAACAGGAAGTTAAGTGATTAAGTGATTAAGCACTGCACTGTAGCACTCTCCTCCCGCTGTTCATTAATTCTCTCGATCGGGCACCAGTAATGTCTCCACTGTGAGACTTGTTGTTACTGTTTTTTGGCATAACAAATACGCCATGGGGAGTTTGCCAGGCTCTGCGGTGTGGGCAGGAGACTCTCAGTAGCTTGCCGGGCTCTCCGAGAGTGCGGAGGAATCAAACCCGGGTCAGCCACATGCAAGGCAAATGCCCTACCTTCTGTGCTCTCGCTCCAGCCCAATACTTTTATATGTCAGAGAAAGCTTGTATTATGCAGAAGAGCTTTTTAAAGTTTTTATTGAGTTTATTTCATCTTAAAATATCAAAGAACAGACTTGCTAGAGAGTGAGGAAACTGGTCAAATATGCCAATTAATTTATCCAGGTAGGTTGAATGAGTTACCAATTGCTGTGTAATGGAACACCCTAAACTTTGGTGCCATCAAACACAATTACTGTGTATTGTCTCTTGTACTTACTGTGAAACAGGAACTTATACTCTCCAATATCTGGGGCTTCAGCTGGGAGACTTGAAAACAGAACTGGATTCATTTTCAGATCACTCTCATGTCTGAAGATTGAGTTTTTCTCTCTCTACTATGACAGTTGGTTGAAATACTTCTGTTTATCTTCTCCAAACATCCCAGACTTTCTTGCAACATGGTGGCTGGACTCCAAGAGAAGCATATACAGATACAAAGAGCCCCGTGGAAGCCACACATTTCGTTACCTAATCTCAGAGAACAGGAAGCGTGACAAATACTATATTGGATTTGTTAAAGCACTCGCAAATATGCATCCAGCTTGAAGTTCAGGAAGGAAACATAGATCCCACTGCTCAAAGATTCCTGTCAGTGTTGCATTCAGGAGGAGCTCATGGGGTAGAGAAGATATTGTGTACATCTTTGAAAAAGCATTCTCCCAATTGCCACGGAGCAGATAGGCATTCTCTTCCAGATACAGCCACACTGAAACACCTGACTTCTCACATAATGCCAGTTTTCCCACTGGAGGAAGACACATTTGCACCTGGATGTCTGATCACCTAGAGACATGCTTTACATAGTCCAGAGTTTGGTGATCTCCCAAACTCCCAAACTAATATGGAGAAGGTGGCCATTCCACAAGGTCTGTCTTTTGACTTGTTTGTCACCTACGCTCTTGGGGAGGAACGTGCATGCCAGGATCCTGAGCCGATAAAGCTCAGAGGAATGAGTGCCAACATAATCACCTAAACAAGTTGGACTTCCTGCCCTCGCGTTTTGGAGGAAACATCACTAATTTTTTTTCCGGCTGTTTCTGTATTTCTATGCTGCCTATCACCTTTTAGGCCCAGATGTGATGTGAATTATTCACTTGATTTGGGGCAGGTGCACCCATTTCCTTCCAGGACCCCAGGGCCAGGCATAGGAAATTAATTCACAACATCTGTAGCTGAAGTCACTTGCAATTTCCACACCAAGGAAATAAAAATAAAATTCAACTTATGGGACTTTAAAAAGCTTCCAAGGTGTTGAGAATAGTCACCAACATTTCTTTATTACTCTGTAGAGATAGAAAATGGATATTGGTTCCATTATGAGAGGTTTTGCTTTGGTACTAAGAAAGAATTTCTTACTTTGGGAGGTAAGAAGACACCATAATAGTGAGTAGGGTGGAGAGTTATACAGAAGTTAGGACACTTGCCTTGCTCAGGGTCAACACCAATGGGTTTTATACAAAGAGAATTATCTATATGCCAGTACCCTTTAATCCTTGCCAGAAATGATCCCTGAAAACAGAGCCAGAAGAAAGCCCTAAGCACCACTGGGAATGGCCCACAATTTTTTTTTTAAAAAAAGGCAATAAAACAATGATTAGGATTATCACAGAAGCAAGATCTCCCTGGGGAATTCTAAGCACAGAAATATCAGAATATCAAATATAGACCTTTCTCTAAGTTCTCCCCATCCTGACTCTTCTTATGTGCACTGAGTTTTCCAGTACCAATGAGTTTAGATTCTGACCCAGGAAAGAAGCTGAGATCTTTAAGGTTTTTTCCCCCGATCCCTGAATAAAACTTAATAGACATTGATCCTGATTTAACTTTGTATCAACCATTAAATCACTTAATTTCCAAACTTCATTTTGTAATAATAATATGCCCTCTGTCACCAGAAAAGTCTTTCATGCTGCCACCACTACTAGCATTTTGAGAGTCGTTTTTCCTTACCATACATTCCAATATATAGCAATCCTGATATTCAAAACATGTACTCAATACAGGGAGTTTTTGATAGGAAATGATTGTTCTAGAATCCAAGAATACAATAACCACTAAATATTACACATGAGTATGTAGAGGAAGTAACCTAAGAGTCTCTTTTTTGGGGGCAGGGAGAGGTGTCATACCCAGCTCTGCTCAGGACTTATTCCTGGCTCTGTACTCAGGCATCATTCCTGGTGAACTCAGAGGACCACACGGGATACGGGGCATTGAACCCAGGTCAACTGCATACTGTACTATCACTCCGACCTCAGAGGATCTCTGTTGATTCTAGGTACTTTCTGATTTTCCTAAGGGGTACCTCAGTTGAAAGAATGGGGCAGTGTGTGAATGTTCTCCTCTAGGAAGTAGAGTAATTTTTGTTTTACACATTGAATCAAATGGTCCTATTAAGAGTAACTCAACAAACTCCATTTCAATTCCTTTGGAATAGAAGAGGCAAGGAAAGAGGGCCATTTATTAACTACAGAATAGTTGTTTTTTAAAGTAAAATAAATTTATTCAGAAAATAATTAAAGAGAAGAGGTAGATAAAGGGGCATGCTTAAGAACACAGGCTTCTCCAAAGCAGAAAAAAATCAGTATACAAATTTTAAACATGAACGTGTGGACCATTTTCCCAGAATGGGGAAATGTTTCCTAAAATAAAGTACACATTTCAGGCAATACAGGCTGAAGAAGTAAGGCTAAAAAAGTTCTAAGAAAGTGTTTCAGACAAAGGATTTTATACAAAGAGAATTATCTAGATACTTAAAACCCCAATTCAGTGATATTTTCTTTCACATAAGTCACCTTTACATGGAGTTTTTAAACTATGGATCATGAAGCTTTTCCATGATTCACAAGCCATTGTTTGAGAGTATGGACACAGTTTTCCAAGTGCTCAATCTTGTTTCTAGAATTACTTGGTAGGAAGGGTGTGTTTAGTTTTTGTTTTTAATTTTTCTCTATTGTATCCATTTTTGTTATTTCAAAAATCCCACTCTGGTCGCTTGAGCCAGTTAAGCACCAGGGTGACTAAATTTATTCTTTTTACACTTCAATTTGGAAAAGTTTTATAACGTAAAATACATTTATCCTAATTTTTCTTCTTGCAATTTATTTGGGAATGATTTGGTCTTAACAACCCCTACTTATTGATAAGAATGAACTATAAAGAAGCCATAAAACTAAAATTCTAGGTGGTTATTTTTTTTATAACATAAAGTTTTGCAAATGCATCTGCTTTTAGGAAAAGTTGATGTAAAATTACCAGGAGAAAATGTCCTCTTAACAGAGGGTCATTTTCTTATTCTTATCATTATATTATTATATGAATATCCCCAAAATGATCACTGATGTGATAATTATTGCTATTATTTCTTATTATTAATATACTATTGTGCTAATATTGATATTTAGACATTCAATATAATTGAATTTTTCCAGATAAAAAGAATTTGGAGATGTCACCTCTTTTATCGCATGTTCTGAGGAACAATTCTTCTTCAGTGTCGAAAACAGTGTGATGAGATTGGTGCCTTCTTGTCTCAGTCAGACCAATGATGTCGTACTTGATCTTTCGCACTTGTATCATCAGGTCCTCGATAGATGCATCTGATGCTAGCGTACGTGCATTGAAAGTACAGATGATCATTTTTGTCTTCATTCGTATGGCAACCTAGTTCGGCCTTGAGATTTTATCGGCCTCTCCTTTCAGAAAAATGATATGTACACTAAAAATATCTAAATCAATTAACCTATAAGTAAAATTATTCAAAAAAATTTTTTAGTTTTTATTGAAGTAAAATGATTTTTTGCATTTCAGAGGTTTCAGGTATACATGATTATAATTCAGCCTATATATCCTGAATATGATCGACTGGTTCAGCACCTCCAAGATTGTGCGAGGAATGCCAAGAGAGAGATAGCCACAAAAAAACGCCTGTCTGCGAACACTCTTGAACTTATTCGACAACGTGGCTTAGCACATGCCTCAGGCAACCACAAGATGAACGTCCGAGCTGGCAAAACAATGCAGAGAAGCGATCAAGGATGACCTCAAAGACAGGAGAGCAGCAGTGCTGGTAGATGTGGCAGAAGCCGGGAAAAATATATTTGTAACGCCCGCCTGTCCTTCGCCAACTACAAGACCAAGATGACTGCCCTCCGACATCCTGATGGATCTATCACATCTTCCAGAACAGCAATGGAGAAGATTATCCATGACTTCTACTCAAATCTCTTTGATAGTCATGTCCACCTGCCCACATACCAAATTCCACAGGATGGATATGTCATTCCCAATGTTCTCCCTTCCGAAATCTGGCACGCCATTTCGTCAGTAAAGAAACGAACAACACCCAGTCCAGACAAGGTCAGACCTGAACACCTGAAGAACCTGCCGTCAGTACTCATCAATATGCTGGCTCAGCTCTTCACACGCTACCTGTCTGAATGCAAGGTTCCGTCCCAATGGAAAACCAGCAGGACTGTACTACTGTACAAGAAGGGAGACATCCATGACATTGGCAACTATCGCCCAATCTGTCTATTGTCTGTCATCTACAAGTTGTTCACTTGAGTCAATCTGAATAGGATTGGCAGAACACTAGATGAAGGACAACCATGCAAACAAGCCGGTTTCCACAAAGGATTCAGCACCATCAACCATATCCACACGGTAACCAAGCTCATTGAGGTTTCTCGGGAGTTCAAGATGCCGCTCTGCTTAACGTTCATTGATTTAAAGAAGGCCTTTGATTCTGTTGAGACGGAAGCGGTCATTGAAGCCCTAGCCAATCAGGGCATTCAAGCCCAATACATCAGGATCCTCCGTGAGCTGTATTGCGGATTCACTACCAGGATCTCACCATTCTACAAAGAAGTGATCGTTGATGTCAAGAGAGGGGTGCGGCAGGGTGATACCATTTCACCGAAACTCTTCAGTGCCACCCTCGAGAACATCATGCGACGACTGGAATGGGAAGGAATGGAAGTGAAGATAGATGGTCGGCAACTACACCACCTCCGCTTTGCTGATGACATTGTTTTAATAACACCAAACATTAGCCAAGCAGCACAAATGCTGGCCGACATCGACTGTGAGTGTGGGAAAGTCAGACTACAGCTGAATCTCATGAAGACAATGTTTATGAGAAACAGCCTCGTTCCTGATGCCCCATTCTCTCTCAATGGAACGACCATCTCCGAATGCAACAGCTATGTGTACCTAGGTCGAGAGGTCAACATGACAAATGACCTGGCACCCGAGCTGCGCAGGAGGAAGAGAGCAGCTTGGAACACCTTCAAGAGCGTAGAAGAAATAGCTAAGAGGATGAATAACCTCCGGCTCCGGGCACATCTCTTTGATTCCACTGTTCTTCCTGCATTAACATATGCCTCAGAGACCTGGGCCCTACGCAAACAGGATGAGAATGCTATTCGGGTCTCCCAAAGAGGAATTGAAAGAGCTATGCTTGGAAAATCACGTTTCACTCAAATGAGAGAAAGAATCTGGAGTTCCGACCTCTGTGGACGATCAAGGATCAGGGACGCTGTCTCATTTGCCAAGGTGTCGAAAATCAGATGGGCTGGTCAGGTAATGAGATTTAGAGACGACCGCTGGACTAGAGCTGTTACCGACTGGATTCCACGGGACGTCAAAAGACCGCGTGGCCGCCCACCTACCAGATGGTCAGACTTCTTCATCAAGATCATGAACAATTGGTTTGAGGCTCTTCGTGTTCCTAGAGCGAATAGACGCCATTGGGCTACACTAGCACGCGACAGGGACAAATGGAGACGTTACTGGCGCCCACTCGAGCAAATCGACGATTAACGGGAAGTCAAGTGATCAAGTGATATCATTTTTCTATTTAGTAGCATTTCTGCCTTCTCCCCGACTGTGAAGTACCACTTTTCATTTGGTAAACCATGTTTTATGTTAAGATTTTCGCAAAGCTAAGAGTGAAAATATTGTAATCTTTTAATTTATAACATGGGTGATCATGCGAGAGTGCCAGCTATCCTGAGGGAAGCTTCAGAGGGAACCAGCTACTAGATGGTTTGATTAGTCTGTCACCCCTATACCCAGGTCAGATGACCAATTTGCACGTCAGGACCGCTATAGACCTCCACCAGAGTTTCCTCTGGCTTCGCCCTGCCCAGGCATAATTCACCATCTTTTTTGTCCTCACTGGGCCCCTTGGAGGGAGGTGGGTTAAGTTTCCCTCCTCCCCAACCCCGAGCAGAGCCCCAGTAGCCAAAGACCTCCAGAACCAGCCACACCCATGCTGAGACCACTCTCCACACGTCTGGACAAGCCTCATGCATGAAGGAACTGGCAGAGGAACCTGGGCATGCGGGTCCCGGGGCTGAGATCTCCAAGCCTGCTCAGATTGGGACTGGGCCTTCTCCACCCAGATCCCCCATCTTCCAGTGGGTAGGCGTCACATCCACCAGCTGACACCAGCCCCAGGTTGGTCCCATCAACGGCCAAGACGGAGATTATAAAACCCAGCTCCCAGATGCATGCGGCTGCAAATGCAGCTGCACAACATCTTATTATCTCATTTTTTCCTTTGGAGAAACTTGGCAGGCTACTAAAAGTATCCTGCCTGCACGGCAGAGTCTGGCAAACTTCCCGTGTCATACTCAATATGCCAAACACCAATAACAATGATGGGTCTCATTCTCCTATCCCTGAAAGACCATTGAATATAGCTCTTTTAAAATCTCAGGGCTAGGAAAAAGGAGATGTTACTGGTGCCTGCTCGAGGCAATCGATGAACAGGATGTTCGTGATCGTGAATATATAACATATATCATAGGTGATCTCTAATATAAACACTGGAATAACTATGGATAACTATGTCAACCACTCAAATTTTTACTTCTTCTGAGTCCTCAGTGAATTGCAGATCATAATTTCAGAGCATGTGAATTTTAGTTGAAGGCATTTTACTATAATTACTATGATTGTTGACATTACAGTTTTGATAATCTTTGTTATATCTTCTCAGATACTGAAGTGCTATCTGATACCCTTTAAAGTAATGTTGGTTTACAAACTGCAAAAAGGTTTTGCTACCAATCAACTAAACTCATTTATAGAGTATTTCATTGTAAGAATACACAATAGTACAGTGTATTTGTCTTACATGCTTTTATGATAAACTATATTATTTTTCTATTAGGATTATACAGTTATTGATTTTACTTCTAAAATTGATTTATCAAATTATCAAATATTAGCTGGATACCCACTCACTGTCAAGTATGGTTTCAGGGCCTGGAAATATTGCAATGGACCAAAAAAAAAAGTTTCTGTTTTTATAGAATATATATTTTGTCAGATTTTTCTCTTTAACTAGCAATTGAAAAATGCTGTCACACCCATATGACCTACAGAGAGATCCTGGTGGGGCAGGTCCTGATTTTTTCGTTTCATAGATAAGAGACTTACATGGATACAGGAAGGACTAATATGAATTTTCCCCAGGGATAGGAAACAAAAGTGTGTGAGGGAATTTGGGAAACTTGTGCCTTGGATACTTGAGAACTATCAAGACTGAGCTCCAGCAAGCTGGATGTGGAGTCAGCTTTGGAGCATCGCTGCTCTTTCATTCACCTTCCCTTTCACCTCTCAATACCATGTGGACATGACATGAATACTAAGGAAGTTTCTGCTGGGGCTGGAGGTACCTTTCCTCCCTCGCTATAATGTATGGCAAGTGGGTGGACTGATGAGCACATTGTAGGGGGAGTGTTTATCTCCACGTGTGAGGGCCGCACTTGAAAGCAGAGCGATGACACATCTACATACATACAAGAAAGGACATGTTTGTCATCAACAGACCATCTCATTACGCCTCTACAGAGATTCACTGAAAAAGCATTTACAAATTATTATGTTCCTTATTCAGAAGCTCTTGTGAAGTAGTTCTTATGCCCCTTAATTCCCCAGATATGCATTAGGGAGTGGGGAATAGTAGCGACCCTTCTTTCACTATGTTTTTAGGGGTAGAGAGGAACAGAGCTTTGGAAAATCCTCCACCAGCAACCCCAATCCACGTTTCTGTGTTTAGGACAACAGCCCTCTGCTTCCTGCTTCCCACCCTTGCCCAGGGCATTTCACATTTTCTCCAGTGAAAGTTCAAAAATATCCATATGCTAAAATAAATCACCTTTAGTTTTATAGCTCTTCGTGATCTCAACACTCAGATGGGAGCGACTCTGCTACTTGCCTGGAAGGCTGTGCGCAGTAAACCATTGCAGTGGAAAAAAAAAAAACTACTAAAGGTGCAGTATCTCTACATCAGTACAACTCATCTTCAGGTCATTTCTCGTTTGCTGAGGTAGGGTTTGGGCAGATCAGGATTTGCACTTCAATTTGGCATTAACCTGCTTAATTTAAGTTCTTTTTTCATATACACATACACGACTTGAAAGTGGACTGAACTCATATGATGCATTACTCCCTAGCACACAATTAAGTGCTTGAAAAGTTACAGTGGAAGCTGGGATATGACCAATCTTCAGTTTTATCTACAAACCATGAGGATTAAAGATTGAAAAAAAATGTATTGTGCGTTACACACTTGAAAAGGCAGGCATCATCATTGTTTAATTAGATTTTTTTTTTTTTAGTGAAGCAAAGAGTTTTTATTTTTATTTGTTTTAGCAATTTTGAGGCCGCACCTAGTAGTGTTCAGGACTTACTCTTGGCTCTGCACTCAAGGATCCCTCTTGGTGGGGCTCAGGGGATCATATGGGATTCCTAGGATTGAATCTGAGTAGTCTTGTTCCAGTCAAGCACCCTGCCTGTGTGTGCTATCATCCCAGCCCCAAGAGAGTTTGTATTGAAAGAAATTTATAGAAATCGGAGAGGGAGAGAGAAAGAGATATGTGTTTGAGAGAACACAGGCTTCTCTAGATTACTATAGATCTGAATGATGATGGTATTTAATTCTTAATAGTTCCTCAGCCAATCAAATTCTTCCTGTGAACATTCAGTTTTAACATGGTGCCAAGGACACTGCATTCAGTTTTTCCTTCACAATCTAGAGGAAGGAATCAGTAAACTGATCACAGTTGAATGATGAGGAAACTGAGGGCCAAAGAGGGTTGGTAACTCCACAGGGACACAGACTGGCTGTTCTCAAACTTCCCCAATTTGCTGGTGCTCAGACTAATGGAAATGTTTCTTGATCGCTTCTCCTTTGCCACCCATTGCTGTCTAGACCAGACTTATAGTCTCTTAGTTATAAAGCCCAAACCAAACAAATTTTGTCTATTCCAGAATCCTGCCCTTTACCAAAAAGGAGTGTTGCATAACAGGTGGCAGCTTAGGAGCTCAGATGGAAGACAGGCTTTCTTCTGAGAAGCAGTATTGGGGGCCAGACATAGTCCTTGGAAACTGGAAGCCTGGGAACAATCGACTCTTGAATGGGGACCCCGAATCACCATTCCTGGCCATCCTATAACATCCTCAAGAAAGACTATTCAGGAAAGATATCCGACTGACCAAAGACTGATTAGAAAACAGGGAAGAGGAATATATGTATGTCAGAAACAATTTTGGATTTGCATTTCGGGTCTAAAAAACAGGGCGTGCAGAGGAGATTGGTATTTTAAAGAGCAAAGTCTGGAGGGCCTGCCTCTCGGGACACCTCAGGAGGAGGCCAGCCTTCATACTGGAGGCTGGAAGTCTGTATCACTGTCAAAGTCTATTTCTTTAGCTATCATTTGAACCTTATTGGTTCTAATTTGTTGAAAGGGGGGAGGGAAGGAAACACCCAATACCATCTGCTTCATTGTTTTGAGGGGAAAACATATGCAATTAAAGGGGGAAACAGTATTTGCCCAGTCGGAAGCTTTTGGTGCTCCTCCACAACTATTTGACCTGAATATATTAAATATTGTAATGTTTTGTTACATGTCCCAGGGCAAAAAAAAGGGGGGGAAAAACGCCACAAAAAAACCCAGGCTATCACTTATTAGCTTTCTGTGCCTGGATCCTTCCACAGTTGATTCGATAGTGCAAAAGATAGTGGGGGAAATCCAAAGGTAAAGGTTAAACTCTGTTTTATTATGTTTACAGGATTTAAAGGGTAAGTCAGGAAGTGCTTACATAACATCAAGTGAAAGTGGTGGATTAGTAACCAGAGCGGGACTTAAAAGCAGCCTTAATCCTCCGAATCTCCAGGGGTGAAAGGTCAACCTCTAACACCAGGTTGTGTAAAGAATGGAGGAGGCACAAGCTTCTGTTTCATCGTGGCCTTGCTAATCCACTGAGGAAATGAGCAACCCCGGGTTTGGGGAGAGGTCCACGCCTCCTCCCAGGGAGGCCACCTGTGAATTCAGCCAAGGAGGGCGTAATTAAAGTCAGGAGGGCCCAGCACAAGGGGCAGTGATGGCCAGACGGCCCCAGGATGCGGCAGTGTTTTGAAGCTGGGCCTCCACAACCTCTGAGGAGTGACCGCTTGGGGGCCTCAGCCAAAATTGAGGCTGGACTATTGCCTTTTCCCTGACAGGACTTGACAGCCTGGAAAGTGGGTTAGCCGACCAAGGCTAATCTCTCTCTCTCTCTCTCTCTCTCTCTCTCTCTCTCTCTCTCTCTCACACACACACACACACACACGTTCTTTCTTCTCTCTCTCTCTCTCACACACACATACACACACAAACACACGCACACAAACTAATAGGTAATTGTAAGTAGTTGTCCAGCATACTGAAGGAGTCAGCTGCTGAGAACATGGCCCCAGAGAAATTGTAATAATTCAGTACTTCCTCACTTGCTGTTTGCGTCCTTGTTCAACTTTCTCTCGCTCATCAAAACTGGGAGGGAGGGCGGGGAGGGGGGACACTTTTCCTACTCATGAATATAAGATTTAAATAGATTCTCTAAAATTATAGTCAGTCTTGTCCCCTAGGATTTTAAATACTCTTGAAAGTAATTGCTTGTAATATGTTTATCTAGCCATCTGCACCTCTGACTGTCCACCTATATATCTGTCTCTCTCTTGATACATACTGACTGATTGGGTGAGTGCTTAGCCCGTCTTAAGTGACAAAAATGTATCTGGAGGCAAGTGTGACATCACATGGCAGTTTGTTATGTGGAGTCTGAGATTAGGAGCTGCAAATTCCAAGAGGAGCTTTCTGGTTCTCCGCTGTGCCTCTTGGTAGCCATATCAGACCAAGAAAAGTAGTGTCAACTTCGTGATCCCCAGTCCCTAGCTTGCCAAGAAAGCATCTTTCCTAAATTCCCACTCAGCCACAGTGTGTTACATAGAATATTCAAAGACCACGACTTAGTGAATGTCTTTCTTCCATGCGTGGACAAATCGAAACTTTGGCTACAATCAATTTACAGGAGAAAGTTCCAACACATTTTAGCACAAAGCTAAAAAAGCTTTCCAAGTAGCCATTCTGTATTTATTCTGAGCTGGCCTTTATTAAATCACTGGTGAAAAATACGAAGATTCGTCTCAGCTGTAGTTTCATCATCTTAAAACAGCAGAGGCATTTATCTTATGAAATTGCAGAAGTCGAGCGCTGTGCAGACTGATGGCTCGGAGGTGCTCTTGGCATTGGTATCTGATTGTCTCGCCTAAGGTGTTTATGACGCATTCAGTTGCTAATAGCTTGTGCTGTTCATTTTTTACAGAATTTGTGGGTTAAGCATTATGCTTAGAATATCTAAAATATTTCTTCCCTTCCTTTAAAAAATGGTATCAACTATTTAATGCAAAATGCAAAAAGTGCTAACTTGCATGTATTTGATTCTCTGCCACTTTTTTTTCCTCCTTCAGAGCCATCAACTCTTGCCTTGGTGTTTCAGAGCCTCGCTTATTCCCACCAAGTATTTTCTTCATTAAGTCAAAACTAATAACTTAACAACATTTGGATATTGAGGGGGAAAGCTGAGTGTTTGCTTGTCTTCGGATAAAGACTTAAAAAAGAGATGGAACAGCAATCCCAAGACACTGCATGAAAATAGAGGCTAATCTTGCCCACTTTGGGGGCAGGGATCTTCTAAATGCAATAGTTTAGTCAATAGTCAGATGCCCAATGTAGCAAATGCTAGTGTTTAAAAAAAAAGTCCCATGATGACACTGACTTGGTTCTCAAAAGATAAATTTGTGCCTCTTGAGAAAACCATTTATTTGATTAAACATGACGCTAAGGTGATTCCCCCACAGAGCACCGATATCTTGCTCTCTGGCAACATTGCTGCAGTGGGCAAAAGAAGGAGAAAGGCTGGGCTTTAAAAACTCCAAGTTAAAGTAAAAGCAAGGTAGAGACTGAAAATTCCACTCGTGGGGCAATATGCTTGGAAGGGAACTCGATTGAAGAAGTCAAGGAAAGGAATTGGCTCTATGATAAATGGGTAGAGGGTCAAAAGCCAAGACACACAATTTAGCTAAGAAAAATTTCTTAGCTTTGGTTCTCCAAACTAACTCTTGGAGAGAATGAGGTGTCCACAAAGGACGTTGTGTCCAGTATATTTATGGGACAGAAGTCATGGGAGCTTTTGGGAAACTCACTGGAAAGTCCCACCGGATGTCTGTGACAGTGACATCCTGAGAAGGACCAGACAGGCCTGTGTTCACCCAGCAGGGAAGGAGGGATTGCCCCTTCCCAAGCAGCCACCTTCCAAATCTCTTTAGTGGACTTACAGTTCCATGTTTAAAGGAGAACAAGCTTGACATCAGATTATTTACGTATTTTCAACTTCCCTAAATATAATCCATTGGATTTTAAAAAGAAGAGGACCCTCTTGGCTTATACCCCCACTTGTGGCAAGAGGACAAGCTGATAGCAATGTCTCATGCCAAAGGTATCTATCTACTCATTTAGAGGCCACCACACACAACAAAAACATATTAGACAGATGGATAGCCCATAAGATCATGTACCTCCCTTGGATAACAGATGAATGAGTACACTTTGGTCAAAGCCAGAGAGATGGAAGCTACAGCCTGAGAATCCCATTTCCTAAGACTAAAGTCTCCATGTAACTCGTCTTGGACGAAGAAGTAAGTAAGAGCAATGCAGGGAGCGCTCTGCGGTCCTGGACCATGGAAGTGTGGGGCACAGCTGACTGGGTAGACTCAGGCAGAGTGATGCCTGTTGCTAAACTAGATCCTGCACATGGAAAAAAGTGGGCCAACTGAGGCCTGTGGTGAGCGATCGGAAGGGGGCTATGAGGAAAGTACTTAATACAGCTTCTTAAATAAAGTAAAACCTACAAGTATAGCTATCGTTATCAACTAGATAACAATAGCAACTAATGTTGTTCAGGCGAGGCAAGGCTCTCTGTCTACGCTTTCCTTTTAAAAATTAGATTTGCTGATTTGCTGACCCAGTCGAAGTCTGCAAGCATTCTGTGATGAGATCACAGATCCACTGTACACCACAGGTGCAAAGTGCCCTTTCAGTCTACCCAAGATGCCTCACCAAGACCAGGCTCTGTCCCTGAAAGGGTCTGCAGCTTCTGAGCCACTTTCAGAAAGGCCACCCATTCTGTGAGCCAGGACCTGGGCATCTCTGTGGCTCAGCCAGCTCAGAATAAAAAGCAGGATGGAGCACATTTGGGGACTTTGGTGGAGATGAGCTGACAATCCTAGAAAGAGAGCCAGCACGGGGAGGGCTAGCCCAGTGCACATACTTTAGGAAAAAATTCTGGCAGAGGAAATGAACACAGCTTTTATTTTCGTAATGAACACCACCTTTTTCTTTTAAAACAACAAATTATATCCATACATACAGCATGCATAGGAAATAAAGATGTATCCTTGCATCCTTTTTAATAAGAACGTAAAGCAAAGAGGTGTAGTTTTATACAGGATGTTGAGAAATATTGTATATAATTTATATAATCAACCAATATCCACTATACCCAGGGGGAAAATGTTGCTTTCAATTAAACTTGATTTTAACACAGTAAGTACCTACTTTCCTACCATATGTGTGTCTGTGGCACTACTCTCTGTGACAGCTGATTTTTTGTTTTTGTTTTTTTTTCTTTAACAGACTTAGGACAAAACCAGCATCTCAAAGCAAACAATGAGTTCCAAAAACTTACTTTCATAGTGCTGCCTTAATCACTGTTAAAATTTGAAGGAAAAGACACTGGCTTGAATACCCTTTACAGATTTCAACACATGGTTGGAGATGACACTTGGCATCCATGTCTTTGCATTGGTGGTCAGTGCTAAAGACCTTTCAGGCCATTTGTCATTTGTAGTAACCGTCTGGTTAAACAGAGAAAAGGAATTTAGGTTTTCTGGGCTCACAGGCGGTCATCTAAACACTTTGTACTGAGGCACTCAACTTAATCTTCACGACGTCCTCTGGAGATGTTGCTTCCGGTTCATCAAAAAGTGTCTTGCTTACACTTCCCAGATGGGGCTCTAAGCCAAGGCCCTGGGTTCGAGTTACAGCTTTGTAACTAACAATAGGTGATCCTGGCAAATTATTTAAACTCTTGTGCTTTTCCCCCACAAGATAAATAAGAGACAAGAAGCATATAACTTCTACTGTCATTTGCAATTCCAGATAGTAATTGATTTCATAGACGAACATAAAAGGCTAAAACTGAAAAGCTGAGTGTTTATTTTTCCAGCTAAACCATGGCTTGTATCGTAGGCTGAGTGTCTTTTCTGTGTGAAATGTTTTGCTCCAATAAGTTAGGGAGTACTTGCAAGCAAATCTGCTAGGAAAGAGTGAGAATAAAAAATTAACATAAAGAAAAATGCCTCGAAAAGACTTTTGGGATCAACCTGGTATTATCACATGCGTGTCCAGTTACCTCAAGGGGTGTCAAGAGAATTTCAAAATCAAATGAATTATTCACATTTAAAAGCAGGGAGAAAAAAGTCATTTTTCTTCCTAAGATGGAACCTGAAAGGAAATTACCTGTTCCTCATTTATTAAAATTGTTTCTCGTATGGCTAAAGTCTTCTATTTTCACTTTTCAAAGTATTTTTCACTCATGTTATTAAAAAATAAGGTTGTTATGTCTATAATGGCCTAGGAAGAAAATTATATCCAAGAAGCTTTATAGCTTTTAAAGTATGTCATCCTAGCCTACACCACACCCTAGTAGTGAGGACAATGATTTACTCATAAAGATTGATAGCTGGCATTTGTGTGGAAGTAATTCAGCTATTGCATGAGAATTAAAATAAAATTATCTTCTCACCAAAGAAGTTAGTGATCACCCCGGGCTAAGGCTGAGGTAGAGTTCAGAGAAATCTGGGTTCTGAGGATCTTTATTTCTCTGTGAAATTAGTAACTTCCTTGCACATTAAGTAAGTTACATGCAACCTATTTTCAAAACATAGCCTAGCCCAGCCAGTTCTAAAAATAGTTTTTCTCTGTAAAAAAAAAAAAATCAGCTCATTTTGACAACTTTTGGCTTTTGTTATTATTAAAAAAAAAAAAACCTGAAGTTCTAATCACCTTTTTGAACCAGCAAAATGCCCAGGGACTGTGTCCTTTAGTTGCAGCTGACACTGGGACTGGACAGAGAAGAGACAACAGAAGAAGGTATGGGTGTGTGTGTGTGTGTGTGTGTGTGTGTGTGTGTGTACGGGGTGTATGTGTGCATGTGTGAAGTGAACAAGCAAGCCAGTAAGAGATAGGGAGTGTGTGTGTGTGTGTGTGTGTGTGTGCATGTAGGGTTTGTGATGGAGACAGGTAGAACAAAAGACAGCAAGGGCCCACAAATAATCTCTCTTTGCCTCATTTCTTTCTTAAACTCTGAGTCCATTTCAGAAAGAGGAAGTGACTTTGAGTGTTTCATCTCAGTCTTTAACACAGCTTCAAACTTGCCAGCACACACTAGGGGTTGATTTTATACTGCTAATCACCATTCTAGCCATCTGTTCATAGTTCCCCAAACTGTGTTTGGACCTAACTAGTTAATAGGTATCCATACATATATATCATGTGACTATACACACATGTGATAAATGATATTCAAATGGAGAATCTGTATAGAGGGAAAATGTATGTACATGTGCTCAATACATTATGCATGCAAAGGAGGGTCCATTTATTCTGAATTATCAAAATCGGGAAATGGAAGGGATAACTATGCATATTGCATAGAGTTCATAAATACCAACTGCGGTAGTCATTGCTTATTTCTAGACAACTCTTTAATCAATACAGATATGCTATATACTTTAAATGCACAATTTCATCGTTTTTCCGTGATAATCATTGATTATGGTCATGAAAGTCTTTTTCAAATCCAGAAAAATACAACAAAGGGGGAGAAAAAGCGTATGTATATATGGAGAGTTTAATAGAAGCTACTCAAGAGTCTGGTGTGATTGTTCTTAGTCTGTATACTTAGATTTAATAATTACAATCTTGATCTATGAAATGTTCTTTTATATTTTCACTACACATAAAACAAAATCCTCTTTTTTATTACAAAAAATCTGTAAACTCAGTTTTAAATGCCTATAAATTACGATGTTGAATGAAGTATCATAATGTACATGGTTATTTTCCCACTGTTGGATATCATTTGTATCCAGTATTTGGCCATGCACGTTTTTGCTGCCAACTCTTTTATTTTTAATTTTTTTATTTTAGGGACTGTGTTTTACAAAGCTGTTATTGATAAGATTTCATACGTAAAACATTCTAACACCACACCCTCCACCAGAGTCCTCTTCCCTCTACCATTTTCCAGTGCTCCCTTTCATCCCCTACCCCAAACCCCCACACCTGTAGTAAGCTTCCTATTGAAGAAAAGTTCTCAGTTTTTGTCTCCTTTGGGAATGTGCCATTTCCTACTATGCCTTTTCATATGAGAGAGTCTATTCTGTGTCTGTTCCTCTCCCTCTTCCTAACTTCACTCAGCATCTACAACATTAACACCATTAATGTCACTCCAGATCCACATACACAGTAACAAATTGCATGATTTCATCTTTTCTTAATGTTAAGTAGTTTTTCATTGTATAGCACAGTGGTAGGGCGTTTGCCTTGCACACAGTTGGCCCAGCTGAGCCGGGTTCGATTCTTCCGCCCCTCTCGGAGATCCCGGCAAGCTACCGAGAGTATCTCACCCGAATGGCAAAGCCTGGCAAGCTTCCCCGTGATGTATTCAATATGCCAAAAACAGTAACAACAAGTCTCAAAAATGGAGACGTTTCTGGGCCCGCTTGAGCAAATCGATGAACAACGGGAAGACTGTGACCATGTGTACACACACACACACACACTCACACACAGAGTCATCTGTTCTTGGAGAGTTGGGTTGATTTCAGGTTTGACTATTGTATATAGTACCACAATGAACACTGGGGTTCAAAGTCTTTCCTAAATTAGAGTTTTGGGACCCTTGAGGTAGATGCTAAGAAGCAGAGTTGCTGGATCATATGGAAGTTCCAATGCTAGCTTTTTGAGAAATATTCATATTGTTTTCACAAAAGGATGAACTCATCAATATTCCCATCAACAGTGAACAGGGACCTCTTTTCTCCCCACATACATGCTAAGCCTGAATTTTTATTTTAGTTCTTGATAGGGGAGGATCTTCAGAGTCCCATAACTTTGATTGATAACTGAGGCTCTGGGCCTGCACACAGCTTCCTTGGGCTTCAGTCTTTAGTCTATGAAACGACTGTAACTTCTCCCATGTAGGGCTGTTGTGAACACCCAGAGAATGAGCACAGAGTTGGTACCAGTGAATTGACTCAAGAAAGTACTCCAGATGGCAGGGGCAATAGTACAGAGTGGAGGACTCTCGCCCTTCATGTGGTCAACCAGGGTTCGGTCCTGAGCACTTCAAATGATTCCCTAGCCCTCCACCTCACCCCAGGACTGATCCTGAGTGCAGAGCCAGGAATAGCCCTGAGCACTGCCAGGTGTGGCCCAACAACAACAAAAACAACAAAACAAGTACTTTGTCCATGCCAGCAGCTGTGAGGCTTTTTCCCGTGTCCTCTGTGCCCATCATCTATCCCTCTGTCCTTTATGTCTTAGAACCTTTGAAGAGGAATTTTTTTTCATTCTGAGAGGAGGCACATCCTAAAGTGCTCAGGGTCTACTCTAACTCTTTGTTTTCTGGTAACTTCCAGGGGCTCTCAGGGGACAAGATGGCTTTTAGGATTGAAGTTAAGGCTCCTTCATGCAAGATATGTACTTAGCCCATTGAGCAATCTCTCCAGTCCTAAAGAGCTCCCTTTCTTGTATGTATCTGGATTATTTCTTCCCTTTCTTGTCTGTTCTTGGCTCTTACTGCAAGGGCCAAATAATCAGATTTCCCCAATACTCTACTCTTTGTACTATGGGGTTATACTTAGTTACATATGGTAACTGGACTCTTCCTTCCTTCCACTCTTTTGAACTTTTGTAAGGCAGTAGAGAATCAATTACTAGTAACTATTTCTAGTTCTATACCGCCCCAAAAGGTAGCAGGTCTGAGCTCATGCTTTTTTTTTTTAATGAGCGTCCATTGCCCATTGGTAGAGACAGAACATAGAGAATGTGCCACACAAGGAAGATGAAAATTCCTTTCACAAATGATGAAATTTTCTTTTCATCATTTCTCAAGTCAAGTTTCCTGTCTTCACTACTACATATGTAGACTGGGAAAAGGGAGTGGACATGGTTAACTGATTGAGAAACTGGGTGCTTCCGTACCCATGGGGGAAGGAAGGAGGACCTCCCAGTAAACTCTCCTGGTGCAGAGATGCAGAGAGACTTGTGATAACAAGGCAAGCACTTGCCTAGTGCAGTGCAGCCATCTTGGCAAGGGAAGGATACAGAGCCTGGAGAGGGAGGTTGCAGATCTCCCCCAAGAACCCTTAGCTAGCTGAGCCCAACCCACCTACAACTCACTCACGAATCCACCTTCATAGTTTCGGATTTTATCTATGCAGCTTCTGTCTTTTTATTTGCTTACCGCAGACTTACATTTTTAGTGTATGTGACTGTACGTTTAGTTTTAATTCTTAATTATATCTTCTCCATTTCTGCATTTGTTTTCTTCTACCTACTTTCTCTGGAGTTGTTTGTGTGCAAACATTTTCAATTTTGTTAGTCTGGATTCCTTCACTGAGTTCTTGTCATTAATAAAACTTGAAGAAAGAAACCAGAGATTTTTGTATAGTATTTTTCCTGGACCTGGCATTTAGTAACCTAAATATCGTATGGCAATACGATAGGCATGCCAATAGCCCTATGATATAGACACCATTCTCGTTTCTACTTTTAAATGACTAAGTACGGTAGAGATGTTAAGGAAGTTGGCAGCATTCTGCAGCCAGCAAAGGGCAGAATCCAGGTTTGAACTCCCAAGCACTTTGCCTTGAGAGATTACCCAAAACTCATTTCATACAGTGCCATCCCATATGGGTAACAGCCTACAGTTGGATGATAATTGTCACTGTAGGTGAACAGTGTGCCTGACTTTTGTGATGTTTGTTTTTGTTGCTGTTGTTTTGCTTTTTCGTCTCAGGGCCACACCTGATGACACTCAGTTTACTCCCAGCTCCGCACTCAGGGATCGCTTCTGGCAGACTCAGGGGACAGTGGGTAGTGTGGAGACTAAACCCAGGTCAGCTGCATGCAAATATATTTGTAATGTAAATTTAGAAATAGTCTTCTGTATGGATATTCAAAAATTCCCTGAAATATAATTATAGAAATTAAATTTAAAATATAGTAAAATTTTTACTGGAAAAAAATAGAGAAACTTTAAGCCCACCACCCCAGAAAACTACTCTTGGCACAGAAGGGAAAATGTAAATAATATATGTGCAGGTTTAGGAAATTCTAAGGGTGGAGACAGAGAGAAATGGAAAGCAATCTACCCTCACTTTTCTGACTGAGTGTTCATACCATCAACAGTCACTGTTCTTACAAAACTATATGGGTTTACCAGTCTCTGAATAAATTCTCCCCCTCTCCTCTGTGTGTATCTCTCTCATATAGATGGATTGAAATATACGACAGCAATCTCTTGTTATAGTTCTAATGAATAAATATGAGAGTTAATAAAATTTTTAAATTAATGTAACTGCTATAGATCTATGAAACATATACTATACAAAAATGTACAAAAACCATTTGTATAGTTTCCACAAGAGACTATAATACCCACATATCTTCACTTGATATTCAGCACACATCTAGTTCCTCATTTTTCCACTTTTAACATATTTGTTCATCATTTCATACATAATGAAAGTTTTAATCTGTCCCTATTGATAGATTTTTTAAAAATTTTTATTAGTGAAACACCATGAGGTATGGTTGTAGATTTACAAATTTTTGTGCTTGGGTTTCAATTATACAATGACCAAACACCCATCCCTCCACCAGTGCCCATTTTCCACCACCACAGGTCCCAGTATCCCTCCTAACACCCATCCCCCAACCCCACCCTGCCTCTATGGCAGGGCATTCCTTTTTGTTCTCTCTCTCCTTTTTGGGTGTTGTGGTTTGCAAAAGAGGAATTGAGTGGCAATCATGTTTGGTCTATAGTCTACTTTCAGCAAGCTTCTCCCATCCTGGGAGGATCCTCCAAACACCCTTTATTTGGTGTTCCTTTCTCTATCTGAGTTCCCTTTTCTCCTAAAATGTGTGGCTGGCCTCCAAGCCATGGAGCAAAACTCCTGGTACTAATCTCAGCCACTCTTGGGTGTTAGTCTCCTATTTTGTTACTTTTTGTTCCCCAGATGAATGCAATCTTTCTATGTCTATTCTTCTCTTTCTGACTCATTTCACTTAGCATGATACTTTCCATGTAGTACCACTTGTATGTAAATTTCATGACTTTATCTTTTCTAACAGCTACATAGTACTCCATTGTGTAGATGTACCAAAGTTTCTTTAACCAGTCATCTGTTCTTGAGCACTCAGGTTTTTTCCAGATTCTGGCTATTATAAAGAGTGCTGCGTGGCGGAGAAGACCAGCACAGCTTGGGGGACGAAGAGGAAGAGCTTGATAGATGTTTTGTCCCCTACCACCCCAAATTATGAACAATACTATGGAATAGAAAATGATCTTGTCCATTTGACTTGGCAGATGTTTACAAAATAGACATATGTTCAAAAGATAAATTCCTATAAGTGATTTTAGCAGACAAAGTGATAAAGTTTTTTTTTTGGGTTCCAGCATAATTTACCAAATTATCCTCTACAAAGGTTACCCCACTGTAAATGTCCATGAATGGTGGGGGGGGGGGGGCAAATTCCATTCCTCGACACAATTGTCAGCTCCAGATGTCATGAAATCCTTTCATTTTGTCCATCTGGTAATTTATAAAATTTTCTATTAAGTTAATAAAAGACTGTCTAATGAGAAATTAAGAAATGTTTATTTTTTCTTTTAGGTTCCTATTTATGATTCATACATTCGTATGGGTTTGTTACCCTTTATAATTGGCTTTATGAGATTTCATTCATTAAAACTATCCCTTTATGTTGTGTGTAACAAGTGTTTTCCTGGGGGACTGAAGATGTGACTAGGCAGTGGAGCATTTGCCTGGCATGTGTGAGACTCTGGGTTTGATTCTCAGCACTGCAATAAATAAACAATTGCTGGAGCGATAGCACAGCGGGTAGGGCGTTCGCCTTACACGCAGCCAACATGGCCGACCCAAGTTCGATTCCTCCGCCCCTCTCGGAGAGCCCGACAAGCTACCGAGAGTATTCGATATGCCAGACACAGTAACAACAAAGTCTCCAATGGAGACGTTACTGGGCCCGCTCGAGCAAATCGACGATCAACAGGAGGGCCTTTACTTTACTTTACTTTTACTTGTTTTTTTTAATTTTTAGAACAAATGGAACCTATGAAAGTGTCCAGTTTTACAAGGCTTTCCCGTAGCTTTGGCAGGAGCTATGGCTTCTGGAGAAGGCATGGAGAATCTGCCACAATACGATTTTTGTGGAGTGATAGCACAGCAGGTAGGGTGTTTGCTTTGCACACGGCTGACCTGGGTTTGATTCCTCTTTCTCTCTCTGAGAGCCCAGCATGCTACTGAGAGTATCCCACCCGCACATCAGAGCCTGGCAAGCTCCCCGTGACGTATTCGATATGCCAGACACAGTAACAACAAAGTCTCCAATGGAAACGTTACTGGGCCCGCTCGAGCAAATCAACGATCAACGGGAGGGCCTTTACCTTTACCTTTACCTTAATTTCATCAGCTCTTTGTCTTTTGACTTTATGCATATAGTTTTGCTCATAGATCATTTAAGATTCTAAATAATCAAAATTGGTATTCTCTTCATTTACAATTTTTGAGTTATGTGTCTGCTTCATAAAAGCTTACTTTTCCTATTTTCTGAAAGGTGAACTTTGTGGATTCACATATATAAATTCTTTATTCGACCTAGTACTGTTTGATTTTGCTTTTGACTTTTTGGGTTTGCTGTTGTTTGGGGGCTACACCCAGTTGTTTTCAGGACATACTCCTGGCTCTGTGCTCAGGGATCACTATATGTGGTCCCAGAGATCTAACTGGTTTTAGTCACGTGCAAGGCAAACACCTTACTTTTGTCCTATTTCTCCAGCATCTGTGTCTTTCCTTTTTTTTTTTTTTTTTTTTTTTTTTTTTTTTTTGCTTTTTGGGTCATACCCTGCGATGGATAGGGGTTACTCCTAAGTTTGCTCTCAGGAATTACTGCTGGTGGTGCTCAGGAGACCATATGGGATGCTGGGAATCGAACCTGAGTGGGCTGTGTGCAAGGCAAACACCTTATCTGCTGTGCTATTGCTACAGCCCTCTTTGTATCTTTTCTTAAAGGAATAATCCAGTTTATCCTTTTCAAACAATTCTCCTAAAGCAATCTTTTGAAGACTTCCAAAGCAGTGTCCAGGGGGCCACAGAGGCCTCTCCCAGAGATACTCAGTCCAGAGTACTAAGTCTAGTGATGCAGTGGGGCAGAGGCTACTAGGGCCATCAGTGGGGCTCTATGACTACCCTGGGCAATGTTATGGAGGTCATACAGTGCAGGGTATGAGCTGGGGTCCTTACTCATACAAGGCATGCAGTCCTTATCCCTGAGATATCTCAAGATCCAGACCTCCAAAACCATTTGAAACATAATAATCTCTCTAGCTGATTTTAAATGACATTTTATTTTGTATTTTGTACCCATGTATATTTGTGTCTTTTTCTCCATTCTATTCTATTTGTTCCCCTCCTTTTAATCCTAAATTGTGTTGTTTATGTCACATTTATAACATTATTATCGCATTTCAGTATCTGGTAAAAACAAAACTTTTTTCAATATCATCTTCAAAAAATTCTTGTTTTTATTTTTCAAGATGAATTTTACCAGAAACCCTTCTTGATATTTTAATTAAAATGTATATAAGAGGGCAGGAGTCACAGTTTAAAGGGTAGGGTGCTTTCCTTGTGCATGGCCTTCCCTGGCTCAATCTCTGGCAACCAGGAGTGCAAAGCCAAGACTGAGCCTTGAGCACTTCTAGGTATGCCAAAAGAGGAGGAGAGGAGGAGAAGGAAAAGGAGCAGGAGGAAGAGGAGGAGGAAAAGGATAAAGAGGAAGAGGAGGAGGAGGAGGAGGAGGAGGAGAAGGAGGAAGGGGAGGAGGAGGAGTTGGAGGGGAGGAAGAAGAAGAAGAAGAAGAAGAAGAAGAAGAAGAAGAAGAAGAAGAAGAAGAAGAAGAAGAAGAAGAAGAAGAAGAAGGAGGAGGAGGAGGAGGAGGAGGAGGAGGAGGAGGAGGAGGAGGAGGAGGAGGAGGAGGAGGAGGAGGAGGAGGAGAAGGAGAAGAAGAAGAAGAAGAAGAAGAAGAAGAAGGAGGAGGAGGAGGAGGAGGAGGAGGAGGAGGAGGAGGAGAAGGAGAAGAAGAAGAAGAAGAAGAAGAAGAAGAAGAAGAAGAAGAAGAAGAAGAAGAAGAAGAAGAAGAAGAAGAAGAAGAAGAAGAAGAAGAAGAAGAAGAAGAAGAAGAAGAAGAAGAAGAAGAAGAAGAAGAAGAAGAAGAAGAAGAAGAAGACTGTAATAAGATACTAATTTTGAAAACTATTTGGTAGTTACAAAAGATTGAAGCTTAGTATCTAGAGCTCAATGAGCCTATTATTGTCACACTATTTTAAAACTTTTACTTTTAATGTTTTCTTCATTCAAGATCTATGAAGATGCTAAATTAAGTTCACATATAGATATTATATTTTAGTTACCTTTAGCAATGGAATCTTAATTCTCTTTATCTTCTGATTCTTCTCTATAAAAGATGTGGATTTTTTACATTCACTAAACTGAATTTTTCTTCAACTTTAAATCTTTTAAAATTATGTTATGTATTCTGGACCTGTATATTGTCTGATAACAAATTTTCTCTCTAAATAGTTATTTCATCTATTTATTTTTTCCAAGTTTATGGTTTTTACTTATAGTAAAATATTAAATGAAATCACAATTACTCTCACTGCTTCACTCCTAAATTGAAAAAAAAAATTTTTATCAATCATTGCCAATTATGATTCACACAAATACAGACGAATTTATTACATTTTATTTAGGACTTGTGTAAAAGTTATATTTACAAGTAGGAATAAATATTACTGCTGCATTTTTTCTTTATATTAAAAGTTGTTTACTCAGTAGTAGCTTCTCAGCACCACTGTGTGTGACCCCCAAAACACTAAAATAAAAACAAATTTGTTTATATGCTCCTGATTTTAACTATGTATTTATTTTCATTTAAAAAATAAATATTTATTTGATGCAATTCTTTTTCAGACTGTGTTGCATTTATCCGTTTTCTGACATAATAATGTGGTATATATGCCTTTAGAAGACGTTTCCATCTTGAAATCCCTCTTGCAAAACCTAATTGATGAAGCATATTGTTATTGTACTGTGGTTGTTCCAAATACTTTCTACATTTATTTAGTTGTAAATAAATGGAATAAGATCCTGACATTTATTTAGTTACTTGTTAACATTTTATGGAATCACATTTGTATGTATATTCAAATTCATAAAAATTCACATCAGTGGTTTGTGCCATGTGAATATTTTGTGAGTTTATAGAATGGGTTGATGTCACTTTGGGAGCCTCTTTTATTGTTTGTTTACTCCTGTCCCCATTTGCTGCCTTTGAAATTCTCAAGTACCTCCGAATTACACTGACTCCTCTTCCCCTATATTGCAGCAGGCTTTGTACTGAGAGAGCACATGGTGCTTGTTCAAAGCGTTGAGTTGATGGAGTCAGGGAGAGAGCTCAAAGGGTTGAGCACATGCTTTCAATGTGAGAGAACTTTATTCCTCCCCATCGCAGGGAGTTACTTACTCATCAGTATAGGACTGGGAGTAGCCCTTGAGCATTACCAAGTATGGCTCAAAAAACAAAAGGAAAAGAGGACTGAGTTGCCTTGTGAAATAGCATCTTAGTCCAAGTCTGTTACAAATATCGTATGGGACATGCGGATACTAAACTAATTATTTCTGGTTTTTCTAAAATTCATATCTGGACAAGGGGCCATACTTTTGTTTGCTATATCTGGCAACTCTAGTTTTTGGGCAAAAGAAAGAAAGAATGTCGATACCACCCCCCCCCCCAAAGGACAATAACTGCTACCATGATCACACTTTCTTCCCAAGGTACTGTGAAGAGGCCTGCCCCCCTAGGATTCTCTGGGGATGGAGTGGAGCTGTTTGTGGAAATTTCACCAGCCTCTTGGATATGTGCTAGAGGCTTGTCTCTTGGCTTGCATGTTTGCCTGGCTTTGGAATGCTGCTAGCATAAAAGGAGGGAGAAAAAAAAGAGTAGATCATGCTGGGTTTATAGCAATGACTAATGCAATAAAATAGAAAAACAAGTAAATGGGCATGTTTAGTGAATGAAAGTAGTGATTTTTTTTTAAATTTCTTTCCCCTTTGGCACTTGGCTGAGACTTGCAGAATACAGTTTCTCAGCTTTGTCACGCTCAGTGGAAACAATAGCAGAGCAACAAAGACTTAAGTGTAGCGTGTAGACATCAAGTCATCCTTAATTAGGATCCATAAACCATTTTCCCATTTGCTG
The DNA here is from genome assembly GCF_029834395.1 of Sorex fumeus. Classification (NCBI taxonomy): domain Eukaryota; kingdom Metazoa; phylum Chordata; class Mammalia; order Eulipotyphla; family Soricidae; genus Sorex; species Sorex fumeus. The sequence goes on along the minus strand of NW_026606092.1, from coordinate 39,025,788 downwards.
GGTGAGCCTGGTGGAGGCCCTGGCTAGTGGCCATCCTCTCCTCACAACCCTGGAGCCTGTTTGAAAAGGGGAGGGGGCTCATTCTGTGTTGGGTGGGAATTTTCACCAGAGGTGATTTCCCAAACAAGAAAAAGAAATGGGGGAATCCCAAGGATGGGAAAGAAGAAGCAATGCCAAAGTTTCAGGGACGTTTGGCTGGGGACATCGACATACCATCATTCCTCACTTTGTTTGCTTTTAGCCAGAAAGCTCCATGTCTGCTTAACCCTTTATAATGTGTCTTCTTCACTCTGGGCTTCATTACTTGGCATGATATGACCTCCCACTCTCTTCCTAATAAAGCTCCCTAAAGACCAGGACGGTCACTTCTCGGCCTTTTGGCTAAGATCAAGTGCAGTGCCTAAAGCCAAGAGACACCAAGGTCCAGCTCTAGATCTTTGATGTGCTCTGGATTCTGCTTTCAGGTTGTTCTCAGCAATCAGTGACTCTACAAGGACCTTCTCCTTTGAGAGATATCCCCTGAACCCATTCCCCTCTAGAAGCAATGCTATGATATGGCTTGGCAGATGGTTTACTGTCCTACAACTCCAACTCTCAGTACTCACTTCGTATTGTAATTGCCTTGATTCTACTTCTCAACTATACAAATATCATGTCAAATGCAAGGAGCATACCTGTTTTATGTCCTACCCCTGGATCTGATCCCTGGCATTGTAGGACCTCCATTGATAATTTTGGAAGCTTAAGGAATATTAGCTTGGGTTTTTCCCAGAAGACAATGAAGAAAGCATTGATTCATGAATGACACACATCCCTAAACATAGTGAACCAGTCTAAATGATGATCATCTCATTCCACATCCCTTTGACTCAGAGTGACTGCCTAGAGTGCTCAGATTATAATCTACTCCAATATGAAACACCTAAGAGTGATGCTAAAATAACTGTAAAGTCTGTATAATACACCATTACATCCAACAATCTATAAGAAAATATTTATGGAGAGAGTCAGATATTTTCAATGGCAGGCTCTGGTATGGGGGGTGGTGGTGAGGAGGGAGGGAAGGATCTCATGATCTTTTCAACTCTGCACTGTATGACTTTGGGCACTTTAAAGAAAACTCATTGGACCTGAATTTTCTAATAAATAAAGTGGGAATAGCAATAAGAAATGAAATACAAGTTTCAAGTGAGATGGGGCTTAAAGAGCACTTTATACAATCACATTGGTCATAACTCAATAAATGGGAACATATATCATTAGTCTACACAATGACTAACTTCAGCATGTTTTCCACCCCTTAGATATTTCATATCACACAATAAAAATATTGGCATTTTTACACTTTCTTTTTTCTGGAATATTTTTGAAATCATGGGACATCATACATATTCATGAACCATATTATTTGTGACAGTGAAGGATGATTTTGAAGACTCACTCCTCTGGATCCTATGAATTCATGAGAACAGACTAGTCTGTTTCAGAGGGTCAAAATAAGACACTGCACATTGGAAGGGATGTTACCAGTAGCCAGGTACAAGTTTCCACAGGTTCTGTATGCCTCATCTTTGCTCATACACTGTATTTCCTGTTTCAGGAGGTGGGTCAAAGGATGAAGGCAGGGAAATTTGGTTTTCTAGGGAAGATCCAAAAGGATGTACCTTCCAGCCCTACCATCAAGATATGAATTTTCTTTATAGTTTTATGTTTCCTTCTCATATTGTAAAAGAAAGACCACTATTCTTTTTATCTCTTTGGGGAGCAAAAAGCTCTGTATACATAGGGGGAACTTTCAGTGTCTCCGCCATACCTATGTACAGCAGTCTGGATGTGGGCCTATGATGTTTCTACCCTGAAATCTCTTAAAGGAGATTCTCTCTGATTGCCTAGGGCTACAGGCATCTCCTCTGAGGTATAAATACAAAGTATTGTTTTCAAAAGACCCAGTTGAGAAAAGCTCCGCTGCAAAATTATGATGTTTCCTCAAAGTTCCATTTTGGAATCTTCCTACTCCTCGAACTCCTTCCCCTCTGCCTTAACGCAGAAGCCTTTCCCCAGTCTGTTACAAATAAAAAGTGCCTCCCCACCATCTCCTAGAACCCCAGAGCATGTCCATGGGTCGTAGAGACACTTGCTCTGAATACCTTCCTCTTATACTCACTTTTTTTTTGGTAACGTAGGAGTACTACTATTTATTCAGCCATAGGTCAAGATGATTGAATTAGGCATGAACTCCACAATTATTTTTTAAATAATTTTTTCTTAATTGGATATCCATGAGATAGACCATTACAAAACAGTTCATAATTGGGTTTCAGTCATACAATGACCTAGCACCCACCCCTCCACCAGTGTATATTTCGCACCACCAATGTCCCCCATTTTCCTACCACCATCCACCATCCCTCCACCACCCACCCCCTTTCCTTCTTGCTCTCTGTTTTCCTTTTTGTGCGGTATGGTTTGCAATAATAAAGGAGATGTCATGGTGTTTGTTCCAAGCATTCAGTATTTTTATCGGAACGGTAAGGCTGGAGTAGCTTTTTCAATTGGGTGGCAGCTTTTGCGGTTCATACTCCTTTTTATGCTACCCATATCAGGCTTAAATTCACCTCTTCCAACGTATTAAGCCAATAGATTTCTTTAAAAAAAATTCAAGGCAGTAGAGAAACAGCACTTGCCTCGAATGACGCTGCCAGATTAAATCCTGGGAACCACATCTGGCCCGCCCCCACAACCATCTTGGCCCCACCAGCGGTCACTACCAGAGGTCACTCCTGAGTACAGAGACAGAAAAGGCCTGAGCACTGCCAGGTGTGGCCAAAACACAAGAATAGTCCAATGTTTGACATTTGACTATAGAATAGTAAATAAAGCATTTTTGTCTATAATAAAACGTTCTTCCCAAAATAGAGAAATGATCTACATTTTATACTAATAGAAGTATTAGGAAGATACTTTTAAAAATCCAAGGTGGGAGGTTCCTGAATGGATGTTACCAAGAATCTGTCTACCAATGTGCTGAGGAGACATTTTCTGATCATAATGTTATGATTAAGAAATGCCTAACCCAATCCCTCAAATACCAAAAATTACAGAAAAATGCCTAACTGATGGAATATGAGTAGTTCAACGGCAAATATAATAATTCAAAATAGCTAGAACTATTACCAATTGTCCTAAAATGAAAAGAAATAAAATAAAAATGATTGAACTTAAAATAAACTGTAAAATGCAAGACAGTTATGAGGACCAGACTAAAGATCCAGTTACAGTTACAGCACAGAAAGATAAGGATATTTAATACCGTAGAATAAATCTAAAGTTGTGTTTACGGAAAAAATTACAGCCTTAATTGTACTTATTGAAAAATGACGCTGAGTTCAAGAAATTAAAAAATAATAAAGACATTAAAAACAGGAATTAGGGGTGTAAATAGTGATATAAGTAGAAGATAAGACTAGAAAATATTAACAAATCAACCAAGAGATCCAAAAGACAATTCAGCTGTCAGTGTGATTGCTTTGTGTGTAGCTGATCCAAGTTTGATTCCTGGCACCCATATGGTCCCCTGAACACTACCAGAGTGATCCCTGAGTACAGAACCAGGAATAAGCCCTGAGCACGAGCTACATGAGACTCCCAAAATACACACACACACACACACACACACACACACACACACACACACACACCAGCCAAATCAAAATTCTTATAGGTACACACAAGAAAGACGTTATTCATATTGAAAGTGAAGACAATCCTCTCAGTTAACTTTAATGCCTGTCAGCTAATGTTGAAGTAAAAGTTCTGGGTATAACATGCTGTTTGCCCCAAAGGAAAGAGAATTCGTGTCCTCCTTCTTCCTTACCCTTCCTTTTAAGAGAATCCACACTAAACTCTTCATAGTCTTCAAAGACAGCCATGACTTCATGGGCCTAAAAAAACTTTCCTTCTTCTGTTACCTCACCCACATACCAATTACAAAGACATACTGGGTATTTATCAGATCAAGCTTACATCTTTGGGAACCACATTGCCATGGTACAACTGGCAGCAAGTAATATATTCACTGTAGAGAGGACCATATTCCACTACTTGGGTAGTTGACTCAAAGTAGGCAAAGATATCTGCAACAGAAAGCTGTTTATACTATTTTTTTAGCAGAAATGACAGATGCATATTTGGCCAGAGAAAGATGAATTCAGAGATAAAGTATCAAGATGGGATGGAATTCCTACAAATTGGCATTAAGTATTCTATCAAAGCTGAGGGAATCAGTGAGGGAAGACACACTCATTAGCTAGCTAAGCAAAGAACAGTTTTTAATAAAAACCAAATGATGTGCTGATTTTTAAAGAAAGTGCTTAAAAGATTATGAATTTCTATGATTTGATACAATTTATCACAAACCGAAAAAGAAGATAGGTAGGGGTAACAAAGGAAAGAAAGAGGAAAGAAAAGGAGAGGAAAAGGAGAAACAAAGGGAGAAGGGAGAGCAAAGGAAAAGAAAAGAAAAGGAAAAAAGGAGAAATAAGGTAGAATTGGGGAAGAGGTAAGTTGCTAAGAAACAGTAGCAGCAACTCATTAAAAATCAGGAAAACAGAAGACTACATATCGTCATCCATACAACACATAAGGTATTGGTGATAGGTAAAAAGGAAAAGAATAACTGTGATAAGTTTCCTTAAGTTATTAAAGCATAAATAACAAACTGAAAAACTTTACACTTGTTATTACACAGCCTTTCATAAAACCATTACAATTAAAATAATGAATATACCCATCACACCTCAAAATTTTCATCATATCCTCTTTGTAATCTTTCTCATGTCTCATCGCATGATCCAACTCCTAGCCTTAGTCATTATTTATCTTCTGTCTTCCATTGTTTACTAGAATGAAATTCTTAGTATTTAACATAAATGGAATTATATGGTATCTACTCTTTGGGGTGTGATTCTTTCACTCAGCCTAGTGATTTTGAGATTCACTGCTGTATTACATGGGTTATAAGATGTAATATATCTTATACATTTTCTTTTCTTTTCTTTTCTTTTTTCTTTTTGCTTTTTGGGTCACACCTGGCGATGCACAGGGGTTACTCCTTGCTCTGCACTCAGGAATCACTCCTGGCGGTGCTTGGGGGACCATATGGGGTGCTGGGAATCAAACCCGGGTCGGCCGCGTGCAAGGCGAATGCCCTACCCACTGTGCTATCTCTCCAGCCCCTATTGTTGAGAAATATTCTATCATGTGGATATATCAAGATTGGTTTCTTCATTAACATTTTCATAGACATTTGTTTGTCTCCATTTTGGGGCATTATAGCAAAAGCTGCTTTGATATATATATTTCCTATAATCCCAATGGAAGTCCCAGTAAGTTTATTCTTTACAAAAATAGACAAGTTAATTCTAAATTTATGTGGAAAGTTCTATGACCCGAAACATCCAAAACAGCATTTTGTAAAAGAAAATTTGAAAAGTTTATCTGCATTTATGGTTTATTATGATACTACTGTAATCAAGAGGACATGGTTTTGACATAAAGAGTAAGCATGTAGATCAATGAAGTAGAAATATAAGTTCAGAAATGTGCCTCACTTTTATGGTAAATTGATTTTTTGACCAAAACAGGAAGGCTGTCTAGTGGGGGAAAAGTTGAACTTTCAGAAAAGTGTGCAGGAATAATTGGGCAGTCATGTACAAAAAGACTAAAACCTCCACTCTTACTTGACATCAAAAATTGAACCCTAGGCCTACATTGTCAGAGCTAATAATAAAATAGAGAAGGAAACAGAAGAAAACCTTAGTTTTGATTTTGGTAGAGATTTCTTAAATACGACATTAAAAATAACAATGCAAAGGAAATTATTTAATTAAATTTTTCTTATATTCAGAGCCACAAAAATTGAACAGGGAAACCACAAGCTAAGGGAAAAATGTCATTAAACATCCAAGAAATGGCTTAATCACAATAGATTGGCTGTGGAATCAACCTAAGTATCTAATGACAGATAAATAGACTATGAAGGTGTGGTATATATACAATGGAATACTATGTAGTCGTGAGGAACAGTGAGATCATACAATTCTCTGTAAGCTGGATGAAACTGGAAGCTATTATGTTAAGTGAAGTAAGTCAGAAGAAGGACAAACAGGATGATTTCACTTTTGTGCGATACTTAGAATTATAGGATGAGGAAATGCAAGGTATCAAAGAAGGAATACCTAGATTACCCTTGACCCCGGAGTTTAGGAAGGCGAAGGACATAGAGATAAATAAGAAATAAGATTTTAAGGGCCATAGAGATATTACAGTGGGTATGGTGATTGCCCTGCACACAGTTGACCTGGGTTCAATCCCTGACATCCCATATGGTCCCCCAAGCACCACCAGGTGTGATTTCTGAGTGCAGAACCAGGAGTAGTCCCTGAGCACTGTCAGGTGTGTCCCCCTGCAAAATTAACAACATTTAAAAAAATAAGAAATAATATTTCTCCTTCCATGCATTAAAATCTAGCATAAACTATAGTAATTGAAATTATGTGGTATTAATAAAAGATAAGCAGGTAGGACAAAAAATAAAGATGAATCTTAGAGACTTGTGCATAAATAAATACATTATAACATTATTGACATGCATAATAGAAGGGAAAGGGGGACTATTTTATCTATGCTTTGGGGACAATTGAGAAGAAATTAAAATTCCTCTCATATACTGGGAAAATACTATTGATATAACTAATAAATGTTTTTATATGGATTCTTTCTTTATATAAAAATAAATATAATAATGCAAATTAATACTAAAATTCCACCTAAAAAATAGAGCAAAAACATGAATAGGTATTTAACTTACAAGGAAATCTGATTGAAAAAATGTGTTGGACAAATATTCAATTTAATTAACAATTCTGGGAATATTTTGAACAATTTCACACAAGATTAGCAATTTCTTTCAAAGTTTTGCCATGCTAGTGTACCCAGCACATGGGGATTTGGGCAGTCAGAAGTCAGGATGGTACATTGGTATGATCTTTTGGGGGGAATAATTTGACATCAAGTAAAGAAAAATACTCAACAGTATATGACTCATGAAATGAGTCATTAGTTTGGAAAGAGAATGAATTTCAGATCTATGAGTGGGATAAGATTGGCATGATGCTAATTTAATGCCTTGATCTCTTTCCAAAAGCATTTTTCAAACAATAAAAATTTAAAGTAAACAAGTGAGAAAGAGGAAGGAAAGGAGGAAAGAAGGAAGAGAGGAAGGAAGGAAGAAAAGAAGGAAGGAAGGAAGGAAGGAAGGAAGGAAGGAAGGAAGGAAGGAAGGAAGGAAGGAAGGAAGGGAGGGAGGGAGGGAGGAAAGACAGAAGAAAGGAGAAAAGGAGGGAAGGAAGGAGGAAGGAGGGGAGGGGAGAGGAGGAAGGAAGGGGGAATGAGAAGGAAGAAAGGAAGGAAGGAAGGAAGGAAGGAAGGAAGGAAGGAAGGAAGGAAGGAAGGAAGGAAGGAAGGAAGGAGAGTGGGGTATGGTGCCACCAGCAGGTCAATCTGTACCTGTGATGTGAGTGTATCAGCAGCCTGATGCTGCCTTCAGACTTTAAGATACCCTAAAATTGCAGCTGTGCCTTTGGCCAAACCCCAACTACTTGGGGCCAAGTTTACCAAGAAAGTAAACGCCCAAAAGTTAGGTATGTGGGAGACACACCCAAAAACTACCTCCAGCTCAGCTATACAATTGGAGGCAAGACCTCTCTGGCTCCTGACCAAGCTGCTTAATGGCCATGATCCCAGAGACTCAGAAACAAATCATGGAACCCAGCAGCTTTGGGCAGAAATGCATCCAGACCCTGCAGTAGGTTACCGATGCGGGGTCACCCCAAGGGGGAAAGGGTTCTGTCCATCCGCCTGCTCCCCCTTGGTGGCCTGATGGCCACCATCCTCCAGAGGCCATTGGACAGTAAGGTTTGGGACCACAGTGACAAGACTCGTGGGGCTTCACAGGATGGGGGTAGAGTCTGTCCTTTCCTTCCCACCCCAACAAGACCCCAAGTTGCTGCCCACGAACAGCCTCTCTGGCCCCTGATCAAGCTGCCTAATAGCCGTGATCCCAGAGACTCAGGAACAAATCTTGGAACCCAGCAGGTTTTGGCAGAAATCCCTCCATACTTAATTGTTAAAATTTCGGAATTCCAAAATCACAGGACCACTACTGTAGCCACGCCTCATCATATGTTATTCAGAATCAGCAATAGAAAACAAATTGTCTACTGTTGCCTTTTTGGAAGATCTGAGTGTTGGGGTAAAATTCCAAATAATAATGGTGGATCTGGTGTCAAAATGTTGAATGTAATCAAAGGAGAGAGAGAAAGAGACAGAGAGAGAGAGAGAGAGAGAGAGAGAGAGAGAGAGATGTTGAAATCATCTGCTCCACAGGTAGGAGGAGGGTGTGGGATGGGGGGTATACTTGGGTTTTTGGTGTTTCATCATTGTATGACCGAGACTTAAACCCAAAAGCTTTGTAACTGCTCTCACGGTGATTCAATAAATAAATTTATAAAAAAAGAGAAAAAAGAAGGCAGGAAAGAAGGGAAGGAGGTAAAGAGGGGAGGATAGAAGGAGGGAAGGAAGGAGGGAAGGAGGGAGGGAAGAAAGGAATGAGGGAGGGAAAGAGGGAAGAAGGGAAGGAGGGAAGGAGGGAAAAATTTTTTTAAAATAAGTTTATGTAAAATTACTATAGCCTAGTTATAAGCCTGCTAGTTTCAACAGTTGGTGTCAAAGATAAATTCTGTGTGATTAAGTTAGCATTTTGTAAAAGTATTGTTACTGGGGAGAGGTTCTATAATGTTTTAATTTACTTTTTATTACATTTAGCAAGAGAATTATTTTGTGCAACTTTAGTTTCAGTTGTTTGTATGCTACTGATTTCAATGTTAAATGTGTTTACTTCTGTCCAAGCAAGACAAAGGAGATTTGGCTACATACTTGTGACAGATGAGTCATGTGTTTCTAGAAAGATTGTTGCCTGTCAGCATCCCTGTCTTTCTTTACAGAACTATGATCCAAATGGAGGAGGAAGAGCAACCCCTGGGTTGCCGTTCTTACCGTGCTCTCATCGATAGAGCTCAGCAAATGGTGCTGTGTTAACGGGACACCAATTCTAGGTGGAATGATACTAGAATAAACTCTAAAAAATGGGAGGAAAGTGAGCAGGCAGTCTGACTGACGTCAGTGTGGAGGGGATGTTCATTGGGAGGCATAGCTGTCTTCTGAATCCCTCTGCACAGAGGAAATAATCACGGCAGATCATTCACTCTGATGTCATCAGAGAGACAGCAAATCCTAACTATAACAATATTCCCAATTGCATAGCACTTCTCGTGAACATCAAGGCACACCAAGGAGAAGAATTCCTTTTCTTTATTTCTATCCTATGCCACATCTACCCCTGGGGAAATAACACCGAAATCTGTCCTTGTTCTCTGGGAGGTGAATACAGGGGCGAGCAATTATGCTAAGTAATGGAACGTGATTGTCATATGGCATTGCATAGAAGTGCAGAGACATGTTGACTCAAGAATAAAGTTGAGTGGATATTAAGCAGGTATTTATGAAATCCTGGTGGATTTAACGAAGTTTTCTCTGACTTTTGAAGTCGTGGTACTTCCTACCAGCATCATAGGGCAAAGCAAAACCTAAGTTATCATCATGAACTCAACAAAGGGAATCTTACCTTAAAAACTACCAGGATCAGGGTTGGCGGGAGCGGCAGGGACCTCATGGGAAGGGGGGCTTTGTGGGCCGTCCCTCACACCCCATCGAGGTCGCCAGCTGTCCCCCACGAGCAGCTCTCCGGCACGGCCACGACTCCAGGGCACAGAAACCAATCTCTTAACTATCTAACTTTTAATAGAAATTCTTCCAGGGTCAATAAGTAAAATAGCAGAAATTCAAAACATCATTTTATTCTTAAACCAAGTTGTAGAAAGCAAATCATTTCACAACGCTGTTTCAGCATGTCTGATTGTGGGGGGTGGGTCGTAAACTCTAAACAATAATTGTGCATCTTCTATCGAAATAATCTATCTAGTCAAAGTAGATAGAGTATTAACTAGAACTCATCTGCCTCACAAGAATTGGGAGGGGTGGGAGGTGGGGGTCTATTGGGGTTCGGGGTTAAAAATAAGTATTGGTAAAGGGAAATGTGTTTGATATTTACATGACTGAGACCTAAACCCGAAAGCTCTGTAACTTTTCCCACAGTGATTCAATAAATAAATAAATTATAAAAATAAAAAAAAATAAAAAAAAAACTACCAGGATCGGGGGTATGGTGCCACCAGCAGGACTATCTGTACCTGTGAAGTGAGTGCATCAGCAGCCTCATGGCACCTTCAGACTTCCAGATACCCCAAAATTGTGGCTGTGCCTTTGGCCAGACCCCAAAAACTTGGGGCAAACTTTACCAAGAAAGTAAATGGCCAAAAGTTAGGTATGTGAGAGACACACCCACAAACCACCTCCGGCTCAGCTATATAATTGGAGGCATGGCCTCTCTGGTTCCTGATTGAACTGCTTAATGGCCATGATCCCAGAGACTCAGAAACAAATCTTGAAACTCAGCGGCTTTTGGCAAAAATGCGTGTGGACCGCACAGTAGGTTACTGTTATTGTTATTCATAACCAGTAATAGAAAACAAATTGTCTACTGTTGCCTTTTAGGCAGATCTGAGTGTTGGGGTAATATCCCAAATAATAATAATGGTGGGTGTGGTGTTGAAATTTTGAGAGTAACCAAAGTATAGAGAAAGGAATTTGGAAATCATCTTCTCCACAGGTAGGGGGAGGGTGTGGGATGGAAGAATACTGGGGATTTTGGTGGTGGAGAATGGGCACTGGTGAAGGGACGGGTGTTTCATTGTATGACTGAGACTTAAACCTGAAAGCTTTGTGACTGCTCTTATGGTGACTCAATAAATAAAATTATAAAAAGTGGAAAAATAAAAAGTAAGGCGGAGTTCATGCACAATTCAATCAGCCTAATCAGTGGCTGAATAAATAGCAGTACTCCTACATTAAAAAAAAACTACCAGGATCTGGATAATTAAATGCCTGATAAATCTATCCCTAGTTATTAAAGGACACTCCATATATAAAAGGTAAAGGCCCTCCCGTTGTTCATCGATTTGCTCGAGCGGGCCCAGTAACGTCTCCATTGGAGATTTTGTTGTTACTGTGTTTGGCATATCGAGTACGTCACGGGGAGCTTGCCAGGCTTTGCCATGTGGGCAAGATACTCTCAGTAGCTTGCCAGGCTCTCCGAGAGGGGCGGAGGAATCGAACTCGGGTTGGCCATGTTGGCTGCGTGCAAGGCAAACGCCCTACCGCTGTGCTATCACTATGAGACATATTTCTCAGGATGCAATATATACTTTTCCTGTGATCCTCAATGTAAAAAGAGCACTGATTTTGAAATCTATGACCAACCCTATGAACCAATTCTAAGATTCTTACTATCTTACAAGAGAAATATCAACACCAAGGACATTAGCCACTGGCCAGTCAAAATTCACTATTTTTTTTTCCCAAGTGCAAAGTGTTAATCTTATCTTAAATCAGCAGGAACTTTTTTTTCCTGGACTGGAATGATAGTACAGCAGGTAGGGAGTTTGCCTTGCATGTGGTTGACCTGGGTTCAATTCCCAGCATCCCATATGGTCCCCCAAATACTGCCAGGAGTAATTCCTGAGTGCAGAGCCAGAAGTAACCCCTGAGTATCGCTGGGTTTGACCCAAAAACAAACAAAAAAAAGAGAAAATTTTTTCCTCCTTTCCTTTCTCTGCCCCAACAAATTCCCAAAGATTTATCAAGGCCAGATGTGTGAAGGGGTAAGACACAGATGCAAATGTAGATTCCTCCCTCTGTGGCAGTGATTGTTTGGCCATGCATGCTCCACCCATGTCAAGCGCGTGGTTTACTCAGAAGACTCAAGCACACATGGCTCTGACACTGTTCAGGTTTTAGGAATGGAACTGAAATATAGGTATGGTGCGTGTGTGTGTGTGTGTGTGTGTGTGTGTGGTGTGTATTCATGTGAGCATATATTGTTAGTGAATGTGGTTAGTGTCACGCAGCACACAGAGAGGGTGCAACTTAAAGAATGAAAATAGATGACTTTTGTGACTTTGTGGGAATTAATTTTAATTTCTAATCAGAGTTTAAAAGAGGCAACCCAAAGGACGAAAATCTTGGGTTAAAATGGAAATTGGGGCTGGAGCTATAGCACAGAGGTAGGGCATTTGCCTTGCACGCAGCCAACATGGCTGAGCCGAGTTCGATTCCTCCGCCCCTCTTGGAGAGCCCAGCAAGCTACCGAGAGGATCTCGCCCGCACAGCAGAGCCTGGCAAGCTCCCCGTGACGTATTTGATATGCCAAACACAGTAATAACAAAGTCTCCAATGGAGACGTTACTGGGCCCGCTCGAGCAAATCGATGATCAACGGGAGAGCCAATAGCCAATAGCCAATTAGAAAATGGAAATTAAGGACGCAGCAGTACTGACTAGAAGAGGAGGACAATATGCAATCACCCATCAATTCCATTGTAGCTGTGTGGTTTCACATCAGTCACATTGGGCTTCTTAATGTTTTATTTTCCTCATTATTGAAGGATAAATTGGGAAGGCTCTAACTACTGTGAGATACTTTGATGGACCAAGCGAAAAGATGTACTTGATGTTTCTAGCAGGTGCTGTCTCATGAGATTGATTCGTAACTTCAACCATTTTCTCCCACGAACCTCCCAGCAAGCACTTCTGACTATCCCAAGACCTTGTTTCTTGGGCCATAGAATAACCCTATGCCAGTTTGTGCCTCATATTTCATCCCCTTTGTCCCTAGATTGTCTAGTAATGAGGACAGGAAAAAATCAAGAAAGCCAACCTTTGCAAAATAACCCAAGCCTTTATGTCCAGTTTGAAAAGCAAAAAGATTCACTTTGCTTTTTACAGGTAAAACTTGTCAGTAGAATTTTCCCAGATTCTATATATATCAAAAGAACAACTAAATTGGTTTTTAGGTTTTGTAAAAAAAAATTGGGTACTTCATTCTAAAAATGATATAATTAGAGTCAAGGCTAAGATTTTAAGAAACCACTTTTATTCTCTGATAAATTAATCAAATGTTGCCGCTGTGCAGAGTTAGTCAATATAGAAGAATTTCACAATGAAGGGTTTGAGGATGCTGATGATGTCACTTGTTGAGCAATTACCATGTACTCTGCAAAGCACTTAACTTGTACTAACTTATTTGTCCTTTTTCCAACCCTATAAAATAGCTTCTATTATTATCTCAATTTCATAGATGAGTAAAGTTTGAGGACCAGAGAAGTTAAGCAACTTTATTCACATGACACAGCTGTTAAGTGGTAAAAATATTTTTCTAACACAATTTGACTCCAAAATTATTATGTCCCTCTGGTATATCTACTTTCTACTTACAGGCAAATAAAGAAAAATATTTATTGAGTACTCACTATATGCTAGGCACACACCTCATAGTGCATTTTTTTCAGCAGGACAAAGAGAAATTAAGCAAAGGATCACACACGTATTTGAATTAGGTTAGTGTTATCAAGAAACAGATCTGAGCGCTTCTTGTAGAAACTACAGCGAAGGGAATGGGTCTCCGCCCAGTGGTCAGGGAGGACTCTCTGAGAAAGGTGACATTGCACCTGAGGGCTGAAGTTAATCAGGAAGGAAGCATAAACTGTATCAAAAGAATAGCACACACTGAGCAAAGACCCTGAATCAGGAACAAAGGAGTTAAGTATTTGGGAAGCCGAAGAGATGGGTGGTAGAGTCAACTGAGAGGAAGATGAGAAGAGAACGGGGTGTGAGGTCTTTCTGAACCTGGATTCATCTCTGGGCTTTACCCTAAGAGCTGTTAGTAATGCTGTTGATTATTCCTGACTTGGCCCTCCAGATCCATTTTCATCCTTCCTCATCCTATTGTGCACACCAGGAGATTGACCTCGATTGTTTGTATCAGCTAGCTCTCTTACAACTCTGACTTCCAGAGTATTTTCATGACCCTTCCAATATTACCTTGTGTAGGAGTAATCTTACCTTGTGGAGAATGCTGGATCATAGCACTTGCTTACATGGGGCCCTTCAGCTTAGAGTGGGTGATGCTTCCTGCTGTTTTGAGTCTAAGAATATACCCCTGTAGATTTTTCCTTATTCCTGGATTCACTTGTGAAATCCCTCTTATTAAATCCATCATTTAATGATTTAGTGAGCCATCTCTTTTCTACTAGAATGCTGACTGATACAACATTAAAAATCCCAGCGATAACATAGGGGCAAGGCACAGGAACCTTGGGCACAGAGGTGAGGTAACTATGTATATCTAAGCTACTAGGTTCAACACTACTGAAACCATGGAACTTAAAAATTATTATTAAACTTTAAAATGTCAATTATTCATATTGGAGTGTGGAAGGGAGCTTAGAATCATTTGGGGTCATGGGGTGATGGGATTGGAGACAGGAACTGAAACCCTATTATAACTTTGTAAATCACTGTCACTGTCCTCCTGCTGTTCATCGATTTTCTCAAGCGGGCCCAATAACGTCCCCATTGTGAGACTTGTTACTGTGTTTGGCATATCGAATACATCACGGGGAGCTTTCCAGGCTTTGCCTTGTAATCGAGATATTCTTGGTAGCTTGCCGGGCTCTCCGAGAGGGGTGGAGGAATCGAACTCGGGTCGGCCATGTTGGCTGCGTGCAAGGCAAAGGTCCTACAGCTGTGCTATCGCTCTAGCCCTTGTAAATCATGGTAACTAAATAAAAAAAATAAATAAAAATTCTGAGGAGGAAAACAACATTGTCAGATGTGCAATTTGAGACACATGGAATTGTGTGAAGTCAGTGACGCATTCCAAGGTCATTAACATGGGTGACAATGACAAGCATTTTAGTTACTGGAAACATTCTTCAACTATATTCAAATGACTGGTCTTGCTGTGTAAATTAAAATCTTCATGGGAATCCCAACAATAATAACTTCTTGGGTGAATTCAATTATGAAAGAATCTACCAATTCATGTTATCATATAAGCCTTTATAATATTTACAAGCTAATGAAGTTTGCTCACCATTTTAGAGTCATTACCACAAAAGGAAAACAGAAGCTTAACTCTCTCTAGAGATAGAGTCATGGATCAAGTGGATACTTTAGGGCATAGTAGGAATCTCAGTGAACTAAATATCCTTAATTTTATACAATAATATGGGACCACCATGATAGTACAGTGGGTAGGGTATTTCCCTTGCATGCAGTCAACCTAGGTTCGATCCTTGGTATCTCATATGGTTCTCTGAATAACCACCAGGAGTAATTCCTGGATGCAGAGCCAAGCATAACCCCCATCTTTGCTGGGTGTAACCCCCAAACAAAAATATATTCTATAAGAGATCTATAATATATAACTTCATTAATCATTCCTATAACTTTTAGCTAAAAGAATATATTACCACTGCATGGAAGAAAAAAAAGACAACTTTTGTTTCCCAGAGTTTAAGTGCAGGGCATCCAGGAAGAAGAAACAACACAGAAATAATTCAGATTATCTGATCAGGACTAATCCTCCAACACCCACATTCTTTCTCACTCCCTTTGTTATAGGACAGTTGGTCTGTTCTCAATAGGGGACAAATTAGAGTAATGGATTATCTTTAAAATAACCAAGTATTTATCTTTGAAGAGTATATGACAACTCCTAACATTCTTGTTCAACCAAAGAAAAAGGGCATTTTTATTGCAGATGCCTTGTGAAGTAAAGAAAGGTGGCAGGCTCCCGAGGGGAGTTCCACCCACCTCAGTCACCTGGGAAAGTGTTTAGGGATTTTTAAGACTGATGAAAGTCTGCTTTGAGTACTTGCACATTTTAGACCTACATCTCACCAGCTCCACACATCCGTCATCAAACTACATGGGAAATTCTCCCTGCAACCGAATTTCTGATTTTTCGAAGAGCCATGGAATTCATATTGGAAGCAAGGAATTGCTCTTTGCAGGAAAGGATAGTCAGTTCTAGTTTCTACTCAGGTTTTCCTGGAATGTCACCTTTCCTCACAAGAAACAACTTCAGTAGGAGATGGTTACTGAAGCAAGATATATAATTTAGAGACTATTAGAAAGGAAGGATAGAATGACTCATTCAAGAGAGAATGTGGGTTGCTCCAGAGTGGAGAGAGCTGAGGGTACACATCTCAGGTTGAGGTCTGGGCAATTCCCTTTCCTGGAAATCCCACCCCAACCAACAGGAGTCAGGGATGGGGATGCAAAATTAATTCTGCCCTAATTTTTCATCTTATGAAAACAAGAAGGGCTCTTGAGGCAAAGAGATAAAAATGAGTCTGCTTATCCTTATGATCTTCACTTTACTCATCTATATCATGGGAATAACAATATTTACTTGCATTGGCAGTTGTGAGAAAGAAACAACACATTAACTAATCTGAGTTGCTCCAATGTTCACTAATATCATGAACGAACAGTTGGATAATCATTGTGACTATCACCTTCCATGTATATTACACAAGAAATAATAATAGCTATTATGAGTCTTAGCACAGCGGTAGGGCGTTCGCCTTACAAGCGGGCAACATGGCCGACCCAGGTTCGATTCCTCCGCCCCTCTCGGAGAGCCCGGCAAGCTACCGAGAGTATTCGATATGCCAGACACAGTAACAACAAAGTCTCCAATGGAGACGTTACTGGGCCCGCTCGAGCAAATCGACGATCAACGGGAGGGCCTTTACCTTTACCTTTACCATATTATAATCTATATAATTCCTTTTCCCTTCATGATCACATCATCACAACTGGGGTAGGTACTATACTATACTCATTTTATTGCTCAGTTAGTGTGAGTCTAAATTTGTAGGTGACTGGTTGATCAAAGAGGTTAGTTTCATCCATCTTACATTTCAGAATTTTGTAGGTATTTGGTGGTAGAGTTGTCTTAGCATAAAAAAAAATTCAATGTCTCCCCACATACAGAAACCAGGGAAACCACTATTTGCTCTGTGACATACCCTGAGACATTAACTACTTGCTACTGTTCCTTTCACTATGACCAGCTCCCACTTACAGTGAAAACTCAAGCTCATCTGGTCAGGGTGCTGGTCTTGTCATTGTCCTTGAATTTTTTTCCTGCTTCCTACTGGGGCTGATCTGTAGCCTCAGTTGCAACCTGAGAAAGACACTGCTTCATGTTCTTTTGTCTTCTTCATATCCTGATAAACACTGTCACTGTCATTATCATCCTGTTGATCCTTGAATTACTTGAGCGGGCACCAGTAACGTCTCCATTCTTCCCAGCCCTGAGATTTTAGCAGCCTCTTCTTTCCCAATGATTGGATGCTCTTTCAGGGTCAGGGAAATGAGACCTGCTATCGTTACTGGTTTTGCCATATTGAATATGACACGGAGAGCTTGCCAGGCTCTGCCTGTGTGGGTGGGATACTCTCAGTAGCTTGCCAGGCTCTCCCAGAGGCATATATGTATACACTTTTCTTTAGGATTTGTTTCTACTGTTTGAACCCCATCAGATATGGTGTAGCAATTGTGGAAAATGGGTAGGAAGTGTCTTATAGTGTCTCAAGCAGCCGCGCAGTCTGGAAAGCGGCCTGGAGCATGGCGGTGGTTAAGTAGTGGATGCCGGCTGCCGGGGCTGGGTCCCTTGGGGTGGGGAGAGGTCTCATCTTCCCCCACAGCCTGGCGCAGAGTCCAGTGGCATGGTTCTGGGAGCCCTATTTTATACTCCTGTCTGGGAAGCATCCTGGGTTCTGGAGGGTGGCCAATGAGGAGATTATCTGGTGCCAGCAGGGTGTGGCTTGTGTGTTTGATCCCTAAGTCACCAGAGACTGGGGGAAGCAGATCTCTATTCCAGGGTCCCGTTGAGTCCAGAGTCCAAGGTCACAAAGTTCCACATTATCTGGGTTCTGTGCAGCCGTGTGCTCTCTTGTGGGAAGGGGCCTTTCTCCCCGTAGCTGGACCCTCAGCTCCGCGGCAGGCCCCTGCTGGGTTCTGGCTTCACCCAAGCTATTCACAGCACTTTGGCTGTTGGAGAAATAAGCACATTACAGGCCAGAAGACTCAAAGGCGGGGACTGGAGCAATAGTACAGGGGGAGGGCGCTTGCTTTGCATGTGGCTGACCTGTGTTTGATCCCCAGTACCCCATATGGTCCTCCAGTCACCATCAGGAGTAATTCCTGAGTGCAAAGTAACCCCTGAGCATTGGCGGGTGTGACCCAACACCCCCCAAACAAGAAAAAAGTCTTAAAGGTTGGGGAGTGAGAGTCTGAACTTGGGCATAATCCTCAGCCTGTGTAAGTCCCCATTTCCTTCAGTATCATGTCATGGTCACATCTTCCTTGTCTTCAATAACTCTGCGTCTGACCTTTGGCTTCTAGCAAGTGTATCAGCCTTAACCGAATCAAGGGCCAAGTGTGTGCACTCTTGTGAAGCTGGAGACTGAGCGAGGGCCTCATTCGGTCAAGGCGTGTTCCCTGCTGCTGAGTGCTCTCCCCGGCCCTCATGTGAGTGTTTCTAGCCCTCGCCTGGCGATTCGGGGACTGCTCCCACCTCTGTGTTTAGGCTCTGCTCCTGTTGGCAGGCATCAGTTGCAGCCTTTTGCTTGCAGGGTGTGCTCCGCCAGCTGATCTCACTCCAGCCATTTCTCTTTCTTTAACAACCTTGATAGGTTATAAATAAGACAAACGGAAGAAGGTGCCAAAGCCTTAACACCCAGTAAGTGGGGGTGTTATTTGTAGTGAATGTTTAATGAGTGGATTGTTGGGGTAGTCGGAGCCGCTGACACAGGTGACAAGTACTGTATTGTTGTTGTAGCTCAAGGGACACAAGCTGTGGATGAGGATAATAATATTATCAAGTACCTGTCATATGCAAACACGTTCTATATCTCAGCAAATAATTATAACAAGTTGGGGCTGGAGAGATAATACAGTGGAGAGGGTATTTGCCTTGCATGTGGCCAACTTGGGTTGGGTCTCGGCATCCTAATAGATAAATGAATAAAATGTATTTAATAAAATACTCCTTGATCGAACTAGAGCTCATCATCTTTAAGTTAATTTAAATATTTACGATACCTATTATCAATTATCATTAGAATTAAGACAATTCTCAATGGTGGTTCAGTTGTATTCTATGGGTGTAGTTAAGTCCCCTTTCCAGAAAAAATAAATACACTACTTCCCTCTACAAGTCTAGGGTGCTTTTGGGGGTAACAGTGTGCTAAGTAGGTGCTTGTCTTTCTAATATATGTTACATAAAAGACTTTAGGGCATATCCAGGGCAAGATTGCACGGGATGTATCAGAGAATTGAGTGAATACCTCAGTGGTCATGTGACAGCATGTAAAATAACTCTTTGCGTCTTAGAGATGGCACCATTCTGAGTACTATCACAGGCAATTAAAGAAAAACTGTTCCTTCCTTGCATAGCAGATATCTATGAGGACTATAAGGTGTGGTATACACTCCCTCATTTACCCACTCACTTATCTGTGGCAGACAGCTATCACAGACATCAATTATTGTCATCTTTCTCACTTTGTCTGTCTCTGTCTCAGAATTCTCAGGATGTTGTCCCAGGCAGTTACTTTCCATTAGATGGAGCAAGAATAGGTAATAAACTTATTTATAAACCAGTTTCTTCCTATAGACGAATCAATTTGAGTTTAATATTGTACAGCGAAGGATATTTGGATTTAACTGCTAAAAGTAATCTATGTCCTGCAATATTTATACACCAGACACAAGTTTAAATTTAGAAATGTTAATTTTTAACCTCGTATTATTTATTTTTGGAGGAGTGAAGAAACAACGGCAAATCTCGCAGGGATACGTGTAATAAAATTGACTACAAGAGGGGTGAATTTGAAGTTATGCTCAGGTAGCTTGAAGAAAGTGGTACCACAGTCACGGTACCACTTTTGACTGTGAAAATCTCTGAGGCCCCAGCCCATCCAATTACAACCATTTGTTGTGACTACATGCGAAAATTTAGCTAACCACAATCAGTGCCAATACAAGGATGAAATGTTCATCTAATAAAAAAATTATGATGAATTGTTATCTATTTATTTGCATATCTTTACACCTAAATGCACCTAAATGATTTGTTTCTGCCCCCAAACTAATAAACATTCAAATTCAAAGTAAAGTTGGTAGAAAGAAATCTATATACCCTTTATATTTTACGCATTATTTCCTTTTTATACTTATTCAGGATAGCCCAAACAGGATTGAGAGTTGTAGATTCCCCATTGAAGTCTTTTGGACTCTGATTTTATCAGTCTTAAGTGGTGAATAGCCCTGACTTGGGCTACAGAGCCCAAATCTGTCTTGGCTCTTCACCAGTGTGACTTTAGGCAATGACTTTTTGTATCATTGCCTCAGCTGCTTCTTCTTTAACAACAGCAATAATAAACATTGCTACACCACAGCTTGTCCTGAAAAGGTAAGAGTTGAGTGTGCCCACTCTCCTAGACTTCTTTCTCTGAAGTGGGAGTAAGTGAGAGACCTCTCAGCAACCATTCTCACACATTTCTTCCCATTAGTTCCTTCCTTATTCCACTTCCCACATTTTCACCATTGCTACAAACATCCTGGAGGCCCTTCAGGAGTGCTACGTATCTCTTTCAGCAGTAAATGATAAACTCTAGTCTGAACTACTAAGGAGGCTGTGATCTCACATACAAGTGGGTTTGAGGTCTCCTGTCTCCATACCACCATAACCTCCTCTCCACAATGAGCAAGTGGAAAGACTGAAAAAACACAACAATACACATGCTCGAGTCTCCCAGTCACCTCCCAAACCTTTTGTTTCTTCCCAGAACCCTGCAGATTCGGGGCTCAGACGTTTTTCCTGGTCCTTCTTACCTGAGTATGTTCCTAAGCACACCCACTCCCCAAACGGACAGATGGGTGTGTCTTTCCCCTCATCTGCATAGTCCTCTCTACTTTCTTCCCTTGTCTCTCCAAGGTGAAGGCACTTGGCAGGTTCAGCATCACAATTTCTTACATTCATATGGTGGGGAGCACCAGGACCCATAAAAGACTGCATGAACCAAGTCTATCTTGGTTTAAAATCTAAATGATGAATTCTTCATGAATTAGTTTTTTTGATAGAACAGTGGATAGGGTGTTTGCCTTGCACATGGCTGACTTGGGTTCTATTCCTCCCTCCCTCTCGGAGAGTTCAGCAAACTACTGAGAGTATCCTGCCCGCATGGCAGAGCCTGGCAAGCTCCCCATGGCATATTCGATATGCCAAAAAGAGTAACAAGAATTCTCACAATGGAGACGTTACTGGTGCCCGCTCAAGCAAATTGTTGAACAATGGGAGGACAGTGGACAGTGCTACAATACTGCATTTAAACATCATTTATTTACTATCTTAATATGAAATTTTGGGGTATTGTCTTAAGTGTTGAACTTCAGGAACTTGGCTCTCATTTCGTCCTTCCTAGTTCTCCTGCATACTTTATCTTCCTAAGCCTCAAAAAGTGTTGGGTGGGGGGAGGAGGGGGGCGGAAAGTGCTGGGTGTATCCCTCCAGCTTTTCCATCTATCAAATGGGCATTAAATTTTTCTCTCCAATGATTACATTAAGGGATTCATGAGAAGTACCTGAAAACTTTAACACTGTGCCCAAAGTATTGTCAGTCCACGCAAAATATTAACATTCTCATTGTATACAGAATTGGACTCAGCACAGTAGATGTTGAAGTCCATATTCAAGATTAGAAGGCCCTTTTGATATCTTGTCTCCCTCCTTCCTCCAACCTCTCCTCAAGGGTACACACACACACACACACACACACACACACACACACACACACACTTCACATCTATGACCTAAAAACATGTTATTAGAGCTGAAAAAATTCTCAAATTAAATTTAGAGAAAAACATAATATTGATCAAACTGTAATACATGCAGTGTTAGGGCCAAGCCTTCAAAATAAATTTAAAAACTTAAAAAAAAAGAAAAATATGTTACAACTTTAAATACATGTTTATATCCCCATCTTGCAGGGGACAGGGAGGTAGGTAACATTACCTTTAAAGCCATCTTGGTGAAGAGTCACCAAAATTGACAAGATACTAGCAATGGCAGCCTATGAGGACAATGAAAACTACTGGTCAGCTTAGAGATGGCTGTGGAAGGGGTTTGCTGCAGCCAGGAACAGGAAGTGAATTCTGGGCAGCTATCATCTTGGGGATACTAAAGACAGTTCAGACTATCAGCTTTCAAAGTTACTGAAAATTGGATAGAGATCATCATGGGAAGACCTTTCCCCTGCAGTCAACTGAGAAATTTTTCAACAGAGTTCACGTTACCATGGCCCAAGAGCCTAGTTTGACAACCACTGTTTTCACATTTGAAAGCAAGCTTAATCCATATGTTTCTCATTCATTTACATCTAACTCATCACAGTATTGTACTGAGAAAGCTTTTGGAAAGAGTCAGAAAAATTCCAGTCCTTTCATTTTCTGGTTCTGCCTCCTCAGTTCCCACCTCCCTCACTGCCTGAACCTGGTCTCTTCCTTTGGACAGTAATAAATCACCTCCACTCCAAAGACTGCCCTTGAATTCCCTACTCCCAGTCCAGGATATTTCCATGGGTTTGCAATTTGGCAAAAACAGGTTCTTTCATCCCTATAAAATGGAAATCCAAACATGTCTTTTATAGAAACCTCCACCTACTCACCCCCACCCCATTACCCCTCACCCAGCTACAGTTGTCTGACTGATATGAAATAAAACAGATGTACTCAGAAATGTGCCCTACTCACTTGCGTGCCCCAGTCTAGCATCTCTGCATCCACTACCAACTCCATGGCTTCACCCTATGCAGGTTATCAAGCCCTGGAACTCTGGGTTCCTCTAGGATGATTCCAGCTGTAAGGTCACTATGTTGCACAACACCTGGAAAATTCAGGTGACAGCTGGCAAGAGGTTGAAAAAAATTTTCCCCAGAGATCTTAGAGTAGGTCTGGTAGGCGGGTAAAAATTAAACAGGTATAAGAATACATTAAAATCAGCATTTTAAAGCTTACAGTTCATTATAGTCAGAGCTCATCTATTTAGCAAATGTCTCAGTTAAAATAGCTCTGTGTGTGTGTGTGCATGCGTGTACTTTGATTGTTTTTTAATCCTGTTCTCAAGGATCCATTAACATATCATACACATACCCTTTCAGGAGTAAGTTATCAGTTTCATGGTTTGACCATTAAACTGAGAAAAACAAGCCATTTGTAAACTCAACACAATTCATAAGTTCCCAGTTATAAAGTAATCCCTGATATCCACTCCAAAGCCCCGGGGACTGCTCAACACAACCAGCTTTTGGTGATCTAGTGATGAAAGATATATTATTGAAATCCAGGAAACCTTGGGAAAAAAATGTATAGCAAGACTATCTAAATTGAAATGAAATGCAGATTGCTTGGCTGCCAGAATTTTCTTCCTTCTTTTCCTTTATTCCCTTCCCTACCACCAAAAAAAAAAAAAGGTTTCACATAAATATCTTAAGGCTTAGGACACACAATTAAAAGATTTATAAGTACACTGGAAGCACAATTGCATGGGTTTCAGACTGTGGCATTTTGAGATGGATTGTAGAAGGTTTCAGAGGACATGGACTGACATATGACCCTTTACGCTACCCTATCAGCCAAGTCATTCTTGGGGTGCTACCCTCAGAACTCATTTTCCCAAGCTATCTAAGCCTATCTTGCTCTCCCATATGACTAGAATTACTAAAATGTTCACCATGTATGGTTGTTGGTGAAAACTACCTTACCCTGAGTGGCATTTTTCATTAAGCAACAGTATTTGAGGCATGTTTGGAGAGAGAAAGCCTATGGGAAAGTTAGACTGCTTAGGAAGACAAAGGAGGCTCTGTTTGGCACAGTGATACAGTTATTGTAGGATTTCACACTTTCAGTCCCATGCCCAAATACTTCTGCAAAGTATTTGAGATCCTGGTCTGCCTGTTCAACTTCCAATCACATAGGTAAGTCTAAGATCCAGGGAGGATTCTATTTACAGTCATAAAGCTTCACCCGTGAGAGGGACACGGACTTCGACCTAATATTTAATGGAGAAAATAATATCAGTCATTAGGACTATCAAGCAAACAAAAAGACAGGCAGTGTCTCTTTTCTCATCTTCCAGAATAAGAATGTCAAAGATATTAGCTCTTTCTTCTTGGTCATTCTTTCCTTCAACATGGTCTCTCTTATCAACAGCTCCCTGGTTTTGTAATGAGACCCCACCCAGTGCAGAGTAGATTCTTCTGGAAGGAGATGTTATTAACAGAGAAATGCACCCTGACTAGTTTGGTGTCTGCAGCAAGAAATCGGATGTGATTCAGTGGCCATATTTTCAGAACACTCTGTCAATGACAGTTGGAAACATATGTTTTTTATAAATTTCTCATTCCAAAACAAAGACTGACAATAAAGCCCTGGGCTTTGATATTTATATAAATTGTTAAGTGGTTCACTGGGGAAAGTACATTTCAATTAGCATGTCACTGCTCATCATGTGAGCTTCAAGAAAGGCGTTCTGATTAAGCTGACTGTTTAGCAATACATCAAGACTTGAGGCTTACCTAGGAGCTGTTCCCTTCAAAGCTGCAGTCGTCACCCAATGCTAGGCTGAATTTTCTGAGGTTTTATTTAAAATCAAATTAGACATTTAAAACATCACTTTAAACTGCACCAGTTGAAATAAATTACTCCATTTTAGTTCAATAAACATAACCAAACAGCTGCCATGTGGAAGGCACCGAGTAAAATCATGTGAAAGACTTAGCTTGGTAAGTAAGGTCAAAGCGAGACCTAGATTTTCAGAACTTCCCATCTGGGATGTGAATTGAAGTAAATTTCCTTGGTTTCCTTGATATAAATTACACTGGTTTCCAAAGCTATACACAAAAAATTTTATTTCTGAAGCCCAGAAAGATCGTATAGAAGGTAGGGCACTTGTCTTGCATGCAGCCGACCCAGGTTCTATCCCTAACATCATAGAGGAGATCTCTCCCATCAGCAGAGATTTTTGAGCACAGATCCAGAAGTAAACTCTGAGTACAGCTGGGAGTGGCCCAAAACCATAAAGAAAAAAATGTATTTCCGATCATGAATACTTAGGGGGAAAAGTCAAAATCTTGGGTCTATGCCAAATAAAAGTAAACTTGGCTTGTCGCTTTGCAAACTATAATTCTACATCTTTTAATAAGATATATTTTTCTCCAAATCTCTTCCATTCATCTTTTTAAGCTGAGATTATGCTCATAAGCTATAGATAAACAAACAACTTGTCACTCAACACTCAGGCTGCTCGATGTGTGTTTTCCCCTTCTGCTTTTATGTACTCTGCTGCCGCCCTAAGGACAACATTATAAGTTATGAGGTTTTCATTTGGACTGTTTCTTTTTCCTTTATGTGTCATTATTTGCATCTCATTAACTCATGCAGACATCCTTAAGACTGACGGTACAATATTGTGCCATTCAATCCAGGGGAACATTCCAATCTCCTCCAGCCAGAAGAGTCCAGGAAAGACAGGGACATCAAATTTGTTCTCCTTATCTACCCAATTTAGTGCTATTTGTCACCATCAATTAGTCAAGGGTGAAATCATTATTCATGGCTTGAGCTAAGAGGAAAAAAGTCTGGGGGGAGAAGAGAGAGAGAGAGAGAGAGAGAGAGAGAGAGAGAGAGAGAGAGAATGAATTGGTTTGTGTGGGAAACCTGAGGTGAGTAGGTGGTATGGTTAGAGGACACAGAGCAAGTCTACACCCAAAATATCTCTGACTCATGTCTGAAATGCTGCCATTTGTGATTCATTCCTTTTTGTTAAACATGGCGTTCTCCCTTGAGTTGTTTCAAAATATTCTCGGTTCAATAAAAAAAAAATAGCAGAGTAAATCTCTGATTCTACCACGTGTGTGGTCATTGCAACTTATCTATAGGTCAAGCAAGACGTTTTATGAAGAAATAAGATCTTCTCAGTGCCAGGAAGATACTGCTGTCTAATGCACCCCAAGAAGTTTTGTTCCTTAGCAGACACCCCTAGATTCCCCACCCCTTTAATTACTGCTTGCTTCCCTTCTGCATTTCTTACTCCTGTTTATTAAAAGTAGAGTTCAGTTCCATGAAATCTATTCCCACACATTCCATTTATGGACTGCTTCCAGGCTCCTGTCCCACCAGCCTTGTGAATAAGGTCACTGGGGACCTCCTCACACCAAATTCAAACACTTTCCTTGTTCCATATAGATCTTTTGCAACCTCTCTAAAGAAGTCAGCTTCTTCAAACAAATTTCTTTTGGAATTCTCTCCTTGATTGTTAACACTTGCTCCTCTTCCTTTCTTTGCCTCCCCTTCATTTTCTTTGTTGCTTTTATTGCAATGTCTGGGTGTTGTACACAAAATTGCACACTCCCATGCTTTGTTGTGGTGCTCCAAAGATCACACAGTTGGTGTAGAAATAAAAATCACAGTGGTTATATTGCCAAGGATCACACTTGGTATATGGGGTAGTGTTGGGATTTGAACTCAGGGTCTTGACCATATGCTTAGACCTTGTGCCCCTCCCCCTACCTTTGTTTTAAATGTTCGGTTCCATCCTTCAGTCTTTCCTTTATTCTAACCCATGGTTTTCTACCAGGGGTAATTGTGTACCCTATAGACATTTTGCAATTTTTGGAGTCATTTTTGGTTTACATACAGGGAGAAGAGTTGCTACTAGCCTCTACTGGGTAGAAGCCAGGAATGCTTATAAGTAGTTTACAAAGCAGAGAAAAGTCCTCCACAACCAAACACTTCCCCATTCATGTCAGTAGTAACTGGGGTGGGGGTGGGGGAGTCAGGGGAAGCAAGAGACAGGTGTTAGAGACACTCTGGTAGAGAGTATGGTGTTGAACCATTTTCTGTATGAAATCTTATCCTAAACAGTAGTTTTAAATCATGGTGACCAAAAGTTTATATATATATATATATATGTGTGTGTGTGTGTGTGTGTGTGTGTGTGTGTGTATGACAAAACAAAATTAAATGAAAT
The DNA here is from genome assembly GCF_029834395.1 of Sorex fumeus. NCBI lineage: Eukaryota > Metazoa > Chordata > Mammalia > Eulipotyphla > Soricidae > Sorex > Sorex fumeus. The sequence goes on along the minus strand of NW_026606092.1, from coordinate 38,998,606 downwards.
GTCAGTGGTACCATTTTTGAGAGACTCATATATCTTTCACACACAGGACACCCTTAACTGCTCCTGGGGAAGATTTTAGACTATTTCTTATTTTTCAAAGAAAGAGAACAGATACCAATTCACACACTCAGTGTACCACAGTATTCTATTTGTGTGTCCCACAGCAGTGGTAAATCAACAGGATCAATGCCTGGTTCAAACTCTTCCACAAAATTTTGCTTAGTTAGTTGATGTCACCATTTAGTCTCCTAGATTTGAACTCTGGGAGTCAGCCTCATCTTGCTTTCCAGACCACCATACTACGAACCTTGTGACTTCCAAGGCCACTGCCTTAGTTCAAGCGCTTCTATATCATAGGCATTGAGATCAGAGTCAGTTTGTATTTTGAATCTGCAGATTCACATTGCTGCATTTGCTCTTTAAATAACTACCTAAAAGGCTTCCCTTTATTGCCTTCTCTGAGTCCTCTAGTCCTTTATCACTACTGTCCAGAGTCTTCATACCTAGATAATTGCAACACCAATGCCCAATGTCTTTTGAGCATTGTTTGATGTGCTTCACATAGATTCTGCAGTTATATTGCCTATAGGCTAAGGCTGTCATATCATCAATGTTGAGAATGCAAGGTCAGAACCAGAGAAAGTTGATTAACTTGACTATAGTCACATGGTGGCAAAGAAGTGATTTATTCGATTTATGCTGAGTGTTGGAGCGATAGCACAGCGGTAGGGCGTTTGCCTTGCACGCAGCCAACATGGCCGACCCGAGTTCGATTCCTCCGCCCCTCTTGGAGAGCCTGGCAAGCTACTGAGAGTATCTCGCCCGCACGGCAGAGCCTGGCAAGCTCCCCGTGATGTATTCGATATGCCAAACACAATAACAACAAAGTCTCCAATGGAGACGTTACTGGGCCCGCTCGAGCAAATGCTGAGTGTTTATTTCCAAACCCAATTCTAATAATAATAATAATTAATAATAATTTACTATCTCCTTTGTCTTTCCAGAAGAATCTCTTATAAAAGAGACTCATTGAATATGTATAATGGGGGACTAATTTAAAATTTTTTTTATCAGGTATAAGGAATTGTTCAAATTTCTGTTATCACCCTTACTCTATTAAGTTTTTTGTTTCTTCAAATTTGGGTCCAGAAGTATTTTAACATATGTGCATGTTTATCATATCTATCATATTTGTATGGAAAACATGTACATATAAATCTTTTCCTGCATATGTACGTATTATACATTAAACATAGTATTTGTGCTTGACAGGAAGGACACTTAGACATATATGTGTGTGTGTGTGTGTGTGTGTGTGTGTGTGTGTGTGTATGTACTAAGAGAAGTATGACTCGGGGCTGGAGCAATAGCACAGTGGGTAGAGCGTTTGTCTTGCGCATGGCTGACCCGGGTTCAATTCCCAGCATCCCATATGGTCCCCGAGCACCGCCAGGAGTAATTCCTGAGTGCAGAGCCAGGAGTAACCCCTGTGCACTGCTGGGTGTGACCCAAAAAGCCAAAAAAAAAAACGAAGTATGGCTCATCTGAGTCTAATGCCTGATTTTTAGATTGACGAGCCCTCTAAATTCTCACCTTACTTGAATAACCCACAGACAAATTCCACCAATTTTTCAGTTTTTAAAGGACCGCTGTAGACTCTACATAGGTAAGAGTTGACTCTCAATTTTATCCTCTGTAAAAGGAAAATAACTCTCTAGATTTCTATTATTAGGCACTTGGCTCCCATATCTCTCAAGACCATGCCAAGCAGTCTCCTCGTCTCTTCTATAACAACATGAATCTAGTCAAAAGCCCTATCATTCATCCAGGAGTTTCTTTCTTACTTGATTTAGTAGCAATCTAAAATGGCTGGTATCCTACATGACAGTGATACAAGTAGAGGTATGTTTCATTACACCCACTTAATTCTATAAGAAAAAGCAACAAACTTGCATTATTATAGAATCACTGAGTAGAGGAATGCAGCAGAAGCTAGAATAAGGACTTTAGTATTTATTTTGCTATAAAACAGGGAACTGGGTCTTACAACCCAGGCATACAGGAGTTACATTTTACCAACAGTATTAATGAATAAAGAAATAGATTCCTTTCCTTAGACTTTCCAAAAGAAATACAACCCTGCTAGTACCGCAATTTTAGCCACATCAAACTTCTGATTTATTGCCCTATAACATGATAAACTTGTGGTATTTTTAAGCCTCTAAATTTGGGGGGACTTATTATTATAAAATGTTGCAAAGCTGATATGCAAGGTAATTTTCGTACTGCAGCATGTCCCTACCTACACTGATGAATGCATATATTCCAAGCATTTAACAAATACAACTATATGCATATATCTCAAGCATTTAACAAATACAGTGAACATTTTATCTAAAGTAATGATTATGCAGCATGCCTGTTTCAAGTAACTAGACTTCAGGTAACTAACTTCAAGCAATCACTAATATTTTTGGAGAGCTGAGGATAACATTACGGCTAACTGAGGTTCCTGTGGGGGGAAATCTTCCTAAGGGGGTCAAAATGCTCTCATTTTGGAAAGGGCAGTTCAGATAGAGAAGGGAGCACCAAATAAAGGATGTTTGGAGGATCCTCCCAGGAGGGGAGATGCATGTCGAAAGTAGACTATGGACTGAACATGTTTGCCACTCATTGCCTCTTTTGCAGACCACAACACCCAAAAGGAGAGAGAGAACACAGGGGATTGCCCTGCCACAGAGACAGGGGGGATGGGGGGATGGGGGTGGGAGGGATATTATCCATGGTGGTGGAAAATGGGCACTGGTGGAGGGATGGGTATCTGATCGTTGTATAATTGAAACCAAAGCACAAAAAATTGTAAAACTACAACTGTAAAAAATAATAAAATAAAATAAAGGGAAAAAATGCTCTCATTTTGAGTGAAAAGAATATGTAATGACTCTGAACTGATATATTGGAACAAGTGACCCCTTTCACCCATTACAGTAAGTTTACCCCACAGAGTTTCCACGATCTCTTTTTCAGCAAGCATTAACACCACTGATACCCTGGAGACCGAAGAAAAGCAAAAATGAATGAAGAGTAAATAGAGACCAAAACGTGTCAAATTGAACTTGGAATAATAAGGAAGAAAGTTAGAACACACATGTAAGTCTTCATTTCCTAACTTCTCCTCTTTGTCTGTCTGTCTGTCTGTCTCCCCCTACTGCTTCTACTTCCCTTCACCACACCTGTGTGTGCTATGTTGTGTTATGTGTGTATTTTCTAGTATCTCTGTCAGCAAAAAGTCTAAGAAAAACATACTAAAATTTTATTAGTGTTTCCCTTTGAGTGTGTCAATAGAATGCCCTTTTTACTTTTGCGTCGTTTTCAAATTGGTTTAACGTGTAATAAAATAGATGTGACAAATTTTGTTTTTAAAAGAACAAATGATTAGTGATCAATTCTATATTTTATTTTAATGTGGGGAACTACAATATTCTCATCATCAACTAAATATAGTTATATGAAGCAATGTTCTGTTTGGATCTTCATTTTACCCGAGAAAGATTTCTGAGGCTTATATAGGCTATCATGTTTGTCTAAAGCCACACAGCACTGGCCCTGCCTGGAACTGGCCACCTGGTCACTCTGTCCCACTTTAGACATTTCCAATAAATAAGCAAGCAGACTTTCTCCCCCACAAAGTCCGTGATCGCTGTATTAGTAATATATATCCTCTGCCTCTTTCCTGACATTCTTTCACAAAGAAGGAGAAAAGAACAAAGAGGAATCCAGTTCTGTTATACTTCTTGGTCACTTTCTCCATGACTCATACTTAGGACTATAGGACTGGTCCTAAATGGCACTTTCTCCCAGAATATGAAATTGTGATACCAGAGGGCAAGGGACTGTGAAAGTTGGCAGAGCTGCTGAAGTAAACACAGTCTCCCCAGGAATCCAGGCACTAAAGTCAAGATTTACAACAAGTAATGAATGCCAACCAGTGTTCTAACTATGGAGAAATTCATAGCCCAGAGCCTGGGATTCACACTCCAGTGCATGAATACATATTTATCTAATTTATAATTTTTTTAAAATATACGTACCAGGTTTAAACACTTCCTCATTTTCCCAATAGTTCCAAAGAAGGAGGTTTAGGGCAGTTTGATGCAGTGATATCAGACGTTTTCTCTTCCTCTGTTCCTTCCCAGACACAGCACAGCATTATAGAGGGGTGTGAGAGAGAGAACCGTTTCTCTCTTCTCATGGCTTTCTTGATGTAGGTTTGTCCAGTATGGCAGAGAGACACCAGATGTGATCTTGAGGGACCACTTGTTAATTCTTGTCCTACCAAGGGTTTCCTATTAATGGAATCATCTAACCCTTTGAGATAACTTTCTGTGATGATTTAGAACTTAATGTTTAAACCAAAGGTTTTCAGCCATTTTTCACCTGTGAACCAATCATCACACTGAAGCCTTTTCTGGTTAGTAGAATCTTCTATTTCCTGCTTCTGGAATTCTCTCTAGTCCTGCTGAAATGCTCTGTATCTGTAACACCTGGGCCTCTTGGTGATGAGATACCTGGTTCCGTTCTTCTCCTCCAACAGTCCAACTGCTGGAAGTTCATTGATCATTTCACAGCCATCAGATGCAAATGCATTTTCTCGTGTCAGTGAGTGAGTGAGTGAGTGAGAGAGAAAAAGAGAGACAGAGACAGAGATGGAGAAAGAATTTTCTTGACTTTGTAGGAAGGTAGATTGCAGATTTGTGACTAATCTCCCATGTAACAGAGACCAAGCCTCTGATGAGAGAAAGGAGCGACCTGGGTTGCCAATTCCCTGAGTGCAATGGTTCACACACTGGAGGAAACAGAAAACCTAGTATGTAAAGGTTCAAGTAACTTCTTTCATAAAATAAAATCTTAACTCATCCAAATGTGTAACAGAGGGAGCATGCTGGCTTGGGTGGGATGGGGGGTGGTCAACAGTCAACACACCCTTCGGCAGCTGCTTCTGTTACCCCAGATTCTCTTTCCCTTTGGTGTGCTCTCAGATTACAGCTGCCCCACTGCCTGACCTATGGGTAGAGGATGGACCACTTGGAGCTAAAATCTTAACTCAGCTAACACTACGCTGAAGAGTGAGAAGGGTGAGATTGCGTTCTTCCTTAACAGCCTGCACAGAGCTGAGATGAACTTCAAAAATGGTTGGATTTCCAAGAGAAAATTAACTTTTTTGTTTGGCTTGGGTACAACATACAGTTGTGCTCAGGGCTTATTCCTGGCTCTGTGATCAGGGATCACTCTTGGTGGGCTCTTGGGAACCATGTGGGGTGCTGAGGACTGAACTGAGTTTGGTGCATGCAAGGCAAGCACACTGTCTATTGTACCAAAACTCCATTCCAAAGGGAGAAGTCAGTTCTGAACTTGGGTTGAAGATCACAAGATAGAACTCCTTTCGTTTAGCTGGCATCCAATAACTGAAATATCCATCTGCTCAAAATGTCTCTCATTCAGTTAGTGGGTATTAACTATAATTCCTCATTCTTCCACCACAGCAGCACTACCAGGATTCTGTCCACAATAGCCAAAATCTGGAAACAACCCAAGTGCCCTAGAACAGATGACTGGTTAAAGAAGCTTTGATACATCTAACACAATGGAATACTATGCAGCTGTTAGAAGAGATGAATTCATGAAATTTCATTATAAATGGATAGGCCTGGAGTATCATGCTAAGTGAAATGAGTCAGAAAGAGTGGGACAGACATAGAAGGATTGCACTCATTTGTGGAGTATAAAATAACGTAACATGACACTGACACCCAAGTACAGTAGATACAAGGGCCAGGAAGATTGCTCCACAGCTGGAAGCCTGCCTCATGAGCGAGGCAGGGGAGGGGGGGTCATGCTGGGAGAAGGCAGCTGGTATACTGAAGGGATCACTAAGAAAATGTAAGAAAATGATGGCTGGGGGAATCAGTCGGGATGGGAGATGTGTGCTGAAAGTAGATAATGGACCAAGCATGATAATCTCTCAGTATCTTGTATTGCAAACCATAATGCCCCAAAGTAGAGAGAGAGTGTGGGGGGAATATTGTCTTCCATGAAAGCAGTGGGAGGGGGGGAACTGGGGGGTATATTGGGGAGATTTGTGGTAGGGAATATGCACTGGTGGATGGATGGGTGTTTGTTCATTTTGTGATTGTAATCCAAACATGAAAGTTTGTAACTATCTCACAGAGATTCAATAAAGTTAAGAAAAGGAGACATGATTGCACTCAATGCCTCTTTTGCAGACCACAACACCCAAAAGGAGAGAGAGAACAAAAGGAAATGGCCTGCCACAGAGGCAGTGTGGGATGGGGGGGATGGGTGTGGGAGGGATACTGGGATCCACAGTGGTGGAAAATGGGCACTGGTGGAGGGATGGGTATTTGATCATTGTATAATCAAAACCCAAGCACAAAAATTTGTAAATCTAAAAAAAAAAAAAAGAAAAAAGAAAAGGAGAGTGTGAGAGAGAAAAAAATGTCTGCCCTGTGTAAGGTTTAGACAAAATAGAGCAATGAGGTCTTACGGATGCAAGAGTTGTCTTTTCCTACTTCACACCCCTTCTCTATTCTGACTGTATAGATGAAAATCCGTTCTGGGGAGACCTGCCAGATCTTAATATGAAACAGATCACAATTCACAAGCAATATACAAAGGACAAAGATCATTTTTTAATGTGGGGTTAGAGTTAGAATGCTGCATTTGTATTTTTCATGGGGAGTCAAAGATGTTAGAATTTCCTGACTGTCAACTTAGAATGTTTCTTACCTAGATGCTAGATTTCATTCCTCTATTAACTACATATGCCACACCAGCAAGACCCTTCACTTCTCGAAAACTGAAGTCTGATCTTCAGTAAGAAGTGTGAGTTAGATCAAAATACCTAGTAAGTTCTCTGTAGTGTTTCCTCCAAGTAAAATTACAGACAGAGGTATATGTATATATGAGATAAACATGATATATATAATTAATTCTATATTATATGTGTATATATAATATATAAAATTTGTTTAGTCACAAACAGGTAAGGCCAATGTACTGACAATTTCCTGGTTAAAGAAAAAAATTCTAAGCTGAAGGAAATGAGCCGGGAAAGAGTTGAAAATTGGGGCAATTAAGAGGAGATCTAGAAGATCTAGAAGAAGGGAGTACTTACATAAATAATAATACTATTCTGGTTTCTGTCCTTTTCTTGAAATTGTCAGTAAACCTTAATTACTTATACCCTTGTCTTCATTACCAGTTTTATATTAACTCTTGATATCTGATAGTATAAAATTATATCTTTGTTGCTCTTCTTCAAGCTTTTCTTCATTATCTCTGGCCCTTCATATTCCTTATGCTTTTTAATATTGGCTTGACAATTTCTGTTTTAAACGAGCAATGAAAACTTTAGTTTGGATTGCCTCAAATCTATTGGTCAACTTAGAGAGATATGGTTTCTTAACTATGTTGAAATTGCAATCCATGAAAGTTGATATAGGTCTATTTAAAAAATTCAGCTGATTTTACAACTTCCCTACTTCCCTTAATTATAGTGGTTTTATTTTCAAGACATTGAGATCATTTTTTCAGTTTATTTCTGGGTATTTAGTGGGCTTCTGTGCAATTGCTCAAGATATTTTTATATCTTTATTTTCTACTTATTGATTGCATGTCAAGTACAATTAATCTTAAATGAATTTTTTAGGGGCTGAAGAGACAGTATAGGGGTTAGGCAGTTAATTTGAATGTGACCAAACCTGGTTCAATTTCTAGCACTTCACATGAACCCCCAACATCTCCAGGAGCAACCTCTGATAACAGAGCCAGGTATAAACACTGAGGACTACCATAACTACCATATGCAACCCCATTTTACACTCCCCCATAGAGTTTTATAACCAATAACATCAGTAAATTCTCTCTCAGTTTGCCTATGAACTCCTATAGTTAGTTATAAAATAATTTAATTTATCAATATTAACATTTTATGTATTTTATGTATGACCATTAAATGGTTATTCAAAGATGTCAAAGGTTTTCATTTCATTTTCATTTCATCATCCTGTTATTCGTCGATTGCCTCGAGCAGGCCCCAGTAACGTCTCTTTCATCCTAGCCCTGAGATTATATTCAAGGCTCTTTAGGAGAATGAGACCCAACATTGTTCATTGTTACTGGTATTTGGCATATTGGGTACGCCACGGGGAGTTTGCCAGACTCTGCCCTGTGGGCAGGCTACATTCGATAGCCTGCAAGTTTGTCCAAAGTAGGAAGGAGATAATAAGATGTCATAAAAGATGTCCTGATAAGATGTTCCGGGAGCTGGATTTTATAGTCTCTGAGTCTTGGCCGTTGATGGGATTACACGGCGCCAGGGGGCCAGGTGGTGGGTGTGACCCCCGCCTACTGGAATTTGGAGGATCTGGGTGGAGGATGCTCGGCTCCAATCCGAGTAGGCTGGGAGATCTCGGCCCCGGAACCCGCGTGGATTTGTCCCTCTGCCAGTACCTTCAGGTGTGCGGAGAGTGGTCTCAGCATGGTGGTGGCTGGTCCTGGAGGTCTTCGGCTGCCGGAGCCCTGGTCGGGGCGGGGAGGAAAGCTCAACCCGCTCCCCTCCAAGGGACCCCGGCGAGGAACAGCCAGGCACGGGCGCAGACTACACTGTTCTCGTCCGGGAGCTGGATTTTATAGTCAAAGGTTAATCCCTAGAATTTGTACAAATCATCTTATTTGAGACAAAACCAAACTCTCTGAAGATGCAATTAAATGAGGAGTCTTGAGTTAAGGAAATTGTCCTGGATGATCTGGTTAGGTCCTAAATGCCATCAACAGTGTCCTTATAAGACAGAAAGAAAGGGAAGTAACACAGACCGAGGGGAAACCAGCATGAACCTGAAGCAGTGATAGGAATGATGCAGCCACAGCCAAGCAATATCAGATCAATCAGAAGCTGCAAGAGACAGGAAATGGATTTTTTCCTAGTGTCCTCAAAGGAAGCATGCTTCTCCAAAGGAAAGTTTTGGACATTTAGTTTTCACACAAGTAATGAGAATAAATTTCTATTGTCTAAATCCCCAATATTGCGGTGCACAGCAACTATAGAAAACTAGCATAATCTTCCTTCCGCTGCTCTTTCTGACCTTCTTGCTCTGCCTAGAATTTTCAGCACATCATTAATAAAAATGTTAATAAAAATGTGATAACAGATACCTTTGTCTTGTTTCTCAGTGGTGAAACTTTAGATATTTCAACGTTAATTATGATGTTAGTGGAAAGGGTAAATCTTGTCTCTTCCTGGCTTGCTAAGATTGTTTTTTGTAACCTGATGTTAAAGTTGATCAAATAATTTTTCACAATGATAGAGATGGCATTTTTTCTCCATTATACAATTTACATGATAAATACACCCATTGATTCTTAACTGTTTCATAAGTGTTACATTCCTTGCATAGACCCAATTATTTTATTCTTATTCTTTTGGTTCTCTGGATTTAATTTACTAGTATTTTGTAGAGAATTTTTATAGTATGGTCATGAAAGAGATTGAATATGCATTTCCTTTTTTATAATATCCTTGGCAAGTTTACAAAATCAAGGTTTCAACTAATTAAAAGAGTTGTATTCATTTCCCTATTTTACAACAGCTTTGGTTTCATTTCTTGCATCCATATTTAGGACAAATAAACTTATGTGGTAGTACTGTTTTATTTGATTTGACTTGGTTTAGCTTGGCTTGGTTTGGGGGCCACATCCAGTTGTGTTCAGGGATCACTCCTGGTAATGTTCTCAGTGATCGCTCCTGGAAAAATTCTGGGGACCAGATGTGGTACAGGGGCTAGAACCTGGATCAGTTGCATGCAAGACAAGGCAATACCCTTTGTACTATCTCTCTGTCCCCAGAATGTTTTAAATACCAAAGTTAGTTGACAAAAATGCAATATATTTAGGCTCTTTGTATGCATCAGTTTTAGTAAGTTGTATTTTCTAAGGAATGTATCTATTTTATCTTAATGTCAAATTAATGACATATTATTGTCAATGTACTTTCTTTCAACCAAGTATAAGACTTGTATTCATTTCCTCTTTTAATTCTTGAGGTTGATAATGTATTAATACTCTTATATTATTTGATATAATTAATATTTATAAATATATTTAATTGTATTAATGAAGTAAACTTAAATTGTATTATCTTCAAAACATGGCTATAGTTTTTATACTATATATTTGGTTCTCACTTTATTACTATCTGTTCTGTTGCTTTTTCACCTCACTTTCATTACTTCTATTTAAAAATTTTTCCTTTTTCAATGTGCCTGTTAAGATGGCGGGCTGGGGTGGGATTGGGGTGGGGTGGGAGAGAACACTGGAAGATGAAACTAGCGGTGGGATGAGAGATGGGGTATTGTTTCTCTCAAACCCAACTATGAATAACTTTGTAAATCATGGTGCTTTCATAAAATAAAATTTTGGGGGGGAAATGCCCTTTCATTTATGTAATTTACAATTGTATTCTAATTAATATCAATGTACAAAATTCTGAAAATCAATCAATAAGTTTGTCTTCTTTTCTAATAGATGCAGTTATAACTAAGTATTTCCTTTATTTGTAGGTTTTAGTTACATCCCAACATATATGCATATATGAATATATATTAATTACTGTTCAATTAAAAATATTGTCAACATTGTCAATGATAACCTCTCAGTACCTGTTCTGCAAACTATAATTCTCAAAAGGAAAGAGAGAGAGTGAGAGAGAGAATAAGTAAGAGAGCAAGTTAGAGGGACAAGAAAAGTGCCTGCCATAAAAACGGAAAGTGGTGGGAGGAAAACTGGGGACATTGATGGTAGGAAATGTACACTGGTGAAAGGAAGGATGCTGTAACATTTTATGACCGAAACCCAGTCATGGACAACTTTGAAACTGTGTATCTCACTGTGATTCAATTAAAAAAAATAAATTAGAAAAATTTTCAGTGGTTGAGTAGTGTTTATACACCACATTTTCCATGTCCACTGTGTACATACCAGTTTCCATGATCACTCATCTGTTCCTGAACAGTTGGGTTGCTTAAAGATTGTGACTAACATAAAATTTTTAAATACATTGCTTATTTTCTATTATAATTAATTTTGGCTCTTGTAACTTTCAGAAGTATATTCATTCATTTCAAGGCATCAGGCTATTTCCCAGTCTTTTTAAAATTTAATTTCTAGCATATATATATCTATATATCAGACTGAAACATTTTGAGAATTGTTTTACTTATAATGTGGTCAGTTTGACAAATATGCACCTGCCATTGAAATGAATTTGTATTCTTTAAAATGAAATACAAAAAATGTGCATATTACAAAATCGAATATGTTACAAAGCACTGTTCAAATTAAAATATCTATTTTCTATTCACCTTTTTTCCCACATTTTGTGCAATTCTATTCATGTACTTAAGTTTGGCACATACGATAGCCATATAAAACCCTCTTCCTACTGTTGGGGGTGTAGTTCTGCAATAGATCACTGGTGTTGTATGCATGATCCCTTGCACCACAAAAAGAAAAACCTTCCCTTTATACTTTAATTTACCTTAAATTTCCTAACTAGGGAAATTATTTTCAATTATATCACAATTTGATGTTTTATGGAGCACACAAAAATTGAAACCAGATCTCCTGAGCATACTGAGGATTGTGCACAGGTGTAGGCCCAAATCCAGCAGTAGCACCAGACTGCTGATAAAATGTACATGCCTGTAACTTTCAGACATTTCAGGTTAGAAGGCCAGGGGCATGGTCTCCCGAGCAACAGATGCCAGTTAATCTTCCCCATCATATTCCATTAGAACCAAAATGTCGCCTGTTATTCAGAACTCACTAGGACAGCTTGACCATCCCAATAATATTATGCAAACAGTTCATTAGCCCCTATTCCAATCAACATCCTCCCCTCTACAAAACACACACACACACACACATACACAAAAGTAATGTTGACCACAAAAGTCCAAACTGCAAAGTTCACAATGGTAAAGCAATGCAGAAATCCAGTAGGCTTAGTGAGCAAAGACACTAGCCCAGATGTACCAACCAGTAATGAGTTATATAAACTCTCTGACAAGCCAAAATAAGAAATTTAGAATGGAGCTAATAAGGATACATTAGAAGTTCAAAGAAACAATGGAATGCACCACCAGTAAAATACAAGAGGATATGAGAGCAGAAATGAGGAAAATACAAACAGAAATAACATATGTGAAAAACCTCATAAGGGAAATGAAAAACTCAATGGAAAGCCTCACAGCAGAGTAACAGCTGATGAGGACAGAATCAGTGAGCTACAAGACGAGGTGCAAAGAATCTCCAGACAAGCAAATTATGGAAGGGATGAATTTAAGAACAACATAAAAATCATGGGCTACCAGAGGGGCAGGAAGAAAACCCTGATGCAGAAGCAACTGTCAAAACCATCACTGCTGACAAGTTCCCAGAGCTGGAGTGCCTACACCCAGAATCAGGAGGTCCAACAGGTACCAGCTAAAAAAAATCCAAATAAAAATCCTCCAAGATATATCCTAATCAGAATGATGAAAACCATGGATAAAGATAGAATCTTAAAGAAGCAAGATCAAAGAAGGAAATTACTTACAAAAGAATATCCTTACAATTTACAGCCAACTTATCAGATGAAACAAACCCTCCATGCCCAAAGACAGTGGTGGAATATAGTGAAAAAACTCAATGAAATGAACCCCTCACCAAAAATACATTACCCAGCAAGAATCTCATTTATATTTGAAGGAACAATATACAGCTTGACAGATGAATAACAACTCAGGAACTTTGTAGACACAAAATTACAAGAAGTCCACTGTTACAAGGACCAAATGGGCTACAAGACAAGAAAAACCCCTCAACACACCAAATTTCTGCAGAAATATTGGATTAAAACTCCACAGCAATAATCTCTCTCAGTGTCAATAGGCTAAATGCACCCCTAAGAGACATAGAGCTGCAGAATGGATTAGAAAATTGAACCCAATACTCTGTTTTCTGCAATAAACACATCTGAACAGTCTGCGCAAACAGACTCAAAGTCAAAGGCTGGAAAACAGTCCTAAAAGCAAACGTACCCCTCAAAAAAGCCAGAGTGACCAAACTAGTATCAGTCCACATAGAATCAGGCTGAAGAGTCGGTGCTTTGCATTCTGCCAACCCGGGTTCAATCCCCTGCATCAAATATGGTTCCACAAGCACAATTAGGAGTAATTCCTTTTTTTTCCCCTTTATTTTATTTTATTTTTTTTTACAGTTGTAGATTTACAATTTTTTGTGCTTTGGTTTCAATTATACAATGATCAGATACCCATCCCTCCACCAGTGCCCATTTTCCACCACCATGGATAATATCCCTCCCACCCCCATCCCCCCATCCCCCCTGTCTCTGTGGCAGGGCAATCCCCTGTGTTCTCTCTCTCCTTTTGGGTGTTGTGGTCTGCAAAAGAGGCATTGAGTGGCAAACATGTTCAGTCCATAGTCTACTTTCGACATGCATCTCCCCTCCTGGGAGGATCCTCCAAACATCCTTTATTTGGTGCTCCCTTCTCTATCTGAACTGCCCTTTCCTCTAGGATACCCGGCTGGCCTCTAAGTTATGGAGTAATCCTCCTGGTGCTGATCTCAGCTATTCTTGGGTATTAATCTCATACTTTGTTACTTTATATCCCCCAGATGAATGCAATCTTTCTATGTCTATCCCTCTCTTTCTGACTCATTTCGCTTAGCATGATACTTTCCATATTGTACCACTTGTATGTAAATTTCATGACTTCATCTTTTCTAACAGCTACATAGTACTCCATTGTGTAGATGTACCAAAGTTTCTTTAACCAGTCATCTGTTCTTGGGCATTCAGGTTTCTTCCAGTTTCTGGCTATTGTAAAGAGTGCTGCAATGAACAAACAAGTGCACTGAGTGCAGAGTCAGGAGTAACCCCTCAGAATCACCGGGTGCAACCAAAACAAATAAATAATTTTTTTTAAAAAAAGAGACAGTGAAAGGCATTTCTTAACTATCAATACATCAGGAAGAACTCACACTCCTAAACTGTACATGCACCTAATGAGGAATCAGAAAAATACTTAAAACAGCTGTTAACAGATTTGTAAAAACAACATTGATAGCAACATAATAGTAGTTAGAGATTTCAACTCAGCTTTGTCACCTCAGGATAGATCTACCAAACTAAAGCTCAGCAAAGACATACTTTATTTGAGGGAAGAAATTCAAAGGAAGGGATAAATATATATATATATATATATGACTTTTCATTCACAATAAGCTGAATATATATTCTTCTCCAGGTCACATGGAACAGTTTTCAAATAGACCACATGTTGGGCCACAGAACATATCTCCATAAGATTAAGAGGATAGAAATTGTATCAACTATCTTTTCAGACCATGATGTGCTGTGAAAGGGAAAATTAAATCAAACAGAAAGGGATAATTAAATCAAACACCTGGAAATTGAACAACTGTCTAATGAAAAACCAGTGGGTTAGAGAGGAAGTCAAAGAGGAAATTGAAAGATTCCTGGAAAAAAATGAGTATGAGAACAAGAGTTACCAGAACTTGTGGGACACAGCAAAAGCAGTGTAAAGAGGAAAGTGTTTTAGCTCTGCAAGCATTCATCAGGAAGGAAGAAAAGACCCACATCAATAACTTAACAACACAGCTTAAGGTCTTGGAAAATGACCAACAAAAGAAGCCCAAACCAGGCAAGAGGAAGGAAATCATAAAATTTAGGGCAGAAATCAAGGAGTTGGAATCCCAAAAAACAATCCAAAATGTCAATGAAACCAAGAGTTGGTTCTTTGAGAAAATAAACAAGATCCATAAACCACTAACAAGACTCACAAAGAAACACACACACATGCACATGCACATACACATACACAGAGAGAGAGGGAGAGAGAGAGAGAGAGAGAGAGAGAGAGAGAGAGAGAGAGAGAGAGACCTGATTAACTGTATCAGAAGTGAAAAGGGGGACATCACAACAGAAACTACAGAAATTCATAGGATCATCAGAGATTACTCTGAAAATCTTCATGTCACAAAACAAGAGAACCTCGAAGAAATGGATAAATTTCTAGATTCCTATAACCTCTCAGAGCTGAACCAAGAAGATTTAGAGTTCCTGAACAAACCGACCTCCATCGAGAAATTGAAATGGCAATCAAAAGTCTTCCCAAAAATTAAAGCCCAGGCCCAGATGGATTTACCAGTGAATTCTTTCAAACCATTAAAGAATACCAACTGCCAATCCTTTTCAAGTTTTTTCAGGAAACTGAAGAAACAGAAACAATCCCAGTTTCTTCATTCCTAGATGATTAAAATTCCTTACTCATAAAAAAGAAGGTGTGGCATGGTATAAATACAAAGTTTATATTGTCTAAATTAGCTTTTTTATATAATAATTATTGGAGAGGAGTTTGAATTTGAGTCACACCCAGCCATGCTCAGGGAGCTCAACATGCCAGGGACCAAACCCAGGCCTCCCGCATGCCAAGCACATGATCAGCTCATTGAGTTAGCTCTCTCACCCTGTAATACTACTTTTTAAATTAACTTCATTACATGGAATTGGTTCCTAAGATCATCCTTTTACTCATATAAAATGCTTATATAAAGAAGGAGATCCATTTGTTTCCCTTTGTTTGAAATGTTCAATGATCCTCCTCTTCTTCTCCTCCTTCCAGCAGTGCTCAATGTGGATTATGTATGTAGTTCCAGGGATCAAACTTGTGCCTTCCACATCCAAAGCTTATGATTAAGCTCTTGAGCCCTTTCTCCAGCTCCTCCTCCTTTCCTAAAGGAGAATATGAGACCTAGAGAGAGAGTACAGGGGGTGAGGTGCTTACTTTGTGTGTAGCTGATCGAATTTCCATCTCCAGCACTATATATGATGGTCCCCTGAGCACTATCAGAAGTGATCCCGGAGCACAGAACCCGAAGTAATCCCTGAACACTGTTAGGTGTGAGCCAAAAACCCAAAAAGGAGATTTTAAAAAATTAAATGCATAGAAGAATATCTGGCACATATTATTGTAAAACTAAAGGACAGTGCCGCTCTCTTCTATGAAGCAATGTAACTTGCATTGATTCATTCATGTAACGAATATTTTCCTACCCTTTCTAAGCTTCAAGCACTGTGCTCAAATCTTGTAGGATAACACTCTTTTGTCCTTCCTCAGGTAGCTTAGGTTTGTCAGGTCGCACCCATCTAAGGACACTGAACTTGTATTGTAAGCAATGTCCTTTCTGTGTGGACACAGGAAGACAGTTAATATTATGCTTTGTAACTTGGGAGTTGATTGACTCCGAACAATATTTACTCCTGGGCATCTGATTTCTTGACTCAGTTGCCCTTAGTTCTTAGCACCCCAAAAGCAGGGTCCCGACGAGGGACTGAATGGACCCAGGGCAAGCAGTGAGCTACCCTGGCATCGAGATGGGCCAGGCCAAAGAGCCATGATACTCAACTATAAGTTGAGGGCATGATCATGGACAAATGCTGTCATGATCCAAAAGTAAGTAACGACGAGACTAGGACCCTGCTGGAGCTAGGAAGATTAACCGGGCCTGAGGACTGCGAAATGTATAGTGAGATGTTCTCAGGAAGAACCAAACTAAATTTATATCTCTTACTGTGCTCATACAGAATGACATTGCTAGAAATATTAGAAGTAGATTTATTACAACTGTTTAAGTAGATTACTAACTGAGGGAAGAACACACCCTTGTTGGGATCCCACCCTTGAGTGGATCTCCTAGTAATCTGAAGTAATCTCTGTAGATGAGAGTTTATCCTTGAGTTAATCTCCTGGAGGAGTGGTCTTACCTCTCTTTGTTGATTTGTCAGTATTCAACCCACCTTTATGTCACGGCCTTATGTGACTGCTATGTAAACTGAGACGTAAGCTTGGAAAGGGGTCAGAAGCAAGAGAGCTCGGGCTCCAGAGATCCAGAGTCAGAGCCAGAAGGAGAGAGCTTCCAAGACTGGGGCCCAGGAGAGAAGGAGGCAGAGAAAGACAGGAGTGAAGAGGATTGGAATCAACTACTATTGATATAGACCAGCCTGGCCCCCGTTTCTTCTTCCGTCTGCCCTTGGCCAACAGTCGTTCCTATCCAGGCCACACACAGCGGCTCAAGAGCACCAAAAGCAGGCGGTGAGACAGTGCCGTCCAGTGAGCCCGTGAACACACAACCTTCAGCGTGATAAGATTTTACAAAATCTGGAGACAAGTTAGTGAGCAAGTGACACACAAAATTTTCCCATATTGAGCTAGAGCAGTGGAACAGTGAGCAGGGTGCCGGATTGCATGCAGCTGACCTGAATTGGATCCCACATGGTCCCCTGAGCCTACCAGGAGTGATCCCTGAGCACAGAGCCAGGAGTAAGCTTCGAGCACTGCTGTGTGTCCCCCACCCCCACCACAAAGAAAACTTCAAACAAACAAAACTTTATCATAAATGTTAATATTCTTATTAGGAAACATAGACAGATAAGCAATAGCAGACATGTGTTATGAGTTCCACAAGAGGGTTGGGGAGACATTGTGTTATAATATAGGAGTCTATGATAATCTATAGCCAAAGCCCTATGTTGTTATTTTTCTTTCTTCATTTATTGTGGCATAATAAGACAGACTACATATGCCTAAATTTCGGGTGTATATACACTTTAGTTGAAAACAATAAATCTCATCAGCATCTGTCACTATATAGTTGCACTTTGTTCCTTGTGTTGGGACTTTTAAAGATCTTCTTTCTTAATAATTTTCAAATATGCTCTAATATTCCTCCGCCCCTCTCAGAGAGCCTGGCAAACTACTGAGAGTATCTTGCCCGCAAGGCAAAACCTGGCAAGCTACGGGTGACATGTTCGATCTGCCAAACACAGCAATAACGAGTCTCACGATGGAGACGTTACTGGGCCCGTTCAAGCAAATCGATGAAGCACAAAGCACAAAGGCACCATTTTCAAAATAAGATGTGATGGGATTAAAAAGCAGCTTCTGGTGAGGATGTGGGTTGGGGTTGTATGTTCGAGAAGTTGAGAGACATTGGAATGAAAGACCATACCTACCTTGGCCTCAGAACAGGTGCTCCAAAGAAGGTAGTAACTGGAAAAGATTCCTACAAAGCTCTCCACAGTGGGGTAGTCATGAAAGTCATGAGACCAATGAACCCTTAGATGGTGAAGGTATGAAATGAGGCCACAAAATGCAGGCCTATTTCAAATGTGCCCACCTACAAAAGGCAGGAAAATCTGGGTGCTGTGGGGAATACTAATTCTTGCATAGTCTGTAGCCACAGCAGAGCCCTGCCTATTTGGAAATCACATCAAGAGCCCTGAAGTCATTAACCTAAGTCTCTAACTAACTGTGATTTTCCCTCCTTTAGACAAAGCACTATACAAAGGCAATATGCACCATTGGCTCTTGGCTGGATGTTTATGTGAAGGCTAGACATGGATTCCAAGTTATTTAACTGGACCCTTTGTGTACAAAAGCACTCCTGTTAAAGGTGGACTGTTTATTTTAATTTTGTGTAAAGCAGGAACCCCCACTATAAGGACCGCTCCTTATTTTTCAGTCCTAGGTAACTTTATCCCCCTGGTTCTCTGGGGAACCACCCAGGTAAATTGACAAAGCACATAAACCCAAACTGCATGAGTCAAGTTTTGGTTTCTGTTCTTTCTTCAATTATAAGTAGCTATCTCAGGGGGGCCCGGGGCTCAGAAGACAGATAGAATTTATCTAACTGCTGCCAGAATGTAATTTAAAATGAGTCCAAGAGGAAAAGAACCTTCCCAAATATTCCCACTGTGGGACAAGGGGTGGGGAGTTCTTGCAAGAACCAGGCATGAGGCGTGAGGATATTGCTACTCACTGCCTTACAGGATCTCTGAAAAGGTGGCTGATGTAACTGAATCTACCTTCTGCTTTGCTTCCTTTGAAAATGGGTAATTTCTCCACACATAACTCTATCTGATGGACAGTCATTCTAAGTCATGCAAGGTTTTGCAATTCACAGATCCACCATCAGGGCACTGTTACAATGAACTTCTGGCAAGACAGATTTAGTCAACAACCTCTCTAAAGACTTCCCAGCTGTTTCATGACCAAGATGGGCTTGAAATCAAAGCCTTGCACCTTTTCCAATGAACCTTTTCCAACTTAGCTCTGAGCAATTGGAGCATTTGATACTGAGAATAAACAGGTAGATAGGAGAGAGGCTACTAAGTCATTTGCTGTTTGTCTCAAAATCAGTCACTGAGGACGTTGAAAAAAGAGATAAATTAGAAAGTCTGAAAGAAGGTAGCAAGACAGAGGAGAGAAAAAAAGGGGAAGGCAGCAGGGAAAATATTGTGGATGTGTGTTAGGCTACCAGTCATGGAGAAGCAAGTCAGAGATATGGTCAATGATGAACACTATTGCTCTCCTCCCTAAGTGGAGAATTGGATAATCCCAGAGTGTGAGGCCAGGTGATGCTGTGGACCATGCAAGTGGCTCCTCCTTTTCCCTCACTAAGGAATGTGTTAAATTCAAGCTAATCAGAGAGGAGAAACTGACACTGAGCTCTGCCCATCACATTCTGTTTTCACTGGATACCGCTCAAATGGGAAGCAGGAAGAACGAGAGACATTCTTATGACATTCTGGAATAGAAGAGGTGGGAATACCAACAAACAAAATGAAGCTTTAAACTTCTCCTTGAGGCTGAGGAGTATCCACACTGGACAAAATAAAATTCAGAGAGTGAAAGCTCTTTTTTTAAAATATGTATTTACTTTCAAGTAAGTTTAAATATTTGAAGGATATAGCGTCAAATGAATTCTGTGTACTTTATCAGGAAAGTTCCTTGGAATCTGGCTAGAATCATACCATTGTTTCCAGAACCATTACCTTTCCCCAGATTACTCTGGTTTAAATACATTTGCCATCAGGAGTCAGTGTGTTATTCTTTATATATGTAAGCACATCTCTTGACCAGTTAGAATTCCGTTCCAGGTCCGGCATTAACCCCTTCAATTTTAAGAAGAGCTGTGTGTTATCTCTGGTTCCATATTCCCTACTTACAGCCAGCTAGAATAATGCTAGAGAAATTTCCCAGAGATGTTATTTGGAAGTCTGAGCCTCTGTGGCCTCTAAGTTGGTGAGGAGAGAAAAAAGCATATTTTGAAGGAGAAGTTCCTCTTTAGTCTTCCACAAAGCAGAAAAGAGCATGCATTAAAGTCCCTCTAGAAGTTGTTTCTAGATTTGCATGATTTGAGCAATTACTTCCCTGCAGACCAATGGGGCTACCCACAAATGCTTCCCTATGGGGGGAACGGGAGGAGGGGTTTATAAAATATCAAATATCCTGGTTATGAAATAATCTAATGAGAAGAAAAAGAGGCCCAAAAAGGAGAACATTAGCATCAGTAGTTCCAGAATGCCCTTAAACAACTTTCCTCCTCCAAATTCTACCTACTGGAATACAACTTTCAAAACAACTTTCTTATTCGTCATCCTCAAGAAATCCCATGCTTAAGAAGTTGATGATAAAACAAAAAGATGGGACAGTGACATAAGTGACTTATTTATTCTGGGTATTATAATTTAATTCACTGCATCTTCCCAATAGGAAAAATGAATTATATCATTGTCTTTGAGTCAATGATATAGTCCCTTGATGAAAAAGACAACATGGTGAAGATTTTTACCAATGATCTTCCTAATTGAAACCTGTACTCCTCCTTCTATACCTTGTGATATAATGTGAGACTAGCTGTACAGTTCCTTGAATCTTAGAAGCAAATAAGAACTTCATAGCACCTAAAACTGCAGGGTAATCACTGTGTCACTGTATCACTCTATCACTGTCATCCTGTTGTTCATCGATTTCTTCGAGCAGGCACGAGTAACATCTCCTTCATCCTAGCCCCAGGATTTTAGAAAGTGCCACATTCGAGGCTCTTTCAGGGTCTGGAGAATGAAATTCATTATTGTTACTGGTTTTTGGCATATTGAATACTCCATGGGGACTTTGCCAAACTCTGCTGTGTGGGCAGGATACTTTTGGTAGCCTTCCAGGTTCTCCAGGATAAGAAATAGATAATAAAATGTTGCGCGGCCGTGAATACAGCCGTGCACATCCGGGAGCTGGGTTTTATAGTCGGTGTATAGTCTCTGGGTCTTGGCCATTGGTGGAATTACATGGCGCTGGGGGAAGTTGGTGGGTGGAGGCCTAGTCCCAATCCGAGCAGGCTTGGAGATCTATGCCCTGGGTCCCGCATACCTGGGGGACCTGGGTTCCTCTGCAGGTTCCTTCATGCGTGAAGCTTGACTGAATGTGTGGAGAGTGGTCTTAAGCATGAGATGCATGAAGAAACAGCCAGAGGAACCCCTGATTGATTTGGCAAATCTTTGGCAAACCCATATTTGATTGGCAAATATTTCTTAAATTCTTATGTTCTAGACAGAACAAACACAATTCTCAAGAAAATCATTGTCTAGTTATGGTGATGGAAAGGGTGGCAAATGATACTTGGATTAGGGGCTGGAGCAATAGCACAGCAGGTAGGGTGTTTGCCTTGCACACAGCCGACCTAGGTTCGATTCCCAGCATCCCATATGGTCCCCCGAGCACTACCAGGAGTAATTCCTGAGTGCATGAACCAGGAGTAATTCCTGTGCATCGCTGGGTGTGAACCAAAAAGCAAATATATATATATATATATATGTATACATATATATATATATATATATATATATTTAGGCAGCAGTGACAGAATGATACTTAAATTCCCACTGTGCCTCAAAACCAAAGAGCAATTGAGACAACAAAAAATAAAAAATCTCAAAATGTCCTCAACAACATGCTTTAAGAAAATAAAACACAACTCCAAGTTACAAATGAGTGGGGTTAACAAGATCCCTATGGGAAAACCAGGGTAGAAGTAATCTATGGAAGAATAGATTTTTGTAGGATCCTAAGCTTCAAGGAACACAGAAATCACATCTGCCCACATCCTCAAAATGCTGGGAGTTTTCTCCCTTTAAAGGAAGTCTCAACTGACTTTGGAGAACAGAACGATCAATGGAATGCAAGGGAGAGGGACTTAAGAGTCTTCAAATTGTAAGTAAAAATATGCCTTGAGCCTCAGGGAAGTCCTGAGAGTGCTGAATCTGTGGGAGCCTTTGACCTCTCTAGATATTCACCAAAAAAGACAAACTCTCACCTGGAGAAGCAGTTTGGAATAACAGGAGATGGGAAGTCCTTGTTACTGGTGGATACCTAAGTAAACTGAAGCAAGCACAGTGCTGGGGCAGGTTCTCTGGGCCCATCATGGTGTAGTCTGCATTTGCTGGACTCTTGGTTGGATAGCAGAGTGTATCAGAGCCATGAGTATAGGAAAGCTCTTCTGATTCATTCTCAACCATAAATAAGGAAACCTAAGAGATTTTTTTTAAATGTGGTGCTGGACCAATAGTACAGTGGGTAGGCATCTGCCTTGCATGTGGGTTCGATCCTCAGCATCCCATAAGGTCCCCTGAGCACCGCCAGGAGCAATTTCAGAGTGCAGAGTCAGGAGTAGTCCCTGAACATCGCCAGGTGTGACCCCAAAACAAAACAAAAAAAACAACAGCAAAAAAACCGCACACCTCCCTTAGAGCTAAACAACAGAACAAGCTTTAATTCAGATGTCATACAACATTATGTGAAAATGAAAGAGGATATATGATGGACTTAATAATAACCCTAGTTAATTTTTTTTGAAATGATCAGTAAAATAAGGCCATAAACAGAGCAAAGTTTCAAACTAATTGAAGATTGAGAGAAAGGAAATTAAGAGAATAGAAACTGTGGAACAAGAGCATATATTAGTATGGAAATATGTCACAACCATGATGGGTCAGCAAAAGGAAGTCTTAAAAGTAATCATTCTAAAATGACTCAAGTAAGAGTTTTAAATGAAATGTATTTCAAAAATAAACACATTAGAAGTAAAAATGACATAGAAATCACAGAAAGTGCCAACATAGATTGGAAAATATTTTTATAATTTTGCTCTTTTGCAATATAATGTTTTTTAAATTTTATTTTTAATTTTAATTTATTGTATTTCTTTGTGGTGCCATAGAATCCCTGAATTCATACATTTAATATATGTAGGCATATACTCTACCACTGAATTACATTCCTGGCCCAGCAGTGAAAGTTCCAAATGAACATGATGCAAAATACTTTAAAAGACAAGAAATTAAAGACAAAGAATGTCCTCCAGGTGTATAATAGAAATCACTCATACAGACACACCAAAAAAACTAAACAAAAACAGAAACCTGGGACTGAAAGGATCATATGGTAGGCAAGGCATTTGCCTTGCACAAGACAGACCAGGTTTGATTCCTGTCACTCCATTTGGTTTCCTGGGTACCTGCAGGATTGATTACTAAGAGCAGAGTCAGAAATTAACTCCTGAGCAGTCCCCTGTGTGATGCCTCCATCACCAAAAACATAAAGAAAAAAACAAATAATGAAACAGAATAAATACTTAAAACTCTAAGAAAAGCTTCCCAAAATAAAATTATCTTGAGTTTTCATATGGAAAGATCACATTTATAGTGGATAAAATTAATGCTGAATGGTCCATATCAAAATATACTCTAACTAAACGATTTGAATTACAAGGAAACAAAAACCTCTTTGGTATGCAGACAAAAATGACAAGTTACTTATAAGCAGAGAGATCATATAATCTATTAATTAGGCTGGCACACTTGTAAGAATGAATGTGGAGGTGCCACAAATCATACTTCGACTGCAGAAGAAAAATGAACTATTCTGGATAAATGTGGAACTTGTAGTGATTCTATAAGGAAAATAAAATCAGACTGTCCTCATATTTTCCAACAATAGTACTTTAGAACAAAAAATACAAGAAAATAACTTAGTTAAATACTTAATAAGATAAAGTGTGAGAGCAGTATTTTATATATAGCCAAATTGATCTTCAAGCATAACTCACATGAGCAAAGGAGATTGTAACCAGATTTTATAATCAATGATTAGAAAAATCACTAACATAAAGTCTGGTGATGAGTATTTTATATATTTAACCACAGGATTAAGATTAAATAATGAGCACAACTGTGACATCGTTCATGTAATTTTATAATGTGCTCAAAACTGTGATTATAATGAAAAAATTGGGAGATAGAGAAAATATATAAAAAGTAATATGAGGATGGTAATTATTTTACAGATATTTCCTGAGAGTATTTGTTGAGATAGGAAAAGGGAGAATGTAATATAATATCGATTTATTTCTATACAGTTCACAGTAAGAAACAAACAGGAGCTAAGAAAGAGGGAATTCAATTTATGACATAAACATAATCATTGAAAGGTAATGAGTAAAATGTTTTTAATTAAAAGTCAAGAGAGAAGAAATACAATCACAACATATAGTGTAAAACCTGTATGTGCATCTGCACATAGTGCAAACAACAAGAAATTTTGAAAGGACGCTTTATAACGCTGAAGGCTATAATGCACAATAAACATAAAACAGTGTCTGCGCATCCAATAAAACAGTGACAACTTGCATAAAACAAACTGGAGAAAGAAAAAGGAAATGGACAGAAATTCACTAATAATAAACTTCTTGTAGTTCAAGACAAAAATTCTGTAAAGACAGAAGACCTAAATGACATAATATTAACATAAATCTTATGGATATATATGTATATATAATATTCTAAATTTCAAAAACAGATAAATCTTGTTTTTCGGTGTACTAGAAAAAAAATTTTAAGAATGTATCTGCTGATGGGCTGGAGCGATAGCACAGCGGGTAGGGCATTTGCCTTACACGCAACCGACCCGGGTTCGAATCCTCCATCCCTCTCTGAGAGCCTGGCAAGCTACCAAGAGTATCCCTCCTGCACAGCAGAGTCTGGCAAGCTCTCCGTGGCATATTCAATATGCCAAAAACAGTAACAACAAGTCCCACAATGGAGACGTTACTGGTGCCCGTTCGAGCAAATCGATGAACAATGGGAGGACAGTCCTAAAGGGCTACAGTATCTGCTGATACAGATGCATGAGAAATTGATAGATTAATCTCATTCAGGTACACTTAAACCCAAGTGTCCAAGCGATGTCATAAATCTCTTTTTAAAGAACTGAGCCAGACTTTGCTCTCTTTTGGCTTAATTCTCAGATCAGTTTTTTTTTCAAGAGGCAGCAGAAAAGACCCCTAGATATTCTAGTTTTCTCTGTACTGATAATTAAAGACAGTAAACTCTATTTTTTAAAATACTTATCAGTCTTGGAAAAATTTTTAATAAATAATTTATCATCTCTCCCCACTTGTTCTAGATGAAGTTAACCGATGCTCAGCCTGCATCACGAGTGAAGAATTTAAACCCTAGTAATTAAAAGTCTCTTCCTGCAAAGTAGGAGAAAGGGACTTTACAATTATGAGAGAAAAAAGCTGGACCAAAGAGTGGTACCGAAGTTTTCTGCCTTTCTTATAATGCAACGTGATAAATAACATGATAAAGAAGCAGGATGCAAAAGAGGATATATTTGGAAAGGGAAAAATTCAACATGATAAAATAGTGAGGAGGCTCTGAAAGATGTGTTAAATTCTTAAATTGAATCAAGAGGAGGAGATTCTAAGTATAAAGGACAATGAGTCAACCTACTTGGATGACTTCATAGTGGGAAGTTTTAGTGGTTTAGTACAGCTGTGGGAAAGAATAGTTGAGGAAACAGTGAAAAAATGGAAATAGAGCCAGAGTAGGTGTAGACCATTGTTTTCTGAAGTGGACACTGGAATGATCTAGGAGGTGGGAGGAGATATCTGTTTGGAAGGAAAGAAGAAAGAAAGAAAGAAAGAAAGAAAGAAAGAAAGAAAGGAAGGAAGGAAGGAAGGAAGGAAGGAAGGAAGGAAGGAAGGAAGGAAGAAAGAGTAGCAGAATGGGAGATTTACACCCAAGAATAGTAGAGATGAGCACCAGAAGGATTGCTCCACTGCTTGGAAGCTGGCCTCACCTGCTGGGGGAGAGGGCAGCTCAGAGAGAGAAGGGATCACCAAGTAAAGGGTGCTTGGAGGGCCTGCTCGGGATGGGAGATGCATGCTGAAAGTAGACTATGGACTGAACATGATGGTCACTTAATACCTATATTGCAAACCACAACACCCTAAAGGAGAGAGAGAGCAAAAGGGAATGCCCGGCCACAGAGGCAGGGTGGCCTGGAGGGGATAGGGTTGGGGTGGTGGGAGGCATACTGGGATCATTAGTGGTGAAGAATGGGCACTGGTGGAGGGATGGGCACTCGGTCATTGTATGACTGAAAGGTAAGCATGAAAGTTTGTAAGTCTGTAACTGTACCCCATGGTGATTCATTTAAAAATAAAAATTTAAAAAAAGAAATAAGGAGAGAAAAAGAAAGATATTTAGATAAAGACATATATATCTAAATATATGTATATAATGTATATATATAGAGAGAGAGAAAATGGGGTTTGGGGAGACTATAAAAATTTTTTTTTCTGAAAAGGAGGAGGTGGTAGGTTTTACTTCATTGTATTAACTATCTTCCATTTTTGCCACCCTTCCTTACTCTGCAGGGAACTACAGAGTATGATTCACGTTCTGGTTTTCTGGGCAATGAAACAATGAAAGCCACAAGTACAAATCTTCAGGCTAGAAACAGAACAGAAGCCAGGATATTTTTTTTCTCTACATTAGTGAATTTCCCACCCTCTCCATGGCAGAAGTTCCAGCTAGCTCCCCTCGCGCAGAGATCTTAGCTGATACCTCCTCCTTTTATAATGCCACCATTGACTCCTTTGGTTTCTTAGCATCTTCATTAGCTGAATGATTTCATTAGCTGAATTCACCAAGTTAAATTCCACTCATTTGAAAACCCAGTATTATTTATTCATCCTTCCTGGATCATGACTAATATTGTAATTCTATAGGATCCAGACTTTATCCTGTGAGCAATGAGAAGGGTTTTATTCAGCAACATGATGCATCAGATTTGTGCTCTAGAAAAACCCTCAGGCAACAGTTGGGGAGGAATCAGAAGATGAGTCAGAAGGCAAATGTTAGGTAAGAGAGATGATGAGGATCTGAGCCAGAAAAGTGATCAAAAGGATTTATCAGATTAGTAGATACTAAAGAGGTAGCCGTGTCAAGTTCTAATAACTAAATAGGAAAGTGTTTGCACTAAAACATCATTTTTCCCCCTGTTAGTTGTGGGGCAACTCTGGGGACTGTGGTCCCACCCGACAGTACTTTAGGGAATATATGATGCTATGGATCATATCTAGGGCCTAGAATTTGCTAAACTTATGCTCCACCACTTAAACCACTGACCTTTGGCCCCCTACTTAACTTTTTAAATTAATTTTACTTAGATAACATTAGTTTACAACTTAACATATTTCATGTATACTATATTTCAACATCCTTATGTGTTGCATCAGGATCATCACCAAAAGTCTAGCTTCCAATCCATCATGAAAAGCTGATCCTACTTTCCTATTAAAGGGGAACAGTTGTATGGTGATAAATGGAAGCATGAACCACTTCTACAAGACCCTGTTAAGTCTGAGTGATTGGTTTTTGTTCTCCCTAATTCCGTCTTTTCATCTATGTTAAAGTCCAGTATCAAATGCTGTTGTCTGGCTCACTTGGAGAGAAGCCTAAGAGTGAAATAATAGTTTGATTTTAAGAGTTTTCTAGGGGAGGAGTTTATTTCTGAAGAATACATTCGTTTGTGTAGCATGCAGAGAGGGAAGAATTAGATAAAGAAATTGGGTTATTGACTAAAGCTAAGGACAATGGGTCTTTATAATCCCAACTGGTAGTTCTGACTATACTGAGAACAAAATCTTAAAAGAAATAAAAGCGGTTTGGGTTTAATGATCTCCTAATTTCTATAATGCTGTTATCTTTCTCTAATCATTGATAAGTAAGCCTCACTGAGAGGACAGTACTATACCTCCCTTTCCGAACACAACAGTTTAAGAATCAAACAGAATGATTTAGCTTTTTATGATTTAGCCTTGAGTTTTCTGCTCCCATCACTACTTTTCTTCATCAGGCCTAAGGATATCAGAATATTCATGTTTCATCTAACCCATAATAAAGACATAACTATGATTAATTATCTGATGCTTGTAACAGATAATTAGAGTCCATAGCAAACCAAATAATTTTTGTGTCTCATCCTAGCACAGCTGCATACTAGGCAGCACAAGGTAAGTAAGGATACACCAAAGATGTCCTTGTTTTTAACTTTTCCTCCCTCTGATAATATTTATGCTTAGTGAGTACCAATTAATGAATTTATTATTAAGTTCATTGTTTTATCACACTCTTTGGGTGTGCCCTGACTTTAAGATTTTGTTGATGGGGTTTTAGAACTTCTAGCTTTGCAATGTCTCAGAGAAAGTAGTCAGGTGTTTCTCCAACATCAAAGAATTCAACCATTCTTGCTCCAGTTAGTTATCCATTACTATGTAATAAATCAACCTAGAACTTAAGAGTTTTAAACAATACTTAATTATTTCTCACAATTTTGAGGGTAAGAATTAAATAGCACTCAGAGAATGATCCTTCTATTCTAGATGACTTAATTTGAGCTTCTCTGTTAGTATTCAGCTAGGGTAAAAACTGGGTTTGTTAAATCCAAGATAACATTATGTCCTAGCACTTTAGAGGGGCTGACAAGACAAATGGATTTACATGTAGCTTCTTTATCAAACAATCTAAGCTAGTTAAACATTTGCATGATCACTTTACTTGATCACTTGACATCCCTTTACTCATTGATTTGCTCGAGTGGGCGCCAGTAACATCTCCATTCATCCCTGCCGCGTGCTAATGTAGCCCAGTGGCATCTGCTCGTTCTAGGAACACGAACAGCCTCAAGCCAATCGTTCAGGGTCTTGATGAAGAAGTCTGACTATCTCATAGATGGGCGGCCACACCATCTTTTGACGTCCCATGGAATCCAGTCAGTAATCCAGTCCAGCGGTCGTCTCCAAATCCCATTATGTGTCCAGCCCATCTGATTTTCGACGCCTTGGCAAAAGAGACAGCATCCGTGATTCTTGACCGTCAACAGAGTTCGGAACTCCAGATTCTTTCTCTCATTTGAGTGAAGTGAGGCACTCCAAGCATAGCTCTTTCAATTCCTCTTTGGGATACCCTGATAGCGTTCTCATCCTGTTTTCGTAGGGCCCATGTCTCTGAGGCATATGTTAATGCAGGAAGAACAGTGGAATCACAGTGGAAAGAGATGTGCCTAATGCTGGAGGTGCTTCGTCCTCTTAGCTAGTTCTTCAATGTTCTTGAAGGCGTTCTAAGCCGCTCTCTTCCTCCTGCACAACTCGGGTGCCAGGTCATTCCTCATGTTGACTTCTCGACCTAGGTACACATAACTGTTGCATTAAACATTTGCATGATGACTTAGAATTCCAAGTGTAATAAAGCAGCACAATTTATGTATCAGGCACTCTTATTCTCTACTCTATATGTTGAAGCAGCTAAAAATACACCTATATTTAAGGGTATGACATAGGTCTCCCAGCACTTGAAGGAAAAAATGTGAAAGAATTTGAGGTTACAGAAAGTACTACCACTTCCTTTAGACACAAATCCTCTAACTTCAGTTCTAGAAATAACTGTTGAACACATTTGCCAAACCTGTCTCTCAGAGGGGTAATTTGAGTTGAGCAAAATATAGTTATTTGATTTTAAACAGTTTTCTTTACCAGATTCTCAGGGCCTTTAAAAGGATAATGTGTACTGGAGACCTCCAACAGTAGGATATGGTATCATAGGGTGTCATTTTCCAAAATATTTTGACATTGAATTTCCTAGAGCTAGTCTCCTATATGACACTTTGACATATTACTTTCGGCATATCAACATGCCACTCACAAGCAGCATGATATACTGAATTTATGACTTTGATAATGAGTGAGTTAAAAAGAAAAGGAACAAATAGCACCATCTCTCACATTCCAGCAGCAAAAAAGGGAATAGAAGCCGGAAAAGATTTCTTAGAATAAAGCAGACAGAATTTTCTAATGACTTGAGAAATCATTGGCAAGCACTTAAGCCTGGCTGGACAACAAAAGTGTTATCCTAGGTTAGAGAAGCAAGCTCATAGATGTTCCAGTTTATATGGAGGTAAAAATAAGTACCTGCTTCAAAAAATATTAGTTATTAACTACCCAGACTCTTTTACAGGCTTTTTCGTTCTTTCTGAACATCTTAATTAAAATTTAAAATGACTGACAATGTGAGCTTCCTTGAGAACTAAAAGAGCATTCTCCAAAGTCCATAGAATGCACGACGTCTTGCAATTCTTGCCGAGGGCAAAGTAACCCCATAAAACAGTGAGTTATTAATTATTTATTATAGGGCTGGCAATAGAAGAAGCCAAGGTATAGGGCCTCTTTCACTTTGGGGATTTAGGTTTGTAAGTTACAGGACAGAAGGGAAATAACTTTGAAATTACAGGAAATCAGAGACAGGAAATTTTAGTTTTGGTCGAAAGCCATAATGTCTTTTGGTAAACTCCATTTGATGGACCTCAACAATAACTGAAGGGGGTTGGGGAGTCTATTAAGCTGTTTTAGGATCTGAATATATTCCTCTGCAAAGAAATACTGCTTCTTATTACTTCCAGCATATTAAGGTGTCATTCATAAACAAGATGATCTATAGTATTCATCATTCATAACTCACTTCTATACAGATTGGGAATAGTACCCAGAAAAGATCCATATAGAGCCAAAATGAAAAATTCAAAGACCTGAGGGGTCTGGTTTTGATTTGGGAGCAGGATAGGGCTGCAGGAAGCTGCCCCGACACTGAAAGGACTTCTGCTTTCTACGTCCTTTCTACATGGGGACACACACAGTGAATGGGGGAGAGTCAAAAACACTTTGGCCAAGGGAAGTTGGTGGCAGTAACTGTCGTGCATACTCCAAACCCTTTGGAACATCTGTTTTACTACACCGAGGACAATGATGACTGAAGTGACTATGTCATTCCCCACTACATGACACCTGTGGAGACTGTGAATTCCACGCAAAGATTATACATTCTATGGAGCAGAAGTATGAATGCTGAGTCCCCAGGAACTTGAGAGAAGTACTAGCTTGGATACAAGAGCAGGTACTAAGTAATTTGGACAACTGGCATATTGGGCTAGGATCCAGTTGACCATCAAGGTTCTAGATGATGGTGTGCATGTGCAGCAGAACCTTCTAATACCCTTGCTGATGCTAGACCTCAAAGTGATTGGTTCATGTGTTAAATCCCCTCCGTGGCAAATAAGTTTGTTTCCAAAGTCTGACCAGAGTGGGTTCTGCAGACAACCACTAAGTCATTCTTGTGAGAGAGTCATGCAGGGAGGAAATCTCTGGGCCTGAGACTCAATTTACCAATAATCTTCAAAGCTGAATTCTGAGTGAAGTAAATTGAATGTATTCTAAGAGATACCCCGAGCCCTCTTATCCCAACATCCTTTTTCTCTTACAACTCATGATTCATTCCCTCTCTAGACAGCTGATCACCCACAAAGTTCACAAGGACAGGCAGACCCTTTCACCCAAATCCCAGCTAGCCTCTCTCCCCTCCCCTTGGCATGAGGGTATGTATCAAGAAAAACTTATTCATGCTAAATAGTTGGGTTTTTTTTTTTTGCACCACACCCAGCGATGCACAGGGGATACTCCTGGCTTCACTAAGGAATTACTCCTGGCAGTGCTTGGGTGACCATGCGGGATGCTGGGAATCGAAAGTGATTAGTCACATGCAAGGCAAATGCCCTACCAGCTGTACGATTGCTCCAGCCCCCTAAATAGCTGTTTTATGTTTACATGAAGCTACCGAGAGTATTTGATATGCCAAACACAGTAACAACAAAGTCTCCAATGGAGACGTTACTGGGCCCGCTCGAGCAAATCGACGATCAACGGGAGGGCCTTTACCTTTATGAAACAAGATGAAATTTTAAAAATGCCTTTCAGAAGTATCATACAAGTTTATTCGTAGTAGATGTCAGCAGTGGGGATAAGCATCCACAATAACAAAAGAAAAAAAAACGCACTGCAAGAGTATTAAATAAAATGTTTATCTATTCACATGTGAAAGTTTTCAAGATCATCACTCTTTTGTGACAAATCTTTTTGAGGGTGCACAGTAGCGGACAGAATCAGTAAGCACTGAGGAGGAATAAATGAAGGACAGCGGTTATTTGTTTGAGACACGTTCTGGCTAACCCCCCAAAGACTGGACGTGTGGGCGAGAAAGATAACGCAAGTCAGAGAGTGTCACAGATGGGATTGTTATGGGTCACCTCTTCATCATTTCTTTCCAGCCAGTGGTTCTTATGCTGTGAGGGTGTCATTGAGCTCTTGCCATGAACGAGAGGAAAGAAACAACCTGGAAAAGGATAAAACCGCAGTCAAAATAAATTTTCATATGTAATGTATTTTCTTTTTAGAAAAGATTGCAGGTAATAAGCTAATAATGATTCTGTTTTTAAGAACCATGCCTTACACACTGCTATTTATTAAAGTGCTAAAGCTTAGTTCTCTTTTCATTAAGCATTAATCCACCACAAGGAACTGAGAAAATGAAGAGGGATTTTTAACTTTGAGAAACAAATAATTCATGATATACTTCTAAATATGTGTCTTTATGTGATGTTTCTAGCTTAGGAGACCTATGTTAATTTCTGTTTTCTAAAAAATATATAAATAAAGTAAGATGCAGGGAGAAAAACTTTTCCTTTTATTCCATTCTTGAGCAGTGTCTATTTTTACCCCAATTTGTATCAATCTGCTAACTCATATCCTGTTCTCTATTCCATTCTAGAATGAAACCTAAAACAAAACCTTTTTTCTAAAACAAAACCTGTTAAAACAGTTTATTTCTATATCATATTACAGCAAAGTTACCTGAATGAATTTTAAATACACATCCTAAATTCTCCAATTTTCAATTTCCAGGTGTTTCTCACAATATATATGTGTGTGTATATATATATGTTTGCGTTTGTGTGCATACACATGCATATATACGTGTGTACACATACATACATACATACATACACACATAAATATATATATGACAGAGAGAGAGAGAGAAAGAGATGAGAGATCCTGAGAAGGTAATATAAAAGTTAAGGTGCCTTCCTAGCATGCAACTGCAGTTAAAACCCTGGTTCAAAGCACTGCATATGGTCCCCTTAGCACCACCAGCAAGGATTTGCCCCTGAACACTGCTGGGTGTGGCTCATAGACAGATAAAGGTAAAGGTAAAGGCCCTCCCGTTGATCGTCGATTTGCTTGAGCGGGCCCAGTAACGTCTCCATTGGAGACTTTGTTGTTACTGTGTTTGGCATATCGAATACTCTCAGTAGCTTGCCGGGCTCTCCGAGAGGGGCGGAGGAATCGAACTCGGGTCAGCCATGTTGGCCACTTGTAAGGCGAATGCCCTACCACTGTGCTATCGCTCTAGCCCCATAGACAGATATTTATCAATAAAGAGAGAAATATTTCACCTAAATGGAAAATTTGGAGGATGAGTAAGCAGCCAGCATAGAATTCAATATGTGGCAAACCCTTAGTGACAATGTCCTCCTCTGCCCTCTTGTTAATTCATGCCTCCACTCACTCATTCTTCATGTTTGCATTTATTCTTTCATTCATCATTCATTAGATATTTAGAACACTCCAAAAGTCCTCATGTCAGGCACCTGAAACAAAGAGGTGAGCTTGTGCTTTTATCCCCAGATTACTGAAAAATTTTTCATTTTATAATTATTTTAGCATTATATAATTTCTCTTCCTGAAGCAAGTCAAAAGAGTTGAACTCTTCTGAGACACTAATAGAGCCATCGAGCTCTTGGGTTGAGACTGGTCAATATGTGCATCCTGATCCTTTTTCCCTGTGGTGCTTGCTTGACTTAGGGTGTGTTGTCAATCTCATACTCAAAGTCTAAGAACACATATAACATTTAACATGGTAAAGTAAGTATAAATAATGGAGAAAAAACAAAAAATAAAGGCAACACTAACCACTGAAAGGTAAGAGAAGAAGCCAGAAACATCTATTTACAGGTCATAAATGTCTCTCTCACTTGTTCTTGTTCTCTTGCTCTCTCTCACATTCTTGCTCTCTCTCTATATATACATATATGAATATATATATATATATATATATATATATATATATATATATCTGTCATTGTCACTGTCCTCCCATTGTTCATCTATTTGCTCAAGTGGGCCCAGTAATATTGTGAGACTTGTTACTGTGTTTGGCATATCGAATATGTCATGGGTAGCTTGCCAGACTTTCCCATGCATGCGAGATACTCTCGGTAGCTTGCCAGGCTCTCTGATATACATATATATGTTTATATTCTATTAGGCCTCAATTCTAGGTCCTGGTAAAGAGTAGCGTAAAAACAAATAAAAATATCCACAGATAAGTGCTGAGCACTCTTTACTTGCTTCAAATTTTACATAAAAATTTGCTTCTCCAACCCCCAACAACTTATCTGAAGTTCACATAAATTAAGTAGTTTGTCGGAGTCTCACAGCTGATAGTAGCAGAGCTAGCATGGAAATACAAACACTGTTCCACTTCACTCAACATCTCCAAAACTGTAGTTTGGTTTGACAACAGGTCTGGAGTTAAGTAGGCCCAAATTGGTCTTCATTCATAACTCTTGCCCTAGCAAGAATCAGACCTGATAACTACTTGTGGTGCCTTTTAGTATCAGAAAATCTTACTTGTAAATAGAATTTAGAGTTCTCCAAAGGCCTTTTCTAGATGATACATACCACCAAGAAGATGTTTTTCCCACTTCTCTAACTGAAGTCTTTCTCTAACTGAAGTCTTTCTCATAGACGAGGGAGCTCCAGACGAGAATACCCCACCTTAGCCTGTTATTCATTGTTCCATTGTTGTTAACTTATTATTCATCAGGATTATGAAAGTTTTGTCCTGAAAGTACTTACTGTATCTAGGGTCCATGTCCTGAGAGCCTAGCTCAGGGCCTGACATAGAATAAACACCCATAAATGAGCTCAATAAATTTTTAATGAATATGTACAATAGGTTTACTCTTTATAATGTGTTTTATATGCATTATCTTGACCCTATGAGTCAGGCAAGTGAAATGAGTCCTGGGGAGGTGGAAGTACTTACCACAGATCACAGCAAGCAAACAGTTCTGCTGGGACTTGCACCAAAATTGTATGGGTAAAAATCCTTTTATTTGTTTCCTTAGTATTAGTGTGCCTCCATCTTATGTAGACCAAACTCAGACTCAGACTCAAGAAAATCTGAAAAAAATTCTGGAAATTTTTGAAAATAAGAGAAACAGTGGATGTGTTATGATTTTGTAGCAGGAGAGAAAAATGCAAATGCCCTTACCTATATCCATCCATGTGGATGGTCAATCTGATGAGAAAAATCAAGCTTCTCAGGAAGACAAGAGGTGTTAGAAATTCACAAATAGTGACAAAGGTAGTTCCCAAGCATCCCACATTACTACATTCCTTGTCTACCTATGATTGGAGCTAACTTTGGAACTCCTGGAGCATTCGATGCTTCTGAAGACGAGTAAAGAAACACGGGGGCTAGTTGATGGAAGATAGGTAAGACTGTGGGACCAGTGCCAACTTCAGGAATTGAAACACAGAACTCACTGCAAGGACCCCGTAAACATTTTCAGCGGATGAACTGTCCCCCAGACGCCACCACCTGCCCCTGTGAGAACAAGTTTGCAAGAGAAGTTCTACCCCCGCATGAAGTCATCCAACTCTCTTCCCCAGGAAGAATGAATCAACCTGGGTCTCCACACCTTCTGCCCAACCTTTGGAGAATAGAGAGATAGATCAAAGGAAAGAGGAGTGTGGCAGGCAAGAAGGGAAGGGGCTTTGAAAGTCTCTCAACAATAATTCAGGTTCCAAGAACCATACTGCCCCCTGGTTTTTCACAGCAGAAAAGGAGTTTGTGTTCCATCTGGGTACACCTGTTCTCCAGAACCATTGAATGTGCTTTCTTCCAAGCTGCTCAAATGCTAGTTGGGAATGTGTTGTATGGGCCTGAGGTCAGGTCTCTAATATCTTGAGAGCCACATATAAGCAACTAGACTAGGTTTGGCCCCCAACCTCATAATGTTGACCATGCCCATACCGTCCATTAGAAGACACCTACATCTTCTTGTTTCCCCTCTACCTACCCATTCCTTGTCCTGATTCTATCTGGCTCCCTAAGTTGTGCGTGCCTTTTATCATAATTCTGATTATGTAGCTGGGAGCTTTAGATAGTTAGTGCTTATGATTTTGTACCTTTAAGGTCTCTCAGCCTTTTGCCAGCTATGATCTCCTTTGGCCTGTTTCCTTTCTGTGCTCCTAAATCCCATTCTACCAGTTGGCCCTCTAGGCTTATGTCATGGGCCCCCTTTTACATGATTTTCCACCTGTGGTCTCTTCAAATATTCTAAGGGACCACAGAGGGCATGTGACCCCCAGTTGAAAAGCACTGATTTAAAGACTCTCAAAACACCCTGATTTCCCAGAAAAGGTGTTAAATGCAATTTTTGCACTGAATCTAGAGTCACCAAACCAGAATTTTAAGAAGGAATGTAGTACCTAGGAATGTGAATTTTAAAAGTCCCCCAGTGGATTCTGATGCACAAAGCATTCTTTGTGAAGCATCTCTATTAGTTTTGGGAATCAAGCCTAAGTTTCAACACTGGCCCTTTAGGGTGACCTTGGGTGAATTAACTCCTCAGAGTTTCAGACTCATAGTGTAAAATGAAGCTAGTCATAACTATTTTACATGATTGTGTGGTTGAAGGGAATAAGGATTTAAAATGACTGGCAGATAATTGGCCATAAACAGTAACTCTACAGTCCTAGGTAGAGATCAGTTTGCCAGACCCCAGGGACTTCCCCACTCCCATCTCTTTGCATTTGTTTTCATGTGCTGAATTCTACTTCCTGGCTGTGTCTTCATGAGTAGTGCTTGCACTAAGGTGCACTTTGAATTAGAGTAATTAGTTGACTTTAATACAGAGAAATTATCCTGAATTTTCCAGGCAGGTCCAATGTTATCAAAAGGGTCTTCAGGGGGGACCAGAGAGGTCAGAGTGAGAAAATATGAGAAATACTTGCTCAGAGCGATTTGGCTCTGACACTGGAACAAGGTGGACAGGTGCCAGGGAATGCAGAAACCTCTAGAAACTGGAAAAAGCAAAGAAATACATTCTCCTGGGAGCCTCCAAGAAAGAGGAGAGCCCTACAGACACCTGGATCTTAGCCCAGTGAGACCCATGGCAGATTCCTGACCTATAGAACTATAAAATAATAAATTCACATCGTTTTAAGGCACTGCCTGTGGTAATGTGTAACAGCAGTCATAGGAAACTGATATAATACCAAAGGGTATTCTGCCAAATTCTAGAAAATTCAGTTCTGTACTTAGGGAACTTGATGACTTAGCAGTGATATATCAGAGTTTCTGTCTTTTGGGGGGGTGCAAGACTGATGCCAAAGATATAATGGGGTGTCTACATGAATGCACATCCCAGTTGGTAATAATGTTAATAATTATAATGACTATGAGTTATTGGGTGCTTGCTATGTGCTGATCTCTTCATATCTCACTTAATTATCAAAACCATCTATATAATTCTTTGGATTATCAATCATATTTCACATGAAAAACAGATT
This sequence comes from Sorex fumeus, assembly GCF_029834395.1. Lineage (NCBI taxonomy): Eukaryota > Metazoa > Chordata > Mammalia > Eulipotyphla > Soricidae > Sorex > Sorex fumeus. The sequence goes on along the minus strand of NW_026606092.1, from coordinate 38,960,731 downwards.
GATAGAGTTACTTTGCACAAAGTCACATATGAGTAAGGAGTAATTAGATTTAAAACCAGGCTTGCTGTCTTAAGAGTCCAAGATCCCAGCTGACTGATAAGACCAGCTCTGTCTTATGGATGATAGAAGGGAAAGTGTGTCCATTTAATTTCAGGTTGAGTTGTAAATTAAACCTGATCATTCAAAGACATGTCTCTTACTCACTCAGTGTTGCATAACATTCAAGACCTCATAGTGGAGTCCAGGAAGGTTTGGCATAATGGGAGAGTGTTTGGGCATGGCATCTTCTTGCTATGACTCGTGGTACAAGAGAAAGAGAACCGTTCAGAGCCTAACCTTGTAACCCCAGAGTTAGCTATGTACAGTCATGTGAGATTGCCCCAAGTGTTCTGGAAAAAGCACAGAACTAGTAGACTGAGACCAAATTCATTCTTGCCACCAATCTCTGATACACTATGTGACTGTAAAACACTTACCCTTCTTCAATCTCACCTGGAAATGGAAACAAATGCTCCAACACTACTCTATCACACCTAGCCTCTATGGAAATTCAGTGAGATCATGTCTGTGAGTGTGCTCTGGGAATTACAAAAGCAGAACAGCCTTACAGCCTATGATAGCTATTATTTCATTTTTATAACTGAAGTTAATGTGCTTCACTATTGCTATGATTACTAATAATTGCCATACTAAACCACACCAGAGAAAAGAATGTTCTCTCATTGGCTTCTTTAGCAGAATCTGTTGTTTAAGCATAGAAATAAAAATAGAAAGACAGAGACAGAGACAGACACAGAGAGACAGAGAAAGAAAGAAAGAGAAGAAGAGAGAAAGAAAGAGAGGAATAGAAAGAAAGAAAGAAAGAAAGAAAGAAAGAAAGAAAGAAAGAAAGAAAGAAAGAAAGAAAGACAGACAGAAAGAAAGAAAGAAAGAAAGAAGGAAAGAAAGAAAGAAAGAAAGAAAGAAAGAAAGAAAGAAAGAAAGAAAGAAAGAAAAAGCTATAATGTTCTGGCACATTACTTTGCAAATATATGCTTGAAAAAATAAGTAGTAGGACAAAATCACAAATCATCCTGTTAACCGTCGATTGCCTCGAGCAGGCCCCAGTAACTTCTCCTTCATCCTAGCCCTGAGATTATATTCAAGGCTCTTTAGGAGAATGAGACCCATCATTGTTACTGGTATTTGGCATATTGGGTACGCCAAAAGGAGTTTGTCAGACTCTGCCCTGTGGGCAGGCTACATTTGGTAGCCTGCCAGTTTGTCCAAAGTAGGAATGAGATAATAAGATGTCATAATAAGATGTCGCGCAGTCACGAATGCGGCCGCGTGGTTCCGGGAGCTGGTTTTTATAGTCTCTGAGTCTTGGCCGCTGATGGGATTACACGGCGCCAGGGGGCCAATTGGTGGGTGTGACCCCCGCCTACTGGAATTTGGAGGATCTGGGTGGAGGATGCTCGGCCCAAATCCGAGTAGGCTTGGAGATCTCGGCCCCGGAACCCGCATGACTTTGTCCCTCTGCCAGTACCTTCATGTGTGTGGAGAGTGGTCTCAGCATGGTGGTGGCTGATCCTGGAGGTCTTTGGCTGCCGGAGCCCTGGTCGGGGTGGGGAGGAAAGCTCAACCCGCTCCCCTCCAAGGGGTCCCGGCGAGCGAGGACAGTCAGGTGCGGGGGCAGGAGACTGCACTGTTCTTCTTCCAGGAGCTGGTTTTTATAGTCTCTGAGTCTTGGCCGCTGATGGGATTACACGGTGCCAGGGGGTCAGTTGGTGGGTGTGACCCCCCGCCTACTGGAATTTGGAGGATCTGGGTGGAGGACATTTATTCATTTATTTATTTGTTTATTTGTTTATGGTTTTTGGGCCATGCCTGGCTGTGCTCAAGGTTTACTCCTGGCTATCAATTCAAGGATCAATCTTGGAGGATTGAGGGGACTAAATAGGATGCCAGGGATTGAACCCAGGTTGGCTTCATGCATAGCAGGCGTCATACCCACTATACTATCTCTTTAGCCTCCTACTCCTCTGAAAATGTTTTTAAGAAAAATTTTAAAGATAATACTTTGAATGTTAGGTAAAAGTTTACTTCTGAACAGCAAAGGTTTGTTTTTGTTTGTGTTTTCATTTTCCAGTGACAACATACTTTCTGAAATGACTTTCCTCAAGGACATAAAAAGCTGTGCCACAGGCTAGATGAATTTTGCTGAGGGAGTTGTGAATAGGTACACTTGTAAATGAAAGCCAGAGGCTCCAAATAGCACCACATTGGGGCATGAACACCACCCCACAACACTACCCAGAAGGTACGGGGCCACTGTCAACTGTCACAGGGTCACAAGGAGCCCCCAAATGTGATGCAAAGCTCCAAACACCAGGAAGAGTGGCCCTGTCCCCAGAGATGAAGTCACTCCCCCCCCCCCCCCGCAAGATGCAGGCCAGTACTCAATTCTGCCATTACTATGAATTTAGAACTACATATTAAATATCTGCTTTTCACAGGTCATTTGACAAGAGAGAGTACCCTAGGTCACAGCGATCTTCAGGATTCTGAAGCAAATGATTGTGGCTGGTACAAGTTCATCATTCTCCCTCCATTCATTTCTTCCTTGTACCTCATTCACTTTCTCCTTCCCTACTTTCCTTAGACAAGTTAGACAGCAGCACTCAAAGTGAAGCTATTACAATACCAGATGCTGTGGAAAAAATGAGTCAAGGACCATTTCCACTTTCAAGGAGCACCCAGACTAAGATAAGAGACCAACATCCAGACTCATAGTTCCATTTAGTGATGTCATTGTTGCCACCATGTTAGGTTCCAAATGCAATACAAATAGAAGACATGGAGACAGTGACCCAGCCAGGGATACTCAACAACACTGAATAAAACCAGAGGTGGATAAAACCCAAGGAACAGACCAGTTTCACTGTTTTCACCTGAATAGGTATGTGACCTGAGTTGCCATATATATGACCCATGACCTCAACAGTGAACTGAGGGTTATGCCTAAGTCACGACAGAGTCACGAAGGATCTAAAAGCATCTTGCATAGCACAGCAATAACAGATGGCAAGCAGACAGTGACACCCAGGTGATGCAACCTGCGTTGCATTGATATAGATTTGAATCATGTGACCAGAGATCGACTCCCAGAAGCCTCACAGACTCACCCCAGTCATTTCACAAGCCTTGTAATCAGTGCCCTCACAGTGAACTGGGCTGGATCTCTTGAACCTCACCTTATTACTATCAGGCACAGTAATAAAAATACTAGGCTAGTATTAACCTCGCTTCTGAGCCACAGCATCTCCCTAAATGATGACAAACTAATAATTGGAGGTGTCTCCTCGAATCTCCGTCTAAGCACTTCAGCAGTACAGGGAGTGTTTGGACAAATGTTTGTGTTAAGGCTGAGTGCTGAGGTGTTCGAGAAACTCACAAATGTTGTTAATGAACATGTGTATGTTTTTCACCATGCTTTCCTTGGGAAATTTTAGTGAGGCATCGACTAAAATGCCTATCAATTTTGGATTTGACATTTAATTCAAAATGGAAAAACTAATGAGGATTTTAAAATTCTGATACTAATTCCAATGCTGAGAACGAGTGAAGAAATGAGGGTGCTCCTTGGAGTGGGTTTGGTACTACCTTTCTGGATTTGTCCATGCATGTCAATAATTTTAAAAACGTATTTGCCCTAAATTCATCAAGTTAAGCCAAAAGTGGATAAAACCTAAGCAACAGATTAGTTTTGTTGTATTCAAGTCCCAGGTGTGTCAAATTTAAATCCTACAAGTGACACACTTGTGAAATTTTATCCCGATGAGCATGGATGTGTGCAAAGGTTTGTCTTCAAGTACATCTATTGCATGTTCCATTATCATAGGGAAAATTTGGAAACAGCATCAATGTGCAATAATAAAGTCTCGTTAAACATATTATGAGACAATAAAAATGTAATGCTCTTGCAACCATTAAAATTACTTGTCAAGGAACATGAAACACATAAGGTGTCTACAGTATATTAAAGAAAGCTATCTAAGAAGAGTTTATATGCTGATATATACTTATCTGATTTTGTAAATTAAAAAATTGCTTAGAAGAGAAATTGGACTTATCTAGCCAAAAATGTTAGTGCATATCTCCAAATTGTGGGACTATTAGTAATTTGTGTGTGCGTTGCTTAACCTTCCAGATTCTTCAGAGTTTGCATTTCCTGCTGTGCAGATTCTAAGTCAGATATTCTCAAAATAATTTGTCTGACTCTTGTCCTACTCCTCTTTTTAGAATCACAGTAGGGTTTCCCTGAAGGAAATCTACCTTTTTTAAACAAACAGAAAGTGTGCCCCAAGGCTACTACCACACCCACCCATCCTTCCCCTCATACACAATTGTTATGTCCTTATTCTGGACCTCACCTCCTAGGGGTCTAGGGGGAACGGTGATAACTAAGAAGCATATACAGCACTTCCATAGCAAATGGCACAGTGCTTACCATACTGGGACCAGAAACTACTCACACTTTGCTGCAAGATAATTAGTCACAGTTACTTAATACACTGCTGATCCTAGTAGAACCACAGTGGCATGAAAGGGGTAGTGGTATTTGGATAAGAGAAGGCTATGTGATACCACTGTGATCCCATATATACTAATCACTCTACACCAATTGCTGGTATTGAGAAATTCAAGTAGAAGATCCCTGACATTTAATTTTCAAAGAAGTGTAAACCATCTAGAAGAGGTTGCTGTTATTATACCCACTTTACAGACGAAGAATCTGGACCCAAGAGAGGACAGGGACTTACATAGCATGATTTATCCAAGAATTGGTACAACTAGCCCAAACTCAGGCAATTGGATTAGGTATCCTTAATTAACCAGTATATAATATTGCCTTAAGATCTTCAGAGGCCACAAGTTTTATGAGGTCTTGGGAGTAAATGCCTAGTTGTTCAACCTAAGAAGAGTGCCTTGGAAATTTCTTCTCTCTGAAGCTGCCACCAGAGTACTCCCACTCACCCTTTGAGTTCTATTCCACTTCTTAGTACCTCTGTGAATTTTCCACTAATAAATTTTTGCCCGCATTGCTTATAGAACATCCTGTAAGTCCACTTAATAGTCTGTTACAAGTCTGTGTTTTCTTGTGGGTCTTCTTTAGCACAAATTTCATTGTCTTAGTAATAAAACAGTCTCCTTTCTCACTTCTTCATGCTCACAGTTTAGCAAAGTTGAATAAATACAGGAATACAGAACTAAGTTCTATTCTAGGAATGTGCTTTCTGAAGAGTCTTGGCCCAGGAAAGAGTGTGAGCATTCTAGTTCTGTCTTGATAAAGTAAAACAGATCTTGTGTTCATTTATTTATTTACTAACTTAATTACTTTTTATTAATTTAATTCTGAGTTCTAAAACATTTAGTAAAATTGAAACTAAAGGCTTTGTGCATCTATCACATTTTAAGTTTTCTCCACTGTCAGAATCAGTAATGATGCCAACATAATAAATTGTAGACTCTGTTATTTTTTTTTCCGTAGGGAGTAAAACTCATTGGGATCACAGAGAAGCTATTGATGGAATACTCATTTAGGGTATGATGAACAGTGCTGCTGGTGGTGAGCATGTGGCATAGAATAAAATTAGTATGGGAACTTGATCTGAACAGCTTCATTAGCACTGACATTAGACCTAAAACAATAGTTTCCAACATTTAATGAATAAGACAGTGCCCTTTTCAAATAAAATCTTAGAGTAACCCCAATATACAGAGGAGATATCAACACAACTATTGAAGTGAAGGTAGAGAAACTGTCTTTCTACTTCCTCATCCATTTCTCCCTTAGGGACAGGCTCAAGCTATTCCTTGGAAACTTATGTCTTCACAAAACATCTTATGATATCCTTGAACCAAAGATATAGCTCTCAAGTAGCTTTTTCCCATGTCAATATCTGGTTCCCTCTTGAGTGACACTACAAAATTATGGCAAACATTTCTTGACAGCAATTTGAAAATCATCATACTTAAGAACAGACTAAACCTTTTCAACCTATTGAAAAAGAACGATATAAGCTACCGCTTGAAACTTAATTTTTAATCTTTGTAATATATCAGGCTCACTTCCTGGTGGTCAATGATTTAAAGGTCTAATGACAGTTTGGCTGATGGAAACACACAGCACAGAAGAGCCCCTTAGTCTAGCCACCTGCCTCCCCCAACATTCAACAGGAGAGAAGCGTAGGAAGCAATCTAGTAGAGTGTTGACAGAATTAATCAGGCTCCAATTTCTAGCTTTCTTTTGCTCCCTGAGCTAAGAAATTAGAAGGCTCTGGTTGAATCAGATATACTTTGAGATTTCCCCAGAAACAGTTTTCCTGGGGAAATAAAGCTAATGAAAGGAGAGCTTAACTATGTTTGATTTCCTCAATACACCCTGCCTGATTTTATGTGAAGTGTCTGGTTATTTTTAGACTTTAAGTCATGGCCCAATGACACCACATTGTTTAGAAAAGATGAAGGAAAAACATTTTGTGAATTAATGAGAGTTAAAGTACTGATATCTTGCATATGGATGACACTCTTCTCATTTCAAAGCCCTTTTTACAGATAACTCAAGGAGTAGTATTGATATTAATCACTTATTGTATTTTATCTCTACATTAGTGAGCTCCATATTTTCTTCAACATTAAAGAATAGGGATTGGGTCAGAGTAAGAAAAGATAACTTTTCTATGGATGGCAGGCTTCAGTTTTGTAGTCAAGGTTCGTCAATATCTAAATTTGGAAACTGACTGCATCTCCAGTCTTATGTTAAAATCCCAGTCTTTTCTGAGCCTGATGCAGCATTATGAAAGCACCTGAAATTATGTAGATCTGGACCTAGAGAAAACTAGTTCTTTGTAAAACTGGAGACTAAAAAAGAGTAATGATCTTCAGAAGTAGGCAGTCAGTATAATTCCTTCTCAGGGATCAGTAAACTGGCAAGTTTAAGTTTGCGGGGACTGGTGGAGTGGAGGGTGTCAATGTTAGGTAATGATTCTGGTGACAGTGTTAAGGATGAATTAGAGCACTATCAGAGAAAACAGTAGGAAGAAAGCCGCAAATAATTAATTAGCCTAGAAAGAATGAGCGCTATGATTAAGGTAGAGGATGTGGCTTTCAGAAAAGAAGAGGAGGAGGAAAATCTTTGAGACAGGTGGGAAGTGAGACTGATAGTTAAACATAATAATACAAAATAATAACAAACCAATTTTCCTCAGTTGAATATGATATCCCAAACTCGTAATAGAGATGTGTGAGGACACGTTTTGTGATAATGTAGGCAAACATGAACTTCAATGAGCTGAGCAAAGTGCGGGGAATCGTAAAGAAGGGATCCTTAATTCTTCTGGGTCCAAGGGAGAGAAAGCCCAAGAAAGTTCTCTGTAGGTAGCAATGCCTAAGCTGAGTCTTGAGGAAACATTAGGGAGAGTCATGAGAGAGTAGGTCTGACAATGAGAGCACTGTAGTACTGTTCTCCCATTGTTCATCGATTTGCTTGAGCGGGCACCAGTAACGTCTCCATTGTGAGACTTGTGTTATTGTTTTTGGTATATTGAATATGCCACAGGGAGCTTGCCAGGCTCTGCAGTGCGGGCAAGATACTCTCGGTAGCTTGCCGGGCTCTCCGAGAGAGATGGAGGAATTGAACACGGGTCGGCCGCATGCAAGGCAAGCTCCCTACCCGATGTGCTATCACTCCAGCCCAACAGTGAAAGAGGATGCAATAAAACGACCAGTAGGAGTTGAAGATAGAGGGTACAACAGGAGCCCTATCTCTCTGTGTGCATGAAAGAGCTTATTTGTTCATCCGAAGATGGTTGGGAGGCACTGAGACTTCTGCAATATTTTACTGAGGTTAATAATCCATGATTGTTCATCCCCATCCTGATATGCATCCCTACTGCATCAAGTGTTAGCTGGTTAGAATTGTGCTTTCTGAGACTCAGATTCAGTGAGAAGCAGATCACAGATTTGAATAAGTTTCACCAGTGACTTGTAGGTACTTCAGTGTTTGATGTGCACTGCTCTAAGTTGTGTGCACTTTCTAAAAGATCGAGTCTCTGCCTGGCTGTCAAATATCTGAGCATTTGCATTTTGCATGAGTCCTAGAGACCACAGGATCCATGAAAGGGGCTAGGTGGTCTCATGTAGGGGTGGCTGTTTCTACTCCTTCCCCTATGGGCATCACACCCACCCACCAAGTAATTATCAGCTCCTAGGCAGGTGGAGCCAAGGGTCCCCTCCCAGACTGGCTCACTGGTGGCACAATACACATTTGATTAATCACTCTTTCCAGAGGTGCCTCATCAATCATCACTTCCAAGCATCCAGGAGAAAGAGGTCTGGGTAGATGAGCATCTGCATGAAGAAGGACCTAGCTCTCAGTCCCTGATAAGATGGGTGCATGGAGTTGGGATTGAGAAGGTTGGGACTAAGGAGCATTAGGCATTCACCCTGGCTGCTCTGATTGGTAATTAAGTGACTCGTCTACTGGCGGACAGTCCTGCATGTTCCCCCAGGCATCTGTTAGTTCTTCGAAAACCACTCCTGACAAAATGAGGTTTGCCCTTGGTACACAGATAATGAGACTGAGCTTGACAGGTGTGGCACGATTAGAAAATTTCTACGTGAAGCTCATTCTGCTAGCCACTCCACAGTAAACAGACTCATTAGAACTTGCAGGTCCCTGGAGGCAAAGCATGTTTGACATTATTAATTGGCTTTTCTGTATAAGGAGTCAAATAGATGAAAAGGTTTATCAAGCTGAAATAATTAATTTTGCCTGAATTCGCTGACAGTTCATTTCTCCTGTAAAAGACCGTTTTAAGGTCCTCTTTTTTTTCAAATTTCAAAGTTCAAAAGACATAATAGTGGCAAAAGTGAAGCTTTTTAGTAAATTATAATTAAAGGGAATTTAATTAACTTAGACCTGAGGAAGAAGAAAAAAAGGAATTGCTATCTGTGTCTATACAGAGGTCTAGATGGTTGAACATATCATGACTTAATAATGCATTAATTTTAATCTAATCAAAGTATAATAAAAGAGGTAATTATATGTTTAAAAATTACTCGGTTCCAATAGTGGAATTTTTAAACATTTAATACTTACCCAGCTTCTCGCTGGAAAAGTTATAATTGTTGTTCTCAGATTCTGTGTATTTAAAGATGGGGGTTACAGTCAAGAGGTTAATTGAATAAATCATTGTAAGAACCCATGTTGAAACTATGATAAACTACAAAGTTTGCATTCCAAACTGCAAAGGATTTTTTTCTTCTCATTTTTTCTATCTTTCTGTATCTCTTAAAATAGCAAATTATTTCCAGCATTCTTCTATATGAGCTCCTGAATGCTCCCACGCCCACTCTTTGCCCCACAAAGCCAAAATTTAGTTCACATGAGATTCTGCAAAGTTTTGCCTCATCTTTCAAATTTTACCCCTTTCATCTCCAAAAAGGCAATTTGCAGTTCCTCTGCAAGTTTTTTCCAGCCTAAGCTGAATGAGAAGGTGAGCAGTATCTCTCTCCTAGCTGAGCTTGTACACTTGGTGAGTAGAACTATGATCTCTCTCCAAGTGGTCCTGTGATAATGGGATTTAGAGTCAATAAAACCCAATGTTTCTGACCCTTTCATTGTCGAAAGGTTACATTCATTTAAATGTCTTGAAGGATATAGATGTTTTGCAGCACAGAAGCATCTGATCACATAAGTACATATACGATCTGTTCCAGGATGATGCAAGACTCCAAATCTCTGAGACCTAATAAAAATCTGTATGACTGGAAAGTCAGAGGACTGGATTGAGGAGTTATTGAGATGGATCTTCCACACATCACAGAATGAGTTGCACCCATCTTTCAAGACCTTTTTCTTCTTCCATCCCAGCTTATTTCAGGGAACTTAAAGACTCCCTCCACCCCAGGCTCCAGACATAGAAAAGCAAAATGAGACCATTCCTATTGTAAACATTGCAAATGGAAACTCTTGACACTCAGAGATGGCAGAAAAGTTCTCCAAGTCATTCACTTAAACAAGAGAATTCGTCTGTTCTGACCTCAAAGTCCATGTAATTTCCGCTAGCAAGAAGCAACCAAAAAAGTAACAGACATCAAATTCCCAACCTACAAACACCTGTAACATTTACCAAGGAGTTAACATTTGGGATAAGAAATGTCATAACCCAAAAAGCAAATATCTACTTCCTTGTATGGAAGAATACTAGAAAAGAAATATTTTTTTTTAATCCTGGGAAACTGGAGGCTTTCCAATCTAGCATTCAGAAACTTATTGTTCACCAGAGTTCCCATTCCTTCTTATTATATTAGTTCCTTAATTAATGTATAGTAAGGTCCAGGGGCCATCATGATTAATAAGGGGCAAGGCATGAGTGGAGTGGAAGCAGATAAGGTTTCATGTGCCAAGGTTCAGGACTTTAGCTGTCATCACTAACCTGTGTGTTTTTCTCTGAAATCAATATGTTGTTTCATTTTAAACATGCTTAAGGAAAACACAAATTGATTTGCTTACAATTTTGAACTACTTATCAAATGGTAATGATCACAACCTGCTAAAACACAGGGATGAAAATAAATGCTTCATCATTCTGTCCAGGGAACTAATAATTTTCCCTTCTCTGTGTTTCTCTCTCTCTCTCTCTCTCTCTCTCTCTCTCTCTCTCTCTCTCTCTCTCTCTATCTTTATGTCTTCCTATAATTCTGCCCGCGAAGACTTAGCAGTCCAGGAGAGGGTCTGTGTCCGTGTGGTCAGTTTCGGAGGCTCCAGAGAAAGCCCACATCTACCAGCACCTCCCTTTCATTCATTAACCCACCAGGGGCCAAGACTAATTAGATCAGCCTGCTCATTTTGAGCTGATAATTGATTTAAATAGGTTGCTCATTTAAAATAGAAGAAAAGCCTGCTAAACATTTGGTGCTTGGATTTTTTTTTTCTTTCCCTGCAACTTTCAATTGCTTGTGCAATGTAGCATAAAATGTAGAGGTCTCCCTTTTCTTTTCTCTCTCCCTTTTTAAAGGGGCCATAAAATTAATTACAATAAGTCGGCAATGGGCAGGGGCAGGGGGTTAACCGAAGGCTCTAATGAGCAGCCAGGCTTTGGGAAGGCTCAGCCACTCATGCTGTTTGTTGGCTGCAAGGGGGCTGTAGCTTCCAAGAGGAACACAGCGTAAAAAGGGCCTTCGGACAGAATCTGTCTTCATGGCAACCAAAATAGCTTTGCTAAGCTTCAAACAAAAAGTGCCTTCCTTTCCTAAAGCAGAAACACTCTGGAATTGTTTCCTTACCATTAAGCAAGAAAGAACTTTTAAGAGGCTATGATATCCTCCCTCGCCCAGGCCCTCGGTTTTACCAGTTTGTGAGGGGGAAAGTCTCGACCTACTCTGTATTCTGAAGACCTTTCCCTTCTCAAAGGGTCTTTTATGATCGTTCCTGCACTGTATTGATTTATTTCGAGAGTGGATCAAAAAAGTTTAGACTACACTCCTTTTTGGAAACTAAATCGTCCTCCTAGTTTATACTGTTTGGCTGACATACGGTATCCCTTTAGCAAAATGAAAAGAGCTTTTGTCTACAGGTTGGAGGGCAAGAGGTGGAAGTAACACTTGTAATTTTCCCCTAAAATTTTTTTTTTTCGGTTTCCTATTGCTTGAAGAAGGGAGTGCAGGGCTTAGGAAGGGTGAGCCAACAAGTGTAAAATCTTTAAAAGTAAATAAATTGTTTGAAATAGAAAAATTACCCCCCCTCCCCCCCAAGAAAACTCTGCCACAACTTACTCAGATGTTCATAAGTTTTAGCTCTACAAAGTGACCTGATTCACACAGAAAGACAAACTCACAGACTCACCTGGGATTTGTCTGATTCAGTCCATTGTTCCCTCTAAAACTCAGTCTTTCCTGTAAAATGAACATTTATGTCCATTTCCAGGAATATCATGAGGGGTCAAGGTTACATCAAAGCCCAGCTCTGATAAGCACTCTGACCTTCTAGTGACAAACTGCCCTCCTAGTGACCAAAAAGTATGCCTGCTGGGCAGTGGCACAAGGTCCCCCACTCTAAAGGATGTCCCCCACTGTTAATATCTCAAATTCCTTAGCATTTGAAATGGAGGCTCTGAATTATGATTTTGACTGGACCTCACAATCATGTACCCCATCCTGAAGGCACATTTCATCCTGAGAGTGTCGTGGGGGCCATCTTTTGTATCCCAAGAATCCCCTTCTATGAGATCTTGTCTATATTGGTGACACATGGCTTTCACACCTATAAACCACACTCTACCTGCCTCTTTCACAAATTAGAACCAGAGGTGTAGTCTCTCCAGTTCCTAAGGGCCCAGGACCTCGGTGCCAAGGAAAGCTATTCAAGAGCACTTGCTAGTGGCCACAGGTCAGAATGGCACCTCTGCATCCAAGACTGAGCTCCTGTTTCTTATGTAGCTGACTGAGGTCCAAGCAAGTGGATGAAAACAGGCACGAACCATCCCTTCATTAATTCAGCATTCATCTGGTGCATCGTTTTCACCATTAATGACATAGGAATTTAGTCCCAGGTAATTTTTTTCAAAGCAACCAGTTGTGAAATATATTGAAAAAACACTGCCAATTTCCCATCCTAATGACAGAGAGACGGAAGGTAAATAAAATGAATATTTATGGCATACCTGATTGCCTAAATGACTTCCCTAAGGTATGAATAATTGAATGTGTGTATGCTAATTAATTGGGAAAAACCGGTAGGTAACTCCTTTTTATTTATGTTAGCCTCATTTTATTTCATTTCTTAGAACTATTATGCTTCCCAGTTATTTCCTATGCTTCAGTAAAGTTGTGTCATTGGGAGAATTTTAATAGAATCATGATTCTTAATTTTAATAAGTGTATAATCCAAGGTAGAATATGTAATGATGGCTCTTTGAACATAGTTACTTGGATTTCCCTAACAAAAGATGGCATTCATAGGTGCTCAAGCTAGTCTCATAAATGTCTCCTCTGTTTAATGTTTACACTAACTTTAGGAGGTTAACTGCATAGTTAGCTCCATTCTACAGACCAGGAAACTGAGACTCTGAACTTGTCCATGATCACATGACTGAAAGAACTGGAGATCAGATTCAAATTTCACCTGCTTAGTATTGTAAATCTTTCCAGGACAAAACCCTTAAAAATAAATCAGAAATTACAAGACACAGATCTTGATTCATTGTGTTGCAAATATGGTCTACCAGAACTTCAAACCAATCTATCATCATTCTTAAATAACTCCAAATCAAACCTCGTCAAAGCCACTATTTTTTTCTAGAGTCTATGCTTTTCAAATAAATTTTTATTCTTTAGCATTTTAGTTTTACAGAAAAAAATTATCCCCAAAACTTAGTATTCTCATATGGTTCCTCTTTCCCACGCATAGCCTTTCTTATCAGCATCTTGCTTTCCTGTGATGCACTATGTGAATTCTGAAACAGTATCTGTACATTACTATTACATAAAGTTCAAATTTGCAATAGAGTTCACTCTCTGTCTTGTACATTCTATGGACTGATAAATACATGTCATGAATCCTCTCTGAAAATATCTTGTGCTCTACTGATTTATTCCTCTACCTCCTTCCCCTGCCCCATCTGAAGCCCAGGCAAACACTGATCTTGTCACTGTACACAGGACCACAGTATTGCCTTTTCCAGAATTCCATGCAGCTGGAATCATTCAGTATTCAGTGTTTTATTTTTGGTTTTGGCTTCCCAAGTGTTGCTTAGGGAGTCCCTTGAGCCTACTCTGGATAATAGCCCATAGAGTGTGGCTTGAATCCCCAGTGCAGGAGACCACTGGGTCATACTGCACAATGCTTAGTGGACCAGTGGTGCGAGGGATTGAACCAGGGTCAGTCACTACCTTGCACGTATGTCCTAACCTCTATGCTATTACCCTGACCTTGCAGATTATCCTCTTTACCTTGCAAAATTCACTTAAGATTCCCTCCTGATGCTTTTGTAAATTTTATGGCCTATTTCTTTGTTTTACTCAAGTGTTTCATCATATGATTTACCACAGGTTGTTTATCCATTCCACTATTGAATCTTAGTTGTTTCAAGGTATGGCAATTATGAGCAAAGTTGCCATAAACATTCATGTGTATGTTTTTGTTTTGAGTAGACATAAGTTTTCACCTCATCTAAGTAAATACCTGGGAGTATGATTACCGGATTATATCATAAACCTATGCTTAGTTTTGTAAAACACTGCCTGATTATATTGCGAAATGGTCACAGGAGTTTGCATTCCTACCAGCAGTGATGAGAGTTCCTGTTTCTCTACATCCTCATAAGCGTTTCGTGTTGTTAGTGTTTTGGATTTTATCCATCCTCACAAGTTTGCAATGATGTTTCATTGTTTTCATAATCCATCATTTTATTCTTGGGCCATTCAAAGTAAGCAGAAGGCACCAAAGTAAGATGTGTATAAAATAATTTATTGGAATATGCAAAGAAATTCTAGCAATCACTAAGTAAAGTAAGTAAAGTAAAGGCCCTCCCGTTGATCATCGATTTGCTCGAGTGGGCCCAGTAACGTCTCCATTGGAGATTTTGTCATTACTGTGTTTGTCATATCGAATACGTCACGGGTGGCTTGCCAGGCTCTGCCGTGTGGGCGAGATACTCTCGGTAGCTTGCCGGGCTCTCCGAGAGGGGCGGAGGAATCGAACTCAGGTCGGCCATGCTGGCTGCGTGCAAGGCAAACGCCCTACCACTGTGCTATCGCTATTTATTCATTTTATAAAACTTTATTCTTCATGTATCTTCTTAATGTATCATTAGCATAGAAATTATGGTCATTAATTTTGTATTGTGCACTTATAAAATTTTATAAATGATAAATACATAACCTCTTGAAAAGAGTGCCCCACAACATTTTTTCCCTTTTCTACACAGTTTTTATTAAAACACTGTGATTTACAGAATTATTCATAGCTTAGTTTTAGAAGTAAAATATTGCAGCACCTCTTTCAGCACCAGTGCCAATTTCACTCCACCAACCATCCCAGCTTCCCTCCCATATCCCTTCCTCCAGTCTGCCTTCTTGACAGGCACCTTTCTAAGTGTGGTTGCTAAATCTGGGTCTCTTGATTTTAGTGTTGTTAACTCTTTGGTTTGAATAGCTGGCTCTATCATTCCTCCCACCAAGCTTTTATAATTGGCAGAAGTGTTACATCAAAAAAGAAAAAAAAGGCCATAGAGAACCCTAGATCTTGGAGACAAAGATCAAGACCTATTCTTTCCTGTAATATCTAAAACTTAATTTCTGTTCAATATTGAGTTTGATGTCTATAAATTTGAATTATGCCTATGCGAAAGTTTGATGATGCTATTTTGAACCATATATATATATATATATATATTAGAGACAAGTTGGGTAGAGTAGCAGTTGTCTAGATTCATCTGGAGGAGGAATACTTATGGGTATATTTTCACAGTATTACACCTTTTCAAACCACTTTCACCTGCACTATCTTACTTCACACCTTAACACAGTGATTCTCGCCACATTATATTGCAGTTCCAAAAGTTTTGAGTATGACTGAGAGGATTAATGTAAAACTGACATTTATAAAATTGGATCTATTATTACCTTCACCTTATAGATAAGCAAATTAAGAAATATTTATATTCTAGGAATTGGGTAGGGTTGAATAGAATTGTCTCCTCATTGTATAATTGGCAAAACTATTATTTATATCCATTTTAAATGCCAGATCCGGAACTCTTTCTTCCAGAGACTGAATACTTGCCCATTGAACTATCTACCTAAAATCATCATTGTGCTTTCTGAAGATGCCGGCATCTACAGGACCTAGAGAAAAAAAAGCTGTGTAGTTTTGCTAACAGAAAATGAACTGTGAACAGAAGTTTTGTGTGGACATTTATTTTTAAAAATCGCAAATTCTGTAATGAGCAAAGAAGTTTGGCAAGAAATGCAAAGGAGCTGATTTCCTCCGCCACCAAGTGGGAGGGATCCGTGGTCTTTAGCAGAGGACTATTTTATGGGAGACTTAAAATACGTAGAACTCTGACTTAAGAGCAAAAAAGTGAAGCCAAGAATATCCTTGACTAAGTGAAGATTACAGATGAAAATTTTCAGGTCAAAAATCACATGTCCACACAAAATTATTAACACTCAAAAATGCTTACTATGAAATAAATGTCTATTTACTTTAGGTAAACTAGAAAAACTCACCCAGCTAAAACACCTACTCCAGCCTTACCTTCCCCCCAAAATACGGAATATCCTGAACAAACACGATGACTTCTTATAACCTGTATTGCAAACCATAATGCACAAAAGGAGAGAGAGAAAGAGGAAAAGTGCCTGCCTATCAGAGAGACAGGCTGTGGGGAGGGGATGTTGAGGAATAGTGGGAGGGAAATGGGGGAATGTTGGTGGTGGAAAATGTATGCTGGTCGAAGGATGGATGTTGGATTACTGTATGACTGAAACCCGTCATGAACAGCTTTGTAATGGTCTATCTCACAGATATTCAATAAAAAAATTAAAATTAGCTAGTATGTGGTCAAGAACTATTTCGGTATCTTTACAGATATAAACACAGGTTGTTATCCATTTAAATTAACTTTTAATAACCAAAAATCCTATAAATTTGCTATTAAAACTTGCTTCCTTTGAAATCTAACCATAGTTCAATATACGTGAATACTTACCAGAGAAGAGGGCTCCATTGATATTATCATTTACATGCTACTGCATGCCAGAAGTTGAGCTAAGTGCTTTATACACCAACATCACCATATGCAGTTATGTAGGCTGTGCAGATATAGATAGATAGATTGATTGATTGATTGATTGTATGCAATGCATACACACAGATATACATATATCTGTGTGTATGCATTGCATGTATATACCAAACTTCTCACCTTACCACACAAACTTGTCCCTCCCAAAGGTAAAGGTAAAAGGTAAAGGCCCTCCCGTTGATCGTCGATTTGCTCGAGCGGGCCCAGTAACGTCTCCATTGGAGACTTTGTTGTTACTGTGTTTGGCATATCAAATACTCTCGGTAGCTTGCCGGGCTCTCCGAGAGGGGCGGAGGAATCGAACTCGGGTTGGCCATGTTGGCCGCTTGTAAGGCGAATGCCCTACCACTGTGCTATAGGGCGTTTGCCTTGCATGCAGCCAACATGGCCGACCCGAGTTCGATTCCTCCACCCCTCTCTCCGAGAGGCAAGCTACGAGAGTATCTCGTCTGCACGGCAGAGCCTGGCAAGCTCCCCGTGACGTATTGGATATGCCAGACACAGTAACAACAAAGTCTCCAATGGAGACGTTACTGGGCCCACTCACGTCCCTCCCAAAATCTATGTAAATAAGTGTTATTTTTATTTTACAGATAGTAAAACTTGACTCAGAAATGTGAGATCACTCAAAATGGCTAGAGAGCTTAGAGACCATCAGAAACAGCGATAAAAAATTTAATGCCAGAATTTTGTATCTCCCAAATCTATGCCTACTCCTTTTAGCTTGCAGATTTAGCAAGAAAATGAATGGCATATGGGAATCTCATTTAAATGGGGGCCAGCTTCTAAGGTCCACCACATAGATGAAAATTGTTTCTAGTCTAAATTACTCATGAAAATCCATTAAATAGTTGTCTCAGATAACTAATGTGGCCATGCTGCATAACTATTCTCCTTCCCTCCTACCCTCAACCCAAATCGTAGTGACTTATAACAATAGCAGCCATTGGTGTTTACTTAGGACTCTGAAATTTGTTCAGGGCTGAGAGGAAAGTTAACATGTGCTGTTAGCTAGACTCAATAGGGTAACTCTTTATAAACAAAGCTTGTTCCATCCATGTGATTGTGTTTAGCTTGGGAGCGTGACACTCTTCTATCTAGCCTTTCTCTCCATATGCTATATAAAAAATTTGTGATTTTACCCAAGATTCTTTACACAAAGTATGACTATAAGAGTAAAAGTAAGGTAAAGGTAAAGGCTCTCCCGTTGTTCATCGATTTGCTCGAGCGGGCCCAGTAATGTCTCCATTGGAGATTTTGTTGTACTGTGTCTGGCATATCGAATACTTCACGGGGAGCTTGCCAGGCTTTGCCGTGCGGGCGAGATACTCTCTCGGTAGCTTGCCGGGCTCTCCGAGAGGGGCGGAGGAATCAAACTCGGGTCGGCCATGTTGGCTGCGTGCAAGGCAAACGCCCTACCGCTGTGCTATCGCTCCAGCCAAAAGTGTAAGATAGAATTTTTGAAGGTCTTGTTTTTGTACTCCAAGAGTATCATTTCAGCAGCATCAAAACTGAAAAATCATTCCAAATCAAGGGAAGGCAATACATACTCCTCTAGATATGAGGAGAGGTATGCATGTGTAGGAAAGAAATAACTGTGGGGATGGGACGCACTCCAGCAGTGCTCAGGGTCCCCGGTGCTCTCTGGATGTTACTCAGCCTGGCTGAGAGTCTGCCAGGGCCCAGTGCTGTGCTGTTCAGCGATGCTGGTGTGCACCAGGGCCATACCCAGTGATGCTCATGGAGCTATGCTTTGCTGGAGTTCAACTTTGGGGCCTCACATATACAAGACATGTGCTCCATCCCTCAGAACCATCTCCCCATCTCCCGTGATAATTTCTGATTGGTCACCCTTGAAAATGATCTACCATAACATTGCCTCTAATACTATTTTCCAAGCATCCCACATGTTAAATACTCTTATCCAACAGTCTCATTCCCTAATAGTAGCAGCTCAAAGTTCAGATTTTCTCATTCACTCCATTTTAGATGCGTCTGAAATTCCTGGTAAAACACTGTTAATCTGGAAGTGTATAAACTAAAAGAATAAAAAATAAGCTCTAAAATATCCAACATAGAAAACATGAATTAGATAACTGCTAGATTCTAAATGTGAAAAGGGAATGATGTCATCAAAAATAGTGTTTTGAGTCATTGTTCCCCCAACGGGCACAAACAAATCAGAAATAGACTGAACTATATAAGAATTTTGGACAAAAAAAGTAACCAACTTTTTCTGTTCTACGGCAACCAACCAGATGAAAAAATATTTGAAGTTAGAGTGTTAAGAAATGTGTCCTTTTCACATTTTCCTATGTTTTACATAATTATGCTTGGTTTTATCCTAGAGGAAGTAGCAAATCCTTTATTCCCTTCTTTGAATTGGGAGGACAACAGATCCTTCTTGCAATTCTAACCCTATTAAAAGGTGTCTGAAGAACTAGCCCCTGTCTCACTTAATTCAGATTTTGATTAGAGGGAATTGGTGGCCAGTGTCTACAGAGATTTGGTTCTCTAATTCCTCTGGACTCTAGCTGCATGTTCCTCAAAAGTGATCCATATTTACATCAGACTTGATCTTTCAGTCATTCAATAAGAAGCATCTTTCCAGTCTGAATTGCTTTGTTTCCTTTATGTCAAACTAGTGTTATTTTCACTAATCAACACTCTTTTTTATTTTATTTTATTTTATTTTATTTTTGTTTGTTTCTTTTTTTTTTTTTACAGTTGTAGATTTACAATTTTTTGTGCTTGGGTTTCGATTATACAATGATCAGATACCCATCCCTCCACCAGTGCCCATTTTCCACCACCATGGATAATATCCCTCCCACCCCCATCCCCCCATCCCCCTGTCTCTGTGGCAGGGCAATCCCCTGTGTTCTCTCTCTCCTTTTGGGTGTTGTGGTCTGCAAAAGAGGCATTGAGTGGCAAACATGTTCAGTCCATAGTCTACTTTCGACATGCATCTCCCCTCCTGGGAGGATCCTCCAAACACCCTTTATGTGGTGCTCCCTTCTCTATCTGAACTATCAACACTCTTAAAAACTCTATATTTTCCATAAATTTTATGGAATTGATTCTATGCCTTGATTCTGAGTCAAATATCTCTGCTCAGAGACAATACCTTATGAAGCTCTGGGTTTTTTAAAATTTGTTTTCACTTTTGTATTTGGAGTTGCCCGAATAATTACATAGCTACCAGATTAGGACCTGGGGCTTCAGTGCTCACTGAAGCCTGTGGTGCTGGGGAATGAATGAGAAGGCCACATCAGGCTTTGTGTGGTCAGGGATCCAAGAGGGTCAGACTTATGCAAGACCTATTCCCTAAGCCCCCTATACTCTCCCAGGTCTCTTCCCATCATTATTTTTTTTTAACTTTTAGCTTAAAGAGTTACCAGTATCACTTTAAACTGTTCTAAAGTTTTTTTTAAAAAAAGTTTTCTAAAGTATAAACAAAAAGTCTTTCCATCATACTTGTTTTGTTTTATTTGAGGGGCTACCCTCTGCGGGCTCAGGCTTCTTCCTCATTCCATGCTAAACATCACTCCTAACCAGTGTCTTAATCTGTGTATCTCTCTCTCTTGATTTCATTTTTACTCCATTTTTTTTCAAATGAAATCAATCAGCAGTTTATTCAACAGCTAACTTAGGCATAATTTTTGCATGAGAAAATATAATTACTTGTAATAAATATTAAACCTTTCTCATTTTAGAGGCAGATATGGAAAATATTATACAATAATCTTGTTTTCATTTTCTCCAGGTTGTGTGTATCTTTGTTTGGATGCTTCTAATTCTACAAAATAACATATAAAATTTTGGGCTGGAGTGATAGCACAGCGGTAGGGCGTTCGCCTTACAAGCGGCCAACATGGCCGACCCGAGTTCGAGTCCTCTGCCCCTCTCGGAGAGCCCGGCAAGCTACCGAGAGTATTTGATATGCCAGACACAGTAACAACAAAGTCTCCAATGGAGACGTTACTGGGCCCGCTCGAGCAAATCGACGATCAACAGGAGGGCCTTTACCTTTACCTTTACCTTTTTTTTTTCATTATGCAAGATTTAGAGGAGGGTCTTTATTCTTTTTTTTTTTAATTTTTAATAGTGAGACATCATGAGGTACAGTTGCAGACTTACACATTTTTGTGCTTGGGTTTCAATTATACAATGATCAAATACCATCCCTCCACCAGTGCCCACTTCCCACCACCTCTCATCCCAGTATCCCTCCCACCCCCCATCCCCCCATCCCACCCTGTCTCTGTGGCAGGGCATTCCCCTCTGTTCTCTCTCTCCTTTTGGGTGTTGTGGTTTGCAAAAGAAACATTGAGTGGCAATCATGTTCGGTCTATAGTCTACTTTCAGCATGCTTCTCCCATCCTGGGAGGATCCTCCCAACACCTTATTTGGTGCTCCCCTCTTTATCTGAGCTCCCTTTTCCCCTAGTATGTGTGGTTGGCCTCCAAGTCATGGAGTAAAATTCCTGGTACTAGTATCAGCCATTCTTGGGTGTTAGTTTCATTTTTACTCCATATTTTTACTAAGAACATTTTACTAAGAACGTTTTAACTGCAATTATTCTAGATTTGTTTTCCTGCATGTGCTATTTCTCTTTTTCCCATTTTTATTTTATTTTTTAAATTGAAATACAGTGAGATACACAGCTACAATGTTGTTTATGATTGGGTTTCAGTCATATAAAATTCCAACACCTGTCACTTTACCACAAAAGCCACAAATGTTTATACAATTCTAGAGTAAAATTGTTATTTTATTTTTTTACTTCATATTTTTCTCTCTTATTTTATTTTTATAAAGTTGTTCACAAGGATTTATACATTCAATATTCCAACACTAATCCCACCACCCTTACAGCTTCCCAACCACCACCATTTGGGTGGTGAGATATAGCTCCAGGAATTTTAAAGTTTCAAATAAGGTGATAAAGTTGGAGTTAAATTTTTAACTGGATGGTGACTTTAGGGTCCAGAGGCATCTCTGCAGCTTGTTGATCTCTTTTGATTTTTATTTATGAGTCTCTGCATCAAGTTCGGTTGTATGGTGCCAGAGGCAGTTTCTGGGCATGACTGGCAGGGTCCCTGAAGAACAGGAAGATGGGGGAGGTCGCCCATCTAAGTGGGTGACATCCCTGAGGTTTTCAACAGATTCATTCCTGAATCAGGCTCATCCTAGGCCTCTGGAGGTCAGCCATGAGCATGGTGGTGATTGAGTTCTGGAGGTTTTGGCTGCTGGGGCTCTGTTTGGGTGCCCCCCTGGGGTGCCCAGGATATAAGACTCAGCCTAGCACAGAGGAGTCTAGAGGCATCTCTGCAGCTTGTTGATCTCTAGAGTGAAATTGATTAGGTAAGTAGCAAAGCTCCAATATTAAAATCAATAGTAAAGTAAGCAAAAAGTAAAGTAAAGTAAAGGCCCTCCCGTTGATCATTGATTTGCTCGAGCGGGCCCAGTAACGTCTCCATTGGAGACTTTGTTGTTACTGTGTCTGGCATATCGAATACTCTCGGTAGCTTGCCGGGCTCTCCGAGAGGGGCGGAGGAATCGAACTCAGGTCGGCCATGTTGGCTGCATGCAAGGCAAACGCCCTACCACTGTGCTATCGCTCCCCGGTAGCTCGCCGTGATCGTAATTAAAATCAATAAGTTTAAAAAATCCGTTTTTAAAGTACAAATTGTTGTATCTCACTACGGGGTAGTTAAGTCCTTATCTTAGAATTTTTCTAAGCTGCTTGTTGCTAGTTGACTCACAAGGCCATTTCTCACCTTGAAAAATCTTTCTGTCAGCTGGAGGAAATGTTCCAGGTCCTCTTTATGTCTTCTCGTTAATGCTTAAAAATTTCCCAGTTTACTTTAAATTCAATTTTCTTTTGAAAAATTTTATTATTTTTTATTTTTATTTGGGGGTGCAGAGCACGTTAAAGAGTCCTCAAGGGGACCAGGAACTATGCCTGGCAGTGCTTGGCTCAGTTACCAGCCTTGACGGTTCTGTGCTTAGCTCAAATTACTTAGTGCTCCTTGGGCCCAGATACTGAAGGCCATAAGGCCACCGTGATGGTGCTGGGGACCTGGTGTTAATGGAAGGAATACATGCCAGCCCTTTGAGTTATCTCCCTGTGCTATTCAATGTTTTCCAAAAAACCTGGTTGGTGTTTTCAATGGTCTGTCTAGAAATATTCTTATGCATTCTTTGTGTGTGTATATCAAATATACACACACAAACATAATTTTTGTTAAGTTTTTTCCCCAGTGGTGTGCTAGAGGCTGATGAATATATTAAAAGGCTTAAAATCATACTGCCTTAAGTTCCAAGAGACTTAACAAAATAGCCCAAATGAATTTATTAAAAAGAATTTCCCTAACGATATAAATAACCATAGAAAATGGCACAAATGTATTTAAAAATAAATAGCAGAATCTCTTCGGGTTGCAGAAATAGCAGAACACATTAGAGCTAAAAGAGACAGGAAATGGGTGCTGAGAGTTAGTACAGGGTTACGGCACATGCCTTGCATGAGGTGGGTCTTGGTCCAATTCCCAACTCTATATGGTCCCCCATGCATTGTCAGGTGCAGCATTAGAGGCCCCAAACACTGCCAACAGGATCCCCCAGGAATCCTGAGCTGAGAGCCTCCAACAAAAAGGATATGAGCACAGTGGTAGGGCGTCTGCCTTGCACGCAGCCAACATGGCCGACCCGAGTTCGATTCCTCCGCCCCTCTTGGAGAGCCCGGCAAGCTACCGAGAGTGTTGGATATGCCAGACACAGTAACAACAAAGTCTCCAATGGAGACGTTACTGGGCCCGCTTGAGCAAATCGATGATCAACGGGAGGGCCTTTACTTTTACTTTTCATATTTCTCATCCCTTATATTTTTACATCTCTTTTCATTTTCCATTTTTTACCTTTTTTCTTGTTAATGTAGAGAAATAAATTTTAATATGGTAAAATTAAAATTTGTAACTTTCTGAAATACCTAGATCTAATTTGTGGTATATTTTTAACTTTTGTTTAGAAGTTAGCTTATACAGATATTTGCAATTAGAGCACAGTTATATTCACTTGTTTTCCTCCATGACACATAACTTGTCTTACATTAGGAGCATGTCACAGATATTCTCTCATATTTGTTAAAATATTTTATTTTGCCTGTCACATTTAGGATGTTAATATACTTAGAATTTATTTTTGTGTAGAGTGTGAGTTAATAATTTTAGTTTCATTCATATAACTGACCAATTATCAGTTATAATTATAATTACATTAAAGTAAAGTAAAGGCCCTCCCGTTGATCATCGATTTGCTCGAGCGGGCCCAGTAACGTCTCCATTGGAGACTTTGTTGTTACTGTGTCTGGCATATCGAATACTCTCGGTAGCTTGCCGGGCTCTCCGAGAGGGGCGGAGGAATCGAACTCGGGTCGGCCATGTTGGCTGCGTGCAAGGCAGACGCCCTACCTGCTGTGCTAATTATTATTATAATAAACCAGGGTAGTTTATTAAAGTTAATCCTTCCTTGAATGTGTAACTTGTAAATATTTTCCATTTAGAGACCCAGTTAAATGCCCAAATTCTGACTTGTTTAAAAATGAAATTATCTCTTGTGAATGCAAAATAATATTCAAATTACATTAGGAGAAAGTTGAAGAAGAAATTAACTGTACTATAATTATATCTTTTTACATAAGTTTTTTTTTTTGTTTGGGGGCCACACTTTGCAGTGCTCAGGGCTTATTCTTGATTATGTGCTCAGGATTTCTCCTGGAAGTGCTCAGGGGATCATTTGGGATTCGAGCCAAGTAAAAGCATGCAACGCAACACCCTACCTGTTGTACTATCTCTCTGGTCACTATAATCCTGCTCTTATTAAATTGTTAGTGTTAGAGACATATTAACATGTACATCTCTCTAAAAAGGGAGGAAATGCATAAATATATTTAAATGCTTTCATGTCATTTTAAGAATTCACTGGCCACTTGAAGTTTATTTATGCAGCCCTCTCTCTCAGTTTAAATTGAGATTCCAGGGGAATTGTGACACATGATACCTAAACTTACAGATATTATATGACAGAGTCAGAAGGAAAATTAGGTCTGTTGTGTATCTCCTCCATACTACTGCATATGTATATTTATAGTTGAGCCATTAGACTAGAAGATAAAAATATTACAAATTTTGAACACATGCTAAAAATAATCAAAGAGCGGATGCCAAAGCATGAAAACTATAGCATTCGTTTCATTCCTAATCTAGGTCTAACAGTTAATTTTAGTTGACAGATGGAACTATGTGGGTGTAAAGAACAAATTGGATTTGAGAGAAGAAATTAACTTTAATTTGTTTATTACATTTCGTTCCCCATTTAGCCAAAAGGCCTCTAGTGCAGGTTATTTCTAGATTGATTTATGGCATTTGAACCTATAAATAATCATTGGAAGAACTAATTTGTTTGTTATATGCAAATTATATAGGTGAGCTTATTAAAAATAAGGTTGGACTGGTATCAAATGTAATTCAAGACTGGCAAAGAAGGATAGAGGTGTTTTGTGATTGATTAAGCAAGGAAGTTGAAAGTCAGCAACTAGACAGATTGATGTGTTCAGCAAGACACTTTGAATCAAAAGCATCACACACAATATAAAAAGCTAAGTTAATAAATTAACCAATAAAAGAATGATCTGTCTTTAGAGGAAGAAGGTAGAAATGTCATCGCAGGATATTAGGTAAGTTGGAAATTAAATAAATGTTCCCTTTAAAATGATAGTAAAAAAATAAACAAATAAATCTCTAAAGGCTATGGAAATTGACCAAACTGATCTGTGATTTAGGATCAAAGACTACATATGTACTGATGGCTCTGGTCATTTTGATTCAGGTATTTCTTTCCCTAGCCTGTCAGACTTGGGTAAAAGAGTCAAAATAGTTAGCTCTTAGCTGATCCAAACTGCTGAATTCAGTCACTCTTAGCTCCCATCCACACTAGACTACAGGCTATACCCTGATATGGCTCTTGGCCTCTATGACCTTTGAAATAGTTCTCAATTATTCCAAAGAACCTGAATCATTGAAAGGGTGGCTAGCTTCGGGGAGGTGGTGTGTGAACTTGACAACTCTGTTCCTCCGAGCTATTTCATTAGACTTATTCCTGGGCATGCAGCCTCTACATGTTGTATAAAAGTGAGTCCTGTAAATGTCTTACTTCCTAGGGAATTAAGTTACATTATGTCACTGTTAAAATTTTTTTTGTTCTCATTTTGAATTTTAGGAAATTAAAGTGTCCTGCCAATTGAGGCATGCATCAAGATCTTCCTTTCTTGCACCCTCACACTATTTTTTTCTCCTCTAGTCTATTCCATTTTATTTGTGTTTTCAAAGTCATCTCTTTTATTTTCACCATAGTCAACTAATAAGCTAGGGTTTCACTGGAAAACTCATCTCCGGCCGTCTGTGTTTTATGACTTTATGAGGGTGACATTGGCAATGATGATAGTATTAATAGTGGTAATAGAAGTAATAGCGGTGATAGTGGTAATAGTAATATTTGTTCTCTTGGGAGAGGTGCAGTAACATCATGATACTACGAAAGCTTTCAGGAAGTCTGGAGAGAGAGCACAGTGGGTAGGGCACTTGCCAAGGTTTGTTTCTACAAGAGCTTCCAACACAGTTTCTCATTGGTATCCTTTCAATCTTTCCAAACATGATTCTCATAGATCTTCAAAGGACTGATCACTGATTAATGAAATAATAGTTATTAAGATAGTTAATATTAAGATATTAAGGATATTAAGGGCTGGAGCGATAGCACAGCGGTAGGGCATTTGCCTTGCCCGTGGCTGACCTGGGTTCGATTCTTCTGCCCCTCTTGGAGAGCCTGGCAAG
The DNA here is from genome assembly GCF_029834395.1 of Sorex fumeus. NCBI lineage: Eukaryota > Metazoa > Chordata > Mammalia > Eulipotyphla > Soricidae > Sorex > Sorex fumeus. Next base: position 38,933,979 of record NW_026606092.1, on the reverse strand, counting down.
CTACCGAGAGTATCCTGCCCACACGGCAGAGCCTGGCAAGCTCCCCAAACAGTAACAAGTCTCACAATGGAGACGTTACTGGTGCCTGCTAGAGAAAATGGATGAACCAATGGGATGACAGTGCTAAAAGGATAGTTCAGTGGCAGGAAAGCTTAGAGAAATGGGAACTGGAGCCCTAATTTGAAATTCCAAATTGCTCATTTCAAAACCAGTAGTCTAAGGACAAGATAAATGAATGGACTTCAGTCAGTGCTGTAATATTTTAGATCAAGTATAAGTCTCTGATCGGAGGCAGCTTCTAGGAAGTGGCAGAACTCTGCCAATCATTAACAGATGAATTCAGATAGCTTAGATTCAAGAAAGCACAGGCACGAGGAAGGGAGAAGGGCCTGCAGAAATGAAGGATCGACCAAAGATTAACATATTCTCAGTGAGCATTTCAGTTGTGCAAGAAATGCTTTTTGGAGACACTCAGGGAAGAAATTTAACTCAAAAACTTGGCTATTTCTTTCTGGGGACATTATGCAACCTACCTCACTCATTTTCTATTCTCTAAAAACTCCATTAAAACTATATTGGAACTTCTTGCCATAATACTATCACGGACCTCCCGTTGTTCATCAATTTACTTGAGCGGGCCCAGTAACGTCTCCATCATGAGATTTGTTGTTACTGTGTTTGGCATATCAAGTACGTCACGGGTAGTTTGCCAGGCTTGCCGTGCGGGTGAGTTACTCTCTGTAGCTTGCCGGGCTCTCCAAGAGGGGCGGAGGAATTGAACTCGGGTCGGCCATGTTGGCTGCGTGCAAGGCAAACGCCCTGCCGTTGTGCTATCACTCCAGCCATAATACTATACAGCTACTTTAAACTCATTTCTACTTGTATTTCGCTAATTGTGCTATATTTTAAGTGATTTTTCAGATTTGGCTACAAAACTACAAAGTGTGTGTGTGTGTGTGTGTGTGTGTGTGTGTGTGTGTCTGCTCACTTGCATTTCATAACTGTTTGGTACACTTATTGAGACATATATCAGATTTTTTTTATTTCTGGAATTGCTATTTCCTTCTTGCTCAATAACTCTTATTTCACCTCTAATGCTCCACCTTTACCTTATGGAGTTAGTAGGTTTCTTTATAGTTCTAAATATTTTAAATGTGTTAATTTCAATAATATTTTTTTATCTCTCTACTGCCTGTCATTTGAAACTCATCTTCTTTCATTCACTGTAAATACTGAAAGCGGGGGGTATGGTGCTGCCAGCAGGTCAATCTGTACCTGTGAGGTGAGTGCATCAGCAGCCCGATGGCAACATCAGACTTTTAGATACCCCAAAATTGCTGCTGTGCCTTTGGTCAGACCCCAAAAACTTGGGGCAAAGTTTACCAAGAAAGTAAATGGCCAAAAGTTAGGTATGTGGGAGACACAAACATAAACCATCTCTGACTCAGCTATATAATTGGAGGCATGGCCTCTCTGGTTCCTGATCGAACTGCTTAATGGCCATGATCCCGGAGTCTCAGAAACGAATCTCGGAACCCAAAAGCTTTTGGCAGAAATACGTCCTGTTCCTGCAGTAGGTTACTGGCGCTGGGCCACTCCAGGTGGGAATAGGTTTTGTGCCTTGGCCTGTGCCCCCTGGCAGCCTGGTGACCACCATCCTCCAGAAGCCACTGGACAGTCAGATTTGGGCCTGCAGTGACGAGACACATGGGTCCTCACCAGATGGGGGTGGAGTCGACTCTTTCACCCCATCCCAACGAGACCCCAAATTGCCTCCTACAAACGGTCTCTCTGGCTCCTGATCAAGCTGATTAATAGCCAGGATACTGGAGACTCAGAAACAAATCTTGAAACCCAGAGGCTTTTGGCAGAAATGCATCTGGACTGCATACAAGGTGGCCACCAGCTCAGAGCTTATTAGAAAGCCAGGTATGAGCCCGCGGTGATGGAGCAACTGCAGTCTCATGGGAAGGGGGGTGGTACCGGCTCATCCTTCACGCCCTACAGAGGTCACAAGTTGCCCCCCACAAGCGGCTCTCTGGCATGGCCATGGCTCCAGAGGCAAAAGGACTTAATCCAGAACCCAGCAGCTTGCGGCAGAAAAGTGAATGGACCATGCGTTAAACTACAGCGCCATGCCTCCCCAGGAGGGAAAGGGTGTTGCTCCCTTCTGCTTTTTCCCCCCTGGCAGGAAGGTGGCCGCCACGTCAGAGTTTATTGGAAAGCCAGGTATGAGCCGGCAGTGAAAGGGCAACTGCAGTCTCATGGGAAGGAGGGCGGTACCAGCACGTCCTTCATGCCCTACCGAGGTTATGAGTTACCCCCCCACAAGCGGTTCTCCGGCATGGCCATAACACCGGACACACAGAAACCAATCTTGTAATTATCTAGCTCCTTGCAGAAATCCAAAATCATGGTCGTGTGACATTATATGATTCTCATAACCAGCTATAGAAAACAAAATATTTCACAAAGCCTTTTCAGAAATTCTGATTGTTTGGGGGGAAATTCTAAATAATAATGGTGCATCTTTTGTCGAAATAATGAATGTAGTCAATGTAGAGAAGAGTTAAGTAGAAATCATCTGTCTCACAGGCATTTGGAGGGGTGGGAGGTGGGGTATAATGGGATTCTTGGTGGTGAAAAATGAGTAATGGTGAAGGGAAAGGTGTTTGATCATTGTATGACCGAGACTTAAACCTGAAAGCTTAGTAACTTTTCCCACAGTGATTCAATAAATAAATATAAAAGGTAAAGGCCCTCCCGTTGACCGTCGATTTGCTCGAGCGGGCCCAGTAACGTCTCCATTGGAGACTTTGTTGTTACTGTGTCTGGCATATCGAATACTCTCGGTAGCTTGCCGGGCTCTCCGAGAGGGGCGGAGGAATCGAACTCGGGTCGGCCATGTTGGCCGCGTGTAAGGCGAACGCCCTACCCGCTGTGCTATCACTCCAGCCCCCTATAAAAATATAAAAAGAAAAAATTAATTAATTAACTAAGGTGGAGTTCATGCCCAATTCAATCAGCTAATCAGTGGCTGAATAAATAGTTGTACTCCTACAAAAAAAAAAAAATACTGAAAGCAGTACATCAATTTCTTCATGTGCTTTTGTAACTTAATTTGGGGGGGGGGGGGGTCACACCTGGAGATGCCCAAGGGTTACTCCAGGCTCTGCACTCAGGAATCACTCCTGGTGGTGCTTGGGGGACCAAATGGGATGTTGGGATCAAACCTGGGTTGTATGCAAGGGAAGCATCCTACCTGCCATAGTATTTGCTCTGCTTCTGGGCTGCCATATTAATTCTATCTTCACATGTTTTCAATTTTCAGACATCATATTGGTGTGCCTTAAAATAGCAAACATTTGTTATATTAATATACACGGCAATTATCTGGAGACTTGAAGGATTGGTACACCTGAGAAGATGCATTTACATATCTGACACCTTTTTTGGCATCACCTAGAACAATAAGCCCCCTAACCCACATCCCATTCCCCTCATCCCCAAAACTCTCTCTCTCTCTCTCTCTCACACACACACACACACACACACACACACACACAATGTACTGGAAACAGATTTACTTTTCTCTGTGAAAAGTCAAAAAAAAAATGCTGTTCCGGTCTGCTGCAAGTGTTATAGTAAAAACTTCCCCAATATATTTTTATAAAAGGTATGTTTCTTTTTCACTCTTACAATATAAGGTTTAGGAGTAAGCTGTCCAGGGCTTGGTGGCAGCATTTTAACACTAATAATCTAGATGCCTGAAAACAGGATAATTGTGAAACAGCATCAGCCATTACAACCAAGTGTCAGGTAGAAATAAAGGAGAAAGCCAAACAGAACAGATATAACAACTAAGTCATTCCCTTTGAAGAGCTTTTCCTAAAGACTTCTTTAAGTACTGCTTGTACTTCACAGATAGTCCCATCTACAAGGTGAGCTAAACTAGTCATCTTCAAAGGATCTCATATCCTCATGTCTGGAATATTTTAAAATATTACCCTAACAGGAGGTAAAAACAAGCAAAATCAAGTTCGGCAACAGGTTCCCAAAAATCCTACCTCTGACCCTTCACTTTCCAATCAGTGACTCTTCTGCATATATTTGGCAAAAGTTCGAAGGGTGACACGATGAGAATGTGCCCACGCAGCTTGGTGTTTGCGTTCTGTTGAAACAGAAGTATAGCACATCATCGGGAGAGCAAGGGGCATGCTTTGGCCTGCAGACAGCTGCCTCATGGCTGTAGGTACTATTTAAAGAGGGATTTCAGTGCACCTTATTAATGAAACTCCATTTGTAGGCCTAATTACACCCTCACCAAATAACAGTGTTGGCTTTTGAGCCATTTCCTTTTCAATGTAAACTGGAGATGGTTTTTGTCATAGATTCAAGCAGTGTGTCTGGGACGCTTGCTACATATTTTATAGACTTGTCTTCCCTTACAGCTCTGATATTCTGCCTTACTTTCTTATGTCGGCTTCAGTGGCTAAAGAGCCATGAATCCCTCTACATAGAAAGATTCGTTCACAAGTAACTGATCCTCACAGGAAGCAACTTGATCTTATATTCCTCTTAGAGGAATATGCTCTTTTTTCTTCTTCTTCTTCTCGGAAGAGAATACTGGTGAGAGTCAAGGTGGGCTCTTACAACACGACCCTTCTATGATGATATCATGGGCACTAGCCCTAGACTCTGAGGCAGAGGACTGTGTTGTGGTCTACAGTCTACACATCAATAAAGTGCCCTCTGATAATGTGACTGACCTGAGTTCGATTCCTCCATCACTCTCAAAAAGACCGGCAAGCTACCAAGAGTATCCTGCCCACATGGCAGAGCCTGGCAAGCTCCCCGTGACTAATCTGATATGCCAAAAACAGTAAAACAAGTCTCACAAGGAAGACATTACTGTTGCCCGCTCAAGCAAATCGATGAACAACAGGAGGACAGTGACATTCAATAAATATGTATCGAGTACATTGTACATACAAGGCATAGACTGAGTGATATTTAGATGTAGACTTTTATGTATAGAGAGAGAGAGAGAAAGAGACAACTTTATTTCTACATAGACTTAACTCAGACAAAAACTCAGATACCCCAACATTGTTATTCTCCTCTGTATCAGTTATACAGAAACCTCAAACTCAAAGAAGTTAATTTCCAGAATCCTATAACTGGTTCTTGACATGTTTTCTATGCATGAACAAGAATTTAGGAAGAGTAAAAAGCTTTCTGGAGCCAACCAGATCTGCATTCACATTTTGGTACTTCTACTTAAGGCAGGGAAGTGGAGACCTTCTTTGAGGTTGTAAAGACAGAAAGAAATAATGTGCTGAAAGCACTCTGTAGCAGAACTTGTAGGAGCAGGGCAACAAAAACGCTAGTTCCAATGAGCTCCTTTACAATGCTAATAGAAATGTCCCAGACATCTGGAAACTGCCTCATGCAGGCACGCGCTTGGATCTGGAGTGCTGAAATAGGGGGAAAGAAGTGTCTTTTCTCTGCCGAATGTGAGCAGGATTTCTCAACTATTTCAATGCCAAAGAGACTGTGTCTGTTTTCCTCCAGTAACTGGAGACCCTCTGTGAAGCGGACTCTGTGGTGCGGGTGAGGCTTCCTTCCTAGGACCCAGGGCTTTTCCCATGGTTACCAGCACAGCATACAGGAGAGGGTTGCTGGGGTCAGGTGAAGAGTTGCTGGGGCCAGGTGACCTTAGGAGTAGCAAACTATCAGCCAGCAAAGCTCCACCTAATCGTCAGGCACAGCCCAGCTCCAACTGTCAAGAAGGGTTTCTGCTGACCTGAGAACATGGTTTCCCCATGTTCCGCGTGAAGAAGGTATTACATGCACTAGGCAGCTGGAGCTGGAGCTGGGCTCACAGCAGAACTTCACACACATCAAAGATAGCTTTTATTTTTTAATTTCTCATTTTTGCCTCAAGGCTTGGCACTTTATAAAGTTTCGTCTATTGCCTTAGACATATTATTTTCGAGAAAAACAAAACAACAAAACAGACCCAAAAACAAGAGTTTGGGATCTGGGCTAATGAGAACACCAGCATCAAGATTTCTGGTCCCTGAGAGGAGGAATTTCTCCTTAGGGCCTTTCTCCTAACTTCAACCCTGAGTCTTCCTCAACCTCATCCTTCCGTGCCCATCCTTCTTCACTCACCCACACCCTCATTATTTAGTCTTCTTATCTCTTCTCACAGTTCACTGGCATTGGTTTGACTGGGGGACAGAACTGAAGATGGAAAAGATATTCTCTTGAATCCTGGAAGACTGGGTGCAGGAAGCATTCCATTGGGTCCCATGGAGGAGAGATAATGGTTGATTTTGAATTTACAGAGAGTGTCTCAAGTGGATAAAACAAAAAGTAGAGATTTCAGTAAACCAAAAATAACAATTTAATTAGTATAATTAGAGGATTCCTCAAAGAAGGAGTTGTAGGTGTCTATAAAACAAATTTATTCATATTTTAAATAAGAGAGTCTTTAAATCAAGAACTACTGGTCTATTGTTTAGGATAATGGTCGTAACCAATGGGGAAAAATGAAAGAATCTCTAAAAAATTAAGTAAGACAATAATAACTTAATCATTAATATCATTTGCCAGTTCCTTAGGTGTTATTTTTTATCATTTATAATCCCTTTCCTTAGGCATAATTTTTATCATTTATACAGTACATTTGTTTTTATAAAAGAGTTGTCAAATTAAGGCAAATTTCTTTTACTTGTTTTTTGTTTTGGGGCAATGCCTGGCAGTGGTCAGAGCATACTCCTGGCTTTGTGCTCAGGAATCACTCCTGTTTGTGCTTGGCAGACCATTTGAAGTGCAGGGGACTAAACCCAAGATGACTGTAAGGAAGACAAATGCCCTACTATCTTTACTATTTCTCTGGCTCATAAAGCACATTTCTTAAGAAGCTGGGGAGTTAAATTAGGATTTGTGCGAATCTTTGACTGTTGAACATACTTTGCCTATATGTTTAAAGTTCAGTAATATCTCATTAAAATTAGGCAACAGCTTGATAGTAAAATAAAATTCAAAGTCTGCTTGGGCTAAGACCTCTAATAGGTAAAAAGGGAGAACAATAAATAATACTAGAATTTTCAGATATGTAAAAGGGTTTTTGATTCATTCTCTTTATAGATTATGAACCACCAATAAACAGGAGTTTATGAACCCTAATGTTCCATAAAAGTGGCATAACTTTAGTACAAAGCGTGTGTTGCACTAAGCATTATTCTTTGCTGCCATCAACGCTGGCATCTCAATCCCTGTAACCTTCAGTTGTTCCTCTCCACTGATCAGCTATTATACAACAGGCCTTTGATGCTCGTTACCATCTGATAGCCTTCACTCTCTCCAAACTCATCTCTTACTACTTCCATTGTGAACAAAGGGAAAACTTTAAAAAAAAAAATGCTGCCTCAGGGCCATAGCAATAAAAGGACACAGTGATGCTACTTTGCCATTTTTTAGATAAACTTTAGTGCCCGAATTTGTTTTTTTAAACACTGCTTTCCACTAAGAGAAACCATGGTTTCTTAGAGAAACAGCCACTTCCAAGCTCAGGGCAATTTATATGAAAACTGAGCCAGGTACATCTTGTCATACCATATTTCTTTTATGTGGAAAGAAAACTTTGCTCCTGATATAACACTGGCATAATCTATGTGCTTAATCTGTTTTATCTATTAAAGAATTTCCAAAATCATATACTAGAATTTCTCCTAATATGAAAATCCCCGAGTGAAGTCAATTCTCTTTGTTCTTCCAATACATACCGTATGCATGCACAAAGAACTGTGTTCAAATATCCCTTAGGGTAATTTTCTTCTTCAATTTGATATAGAAATAAATATATTCATTTCACTTTTACAAAATCAGCATCTGTTTTTCTTTTAATGAATTGCCAGTATAAGTTTTCAAGATTCCAAAATAAAAAGTCAGAAACACCCAATAATCTGTGTCCTTTCTCTAGCCTCTATTTCTCTTCTCTCTCCTGCCCAAAGACAACCTTTGGAAAATTGTTACTTGTTTTGTTATTTAGTGATTTGTACTTCCTCTATTGCAACTTTTTTGGACCACACCCAGGTGCTCAGATCTTCCTTGGCTCTGTGCTCAGGTATCATCCTGGAGGGGCTCAGGGAACCGTATGGGATGCTCATTACGGAACAGGGGTTGGCCACATGCAAAGCAAGTGTCTGCCTGCTGTACTACTGCTCCAGCTCTGGTGATTTATAATTTCATTGATTCTTACTAGTTAAACTACTTACTAGTTAATCTCACCATGCCGTTTTCGACACTGGAGAAGAATTGTTCCTCGGAACATGCGATAAAAGAGGCGTTGGAGGCGTCGGTGTCCTTGTCAACACAAACTTGGCCAAGAGCATTGATTCATTCGAATGCCTAACAATCCGAATCGGACGTTTACATTTGAATAGATGTGGCTCACTGCCTGCAGTTTCTATCTTCGTTGTCTACGCACCAACATCCAATTATGATGAAGGAGAAATTGAGAAGTTCTACATGGAGCTGGAGAAGTTCTATAAAGAGGACCACACCTTCTACAAGATCATTGTGGGTGATTTTAATGCCAAGATAGGACCGAGAAGATCAGCTGAAGAACTTCACATCGGGACCCATGGCCTAGAATGGAACGAACAGGGTGAGAGACTGTCTGAGTTCATCATGTCGACCAAGACCATTCATGGTAACTCACAGTTCCAGAAGGCAGAATCTAAACGATGGACATGGGAGTCTCCCGGTGGACGATTCCACAACGAAATAGACCACATCATATTCAATCGACGGTTTTGCCTGACTGATGTCGCTGTTGTCCTAAAATTTCGAATGGGATCGGACCACCGTCTCCTTCGTGCAAAATTCTACTTCACAGAGCGGGGAGAAAGGGCTGCAAAGTTCAAAAAGAGAACTCCCAGAATGACCACCAACTGGGAACTCTTTGGTACTATTGTGGCAACATGGGAAGATGCCATTGTTGACAACATTGACGAGGAATACGATCGACTGGTTGAGCACCTCCATGAATGTGCGAGGAATGCCAAGAGAGAGATAGCCACAAAAAATCGCCTATCTTCGAAAACTCTTGAGCTAATTCGCCAGCGTGGTTTGGCGCATGCCTCAGGCAACCGCAAGCTAACGTCCGAGCTTGCAAAGCAGTGCAGAGATGCGATCAAGGAAGACCTCAAAGAGAGAAGAGCAGAAGTACTGGTAGATGCGGCAGAAGCCGGGAAAAGTATTCGTAATGTCCGCCTGTCCTTCGCCAACTATAAGACCAAGATGACTGCCCTCTGACGTCCTGATGGATCCATCACATCCTCCAGAACGGCAATGGAGAAGATTATCCATGACTTCTACTCAAATCTCTTCGATAGCCATGTCCACTTGCCGACATACCAAATTCCACAGGATGGATATGTCGTTCCCAACGTTCTCCCTTCCGAAATCCGACACGCCATTTCGTCGGTAAAGAAACAAACAGCACCCGGCCCAGACAAGGTCAGACCTGAACACCTGAAGAACCTGCCGTCAGTACTCATCAATACACTGGCTCGGCTCTTTACACGCTACCTGTCCGAATGCAAGGTTCCGTCCCAATGGAAAACCAGCAGGACCATACTACTGTTCAAGAAGGGAGACATCCATGACATTGGCAACTATCGCCCGATCTGCCTATTGTCTGTCATCTACAAGTTGTTCACTCGAGTCATCCTAAATAGGATTGGCAGAACACTAGATGAAGGACAACCATGCGAGCAAGCCGGGTTCCGCAAAGGATTCAGCACCATCGACCATATCCACATGATAACCAAGCTCATTGAGGTTTCTCGGGAGTTCAAGATGCCGCTCTGCTTAACGTTCATTGATTTAAAGAAGGCCTGTGATTCTGTTGAGACAGAAGCGGTCATTGAAGCCCTAGCCAATCAGGGCATTCAAGCCCAATACATCAGGATCCTCTGTGAGCTGTATTGCGGATTCACTACCAGGATCTCACCATTCTACAAAGAAGTGATCGTGGATGTCAAGAGAGGGGTGCAGCAGGGTGATAACATTTCACCGAAACTCTTCAGTGCCACCCTCGAGAACATCATGCGACGACTGGAATGGGAAGGAATGGGAGTGAAGATAGATGGTCTGCAACTACACCACCTCCGCTTTGCTGATGACATTGTTTTAAGAACACCAAACATCAGCCAAGCGGCACAAATGCTGGCCGACTTTGACCGTGAGTGTGGAAAGGTAGGACTACAGCTGAATCTTACGAAGACAATGTTTATGAGAAACAGCCTTGTTCCTGATGCTCCATTCGCTCTCAATGGAACGACCATCTCCGAATGCAACAGCTATGTGTACCTAGGTCGAGAGGTCAACATGACAAATGACCTGGCACCCGAGCTGCGCAGGAGGAAGAGAGCGGCTTGGAACGCCTTCAAGAACGTCGAAGAAATAGCTAAGAGGACGAAGAACCTCCGGCTCCGGGCACATCTCTTTGATTCCACTGTTCTTCCTGCATTAACATATGCCTCAGAGACCTGGGCCCTACGCAAACAAGATGAGAACGCTATTCAGGTCTCCCAAAGAAGAATAGAAAGAGCTATGCTTGGAATATCTCGTTTCACTCAAATGAGAGAACGAATCCGGAGTTCTGACATCTGTCGACGATCAAGGATCAGGGACGCTGTCTCATATGCCAAGGTGTCGAAAATCAGATGGGCTGGTCATGTAATGAGATTTAAAGATGACCGTTGGACTAGAGCTGTTACTGATTGGATTCCACGGGATGTCAAAAGACCGCGTGGCCGCCCACCTACCAGATGGTCAGACTTCTTCGTCAAGATCATGAACGATTGGTTTGAGGCCCTTCATGTTCCCGGAGCAAACAGATGCCATTTGGCTACACTAGCACGCGACAGGGACAAATGGAGACGTTACTGGCACCCGCTCGAGCAAATCGACGACTAACGGGAAGTTAAGTGATTAAGTTAAGTGATTAAACTACTAGTACCTCACACTTCGCTTTGTTCACTTAAAATATAGCATTGAAGACGGAAGGGAGGGAACTAAGGCAGGGAATAAGAAGAGGCCTTTGGCCGATTTCACTGGGGTACCTCAGAGGGGGGCAGGTGTGTTCCTCCTTCTGTCTCAAATGAACCCACCCCAGCAGCCACAAACTTCCAGAACCCAATCGTCTACACGCTCAACCTTCATAAGCTCATCCTGAGCATCCCATGCATGAGAATGAATCCGCTGAAAAACCCAGGTATGCAGGACCAGTGACTGAAAACGCCAGGCTTCACAGAGTAGAGGGTGGGCAACCTCCCTGAATCTCCCCACCCTTCCAGTTTCCTGGGAGTCACGCCCAAGAACTGCCTCTGGGCATCATTTCAGTACCTTAACAGCCATGATTCAGAGACTCGCCAACGAATCTCAGAAGAGAGCAGCAAGTCAACAGAGGTGCCTCCAGACCCAAAATATTTGAAAATTTTAGAATTCCAGGAGTGCGTGGCCACTTTCACAGTGGCAGGATACCTCATATACAACTCATGGCAAGCAACACAAAATAAGTTACTTAACATCTGCCTAAGGGCCAGGCTAGGGTGGTGGTGATAAGGTTCAAAGTAGGTGGGAAGGTGCAGTGGTAGTGGGATTGGTGTTGAAATATTGAATGTAAACAACTACAGTGAACTTTATGGGGAAAAAATTTTAAAAATTTAAAAATTTACAAAATGTAATGCAGAGTTCATGCCTGCTTCAAACAGCTTAATCAGCTTAATCAGTGGCTGAATAAGTAGCAGTACTCGTACAATAAGAAAAAGAAAGAAAAGAAAACGAGAGGCCCATGCAAGACAATAGGGATCCAGTAGTAGGTATCTGGGGCCCTATCACATTGCTGGTGTTGAAACAACACTCTCAGCATGAGAGTCAAGCTACAATAACAAAATTTTAAAATGCGTGTCAAGGAAGCAACCCTGGGGAGTGGTAGGAAACCTGGGGACATTGGTGGAGGGAAGTGGATACAGGTGGTGGGACTGGTGATGGAAGATGTTATGCCTGGAATTCAACCATAAGTAACTTTGTAAATCACAGTTCCTTGATTAAAAAATTAAATAGATTGGGAAAATATTATATATACCATAGAAATTAGTGAATTTGCTGTTTGGGGACATAGTACATGGGGTGATTTTTTTATGTGGCCAACACTGTGTGTGGCCAACCCTTTTTAATCCCTGGCACTGCATGGTACCTTGAGAAACATAGGGTGCAGCTCTGGAGGCTTGCACTCCCCATCCCCAAAGGAGTGACTCATAAGTAAGCCCCAGCACCACAGGGCCTATATAACACTGCATTCTAGGACACTTAAATTGATCCTCTGTGGAAGATCTCTCCAGTCTCCTGAGCACTGTTTATGAGGGCCCCCACCAAAAAAGTATATCGTTGAATGTTAATTAAAAGACAACTTGAGAAAGTACTGATCAAAATATTTCTCTTTTATCATACTACCTTTAGAAAATTATATTATAGATATTTATAATGAAAGATAAACTTTCTATTTTTTCACTGCTGTTATTTTTCCTTGTCACAGGTGTGGTCCTGCCACAATAACCCAGCTGATCTATCTACTCCAGATCCAGTTTAATCCCAAAGTACGTATTCATGTTACACCATTTCTTATGCAGAGGACCTGGTCCTTCTTCTTCCTCATTTCCCTTTATTTTATGCCATGTCAATTCCGTTTCTAATTCCACTTTAGATTTACCTGTATTTCCTTCCTCTAAGTAAACTAAAAGTTCTTTTGTGTAACTAATGTCTAATACAATGGCCACCACAGAAAACATCTGATAAATTCTAAGAGTTATTTAAATGTCACAAAGAAAGATGATGGTTGGAAGCTCAAATAAATTTGGGGTTCGACTTCCAATTTACTTTGGAGAGTGAGCTCAGAGCTAGAGCACTTGCTCAGGCATATGAGGTCCTGGGTTTAATTCCCTGTTGCCACACACATAAAATATTCTAGTTTAGCCATTTTATGGCTAAAACACATATACCTGCAAGACAAAACACCTCTCAGATGTAGCTCACTAAAATGATGCACTTTTACTTTCTCAATTTTTGTAGGTCAGGAATCTGGGACAGTGCATCTGGATGCTTCTGTCTCGGAGTTTCTCAGAGATCACAACGAAAATATTCCATATGAAGATCTTCCTTTGGAATCCATTTACAATTTCACTCCTATGGTAATAGAATAAATCCAGTTCTAGGTGAGCTGTTGGACTGAAGTCTTGGTTAGGATCTTGAGATTTTCCTCAGTTCTTTGTCACCTGAACTTCTCCACAGAATGAATCAAAAATAGCATCAAAAAAGCAAAATAAATGGCAAAAAAGTACTAAAAGAACAGAATTTTGATGTTTGGAGAGATAGTATAGCAAGTACAGTGCCTACCTTGCATGAGACAGATGCAATTTCGATCCTTCTAATCCCTGGTATCACGTATGTTCCCCACCACCACCACTGGGAGCGATCCCTGAGTATAGAGCCAAGAATAATCCCTGAGTAACACTGAATATGACCCAAAAACAGAAGGAAAAAAATGAAGAGAAATTAAAAATCACTGCATATTATAATCCAACTATTAAAATGTTCTTTTTTTACTTTTCCATCTTGGTTTCCATAGAATAAAGAAGGTCAATGATCCAGCTCACAATCAAATAGATAAGATTGCATAGGAGTTTGACCACCAGACTTGGGGATCACTGGAGACCTAAGAATTTTCCTATCACTGTAACATTTTAGGCAAATTATTCCAATTCTCCTTGTAGAGTAAAAACTAAAAAGACCATATATAAATCCCTTGGCACTAGTTATATATATATATATATATTCAGCATATATATATATATTCAGCATATATATATATTCAGCATATATATATTCAGCATATATATATATTCAGCATATATATATATATTCAGCATATATATATTCAGCATATATATATTCAGCATATATATATTCAGCATATATATATTCAGCATATATATATATTCAGCATATATATATATTCAGCATATATATATATTCAGCATTGCAGTGATTTTAGCATGCTAGCTCAGCTACAGTTCTCCTATCTCTTTCCAACCAGTCTTCATTCTTTGTGAATCTACTCCTTAGGAACTTAGTTTTTTTTCCTTATTTTATTAGCAATATGTCTCACACTGGTCACTGGGGTAATAGAGTAATGTCTAAGGAAAAAACTGTTTTTATAACTTGAGTTTTTCAGTTCAATTTTGAACAATTAGTTGATTTTTTTTTTCTCATGACTTCTTGAGTCTATTACCTTCAGAGGAAGACAAAGTAAATTTAGCAGCACACACTTTGAAATTTTGATTTACAAACTAGAATGGCCTTTATTTTTCTTGTAAACCTGAGTAGAAAACTGATCCACAATAAACCTGCTAGAGCACTCATGGTTTTGCAAGATTTGTTATTATATTTCAGGATGATGAGATATTCTAAGAGTTTTTTGAAAGTTTTTACCTTTTTCTTTCTACTGTGGTGATTAATTTTCCTGTCATGTCTCAATATTTCATCCTTGTTAGAGTCAGGAGAAACTCTCTTCAGAAATATTGAAAGAAGAATTTCTTTCAGTCCATGTTACAGGAAACTACCAACACCTGCGTGACTTTTCATGTATTCTGGAATAGTTTGGCATTGAAACATAAAGAGAACTATCTCCATTCCAATTATTTTTCCCGGTTTAGCATGGTCCTTTCATCTGACTCTTCCAAGCCTGCTTCCTTTCATAAAATGGGTCCCATGACCCAGCCTCATCACTTGATCCATCTCGCTTTCTGTAGAAGTATGGGTGATGCTCTAGACCCACCTAAGAGGGACCCCTAAAAGTCCAAGAGTAGAAAGGTGCTATGTCTCTTCTCACTGTGATCAGAGAGACTGATGTTGAAAAAAATCGATTCAGAAACTATCCAGTTAGAGATGAGTAGTCAGTCAGAGTTGAAGTCTGAATCCTTAGGGACTCTGGGGAAAGAGAAGTCCAGATGCAAAACCCACATGAAAGACACCAAGGAACAAGAGAGATGGGGAGAGAGAGAGAGAGAGAGAGAGAGAGAGAGAGAGAGAGAGAGAGAGAGAGAGAGAGAGAAGAGAGCAGAGAGCAGAGAGCAAAGAGAAGAGAGAGAAAGGGAGAGTAAAAAGAGAAAAATAAGTTTGGTCTAGGAACAAGAGTGATTTTTCTCTTATTTCTCTAGCACCATGGGGGCCTGCTGGAAGCATTTAAAGGGAAATCCGTGGAACAGACACCTACCACCTGTGGCTATTGGAAAGATATATATCATGTAGATACCACTGTGTAGGGGAAAATGCCTCAGAAGGAAACATCTTGACTAACAGCAAGGTGCAAAATTATTTCATTTTGCTCTGCACTTTTGGAAACCTTTTACTTTAAG
Organism: Sorex fumeus; assembly: GCF_029834395.1. Lineage (NCBI taxonomy): Eukaryota > Metazoa > Chordata > Mammalia > Eulipotyphla > Soricidae > Sorex > Sorex fumeus. The sequence continues at coordinate 38,918,482 of NW_026606092.1, read as the reverse complement.
CTTCCCTAACTTCTGCTTTAAAGTCTCCATCACAGCTGTTGGAGAAATTCTTCATGTTCTTTGCTCTGACACGGGGATTTTTTTTGCAGCCGTGAATGGACACAAAAAGATGTCAATCATATGCAGTAATGAAAAGTTCATTCTTCACTGCCTATTGTGAAGGCAATGCCTTTGTGATCGCCATTATGTGAGCCTGTGTTCAAGCTCATTTACCTTCACATACAGAATATCTATTTTATATTAAAAGTTTAGACTATAGTCACCCCAGATCAAACCTAATGCATTCGAATTGTATTACCATTATCCTCTATTAAATCTGTGACAACGTTATAATATCTATGTCAGAAATAATGAAGAGATTAATGTGGAGTAAGAGATTCTGGTGTCACCTCCCTCTGCATTTTGACATCAAATATTGTTGGCACTAGAAACCAGTCTCTGTCAGCCAGTGAGAATGGGGATTTTGACAATGGAAAATCCATCGAGAGATGTGAGGAGAATTTTCCAAGCCATGTAGACAGCTGCTGAAGTGATAATTGAATAAAAGTGAAAGTCCTTCCTTTTTCTTCCCCTCTAGAAAAATCTATATTTATTTCCTTAACTTCACAGAACATACCCTCCTCAGGGGGTGGTGATATACGCTGAGGAAAGCTTATTTGAAGTGGTTCTTCCACAGCTGGATTTACGGATGGATACAATAAAGATACTTGAGGAGAAGGAAAGTCAGCACTAAACATGCTGATCCCAGATTGTGAAGCAAAATCTCCTTAAATTGAAGGGGTTAGAGATATGTACCCCCCTTACCCCATATCCCCTCCCCATCCCATGGGCCTGAACAGCCCACAGAGTGACAAGAACGATTTATTCACCCACTTGGAAGGCGCACATTGAATACATCTTTAATCCTTCCTTCATAAGGCACTTTATGGTTTATAAGTTCGTTCATGGGCCATATTACAAATAGGAAGCACAAGCATCAAGCATCACCGCACTGTATAGATAAAGAAATGAAGCCTCAGGATGACTTAGATGCTTTTACGTCACTGTTTCTGTGTAGACGAAAGATAGGAATTTATGCTTGGGGACATGAACACAATTCCACAGTGACTTGAGGGCTTTAAAGTGGGAGAACAGAAGGAAAGTTTCCTTTCAGAAACACCCAGGAGGAGAGAGAGAGCAAGAAGGAATGTGCCTGCCACAGAGGCAGAGGGTGGGAAGGGGTGAGGGTGGTGGGAGGAATACTGGAAACATTTGTGGTGGAGAATGGGCACTGGTGGATGGATGGGTACTTGAACATCATACAAGTGAAACATAATCATGAATGTCTGTAAGTCTATAACTGCATCTCATGGTGATTCGTTAAAATAATTTTTTTAAAAGTTCCCTTTGACTCTAGAAGAGAGAGTCTCTGGGAAGGAAGAAGGGAAACATTAAGGGACAGAGCATAGTTTTAGGAAACAGGTGGAAAGCTTATTATATGTGAATACATTTTATTTTATTAATGAAAATGTTTATTTAAATGCTGATAAGAAGAAAGCAATTAAGAGGAGAAGACTAAAAGTACAAGGGGTTCTCACAGTGAACAAAGAGCTTTTGAGTTCCACCATGTCTGAGACCCAACAGTAGGCAAAAATAACAAAATACTCATTTCAAAATAAGTCGTATTCTGAAAAATAGACTACATTTTTAAAAAAAAATCATAACCTACTAATACAAAATTGAATATAGTTATGATACATAGAACACTATGGCATTGACATAAAACCAGACAACGATGCATAGTGGCAAAGATTCTATCCTTGACCAAACTCTAGTCAGGCTCCTCTGAACCCTGTTCTCCACTCCTATTAATAATGGGCTAATAATGACTTGAACAAATCATATTGTTTCTTTTTTATTAAGATGAAGTATAATTTCATATATACTATATTACAAGTTTCTCATGTACAACATAATGATTTGACATTTATATACTTTTTGGAGGAGTGAGCTACACCTATCCGTGCTCAGAGCTTACTCCTGATTTCATGCTCAGCGACAACTAGGAGAACTATATGTGGTACTGAGGATCGAACCTGAATCAGATGCTTTCAAGGCAAGTGCCTTAACTGCTGTACCATCTTCCTGGCCCTGACATTTGTATGAGGCGCAAAATAATCACCCCAATAAATCTATTTCCTCTTCATTCTTAGCAAATTTTCAATTTGTAGTACTTTATTGTCCACAGTTCCCATTCTCTATAGTATATGGTGTGGTTTTTTTAAAATTCTAACTAGAAATCTATTCCTTTTAGTTTTTTTGCCCACATCGCATATCTTCCATTGTTGGCACCCACTAATCTGTTCTCTCTATAAAGTTCCTTTTGTTTATTTTAATTATTTATTTTCTTAGATTCCACAGAATGTAGATTCTAACAGCTCACAGTCACATTCCAAAGATGACTCCAGATCCCCTGAAAGCATCTGCGTAAGAATTCAAGGCTGCTGAAACACTTGATTATTCCAGACAACACTTAAAATAGGACCATGTCTCCCAGGTTTAGTGAGAGAGTAGGAGCCTAATTTTAACAAATTACAGCAAATCCAGATGTGATTCATTGGAATTTAGGGATAATAAAGAAATTACCCCTTTTCCCCTTTTTAATAATTTTTTTATATTTCACACTTCTGAGCCTTGACTCTACTGATAACACTCTTCTCCTCAACATTCCCTTGTTCCCTTTAAAACCACCAGTCACCATACACATAAAGAAGTTGAGTTCTGTTAACACTAATTTCTGTCCCTATAACCACAGTATGTTATTTATTAAAATATGTATTTTACACTTTAGCTAGTCTTAATTAAACTACACCTTTCGCAATAAAAAAAGAGTCAGGACTTTGCAAATATATTAAATTTAGTATATGACTAAGTTGCTATTTTAAGTCAGTAGCAGGGAAATGGACACATTTAACAAGTAGTAATTCATGCAATGAATTTGGAAAATAAGATTTTAATGATCTCTTAGGGTATAGAAGACAGTCGTACACAGGAAAAAGAATATCTTGTGTTTTGTTTTCAATGGAGAAGACAACGGTGGTTCCAGGTGCCAGAAAATTTGTATGGCAAAGGACAGTCCAAGAATTGGCTTTTTATATTCCTTGTGAGATAAAGAGTAATCTCTTTAAACTGGGAGTAAAAGGACACTTGGGAAATTAGGATCCAAGAGGAGATCCAGGGAGGGAAAAAATGAGAACATGATGAGTGAAATTCAACACACAGAAAGGACTGGTCACTTGGGTAACAGGGTAACTGAACTAGAATGGAAGAGGGATCAAGCTGCAAAGTTTGATGGTTAGGGTTCGAAAGGGAGAAAACAACTCTGTAGCTGGCTGACCACGGGATAAATAGAGCCACATATTTAGGGACCGAGCAGGAAATAGTTTCCCTAATGCTGCAAGGTAACAGTAGAGATTCAACTCTGACAGCACCACATCATGAGGGTTTGTTTAAGAACCGAGGAGGTTCCTTACTCAAGTCAGATTAACCTCCAGCAGGGTTGATTTCTCTACTCAGGTATTTTCCTCTATGATAGTCAGACTGACTATGTCCAGCTTATTCTCTGTGGAATATGTTCTCCTCACAACCTCTTCTTTAAGTAGCAGGCATCACAGTCACAAAGGAAATGTTGATGGGTGTTAGAGAATCATAAAAGATCCAGGCAAAGTATGGAACTGAGTCAGGGTTAAGGTGGAGACCAGTGCTGCAACCCTTGCAACCCAAGGATTTGGGACCAAAGCCCAATCAACTCAAAGTAATTTTTTTATAACAGTGCAATTGGTGAGAAAGACTTACAGAATCCAGCAAACAGAACTGCAGATTGCCTAGTGTAAGAATTAAGAAAAAACAGGAAGATAATTTGTCAGAAATAACACAAAGACTATAGAGCCATCTAGAGCAATGGTTTTCAACTGCTGGCTCAAGGACCTAGGCTGGTTCACAGGTGTAAAATGTTGAAAATCACTGGTCTAGAGAGAGCCAATAGAGAAAAACCTAAAGGTAGTAGACTGTTTAGACTGTTTAGAGCCAAGTGTTCCCTACATAATGTTCATTCACCCAGATATCTAACTACAAACATCCCACCCCTGCTTTCTTAGAATCCCTCCAAATGACGCAATCCTAAAGCCCACAAATTCTTTCAAACGCCCCATAACTTGGTTCCCCATGGCTTCCTGGGATCTACATTCTCTCCTACTGCTGGAGTTATGGACGGAACAAGATTTGTGCCCATGGCTTTCAACAACAGAATATTGGTACTAATGTGAAAATGGCACCTCCTGAAGTCCCAGTTATATGCCAGGCCATGGAGATTTGTAAACAAGAGGGGCAAAGAACAAGCATTACAGCAACTTGAAGAGACAGATTTTGGAAACTGGAAAGATGGTACAGCAGGTAGGGTGCTTGCCTTTCATGCAGCTGAACCAGTTTCGATACCTGGCATCCCATAAGATCACTCAAAGCACCACCAGGGTGCAGAGGCCTGAGTAACCCGCGACCATCACTGGGTGTAGTCCCCAAACAAAAACAAAACAAAAAAAAAATAGATGGATTTTGGTCATCTTCACTATAAAAAGAAAAAACCAAGGTTCAAGCTCATGAAACTAACAGGAGAGACGTGATTAGTTTCCTAGTCTAAGGCCTTCTAAGGTCCTGTCAGCCCCTTAATATGAAACAGGGTCGCTGTGGTATTTCCCATCGCTGGGAAATGACACACAAGATCTCACTCATCATCTCCAGGAGCAGAAAAGAGGAAAGTCTAGAAGAGCAGGTGAGCACAACGGAAAAGATAAACCCAGATTGGGTACCATGAATGGCAAAGCTAGGTACGCTCATTAAAGGCCAAGAGAAGTCCCTGAGTCAAAATCTCGCAGGCACCGAGGAGGTAAGAAGAAACACAGTTCCACTAATTTCAGACAATTGGCGATATCTCAGTTAGTAGGAGCAAAGAAATAAAGGGGAGCGGGGGAAGCAACGGATTGGTTCATGATGAGCTAATCTACAAGAACAAAGATACAAGAGGAGCTGCAAATGTTTTTAACAGTAAGCAGAGCAGGAGGATCAATGCTCTGAAGGTAATGAGAGCAAACGAAAGGATGAGAAATAGAGAAAATAAAAATAGCAAGAGGAAAAAAGCCATCATTATCATCGGGCTATTGAACCAGTGCTCCCCGGGGAAAGGAGAAGCCAGATCTTGGACACAAATTCAGCCTGCTGGTGTATTGTTGGGAGATTCCTTCCGCTGGCTGGGGACCATCTGTGAGAGCCTCACTGGTGCTTTTACCTCTGAGGTTGAGGATCCTGCAGTCTGAATTCGTTTTCTCTTGGCCAAATGGATCTGTCTGCTCCTCTGAGCAGAGACAACAGAGCAGGAGAGAGGGCCTTGAAAGCTTATTGCATGTCACGTAGCTCTTGAAAATCACATTTTTATGAGTGTAAATGAATCAGAAACATATGGATGAAATTTCCTGACTTGATGTGAGCAGCCACATACCCCAAGCAGTGCCCTAGGAGAGGATGCTTGGAATGTCAGAGTTGGTGCCAGAATTTGGGGTAGAAAGGTCAGAGTGAGAGTCCTCCCCCGCCCTATACCCCTGGCAGCACACACCCCTGTAGTATGGCCTCCACGTGGCCCTCACCAGACCCGCAAGAGATTTTCTGTGTCAGACCACTTCCCATTCCCTGCACACACTTATTCCTTTCCAATAACAGGCTGGATGTGTCTGTGCACACACAGACTCGCACATGGATACCCACAAGCACACAAATGTACATGTGCACATAGACCTTTACTCCCCCACCAAATACTGTGAACTAAAACACAAAGACGCTCAGACAGTTGTAAACTATGTTTATGTTTCATGATACAATCTTCCAGAAGAAAAAGTAACTTAAATAGGAAGGCTAGTGGTTGTTGTACAACTGCTGAAAACTTCAGACACTTGATTATGGCACAAAATCTGGGGATATAAAGGAAAATATATATCAAACCAAAGTTTTCCTGGAAAGAGACATCTCCCTATTGTTTGAATCTGGCTTTGTGTTTGGTGACTAAATTGTGGGCAGAGTAAAGAAATATAGTCAGGACAGGGTTGCATTCCTCACAGACAGAATAGAAGTTAAAAGTCCAGGTGCCTTGGATGCAAATTAGCAGAGATGCCTGTCTGTCGACACAGTGTCTGAATCTATCTGGATGGAACATGGGTGAATAACTTGTGTGGACTTTGATGTCAGTTTCATAAGCTTAGAAGCCCATCTTGTTCTTTGCTGGCTGTTGGATACTGGACAAGTCACTTAACCTCTCTTAGTAATATTCATATAAATAAACTCAAGACTATCAAATCTCTAGAAGTCCAACCTTGAAGTGAGTCCCAGAAATGACTGTTAACAACAGAATGTTGGTTGTGGCAGTGCTTAGGGCTTACTCCTGGTTCTGCACTCAGGGATCACTCCTTGTATATTTTGGGGACCTTATAAAGTGCTGGGGATCAAACCATATTTGGCAGCATGCAAGACAAATGCCCTTCTGGCTGTGCTATAGCTCTAGTCCCTCAGGTTTCTTTTTCTTTTTTGTCCTTTTCTTTTGTTTTTTTGGTCCACACACGGTGATGTTCAGGGGTTACTTCTGGCTCTGCACTCAGGAATCATTCCTGAAGGTGCTCCAAAGACCAAATGGGATACTGGGATGGAACCAATTTGACTGTGTGTAAGGCAAATGACCTACCCACTGTGCTCTCACTCCACACCCGGCCTCCCCATCAACAGAATGAAAAATGAAAAAAAAAAAAGAAAGGGAAAAAAAAACAACATTTTAAAACTGGACCTTCAGAATCATGTAGATGCTGAGTTGAATTATAATCACATTTCTTACAAGCTCTGGTAATGGCACAATAAATCCTGGGTGCTGGCACAAGAATTAATCTCTATCCCTGGCCCACAGCCTCGAATGGTCACCAGAAAGGGCAAGGCAGAAGAGTGAGGTGCATCTGTTCAGCTGCACATAGAAAATGCTCCCTCGGGCTGCCTGTGTGGCACTGGCTCCCCTCAGCCAGTCCCTTATTCATTTGCTTAGTAGTCTCTGCAGTTCTTCGGAGAACTGTCTGAAATTGCCTATGAACAAATGCTGGGTCCAAGCCCCTAGGACCCTAGCTCTGCCGTGATTTCTCAAGGAGCAGATTTGACTAACACATCCCTTCCTTGCCAAGGAGATAGTACAGGAGTTAGGGCACTTGCCTTGCATGTGGCCAACCCCTATACAATCCCCAATACTGAATATTGTTCCCCAAGCACTGCCAGGAATGACCCTGGAGCACAGGGCTAAAAGTAGCCCTTCAGCACCACCAACTCAGAGTGGCCCAGCAGTTCCTTGAAAACAGCTGAGATGTAGCCTAATGGTAATATGTATGAGGTAGATTTTCCAGCAGTTACTTTGTACCTGCCTTGCACGTGTGAGACTAAAAAAAAATAATAAAAAAAAACTTTATTCAGCATAAAGAGAGTGGTCTTAAGCATGGTTGTGGCTGGTTCCGGAGGTCTTCAGCTGCTGGGGCTCTGCTTGGGGCAGGAAGGGAAACTCAACCCGCCCCCCTCCAAGGGACCCCGGTGAGAACAGCCAGGCATAGGGGCAGCAGACTCACACATGAAGGAACCAGCAGAAGAACCCAGGTGTGCGGGACCCAGGGCTGAGATCTCCAAGCCTGCTTGGATTGGGACTGGACCTCCTCCACCCAGATCCCTCATCTTCCAGTAGGCATTACACCCACCAACTGCTCCCAGCGCCATGTAATCCCATCAACGGCCAAGAACAGAGACTATAAAACCAAGCTCCCGAACCTCTTATTGTCCAGTTCTCACTCTCTGAGAACCCAGCAGGCTACCGAGAGTATTCTGCTGGCACAGCAGAGTCTGGCAAGCTCCTCATGGTGTATTCGATATGCCAAAACCCAGTAACATGATGGGTCTCATTTCTCTGAGCCTGAAAGACCTCCAATGTGGCACTTGCTAAAATCTCAGGGCTAAGATGAATGGAGACATTACTGGTTCCTGTTCAAGGAAATCTATGAACAATGGGATGACAGTAATACAGTGATTCAGCATTTAAAAAATTGGAAACATATCTGTGCTTTAATATCAGGTTCAGGGAGAGAAGTCAGGTGCCAAGACTACATTGTATGATTCCATTTATATGCAATGTCTAAAATTAATATCTCCATTGAGACAAAAAAAAATGATTAGTAGTTGTTGGAGGCTGGGTTGAGGGAGAAATAGGGAGTCTCTGCCAATAGGAATGGGGTTTCTTTAGGAAGTGATGTAAAGGTGAAATTAGAGAATAATGATGGTTGCATAACATTGAGAGTTTACTTTAAAAGTTTTGAACTGTATGCACTTTTAAAAGGCAAATGTTATGGCATGCTAATTGTATACCAGTTTTTAAGTGTAAAAAATGTAATACAAATAAAATACTGTAAAAAGATAAACCTGTTTAGCACAGAGCCTGGTAGATGTAAGTGTCTAATAGCTACCATGGATTCTAGAAGGATTATAGGTAAGATAACAAAAATGAGTTTAATTTGGGTTAATTCTAGTTGTTCCCCTCACTAGCTGCTCTGAGTGATATCATGCAAGTTATTTCACTCTCTTGGATTTAAACTCTGAAAAGCTTCATGAGAGCAATAACACATATCCTGAGTTCTAGGTAATAGTCAAAAGCTCCTTTGCACAATACTCTGCATTCCATAGATGCTCAATAAGCCATAAACCTCTTCCTCTTTCTTTCCTATTAAATATTGCAGCTGCTTTAATTCCAAAATGGATCTGGTCAGAAGCTGGGGTTCCATCCCTGGGATTAGTGAGATCCCAATGGGAATTCTTGGTATGAATCATGCAAAGAGCTTTCTATTGAGTTCACAAACAGAATAAGCAGAATGACGTGGAAGCACTGCCATCAAGAAGTGAAGAAGGGAGGATGGAGAACATTGCTCAGCAGGATATCTTGTTTCACCTGTGTGAGGCCCAGCGTTCAATCCCCAAGACTGGAAAAGGAAAACGAGGGCCAGTACCAGGATAGCATCTACCAATTGAATTGCAGACAAGTCTGAGACTCTGGGTCTGGTCACACAGCAAGTGAAGAATCAGGTACCAAACAAACAAGACTGGGAACTGAGAAAAACCATTCAGGACAAAGGCCATAAAACAAAGGCCAATGTCATTAAGGCCCAAGGTCAGGCCAGGTCTGTTTATTTAAAACACACTAAACCAGATTGGACCTAAGACCTGATATCTGTTATCCTCAACTAGTCAGTAAATCATTGCCCTTGTCATAGAAGCCTATAAAATGGGGAAGGAATGGCAAGGGACAGGGGGGATGGGAGAAAAGGGTGGGTGAGTGGGTTTCGGGGGAGCTAGACGTGATTAATCATCACCACCTCTCCCTGGACAGTGCTGTTCACAGTGCAGCATTTGGGGGTGGAAAATCCTTTCTTAAAAATTCTTCGTCTTCTTATCCCACAGTCCAGTTATTCTGCCAAAATGTTGCCACAGGATAAATTTAAGGACAAACTGCTGTGATTTGTCGGTTGCAAAATTTCTGAGATGGGAGGTTTTTTGCTCAAGAGTTGAAATTGTTTCATTGACAAATGTTGGTGTCTACTGCTTCTGGCTGTCTCCGGGGGGTGAGGGAAGGAGGAGAATTTGATCCCAGGAAGAAATTCCTCCTAGCTGTCTTTTAATCTATTTTGTGATCAATACTAACACTGTCAAAATACTTAAAGCTCTTCTTCCTTGTTGTTACCCATCTGTTTATGAATTCATTGCAAAGAACAGATACAGGACAATAAAGGGTCTGCAAGATAAAGAAAGGAATGATTATTTTATTATATTCCATGGAAAAAGGTACCTGGTCAGCATAATAAATGACACCAGGCACCTTTATCACCAGCAGTGGAACTGATGCACTTTCCTGCCTTATTCTTCCACGGAGATAGATCCATTTCCTTAAAGGCCATAGGATGCCAAGACAGACACAAGAACATATGTTTTTGCTTAGGGTCTGCATCTCCAGTGATGTCCAGACTGTTTCTCAGGGACTCGGCCAATAGAACTTAGTAGAGTTTGGCCTCACAAAGCAGACATTCTGCATTTCAATAATTTCTCCTTTCAAGGGAGCATACTGTACTTCGAGGCTGAGGCTGAGGTCTGGAGTCCCATGGGAATACAATCATCACAAAGAATCTTGAAAGCCCGTGGCTGCTTGGAGGGTATTAGGAGTCTTGTTGCATGGGCTCCACATCCTCACTTTCACATTCACCCACACCCTGACACACATAAATAATTACTTATATAACTGAAGGTACATACACACACATCCAGGCGCATATCCCAAATGCATATCATATAGACATTTATATACGCACATGCTGCTGAAAATATACCACAAGCATAAATTGATCAGACATATAGGTATAGTCATGAAAATACACGGATGTATGTGCTCCCTCCTCCCCCCTTCTCATATAATAATATACAGGTCCTCATAGTCACAGAAGGAATCCTCTGAGAACATTATGGTGTCCAAATTATCCCGATAGTGATAGTCTTCGAGATGATTGCACCCCACTAGAGAAGTGACAGTTTTTAAGAGTCATAATGAAAACAATTACAGTGTTTTCCTCACCCAAGGAAATCTATAAATCATTGTAACTTACTCCCAAACAAAAGGATGAAGGAAAGCATTGTTCAAACTGTAACCAAAATGTGACCAGGTAGTAAAATGGACAGAACTCCAAGCAAAACATCAAGGCCCCGATATTAATACAAATAAGTAAATAAAGACAGATTTGTCCACCAGCAACTTCTGAAGTCCTTCTGCTTTGCAGTGGATGAGGATTGAGGGGGATGCTCCTATTTGTCAACCCACCCCCATCTCTGTGGCTTTCAAACAGAGACAGGCATCTCGGTCTCTTTCCAACTTGGAGATATTACTTTTTATTAATGGCATTTTTAAAGGACTCAAATAAGTCATTTGCTTACACAAGAAGTGCACTGGAAAGAAGCAACGTCTTTTCTGTTGTCATTTTCCAGTTTGGCAAAACCACATCTTGGAAGTGAAGTAGAAATTTGGGAGGCAGTCAGCCTAAGATCTCAAATCAGATTTACAGAAAACAGGATGACTTCTTTAATGGGGCTATATTTGTTTCTAAATAGTTGGCTATGAGAAATAACTCATTCAGAATAATTCATTTCAATAAATCATTTTCTTCAACTCAACCCAAACCAGCACTGACTCTTCCCTTTCTCCCAATCCTGCAGATGACCTCCCGCCTCCTAATGCCCAGGTCCGACCCTAACAAACAAATCCCTGTCTTACACCAGGACGGGAGTTGCTCTGGACCTCGCAGTCACTTTCCGGCCACAGATGGACGAAGCCTGGGAGGTCGAAAAAGGATCTGAGGACCGAGAAATGGGAGTGGGAGGCTATCAGGGAAAGACTGGGAGGGGGCTTGGGGAGTTGGTCATGAACGTAGAGTCTGAGAAGTCAGAGCCTGGGGTGCTGCCTGGAATTCCAAAATGGGGAAAGAGATCTCAACTGCTTTCATATGGAAATTGACCTGGTAACTGACTTTGTCTCTGGGTGGAACGGAGCCAAGACCAAGTTCAGTGAACCCAACACACGTTCAATCAACCATTGAAACCCCAGAGAAGGAAAGCAGGGAAGGGAGGGCAGAGGGTCAAAGGGGCTCCTCTTTCCTTTGGGTTTGGTTGTGGAGGTGGCAGTAAGAAGGATCAAATATTGGAAAGGACCTGAAGGCAAAAAGCCCCGCTTTCCAGAGAAAGCATGCAAGCCGAGTTTAAGTGAAAGAAGAGGGAAAAAAATTTTTAAAAAAGCAAGCTAGAAGACAAGTCGAAGAAAGAGGAAGGCAATGATAATCATTCCGAGCAATCATAAGATGGACAAAATGGGCAACAGAAAAGAAGGAGGGAGCTTGAACTCGCCTGTGCTTTGCCAAGACTTTCTCCCTCTTCTCAGACTAAGGTTGTGAGAGCTCTCGAGTTTCCTAAGGCACAAATGGTCCTTCTGGAGGTTGACTTTGAGACTTGTTTCCAGTTTGTTCTGTTTCTATTGCATTTTCAAAGGGAAGTTGAAGACGCGTTTTCTGTTGACAAAAATGAACTAATATCGTTTATTTCTGGATACATGTGGGGTGGGAGGGGGCACTAGTTTCCTGGTTTTTGTCCTCGATTTGTTATTGCTTTTATTTATTCATCCTCCCCCTCCCCAATTTGGTTCATTTTATTCCTATTTAAAAGAACAGCTCCAAAGACCCTTCTATTTTCATGGAAATTGCTCAAAAGTAACAATTTTAGATAGCTTCCAAGAAGAATAATCATCATACTGGCTGTTTCACCCAGGATGCTTTGCAGCATTTCACATAACAATTTACTAATTAATGACAAATTAAATGGAATTTGGTAAGAAGAATCAGAGGTTAGAGTCCTGGTGTATATTGTGTGTAAAAAGGTATGCAAATATCTTCAGCCCGTTTGTGGTTCATCAGTGGGAAATAATAGCTATTCTACTCAAATTTCAAATGCAAGGAGGCTGCTGCAGAGAAGCAGAATTTGGAAATTATTCTTCATTTTAATTTTGAACAGTTTTTTAGATTAGACACTGCTCCTCCGTTTTAAAGGTACAATGAGCCTCGTCTTTTTGTTTTAATGATTTAAGCTCATAGAAATCTGGCTATCCTTTGCTGCTTATATGAATTACATACTAGTAGACAAGTAGCAAAGTTTTGGAAATCAGCGGCTAAAGTGTTCATCTTTCAGAGTTGAAAAAAAGGAACCAGCTCCATTTTTTTAAAAGCTGGCATGGACGATCTCCCACTGCAGACCACGAGCACGACTGTGTTTGTAAATTATATTCCCTACTCCCATGTATCTAAGGCAGAGCTGCAAGCTAAAAGTCTGTGACTGCAAGGCTTCAAATAGAGACGATCTTTGGAGAAAAGTGTGGCCATCCTATCCTAATGGGTAGCGTTTGAGGAGGAAATCAGAAAGAGAGTATTAGCCTTTGTGTTTCTGTTCCAACTGTGCCCAAGCAGTGCTGAGGACCCCTCCCAAGCACCTGGCCCCGAGCTTTTGTAGGCCTGAGGGCCCTATGCTCCTAAGCTCCAGTGGTGCTGGAAGTCCATGAGGTACTGAGGATCAAACTCAGTGCATGCAAGGCATGTGCTCCTGTCCTTTGAGATATTTTCCCTGTCTGAGAATCAAGATTTTTAACTGAGAAAGAATGTAGCACTGTAGCACTGTCCTCCCGTTGTTCATAGATTTGCTCGAGCGGGCACCAGTAAGGTCTCCATTCCATTGTGAGACTTCTTGTTTCTGTTTTTGGCATATCGAATATGTCACGGGTACCTTCCAGGCTTTGCTGGGTGGGTGAGATACTCTTGGTAGCTTGATGGGCTCTCCGAGGGGTGGAGGAATTGAACCTGGGTAGGCTGCGTGCAAGGCAAAATGTCCTACCCACTGTGCTATCGCTCCAGCCCTGAGAAAGAATACTAAAAGAAAGAATGCTGAGAAAGAATACTGAAAGTCCTTAAAATTCTCTCACCACTCCTGCAAGTCCACGAATATGATCAATTATGATCAATCCAGCTATCATAAAACTTAACTGAAGTTTGTTCTTACCCAAAGTACACTGAGGCTATAGAGACAGTACAGAGGGAAAGGTATTACACTTATACGCCGGTGACTCCAGTTTGATCCCTGGCATTGTATCTGGTCTCCTGAGCAGTGTCAGAGGTCATGGGTCACTCCTGAACACAGAGCAAAAATATAGCCCCTAAATATTAGGTGTCATCCCAACTCACCCCCCAAAACAACAAAACAAACAAAACCCAGAGAAGTAACTTGAAGAGAAGTACTTTCTTTATCTAGTTTTGTAAATCAATGAGTAGTTGACTCGTGACAGGAAAACGTTGATTATTCCTCCCAGAAAAGTTTTGCTAAGGGTGGACTGTGTCTACCATCTGGAGAGGTCTAAAATGAGCACAGGTTTTCTACATCAAATGTGATGATTGCTTTGGATGCATGCCAATTAATCTATTTCTACTGCTTCTCATCACAGAATTTAGTCTCACGGACAATGAGATGTGTCCTTCCTTTTCATCTTCAATTTTTTTTCTTTTCAGAATGTTAGTAACTAAAAAAGTATTTGGGACCATGAAAGCTCAGACACTTAATGCATTGCCCCCTGGGTTGTGCACTGCTACCACTGTGCATCATTATAGCTTCAGAACATGCCATCTGAGAGCAGGGATAAATACCCCTCACATGCTGCTGTAGAGAAGGGAGCTCTCAAGTGGTACTCATGGGTCCTGGGGACATTTTCTACAATTCTTAGCCAAAGGACCAGATGATCGATGTGAAAGTCGAAGGATGGGACACTTTTTAGGTCCTGTGGTGCTGGAAATTAGCTTCCCCCCCCACATACTTTTTAATACTTGGGGGTTTCCAGGGCCACACCAGTGTTGTTTTGGGAACCCTGTGGTGCTGGAGATAGTCTGGAGATAGGATAGTCTGAATGCAAAGCAAGTGCCCTAACCCCTGTACTATTTCTCTGTCTCCTAGAAATTAGTAAGTAAGTAAGTAAGTAAGTAAGTAAAGGCTCTCCCGTTGATCATCGATTTGCTTGAGCGGGCCCAGTAACGTCTCCATTGGAGACTTTTGTTGTTACCGTGTTTGGCATATCGAATACGTCACGGGGAGCTTGCCAGGCTCTGCCATGTGGGTGAGAGACTCTCGGTAGCTTGCTGGGCTCTCCGAGAGGGGCGGAGGAATCGAACTCGGGTCGGCCATGTTGGCTGCATGCAAGGCAAACGCTCTACCCTCTGTGCTACTGCTCCAGCCCTAGAAATTAGTAGTTTTAAAAAAAGAAATTAATAGTTTGTTAGACTGTGAAACCAAGTAATGTGTCCTACCTACTCCAGGTTAGAGGAGAAAATTGGACTGGTTCAGGATGTCCAAGTTTGGTGTTTGTGTCATCTTCAATCATTAGCTTCACAAACAGTGTTGAGTATGCAGGACTGTGCTTAGTGCTGTACAAGAACTGAGGATAAAATTAGAGACGACCCTGTCCTCTGCATTGTGCCATTATATGAAAGTATTTTGAGAAAGTGGTGAGAAAAGGAAATGAAAACAAACACACACAAATATGGAATAACACATCACAATGAGTGCAATGAAGAGAGATTAATAGAGAATATTCTACTTTAAGCAGAGACGTTCTCTTGAAGAAAGTGACATTAAAGGCGAAACTTAGAGCATGAAGCAGTCAGACAAAAGTATATGGATGTGTGGGTTGGAGGAAACATTCCACGTAAACTGTGAAGCAGGGATAAAGGTACAGAGAATAGAAAGAGCTTTGCACAACATAATAATTAAGCAAGACCTGCCCCCATGGCTGACATCACTAATCAATCATAGTCTTCTTTTCTGTTGAAAATAGATAAAACCTCAAAATTCTCAGCACAGCATTCCAGGCAGCCACTACCAATCAATTGGAGTTGGTGAATGATGAAACCCATTTACCATCTCCGATGGTTCCAGAATGTCCTTTCCGTCCTAAAATTCTCTAATACTATGACTCTCATTTTATTCAGTATTTGAATACTAACTCTTGACCAGCGCGTTCTTTTTATGCCTATTTTCTTCCAACTGTGTTCAATTCCTGGAGAAAATGAGTCTGCTCCTTTATCCCATTCTATTTGAGTCCTATAGGCGAAGTCCATTTCCATACCTATCATCCCCAGGATCTTCAAATTTGCTTTCCTGTGTGGAACCTCGCCATGTGATCTACTGCTATCTATTCAACCACATCAAAACTTAGGTACTTAAAAAAAAATAACAGGCAACTCATCAATATTCTGTGCATTGATTAGTTAACTGTCACTTCCACAGCAACATTCAGCTGGGATTGAGTTTAGCTGGGATAGCTAGGATAGCTGAGAGAACTGAGACTGCTGATCCTCCCTCCCTTTTTCTTTAGTTCTTTATCCTAAACTCTTCCAAGCATGAGAGTCATAGACTAGAGCCCTAATCAGGAGAAACAGAAACTAAAGGCTCCTTCAGACATTGTCTTAGTACTTCTATCAAGTCACTGCTTCCATATGTTGGTCAACAGAAGACCAATCTAAAGTCAAATTCCCACCAGCTTTATAGCTGGGGCATCCAAGACTCATTATAAATGGGTGTACCTAGAAAAAAGAGAGATAATGTGGCCATATTTTTTCACCCAATCCAACAAAACTTTATTTCAAAACTAATGAAGAAGAATAGCCAGACTGCTTAACTCCCAGCCTACTGAATTCTTTAAAATTCACTATGCACAGGTCCTAAAACATTACCTTGCACAGTTGGTAATTAGGTGCCCTAAAGAAACCATGAAAATTAGTTCTACAGTGTGGCTGACCCAGATTCTCTGGCAACTGAAGACAACGCAAACCTTTCATTTAACACAAGCTTGTTTAATGCTTTGGTGATGCCAGAGCACTGATGTGATATTAATGATTAGTTCAACTGGCAGAGCCAAAGAGATCTGAACTAACCAAGACAGAGGGTTAAGTTTTTATGTATCAGAGTGGAAAGTTAGAAGAGTTTAGATGCAGAGCAGACAGATTTGGATCTCTGAGGCATCTAGAGGAAATCACTTTGCCTTTGTTTTCTCATCTATTCAATGGTCAAGGAGTAACCTGCCAGGTTGCTGTGAGAATGGTGGTAAAAATTTTTTTAAATGTGTATAGTGCACTTGCAACAGTGAGAAATTCAATAAATGCTGAGTGATCTCAACTTTAAATTCAGTCTCTGCTATTGTCTTAGGAAACAAAGAAGCGGAGAATGATAAGGTAGAAACACAGAATTTGAATATTTGGAAAAGGACTCTACGCTCTTTCCTGTAGATCATTGAGGCTCACGCAAGGAGGGAGTGACAAAATGAAAAGCATTCAATGGATGATTCAATAGGTTAATCCAGGGACTGGAGAGATAGCACAGCAGGTAGGGCATTTGCCTTGCACACGGCTGACCCGGGTTCGATTCCCAGCATCCCATATGGTCCCCAGAGCACCGCCAAGAGTAATTCCTGAGTGCAGAGCCAGGAGTAACTTCTGTGCATTGCCAGATGTGACTCAAAAAAGCAAAAAAAAAAAAAGAAAAAAGAAATAAAAAAATTAGTCCAATGGTATGATGGGAGTAGAGGTTATGAAGTGCTAGATTAGAGAGAGGTAAGAGGAAGAGAAACAAAATTGGAAGGGGGATGATATGCAGAGGTAAAATGTACTTGATATATGATGAATAGTATAGGATTTAATAAGCCAACTCCAGTTCAACTTAGAACATTACAATCCACCCTCCCATCCCTTACCACTAGTAGTGATGCCAGAGCACAAAGTCAGGAGTAATCTCTGAGCACAGTCAGATGCGGCCCCCAAATTCACCCACTCCAGTCCTCTGCAAAAATGTGCTTGATTAGGCTTTCTGAATATTGTTTCTCAGGAGAGCCCGGCAAGCTACCGAGAGTATTCGATATGCCAGACACAGTAACAACGAAGTCTCCAATGGAGACGTTACTGGGCCCGCTCGAGCAAATCGACGATCAACGGGAGGACCTTTACCTTTTACCTTTAGGACTTCCACTGAGAAGTATCTACAAAACTTGTTAGATCTCGTGTGGAAAGACAGGCTCAATTTTCTCTCCCTTGAATGTGGGAGCATCTCAGAGACTAAACTCTAATCAATAGAAATGAATATGTTGGACTTCAAAGGCTAGTTCATAAAAGGCAATATGGCTTCCACCTGGTTCTTTTCCTTCTGGGACGCTTTTCTTGGTACCCAGCCCCATGAGGAAGCCATGCTGATCTCAGCCCTCACTGATGTCCCAGCTCCAGCCAGCATCTCAGAGTGTAAACGAGAGTTTCCAGATACCCCAGGCCCAGGGGTAGATCTGCTCTGCTGATGATGAGTAGAGAAGAGATGGGTGGGTGCCAACAGATTGCTAATTCATGAACAAAATATCGGTATTTTTAGCAAGAAAGTTTAGGGGGGTGGGGGTTGTTATACCACAACAGTAATGGGAACTGGCTGTAAAGTGTTAGCTTCATGTTACACACATACACCTTCAATTTCATATCTGTTTACAATGTCAATTATCCAGAAACAAATATTTTTTGTGGAACATTCTCTATAACATCATCCTCTTCATTCCTTTCATGGTATTTGCCACCTTTTGCAATTGTATAGTTATAGATTTATTTGCTCATTTTCTTGTTTTTGCCTCTCAGCTTGGACTAGACACTTCCTAGGAATCCTCATCTTGTCTTTTTTTTTATTTTTAAAAAATTTTTATTAGTGAAACACCATGAGGTAGAGTTGTAGACTTACAAATTTTTGTGCTTGGGTTTCAATTATACAATGATTGAGTACCCATCCCTCCACCAGTGCCCATTTTCCACCACCACGGATCCCAGTATCCCTCCCACCCCCAATCCCCTCATCCCACCTTGTCTCTGTGGCAAGGCATTTCCTTTTGTTCTCTCTCTCCTTTTGGGTGCTGTGGTTTGCAGAAGAGCCATTGAGTGGCAATCATGTCCAGTCTATAGTCTACTTTCAGCATGCATCTCCCATCCTAAGAGGATCCTCCCAACACCCTTTATTTGGTGCTCCCTTTTCTATCTGAGCTCATCTTGTCTTTTTTGCTGCATGCCATCACCAGCTTCATTCCTATACATGGAGAACACACACGAAATCTATGTGGACCAATAAATAAGCAGATCATCACTGTGAAACTTGAGTACATTTAATTCTGTGACACTGGAGCCACTGATAAAGACATGCACCAAAGTTTTAAGAAAATAACAACTCTACGCAATTTGGTCTTTCAAGCTACAGATACAATTTGCATTTTTGTCTCTTGTGAATGGGTAACAGGCAGCTATGACCGGTTGCCTATGGCACATGAAGCCCCTGGCCCACAGAATCATCCTTGATGCTTCTTGTAGGAGTGATTGGAACACAGTATCCATCAGTCCGTCAACAGCTCCATATATGCCAAAAGTTCCCTTTCCCAATTGCGCAATGAGGAAACTGAGGCTAGGACTGATTTACTAACCCTCAAAGGCCGTGAGAAGCTAGCGTACAAAGCGGGAGTGGCCCCACATAGTCGTCAGGGCTGAGGAGACCTTGCTCTGTGAGAGGCAGCCCGCTGTGTTTTCACTGTATTCATAGGCATTTTCCCTCCATGGATACAGACAGCGTTAAGAACAGAATATTGAGCACGTGTTCATTCCTGAAGACATTCAAGCAAACCTTCTGTGAACACACACTGCTATGAATACGAGACAGGACTTCGTTCTAGCAAAGCAAACACGTACAAGTCCCTTCTCTAGGCCTTGTCTAGGAAGGGAGGAAAGTGGACTTACAAGGAAGCCACAAGGCAGCATGGCAAGTGCGCACTGGGAGTATTCAGTGGACTGAAGGTAAGAGGAAGGCGTGAAGCCTGGTTCCCTAGCTTCAAGGTGAATTCTCTTCTCTTCTCAGGAGCCTCTCCCACACAGGCTCTCTCCGCTCCCCACACTGGCCAGGAAAGCGTCGGTGTGACTGAGAACAAGCCCTACCTCTACTCCCATAGACAGTCAAGGTGCCACACTGGAGTCTGCAGCCTTCTGGAATAGGGACCCCACCCACTCACACATGGGAGCTGTCACCCACTCCCCCAGCTTTCCAGTCACAACAGCTCTCCGTGTGACCCTCAGACATGGCAGACAGACCAGTGCAAAGCCCACCAATGAGAGGGCCCAAATCAATTTTTGATTGTTTCCCATGACAGTATAAAATGTTTCTGTTGTGACAGTGCCTCGATCGAAGGTATTGCAATATTTAAAACTAGTATTGATCTGAGGGTGAGGATCATCAATTCCAGCTGATGGGAGCCCCTGGTCACAGAGGCCGGCCAGGGTTGGTGCATGGTGAAAAATATGCAGCCCCTGGACTTCGCACCCGTAAGAATGGACAAGGCCTAGCAGGCTGGGCACTGGGGGGCATAGGGGTGGAGGTCCTCCGGCATCAAAGCTAGAGGCTGGGCTCCCCCAGCTGACACCAGAGAACTTGAGAGAAATTGTTTGAACCTGGGAATCAAAATACGGCACAGGATCACCTGCTCGTGTTTTATTAGGCCTTGCTGGGAGTCAGCACAAGACCCGGGGGTCCCTGACTCCCCACACTGAAAGACAATCCCTTTCTCCCCCTAAGAAAGAAACGGCATCAGGCTACTTAAGTAAAACAGATGTTCCGGGTGAGCGCCACTCTCAACCACCAGCCCCGGGGGCCTTTGTCATTCCTCCAGCCAAATTCTTCCCCCACTCTGGACAAAAAGCAACTCCCCCATTGGGATGGGGGCAGTCTTGGAAAATTCTAGCCTTAGAATGTCTTCCTTCTTGCGAGCTGCAAAGTTTTCTTTCCTGTTGTCCAGAGAGGGAGCCTGAGCGTGGTGTGTGCGTGTGTGTGTGTGTGTGTGTGAGAGAGAGAGAGAGAGAGAGAGAGAGAGAGAGAGAGAGAGAGAGAGAGAGAGAGAGCCTGGGGTGTATTTGTGTGTGTGTGTGTGTACGAGCCTGGGGTGTGTGTGTGCGTGTGTATGAGCCTGGGGTGTGTTTGTGTGTTTGTGTGTGTGTGCATGAGCCTGGTGTGTGTGTGTATGAGCCTGGTGTGTGTGTGTGTGTGTGTGCGCGTGAGCCTCTGGTGTGTATGTATGTGCGTGAGCCTCTGGAGTGCGTGTGTGTGTATGAGCCTGGGGTGTGTGTGTGTGTGTGTGTGCATGAGCCTGGGGTGTATGTGTGTGCGTGTGTGTGTGTGCATGAGCCTGGGATGTGTGTGTGTGCATGAGCCTGGGGTGTGTGTGTGTGCGTGTGTGTGTGTGTGTGTGAGCCTGGGGTGTGTGTGTGTGCGTGTGTGTGTGTGCATGAGCCTGGGGGGGGTGTGTGTGTGCGTGTGTGTGTGCATGAGCCTGGGGTGTGTGTGTGTGCGTGTGTGTGTGCATGAGTCTGGGGGTGTGTGTGTGCGTGTGTGTGTGCATGAGCCTGGGATGTGTGTGTGTGCATGAGCCTGGTGTGTGTGTGTGTGCGCATGAGCCTGGGGTGTGTGTGTGCATGAGCCTGGGGTGTGTGTGTGTGTGTGTGCATGAGCCTGGGGTGTGTGTGTGTGCGTGTGTGTGTGCATGAGCTTGGGTGTGTGTGTGTGTGTGCGTGTGTGTGTGCATGAGCCTGGGGTGTGTGTGTGTGTGTGCGTGTGTGTGTGTGCATGAGTCTGGGGGTGTGTGTGTGCGTGTGTGTGTGCATGAGCCTGGGGTGTGTGTGTGTGCATGAGCCTGGGGTGTGTGTGTGTGCATGAGCCTGGGGTGTGTGTGTGCATGAGCCTGGGGTGTGTGTGTGTGTGTGTGCATGAGCCTGGGTGTGTGTGTGTGTGCGTGTGTGTGTGCATGAGCCTGGGGTGTGTGTGCGTGTGTGTGTGTGCATGAGCCTGGGATGTGTGTGTGTGTGTGCATGAGCCTGGGGTGTATGTGTGTGCGTGTGTGTGTGTGCATGAGCCTGGGATGTGTGTGTGTGCATGAGCCTGGGGTGTGTGTGTGTGTGTGTGCGTGTGTGTGTGCATGAGTCTGGGGGTGTGTGTGTGCGTGTGTGTGTGCATGAGCCTGGGATGTGTGTGTGTGCATGAGCCTGGTGTGTGTGTGTGTGTGTGCATGAGCCTGGGGTGTGTGTGTGCATGAGCCTGGGGTGTGTGTGTGTGTGTGTGTGTGCATGAGCCTGGGGTGTGTGTGTGTGTGTGTGCGTGTGTGTGTGCATGAGCCTGGGTGTGTGTGTGTGTGTGCGTGTGTGTGTGCATGAGCCTGGGGTGTGTGTGTGTGTGTGTGTGCGTGTGTGTGTGCATGAGTCTGGGGGGGTGTGTTGCGTGTGTGTGCATGAGCCTGGGGTGTGTGTGTGCATGAGCCTAGGGTGTGTGTGTGTGTGTGTGTGTGTGCATGAGCCTGGGTGTGTGTGTGTGTGTGTGCGTGTGTGTGTGCATGAGCCTGGGGGGTGCGTGTGTGTGTGCATGAGCCTGGGCTGTGTGTGTGTGTGTGTGTGCATGAGCCTGGGGTGTGTGAGTGTGTGTGTGTGCATGAGCCTGGGGTGTGTGTGTGTGTGTGTGTGTGTGTGTGCATGAGCCTGGGGGGTGTGTGTGAGTGTGTGTGTGTGTGCATGAGCCTGGGGGGTGTGAGTGTGTGTGCGTGTGTGTGCATGAGCCTGGGGTGTGTGTGTGTGCGTGTGTGTGCGTTCATGAGCCTCTGGAGTGTGTGTGTGTGTGTGTGTGTGCGCGTGTGCGCGCGCGCGCGTGTCTCGGAGAGCGGGAGGGGCGCGGGGCGTGCGCGTCGCGGGGCGGGGGCGGGGGCGGGGGCGGCCGACCGGCCCGCGAGCCGGGGTCCGCGAGGGGCGCGGGGGGCCGGGGAGATTCTCATTTCCTGCGCGCGGCGCCAGCGGCACAGGCTGCGGGCCGGCCGGGACGGGCCCAGATAGCGGCTCCGCGTGCGCCGATAAGCGCCGGTTCATTTCCTGGCGGCGGGAAGCGGGGCCCGCGGAGACGCGCGGGGCGGGGGCGCGCGGGCCTAATCGCGGCATCAGTCACCGCCCCGGGGTCGCCCGCCCGCCCGCGCCGCCGCCGCTCCCACTCTCGGGGCCGCCGCCTCTCCCGCGGGCCGATTTGCATTTTAATGGAAGGGGTCCATAGACTCCGCGCTGCTCCGCAGCCACAAGTGGCATCATTAAGGGGGCTAAGCCGGATTAATGCCGATCGCGGGGCCAGATAACGCGGCGACCGGGGCCTCGTCCCATTTGCATCGGGAGGCGAGCCGGGCTGCCTGGTGCCTGCGATAATTTGTAAGCGCGATGTGTTGTACTTGAGAGGATAAGATTAAATTTAGTGGGTTTAACTGTCATCCCAGTAAGTCAATTACTTCATCTTTTCAGCCTTTGAATTTCTTTTATAAATAAAATAAATGGAATATTGAGCTGCTCCGCAGCCGCTTCGGGCTCCCGTGAAGAAGAATGACACAGGCCAGGCCAAAAAAATAGAAGCCTTCGGATTCAGCTCCATAAACAAAATATAAACTCCATTCAGGTGCCAGCATGCCAGCGGCCCGAAATACTGTCCATCTCTCATATCACAAGCATGACGGATCCCATTGTGACTTCAGTTTCTCCATAATCGGAAATATTCATGTGTGCCGGGGTCCTCCCTAGTCCCCTCCCTCCTTCGGTGGGAGACTGGGACCCTCCAACCCAGAGGTCCTCCCTCCCTACCTTCTCCCATCCTGCACTAAATATGTACCCGCCCGGCAGATATGAAGAACATATCTCCACCGGGTTGAAGGAGAAAGAATGCCTTCGAGTCCATGCAGGTTTAGATAAAGGGAAGGGGGCAGCTTCCTTCATCCCCTTTTTCTCCCCTCCTCCAGGTGGTTGCCACTGAAGATGACATCTCTGCATGAACCCTTTCCTATCTAGCATCAGCCCTGGGGATCTTGGCAGAAGAATGTCAACGTCTTCCTTTATTCAGCTACAGAGAGGATGCAACACCCAGGGGAAGAACAAGGCATTAGACTCCTGAAGATAGTACCCACCACTGGGAGGCACGTTTTAGGATACAGATGCAATTTGACGTTAGTTTAGAATACAGATCCCGTGCTGGCTCTTCTCAACTGGCTAATGAACATGCTTTCAGTAATGGGTCAGATACTGGGGAGATGGTGAAGTGGGCAAAATACCCACCTTTCAGGTAGCTGACCCAGGTTTGATTCTTGGTACCACAGAGGGCCCCCCAAGCACCACCAGGAATTAATTCTGAGCACAGCTATAAGTCAGCCCTGAGTACGGTGGCCACAAAGCCAAAAAAAAAGGGTGGGGTGGGGGTTTCCTCTGTGTGATTTCTTTTTTTACTCTTACATGAATGGACGAATTGAATGGCTGTATGGGTGAACAAGTGACTGAGTGAGTGAGGCAAAGTACAAAATCCTTGTGTGAATCCTATAAAATAAGCAGTAGACAAGTAGTCCAGCACCACATTCAGACAGCAAGCCCACAGTGAGAATCAGGTCCAATCACCTAGACCGCACATATTCTTACTGTATCCTGATGTGCTTTGGTTGCTATAGAGTGAAGAGAAGGCACGAAAGGCTGCCCTGAGTGAATTCGTCACATTGGCTTTGGAGAAACACAGGAGAATGTTCTAGCAATCAGCCTTTAATAGAGCAATCTACAGAGACGTGGAGATAAGAATGAGGGGCGAAACGGCTCTTTGGTTCTTACTTTCCTCCCAGGGCTCCCCCTCAACTGCCTCCTAGACACATGCCTCAGTTCATACCTCAATAAGTTGCTCACTGCGCAGACTGGTCCTTTGAGGAATGCCTCTACACCTGCCTAGGCATCTCCCAGCATCCAGTGCTCATTACTCCCTGTGATCCGCCCCAGTCCACACACACACTGATCGAGGCTTTCTCTGGGCAATCCCAAAGGTAGCACTGGGGGAGCTTTTGGTCAGCATTTATTGACATGATTCTTTTCTACCATGTGATTTCTTGAGAAAATAACACTATTATCTCATTCTTTTGTTTCTTCATTCTTTGGAGGAAAAGGTGGGGTAGGAGGCAGGAGAGTCTCTCAGGATGCTCAAAAGGCCCAGGGACTCTACCAGCAACTCTTGTCCAACTCATCCTTCTAATCATCTTTTCAGTGATTCAATGAGTACCCAATTTAATAAAGATCATAAAAATATAAAATAAGACACTGGTGCATATTTTCAAAGTTTACTGAGCTCTTATGATGTATCCAGCACTCTTTTTTAATGATTCAGAGGAATCTAAAACTGTATCATTCTATCTTTAATCACCCCAGAATCCTTTTTTAGTTGAGTAGTATGGTCTGCAGGTAAAGAGATTATTTGCTTCACAAGGGCTGTGAATGAGACCAGTTTTCTTCCTGTGTTCTGTTCTGTATGCCTTAAGTTAACTCTCAAGTGCATACAAATAAGCTATTATTAATATCAGTAAAGATAATTCTATTTATTTTAGTGTATCTTATCATGAACCATATCTTTATATTCAAATGCATATTTTAAATATTTTCAGGTGCATAATATATTCTTTTTCTCCTTTGTTAAATGCCAAGTGTCTCTTTCCTTATTACTTGCCTAACCAAAGTCTCCATAGTTTATAGTGATTAAAATTAGAAAATCTTTGCCAGGACAGAAAAAAGTGTGTGTGTGTGTGTGTGTGTGTGTGTGTGTGTGTGTGTTTGTGTGTGTCTATACACATACTCAAGACATGTGTCTTTCTCTGACTTCATTCCAAAGCCAAAGATATAAATGACTTTTAGATTGCCCCTTGTTTTGTATTATCCACGCCTCTGCCCTTCACTAGTGCAGATAATCGAGAGTTCACTGTACTGTGATTAATTATATGGACAGGGCTGAGAGCCAACAGTCCCCACAGTGCAAGGAGTTTCAGACAAAAACACTCGCTTACCCTTGACACTTTAAGAGGAACAGGATTTTTATATGTTGCTTGTTTAATGACTTAACTTCAATCTGGTGCTGAATGAGTGCCCTGTCTGTGCCAGAATCTCTGTTCGGCCTGTTTCTACACACCATCTCATCTAGCACCTCTGGATGGGGGCTGGGGGGCGATGGTTATACCCACTTCAGACTTCAGAATCCAGAGGGTAAGAGGAGTCCAGGGACTCTCCTAAGGTCACACAGTCAGGAAGAACTGGTATCAAGCTATCTGCAAAGTTTTTATAAAATATTTTTAATGACTTAACAACTTGGTTTTCTGACTAATAATCAGAAATATTAAACACTGCACCTCTGCTTAGACCTCATTGCCCTAGTAATTTTCCTTTTCAACATGGAATCCAGAACATATTTCAGGAACCCTGTGACGTTTCCTGGAATCACAAACAGGCCAATAAAACAAGTTCTGACCTTTTGGGGCTGTTCAAGGTCAAACTTCAGAGGTTTAGACCTGAGACTTGGGGCCCAGGCAACTGGAGTGATGACCACAATATCACGCTGTAAGTTTCCTCTTACAAGTGCTTTTCCCGTCTAGAGAAGGGCAAGAAGAGGCCCTCCTGAGGATATGAGATGTGCCAAGATGCCATGCACACATGGCCTCATTAATCATGGCAATTCTGAAAGTTTAACGCTGCTATTCTCTTTTACACAGAAGAACAGAGCACTTCGAAATGAAGTGTGCACCAAGATACAGAGACCCAGCCCAGCTCTATTTGGCCTCAGAATTTCTATTCTTGCCAGCCTTCTTGGCAAATCCACTTCTAAACTATAAAACTATTACCACTATACAATGTCTGAAAACCTGATAAGATTTCAGCCTGCATCTATGTGATATAACCTTTAGGGAAACTTGTTTCAGGCTATTATCACAAAGATTAAAGTTTCATTTTTTTTTCACATAAAGTTACTCCTCGTAGTCAAAGCCAACCAATAAACTTTTGCATTCTTTACTCTGATCCTAAGCATTGTTCATTTATTTTATTAATATTTATTAATATTTATTAAATCAGGGTCATCATCTGGTTTCTCATCTTTCAGCCCTTTTCTGGATTTTACTATTTCTAGATGTGATCTAAGAGTCGTGTCTTTATTTCCCGTTTTCAGCTGAAACACCTCCCGTATCTCTACAGAAAATTTCTCCTAAATGATCTCTGATGGTCAATTCTGGGGTTTTACTCTCTGCCCACGGGTTTGCTTACATATCTAGCTCAGATTTTTTTTTTCTCAAACAGTTTTTCTTGCTTTTAAAAAAACGGATTTTCCTACAACAAATACTTGGTCAGTTTATCTCATATTATACCATCCTTCATAGATTTGAGGAGCTCACAAATAGCACATGGTTTTACTAATTTATTTTACATTTTTTGCCAAAAATAGAGAGAATGTGCCAAAGGAAAACAGACTTCAAATAGAATTCATCATTTCGAAGCACAGTTCCATAACCAATTTGACTTCCAGTTGTTTTATTATTCCAATTAATCTCTTTAAACCTCTCTAAAGAGTTGGCATTACATTTCTCATTTCCATCGTTACGAACATTCTCCTAATAATAATATTTCCTAATGCCTACACTATTTCGGAGTTTGATTCTGCGATAAGTGAGAGCACTAATCAGCAACCTGAGCCTGAGTGTTCTTACAGATATCAGTGTCCCATTTTCTCTAAAATTAGCAATGTCACGCAAGCTTTCAGATGCTGTAATTACAACCGCAACAGAGCAGAAAAGCTCCCAGCAGCCACCCAAGCTCCAGCGGCTCCAAATCAGCCCACCCCATCTGGAAATCCAAGTGTTTCTTTCTCCCTTTTACCCCTGACTTTCAAAATTGCTCTCTTCAGTTTGAACTCTGCTCAATCCTCTGACATGATCTAAGTTTTGTTTTCATTCCTGTGATAAGATTCCTCCTAAACGTCCATGTACATCAACCTTTGGAGAAACTTCAGGTTTCTTCTCTCTTAGGGGTCCGCTTAGACCTATCTGCTAGAGAGATAGTACATCAGGTAAGGTAAGTTTTGCACTCAATTGACCAGATTCAATCCCTGGCACTCCATATGATCCTCCAAGCCACACCAGTAGTGATCTCTGAGTGCATAGCGAGGAGTAAGCCCTGAACACTGCTGGGTATGAACCCCCCCCAAAAAAAAAAACCAAAAAGTAGATCTCTTTTTCCTAGGAAAGTCTTCTGGTGACTAAAACCCTGGAAAATCTCCAAGCCTGAAACTCGAAAGAAGCCATGAGCCAGAGCCTCTCAGATTAATCACTTCCAAATTCTTGGCCCACTAGCTATGCCATATGAGTTGCTGTTCTAGATCATTCTTGAGGGTAAAGTCAGTCAGAAAGAAAAGGTCCAAGACAGTATTTCACTCATATGTGGAATATAAACAGTCTACATGCAGAAGACAAACAAACAAACAAAAACAGGAAAACAAAAAAGAAAGGAGATACAGAAGAAAGATCAGTGATCACCAGATGGGAAGGAACTTGAGGTGAGGTGAATGTAACAGGCAAAGAGGGGTCAACTCTATATTAATGGATGGAAGTTAGACTTTTGGTGGTGATAACGTTGCATATGTGTCAAAGTATAATGCTTTGCACTTAAGAAAATAATTGATGTTATAAAACTGCGATTAAAGTGAATTTTTAAAATAGTGCACTTTGTTTTACAGCACAAATTTTTTTGTTGTTATTTTAGTTTTAAGATATACCTGGCAATGCTCTGCATTTTCTCCTGGTAGATGCTGGGGGTCAAACCTTAGCAGGCTGGCTAAATTCAAGGCAAGTCAAACCCACTGTACTATCATTCCAGCCCTAAACATCACACAATTTTAAAAAGTAATTTGTTGTGCTGAAATAGACCCCTAGTACAATTCTTGTGTTAAGAAGCCTCAAAGCCTCTCTTGCAAAACACAGTACCCAAAAGAAGAGAGAGAGAACAAGGGGGAATACCCTGCCACAGAGGCAGGATGGGACGGGGGCGGGGGGGGCGGATGAGGGGTGGGAGGAGATGCTGGGACCCGTGGTGATG
The DNA here is from genome assembly GCF_029834395.1 of Sorex fumeus. Classification (NCBI taxonomy): domain Eukaryota; kingdom Metazoa; phylum Chordata; class Mammalia; order Eulipotyphla; family Soricidae; genus Sorex; species Sorex fumeus. The sequence continues at coordinate 38,889,779 of NW_026606092.1, read as the reverse complement.
GATGACGGGCACTGGTGGAGGGATGGGCACTTGATCATTGTATAACTGAAACCCAAGCACAAAATTTGTAAGCCTATAACTGTACCTCATGGTGTTTCACTAATAAAAAAAAGAAAAAAAAAAGAAAAGAAATTGTGAGTATAATAAAAAAAAAAAAAGAAGCCTGTCAAGAACTCCTGGGGTCCAAGTTCCCTTGCTTTCTCTGGCAAGTTCCTCTTCATCTGCAGCTGACAGGCCCCAGGAGGGAAGCAGGCACTTACCTTTCTTTCTCCAGCAAGCAGCTCCTGTACCCTTTCCTTCCAGCCCTTTCTGAAAGTAGCAGTTCCTCTTGCTCTGGCTATGTGGCTTTAGACTCCTGAGTCTGCCTCCACAGTAAGCCCAGACTAAGTATTCTTCATTTGACTGGTGCATCCTTGCATCTTACGATGTGAGCTTTTAATTGAAAATTGGAAGGGTGTTCTTGTTTCAACACAATGAATTTACCATACACATTCAGTTTCTCTCCCAGCCAGTAAAAAGTGCATCAAAAGAAGCTGTTCAAAAGTTTTAAACCACAGGGGCTGGAGTGATAGCACAGCAGGTAGGGTGTTTGCCTTGCATGCAGCAGACCTGAGTTCGATTCCCAGCATCCCATATTGTTCCCCGAGCACCGCCAGGAGTAATTCCTGAGTGCATGAGCCGGGAATAACCCCTGTGCATTGCCGGGTATGACCCAAAAAGCAAAAAAAAAAAAAAAAAAAAGTTTTAAACCACAAAGAAACATAGACCACATGAAAATACATGGAGAGGAGAGAACAGCAGACAAGAGATTTCAATAGATTTAGAAGCAGAGATGAGAGTGATCATGATGTGGAATGGAGGAAGCTGTACCAAAGGCCGGTGGAAAAGGAAATTTTGGGGGGAAACTAGGGGAAAATTTAGGGGAAATTTAGGAGGAAATTTACTTTTCCCTAAACACCCTTGGAAAATCTCAGAACGTCTTAACGTTCTGAGAAGAGATGAGATGCAAGGTCAAAGGCAGGGTAATTGGGTTGGATAGTTAACTGTTGATGAAATAGCTTGAGTTTTTACATACTCTCAGCGGCTGGACCACCAGCCCCACGTCCCCTCCCTCTGGATGGAGACTATGGCTTTCTGTTTGTGGATACTGAAGCTGTGACTGTCTCCATGTATGTCAGAAGGATATATAGGAGACAAAGAAACTGTCCACTGATCACTGATCACTGTACTCTCAAAACTTTTCCCTTCTGTTCTTAAAAGAAAATAAATAAAATTCAGTAGCCTAGCTTGTGATTCAAAGGTAAGAGGTTTAAGGACAATCAATTTGAGAGAAACTAAATGGCCTCACAGAAATGTCACATGAATATGTTAACCTTAGGGGTTCTTCCTCAGTAAACACAAGCCTATGGCTGTTTAAGTGTTGGGTAGACAAGCCACCAGTTTACATATCTCACCTAATATATAGAGCCTCTGACCATGATTTACTACCTTTTTCCTAAAAGTACATAGCTCAATAAAGATCCACAATAACTTGAGAAATCATCAACAGAAAAATCAGAGGCAAAAAATATAATAACCAGGAAAAAAAGAAAAACTAAAGGAAATAGAGATGATTTAGGAATCAGAAATGATTGTTTTTTCCTTTAGGGACTCATTTGGTGGTGTTCAGGGTCAAGTTCCAGCTCTATGATTTTGGGTCACTGTTGTGGACTCAGGGGATCACAGGTGCCATTACCAAATCTGGGCCTGACGCTTGCAAAACATGCATCAGACCACTGAGCTATCCCTCCAGTTCCAGAAATGAACTCTTAAGAAATCATCATTAATCTGAAACTATAAAAGATACTATACTAAAGGACCAGAGAGATCCTACAGGGGTAAAGGTACTTAGCTTGCACTCAGCTGGCCAACGTTTAATCTCCAGCAACACATATGGCCCCCTGAGCACCACCAGGAGTGATCCCTGAGTACAGAGCCGGGATTAAGCCTTGAGTACCACTGGATAGGGCCCATAAACAAACCAAAAAAGATATTATATTTGCTTCCAGGAGCTGCCATAAAAACATGACCCACAAATTGGGTGGTTTACAAACAGAACTTTTATTTTTAACTACTTGAAGGCAAAAATCTGAAATCAAGATGTCACTAAGGTTGGTTCTTCTCAGAACTATGAGGAAGGTAATGGTCCATGCCTGACCCCTCTTTCTATGTGGAATTTGTGGTCAAGCTTCTGGTGGTGGGTCCAGCGTTATTATTAGGCAGTAGAGCCAAGAGCAGTGGGATAGAAGCATATACAGAAAAGGATGAGAGGGTGTGAAACAGGAAGGAATACACTGTGGAACTAGCCAATGCCTTCCTCCATTTCTATCCAGTGACAACTTCTCACCCTGTAATGACTGCCACTTCACACTCATGTCTCATATCTTATGTAAATTCACAATCGGATGGCTCTCAAGGAAGGTGATTTGGGAAACTGTCATTTCAATGCAGTCAAGTTGATACAGGATACAATCAACACTGTGTATTCACTTATGGTATAAGATGCTAGAAAGCATTGTCCAGTTTAACTAAGGAGAAACAGTACAAACCACGAGGAAGATGAGGACACGAAGGGAAGGAGAGATAGTACAGGGGGTTAGGCACTTGCTTTCGCTGGTTTTAGGGCGATGCAGGGACTGGAGCAATAGCATAGCAGTAGGGCATTTGCCTTGCACGCAGCCAACATGGCCGGCCCGAGTTCGATTCCTCCGCCCCTCTCGGAGAACCCGGCAAGCTACCCGTGATGTATTCGATATGCCAAACACAGTAACAACAAAGTCTCCAATGGAGATGTTACTGGGCCCGCACGAGCAAATCGATGAACAACGGGAGGACAGTGACCGTGACAGTGACATGTTAATTACAGCATTAACAATGACAGTTGAAACATGGAAGCAACCCAAATGTCCATGAACAGATGAATGGAAAAGCCAAATGTGCCCTATTTTGATTATCATATTTATCTACATATCAATGTTTTATAATAGAATGTCATTCAGACTTTAAGAGGAAAGAAATTCTCACTCACACTGCACCATAAATAAACCTTGAGGATGTTATGTCAAGTAAAATAAGCCAGTCACTTCACTTCACTTAATCACTTAACTTCCCGTTAGTCGTCGATTTGCTCGAGCGGGCACCAGTAACGTCTCCATTTGTCCCTGTTGCGTGCTAGTGTAGCCCAATGGCATCTCTTCGCTCCGGGAACATGAAGGGCCTCAAACCGATCGTTCATGATCTTGACGAAGAAGTCTGACCATCTGGTAGGTGGGCGGCCACACGGTCTTTTGACATCCCGTGGAATCCAGTCAGTAACAGCTCTAGTCCAACGGTCATCTTTAAATCTCATTACGTGACCAGCCCATCTGATTTTGGACACCTTGGCAAATGAGACAGCATCCCTGATCCTTGATCATCGACGGATGTCAGAACTCCGGATTCTTTCTCTCACTTGAGTGAAACGTGATATTCCAAGCATACCTCTTTCTATTCTTCTTTGGGAGACCTGAATAGCGTTCTCATCTTGTTTGCATAGGGCCCAGGTCTCTGAGGCATATGTTAATGCAGGAAGAACAGTGGAATCAAAGAGATGTGCCCGGAGCCGGAGGTTCTTCGTCCTCTTAGCTATTTCTTCGACGTTCTTGAAGGCGTTCCAAGCCGCTCTCTTCCTCCTGCGCAGCTCGGGTGCCAGGTCATTTGTCATGTTGACCTCTTGACCTAGGTACACATAGCTGTTGCATTCGGAGATGGTCATTCCCTTGAGAGCGAATGGGGCGTCAGGAACAAGGCTGTTCCTCATAAACATTGTCTTCGTAAGATTCAGCTGTAGTCCTACCTTTCCACACTCACGGTCAAAGTCGGCCAGCATTTGTGCCGCTTGGCTGATGTTTGGTGTTATTAAAACAATGTCATCAGCAAAGCGGAGGTGGTGTAGTTGCCGACCATCTATCTTCACTCCCATTCCTTCCCATTCCAGTCGTCACATGATGTTCTCGAGGGTGGCACTGAAGAGTTTCGGTGAAATGGTATCACCCTGCCGCACCCCTCTCTTGACATCAACGATCACTTCTTTGTAGAATGGTGAGATCCTGGTAGTGAATCCGCAATACAGCTCACGGAGGATCCTGATGTATTGGGCTTGAATGCCCTGATTGGCTAGGGCTTCAATGACCGCTTCCATCTCAACAGAATCAAAGGCCTTCTTTAAATCAATGAACGTTAAGCAGAGTGGCATCTTGAACTCCCGAGAAACCTCAATGAGCTTGGTTATCGTGTGGATATGGTCGATGGTGCTGAATCCTTTGCGGAACCCGGCTTGCTCACATGGTTGTCCTTCATCTAGTGTTCTGCCAATCCTATTTAGGATGACTCGAGTGAACAACTTGTAGATGACAGACAATAGGCAGATCAGGTGATAGTTGCCAATGTCATGGATGTCTCCCTTCTTGAACAGTAGTACGGTCCTGCTGGTTTTCCACTGGGACGGAACCTTGTATTCAGACAGGTAGCGTGTGAAGAGCTGAGCCAGTGTATTGATGAGTACTGACGGCAGGTTCTTCAGGTGTTCAGGTCTGACCTTGTCTGGGCCGGGTGCTGTTCATTTCTTTACTGACGAAATGGCGTGTAGAAAGTTCAGAAGGGAGAACATTGGGAATGACATATCCATCCTGTGGAATTTGGTATGTCGGCAAGTGGACATGGCTATTGAAGAGATTTGAGTAGAAGTCATGGATAATGACTTCAGAAAGCAACAACTCTGGCATTTCTATGAACTTTAATTTATGCTAGTCCCAGCACTCAGATCACAGATCACAGATCATCCTGTTATTCGTCGATTGCCTCAAGCAGGCCCCAGTAACGTCTCCTTCATCCTAGCCCTGAGATTATATTCAAGGCTCTTTAGGAGAATGAGACCCATCATTGTTACTGGTATTTGGCATATTGGGTACACCACAGGGAGTTTGCCAGACTCTGCCGTGTGGGCAGGTTACATTCGGTAGCCTGCCAGTTTGTCAAAGTAGGAATGAGATGTCATAATAAGATGTCCTGCGACCACGAATGCAGCTGCGCGGTTCCGGGAGCTGGATTTTATAGTCTCTGAGTCTTGGCCGCTGATGGGATTACACGGCGCCAGGGGGCCAGTTGGTGGGTGTGACCCCTGCCTACTGGAATTTGGAGGATCTGGGTGGAGGATGCTCGACTCCAATCTGAGTAGGCTTGGAGATCTCGGCCCCGAAACCCACGTGGCTTTGTCCCTCTGCCGGTACCTTCATGTGTGCGGAGAGTGGTCTCAGCATGATGGTGTCTGGTCCTGGAGGTCTTCGGCTGCCGGAGCCCTGGTTGGGGCGGGGAGGAAAGCTCAACCCGCTCCCTCCAAGGGGCCCCGGCGAGGAATAGCCAGGCGCGGGGGCAGGAGACTGCACTGTTCTCCCTCCGGTCCCAGCACTACAACATACAAATCTATTTGTCAACTGGTCTCTTTGTGTTCCTATTTGGGACATCTGAACCTGGGTTCAATTCCTGGCATCCCATATGCTCCCCTTTAGCACTGCCAAGAATAATTCCCAAGTGCATAGCCAGGAGTGATCTCTGAGCATCTCCAGGTGAGGCCCCAAGTCACCTCCCCCCCGCCTTGGAAAAAAATTCCATAAGTAAAAAGACTCACTAAATTGAGGAAAAATGCCAAAGGAACGGGGACAGCTGCCACAAGTTCAGGCAAGACAGATAACAAGGAAATCCAGTGGTATTTATTAGCATGAAAGGAAAGGATTCCTAATGGGGGCACCAAAGAAAGAAGCCAAAAGTCAGAGTCCTGTGGGTGGCATGAGAGATGCCTGAGAAGTAAGACACAGTAGCACCAGAGTGGGTCTGCAGAACTAAGAAGCCTACAGCTAAATGTGGATCCTAAGAGCCAGGAAAAATAGCAATAGGTCAGGAGGAGAGTGAGAACTATAAAAGGGATTACGATGCCGGGTAAGCATTCACCAGTATCTGCTGCTGGATGGCACAAGTTAGGGTATCCTGCCTTAACCACCAGGCTAGACAAACATTCAGTGGATTAAGACCCTGAAAAGCCCAATGAAATTGAACTATTATTTTAAAAATCCCCATTTTCATCTGTCTTTACTCCCCATTGATAGAACCATTTTGCTCTCCACTGAGCCATAGAAGGCAAGGGTCTGAGTAACATCCCAGATGTCTGAAGCATGCGAGGCATCCCCCGGCCTTGAGAGTTGCCTGAAAGAAGCGGCACTGAGTGGGCCTCACTGACCAGATGTCCTAGAAAGTCCCGAGTGAACTTCTCAGCCTTTGGAGCTCTCTGGGAACCAGGGTCAACTTTAAAGTATGACTCCTTCCAAAGTGATGCCGAGCCATCATTTTCTGCTCTTGGCAGCAGCACAAACCTTTCACTTAGGCCTGATGTACTGTGTGAAAACAGGAGTCTGCAGGCCATCCATTCCCAGCTGTGTCAGCCGGGAGAGTGGTGTTTCCCTCAGAATTCTTCAGGAGGGAAGGTGTACGTTCAGTTTGCCAAATGGGACCGAGTCCCAACCCCGACCCCTTCTGATGGGGGGTTAACTTGTTCCCGAATTCAAGTGCAATCTGGGTATTTTCTGCAGCTCCTAGAGCCAGGCTCATCTAGTGTGATACCACAGTGAAGCCCGTGGAGAGATTGGACCTAATGAGCTCCAGAGTCTCTAGCCTGGCAGTTTCAGAGGAGAGAGAGAGAGAGAGACACCAAACAGCAGCAAAAAGACGTGGTTCCTCCACATCTCCAGTTGGCACTGGGCCGCCATCTTGTCCCATGTGGCCAGAGTCTGGGGCTGAGACATTGCTGAGACAATGTGGCAGTGCTAATTTTTTCCAGATGTGAGGGTAATCTGGCACCAATATCTGCCACCCAATACATATTTGCAATGCTTTATGGTACTTTTTTGGGGTTTGTTTATAAGTCAGATCCGCTACCTCAAAAGGCTGAACTCATGTGGGCCAAGATATGTCTGAGCACATTCTAAGTAAAAGTTTGCACACTAAATGGGTTGTGCTTGCTAATTGATTTATAAAGTGTAGCAAGGGTCAGGGTTTCGGGGGGCGGGGGGGGGGGAATTGTTCTATGTGGATTTGCTTTCTGTCTTCGCCAGGCTGTCTTCACTAGGGCCCCCTAAGAAGGGGGCGGGTTGAGTTTCCCTCCCTGCTCCAAACAGAACCCCTGCAGCTGAAAACCTCCAGAACCGATGCAGCCTTACTCAAGGCCACTCTCCACAGGCTCGGACGAGCCTCACACATAAAGGAATCGGCAGAGGAACCCAGGTGAGTATGTCCCGGGGCTGAGATCTCCAAGCCTTCTTGGATAGGGACTGGGCCTCCTCCACCCAGATCCCCCATTTTCCAGTAGCTTGGCAGTCACACCCACAAACTGCCCCTGGTGCCATGTAATCTCATCAACGACCAAGACCCAGAGACTATAAAACAAAGATCCTGGAAGAGAGTGACGAGGTATTTCCTGGAGCAGTAGGGTGAAACTCTGGAATCAACCTCCTCTCCCATGAGCTTGGTGTTCTGGGAAAAAAGGACCTCCCAATTACAATAGAGTGATTGGAGAGGTGCCATTTGGAGTCTAAGACTTGGAGATTGGTTTAAAATTAAAAGTAGGCAGCAGGGTAAGGGTGGCGCAGAAGAATAGTATAGGGATTATGGTGTTCGTCAGCTCTGAATATGGCTTCCTGAGCACATCCAGGAGTGATCCCTGAGAACAGAGGCAGAAATAAGCCCTGAGCACAGCTGCTTGTTATTCCCCTCCCCACACACACACACATTGAAAATGATAAAAAAAAAAAAAACTGGAGTGGGGGGCAGGGAGAAATGAGCTTATATTCAATCTCAGACTGTGTATTAGGTGCCTTAGTCCCTATGAAATCCGCATTATAATTTCATTTTGCACTTGAGAAAGAGAAATAACTTCTACTTAGGTTGGTGGGCAGAGTGATTTGTACTGGGCTCTTCTGGCCAGTCGCAGACTCGTTCTCTCTCTCCTCTCTCTCTCTCTCTCTCTCTCTCTCTCTCCCCTCCCCCTCCCTCACTCTCACTCTCTCACCCCTCCCCCACTGCCTCTCCCTCTCCCTTTGGGATCACTGAATCACTTGTTGGGGCCAGACTGGTAAGGAACAAAGTATAAATTCTGTAAAGCTTACCATGTACATGGGGTGTATTTGTTTTCCCTCGAAGAACTTGGGGAAAGGAACAACAAGGGCTCCTAGTTCTACTAAAGGCATGGTTTGGTGGTTTCTTGAGTCAAAACAATTGGCTTTATTACCCACAACCTTTACTGTGCTCCAAGATGTCTATGACTCTAGAGAAACAAAGGAAAACACAGACTCACCCCTTATTTCCATATGTTAGTCTCCTCCTTTTTTCTAAAAAGGCCATTCTTTTCACCTCCTAGCCCCCAGGTTAGAAGACATCTGAACAATAATCAGGAAACAAATACATTCTTATCAGGTTCCTTAAATTTGTGCTTGTGTTCAACTAAACCACATATTATCTCTCTTTCATGTTCAGAAATCTTCCCAAGTATTCTCCAGGGAAACCTTTAGGAGACCTGAACAAACCTCCACATTTTGACTGTTGAAATCTCATCTAGCGAGGCTGCTGACTTTTCCTTGAATCACATTTCCAAGTAGAACCACATGTGTCCTATGGACAGGCCCCATGAAACGCTCATCTCTTTAAACCTAGAGTCTTACGTAGCCATTCCTCTTGAAAACAGAGTTTGCTTTTCCTGTATCATAAGAATCACACATCACCAGGAGTAGAGGATTATGCAGTCCTGTGCCAGCGTGTGGGCAGCGCTTCACTGAAGTTACTCACAAACTCTGCAAACCAAACATTAATTTCATTTGAATCTTAGGATAATTACAAATTTCTCCATGCCCTAGGTCTTCCAGCTCCACCCCAATTTATAATCGAAACAGCTATTATGAAATCTGATACATTTCAGAGTCTATGTCAGAGGCTGCAAACTAGATGTTCACAACCTAGGTTCATTCCACTTAACATATTTTATTTGGCCAACACAGTACTGAAAACATCAGCTTGGTCCCAACATGTCAAGGGTGAGATTTCTGACTTCTCTTGAAAACATGGAGGGTCTGATCCCACTTTTTAACATCTGTGAGCTAGAGGAGTTGAACGACAGTTGCTCCCTTAGGCAAATTATACAGACCTCTAACTAGAATTCATAAGATCAGTGTTGCCTCACTCTCTTTGGCCAGATTTTCCGGTACTGGTGGACTTTTAAGAATTTGACCTGATCTGGAGAGTATGTTTGTGTTTTCTTCTGAGTACATATATACATACCTGTGCTGCATTCAGCTCAGTTCTGAGTTATTTTCTGTTCTCTTTCTATACCTTTTCATGTTCATGAACACATGCAACTTCTGTGGTTTTTAATTTCCTCTATGTGAGTTTTGGGTATTTTGTTCTATTTTATTGTGGAACCAGATATTAAACTCAAAGCCTCACATGCAGGGCACCTTCAGTCCTTCAGTAATCTGTGTGATTTCTGACTTCCAAATTGATGCTTAAGCCTAGGCTTCTAAACTGTAGATTTATATATGAAAACTACCTAGGGGGCAAGTTCATTTGGCTTCTTTATATATATTTCATCCTTAATATGACCAAAACATAACTCACTCGTTTCCTCTTACCCTGAAAACTATACCAGCAGAGTCTTTGACACTTCATTAAGTGACAGTAAGACACCCATTCAGTTATTCAAGCTAGAATTCTGAGAATTCTCTTTTTTTCCATTTTCCGTGACTCTCACATATAATCCATCAACTTTTCTGTCAAGAACACCCCCTTACTATATATCTAAATTTATATTATGCTTCATATCTGCATGCTTCTCTCCAGGATCGCCAGCTCCCAGGATACCCAAACCACAAATGTCTCTCACTAGTACTGACATCATTTCCTAACACTTTACTGCTCTAAGTATGGTCCACAACAGGCTGTATGTGTCATTAAAAACTTATTACAAATTTAGAATCTTCTCTCCTCTAGAAAGTAGAGTTTCCATAGGTGAAGAGCATAGTGGTCCCAGAACCACAGGGGCCAAGCGGCTTCACAACATTGGATTCCAGGGAGGGATCATTCAATTTGGTTGACTGTAATGAGGAGTGGCAATCAACCCTCCAACCACTGCATTATGTTTTTCTTAATTATTTTATTTTATTGAATCACCATGAGATACAGTTATGAAGCTTTCATGATTGAGTGTCAGTCATACAATGATTGAACACCCATCCCTCCACCCGTCTACACTTCTCACCACTACCTAACCTCATCCCCTACCTCTGTGGCAGGCATTTTCCTTCTTTCTCTCTATTTTCGGGCACTATAATTTGCAATGCAGATATCGAGAGGCCATCATGTTTGGTCCTTTGTCAACTATCTGCACACATCTCCCATCCTGAGTGATTCCTCCAACCATCACTGATTTAGTGATTCCTTCTCTATCCCAACTGCCTTCTCCCCCAGCACATAAGGCAGGCTTCCAACTGTGGACCAATCATCCTAGCCCTTGTCTTTACTGTCCTTGAGGACTAGTCTCATACCATGTTATTTTATATTTCACAAATGAGAGCGGTCATTCTATGTCCATCTCTCTTTCTGACTCATTTCGCTTAGCATAATACTGTCCATGTCCATCCACCTATAAGCGAATTTCATAACTTCATTTTTTTTCTAACAGCTCCATAATAGTCCATTGTGTAGATGTGCCATAGTTTCTTTAACCAGTTATCTATCCTCAGACACTTGAGTTGTTCACGGATTCTGGTTATTGTGAACAGTGCTGCAATGAACAAACAAGTGCAGATATCATTTCTACTGTGCTATTTGGCACCCTGGGATTTATTCCCAGAAGAGATATAAGCTTGGTCCTAAAGAAGGTCAATTTCTAGTTTTACGAGGAATGCGCATATTGTTTTCCACAAAGGCTGGACCAGTCAGCATTCCCACCAACAATGTATGAGAGTCCCTCTCTCCCCACACTCATGTCAGCACTGCTTGTTCTTGTTCTTTTGGATGTGTGAGCACTGGTTTTTGAAATACAAAAAGATTCCTCTGAGGTAAAGAAGGCTGTGAACTAAAAATGCTAAACTTCCCACGTACCAATTCTTTACTGTCTGGTAAAGTAATCTCTTAAAATGAGAGTTAAATTACTTCACATCCACATCTTAAAAACTCCTTTGTTGATATTTCTAACATTAAAAATATTTTTATAGTCCTTGTTATGACCTATGAGTTTCCAGAGAATCCAACTTTTACTCCAATTTCATCCTAATCTACTCTCATCAAGTGATTCACTACGACTTTTAGATATGCATGTGCTTCAAGCTCTCTTTCCAACACTTCCATCCCAGAATGAAAATGATCAGTACATTTTCATTATGTCTTTACTTATTTTTTCAATCATATTATTTATTCTGTTTACCTATTTAGCTCACTCCATAGCATAAATGATGCTTGCAAGAAGAAAATACTGCATTCTAATTCCAGAGTCAGGGTTGTGCTCTTCAGCAAATAGCAAAACATTAGATTTAAATTTCAAGTTCATATAAATATTTTTAGTGCAAGTATGCCCTGAGCAATATTATTTAAATGTTAATCAACTTTGACTTAGTTATCAACATTTTAATGATAGTTTTAAGCAGGAGTCTAAATTTAAAATATAACTATTGCACTTTAAAATCATTCCTTGTTTATTTAAAATTGTATTTTATTTTATCTGGCAATCCTAAAATGACATACATTACCTGGACCTTAATGTCTTCAAGCTATTTATCTGAAATACATGAACATAGAAATAAATGGATGATGGTTTTAACTTTCTTAATTCGTAGGGTTAAGTGGTCAGGAAACACCTTTTAATCTCTGAAAAAAAATGTTTCTTGATGTTTAGGACAGAAACAATGTGTTAGTCACTGTCCATTACAAAAAGTCATCTTTAGAAAATCTGTTTTACTTAGATACCTATGCTCCTCCTTTCACAGAAATTAACTGGTTAAAGGAGTTCTGATATTCTAATTTGAGATTATAAGAACTGTCAACATTGGAAAAGTGAAAATTTAAAAGTAAAATGTACTTGCACTGTTTCAAATAATGATAAAACACTTTTACAGGTATTTCTGTTGAGGTGTGAGGTATTGGACTGTCTATGCTCAGGGATAAATCCTGGTGGTGCTGAAGGTTGAACTAGGGTCAGACACATCCAAGGCTAGTGCCTTAATCCCTTTTCTACTACTTCTCTGACCATGTGTTTCTCTATTTTAACCTCGAACAGTTCTGAGAGCAAGACAAAAGAGGGCTGGTTAGAACAATGTACATAAGGAGAAACAGAGATTTCAAGGGAGTCAATGGTTTGTTAAGATTACATAGCTTGGAACTAATAAAGCAGTATTTTGAACCTAGATTTTCTAACTCCAAGGCCAAAATGCTTGCCAGCATATCACATTCCCTCCATAAACACGAACAGCAAGGATATCCACCAAGCAGAGACTCTGAGACGAGCTGTAGAGGAATCACATGTGTAAACAGAGGTACAGTCCACATGCTTGGTAACTACTCTTTCTCACTATGGACCTCAGCCAACCCTTGGTTCTTGGCTCTGAGAGCTCTGGAGTAAAAAGGGTCTTTATCTCTTTAAATATTTTGTGTTATTTGTCTTTCGCTGTAACAGACAATCATTTTAATGTTCAATCAGCTTCAAATACGTTTATTTCAAGCAGTTGACTCCATGACGAACCAAGAAACTGAAGGCAGAATCTAAATTTGGGCTTCAAAATCTGTTTCCAAGTATTAATTTTGAGTGGAAACAATTTTGGTTAAATTTGGGGATTATAAATATCCCCCAAGAGTTTTTCAGCTCTTGGCTGCCTGTCTCTACGTTTCACTCTGGTTTCAACCTAGGGGGCTGTTAGATTAGAAGTAGACAGCTTTGGCATGTGGTTACTACAAACGCCTGTAACTGTCTTTAAAACATGATCTAGAAATGTTGATATTATAAATGACCGTTTTTCCAAAATAAGGTTTGCAAGAGTTGAAAGTGGAGTCCGATGCCAGAAAGTCTTCGAAGGAGGATTTCCATTCAGTGAGATCTGGTTACCTTTTTCATAACAAAGAATAAAGAAAAATCTTGGAGCTGCAATTCATACACTTTTTGGACCTAAAACAATGGGCTCAGTAGGGACACTGAATTTATAACTCTTTGGAGGCACTAACTTTACCCACCCATGCAGGAGCCATGGATAATTTTAGACAGACAGGCATTAAAAAAATTCCTGAGATATTAAGGGCACCCAAAGTCATGTATAGTGGGGGTGGTGTTTCATTTGGAATAAATAGCACAACAAGAAAAGCTGTGCATACAAAACCCTGTGGTAATATTATACCAAAAGGCAGATGAGCTTAGGAAAAATCAAAGTATATTTTTAAGTCGACTATTACTCTCTAAAGCAGGGGTTCAAATCCAAGCCTATCATCATGAAAGCATTATCATTGAAAGCCACAATTGTTACACTTTCCATGGGACTACACTGGCTTTGATGACTGGTATGTGCATATCATCTCAACCAGGGTCTGTAAGGAAATGACCCCATTACTGCTGTGAGTAGCCCATAATTTCATGACTATTGGGCCCCAGTCCTACAGTTTTTCTCCTAGGGATTGCAAAAAAGGTCTTGCCACTAGATGAAAGGAGTGTTAACCATGTCCAGTAAGGAAAGTCAGAGGCTCAGGAGAGAGGGAAAGGGAGAAGCAGGCTTTGAGTTCAGTTCCTGGTAACTGAATTAGAGGAGATAGGATTTTTGAGAAAAGATCAGAACTGGTAAGGGTAGAGGTTAAAACCCAGCAAGCCAAAGCTATCATGCAATCCAAAAGGAGAGAGTGAATCTGGGTACCGGACAGAGCCAACAGATCAGAAACTGGCAGAAAGATCCTGAAACAGAGTCTAAGAACAAGGACATAATCGGTATAAATTATAGATTTTGCAGTTACCCTCTGCACATAGAGCTGAAATAGAGTTTCTCCAATGAAGTTCCCAGGAAAATAGACTCTGAAAAGACGATTTAGATGAAGGAAGTTTACTGGGAGTGGAAAGAAGCAGAGTTGGGCAAAGGGAAGGGTTGAACAGCTCCAACAGAAGTCTCAGCCATCCCTAGGGGCACTCCATAACTCAGGAGGCCTTGGAGCTGGCTTCCCTTAGAGACAACGGATGGGACCAGGCATATCTGAAGGCACATTTGGCTGACAAATCACTAAATAGGGCTGCCCCCAAGAGAGAATGTTGCCTTTGACATTGCCAACGCTCCCAGCAGTTGACGAAAAGAACCTTCATCATAAATGAGAAGCTTTCTGACTATCTGGAACCCACTCCATTTTGCTTGGTGACCAGTAACATCTGTTTGGATAACTGTTCTGGTCCAGTTAAAACAGCTTCAGCTGGCCGGAGTAATAGTACAGTGTGTAGGGCGTTTGTCTTGCATGTGGCCGACCTGGTTTCGATCCCCAGAATCCCATATGGTCCCCCCAGCACCACCAGGAGTAATCCTTGAGCATTGCTGGGTGTGACCCCCCCAAAAAAACACAGCCTCAGCTACCTGTGATCAAGCTAAAAACAATTAGGAATATATTATTCTAATTTAAACTATTGATTATTGTCCATAATCTAAAGGAATAATTACTAAAACAATAAATACAGATTCTATTCTTATGTTTTTATTTCAGATATAAACTCTATCAGTTGACAACTGAGTTCTATAGAACCTAAGTACCCAAACTCACACTTACTAATGGAAATGTAAATCAGCTGCAGACCCTCATAGCAACAGAGACCTGAACTAGGCAAAATGCTTTAACTAAAGCAAATTTTTTAGAAAAAATTTGACTGCAATGTGCAATTCTTATTTTAAAATTATACAGCCCATTCTATCAGACACTGGACTGGCATGTCTCATTCTGCATGACTTTTTTTTAATCCAGCATTTATCACCTATTAACATGATTTTTGTTTACTTATTCATTGTCTGTTTTCTCCTGCAGAATTGTAAGCTTCATGAAGATAGAGATTTGTGTTTATTTGTTCATTGAATTTTACCAAGTGCTGAGAACATTACCTGATACACAGTCTGCACTCTGTTAATCTTCATAGAATATAAAAATGAACTCTTTGCAATTGTTCATCCTGCTCAGGAAATCATTGGCCCATCTTCCACCAGACTTGTGTCATTTCATTTTCTGCAACTCTGCTTCATGGCAGAGGGATCTAGGAATCCTAGTTCTAATTCTGACAACACGTTCTATGATTCCGGCAGAGTTCCGATGAAAGATCTATTAAAATTCTGCTCTCTTTGCCATTGTCTTCCAATCCTAAACTTTCGGTACACACTCAACCACACTGGGTCTGAAAGAGAGGCGTGGTTTCCCTCTGAGTTGACAGCAGGGAGACTGATGTCTTCCATATGTGCAGACTCCCTCAGCCTCTTTCTCCTATTGTTATCACTGCATCTCAAATGCCCCAAAGTTTTCAGATCTCCTTGCTCGGGCCTATGTGTGAAGATGCTTCTATGTTGCCTTCTGAATGAGGCTGCAAACCTCTCATAGAATCTAGGCAATGAGTAAGCCTTTTCATCAAATCTCTCCAGTTGGAATAGTGTACACTTGAGGGAGAAAATGAATAGTTCTTTAAATCAGCTGAGGGAGACAGACAGAGGGAGAGGGAGAGGGAGAGGGAGAGGGAGAGGGAGAGGGAGAGCGAGAGGGAGAGACAGAGACAGAGACAGAGACAGAGACAGAGAGACAGAGAGGAGTGCCGATCAGCACTGCAATGTTTTAATTCTGCCTCACTTTACTAATAAAGATGCCTTGTAGAAATGATGACAAAAGGCTTCACTTCTAAGTGATATATGTAGAAAACCATTTTAGAAAACCTTATGTGACAATAAGGAATTGTATGGAATTTTACATATGGAATTTTCATATGGAATTTTATGGAATTTTACAGCCTTTTATTTTTTTTTTTGTTTGGTTGGTTGTTTCCGTTTGGGCCACATATGTTGTACTCAGAGTTTACTATGTGTTCTGGGATCACTCCTGGTGGTGTTCAGGGGACGATACACAGTGTGAGGTTCGAAGTGGGGTTGGCAATGTGCAGAGCTAGCGCCTTAAGCCCCGTACTGTTTCTCTGGCCCCAAACTATCGTTTATTAAAAAATAAATGCCTTTCTTCCTTCCCTATTTCCTTCCTTTTAATCTTCTTTCCTTCCTGCCTGCCCTTCTTCCTTCCAACTTAAAAAGAATCGCTTTCTCAGCTTAACGACCATGATCCCAGAGACTCAGAAACAAATCTCAGAACCAAGTGGCTTTTGGCAGAAATGCGTCCAGACCTGCAGTAGGTTACTGTCGCCGGGCCACCCCAGGGGGGAAAAGGTGCTGTCCCTCCACCTGCTCCCCCTAGGCGGCTCGGTGGCCGCTGTCCTCTAGAGGCCACTGGACAGTGAGGTTTGGGCCCTCAGTGACAAGACATGTGGAGCCTCATGGGATGGGGGTGGAGTTGGCCCTTTCCTCCCCACCCAAACGAGACCCCAAGTCTCAGCCTATGAACAACCTCTCTGTCTTCTGATCAAGCTGCTTAATGGCCATGATTCCAGAGACTCAGGAACATATCTCGGAACCCAGCAGGTTTGGGCAGAAATTCCTCCAGATTTAAGTGTTTAAATTTCAGAATTTCAAAATCGCACAGCCACTACAGCAGCCACATGACATCATATATTATTCTTTTTTTTTAAAATTTTTTTTTATTAGTGAAACACCATGAGGTACAGTTGTAGATTTACAATTTTTTGTGCTTGGGTTTGATTATACAATGATCAGATACCCAATCCTCCACCAGTGCCCATTTTCCACCACCATGGATAATATCCCCCCACCCCCATCCCCCCATCCCCCCCTGCCTCTGTGGCAGGGCAATCCCCTGTGTTCTCTCTATTCTTAACCAGCAATAGAAAACAAATTGTCTACTGTTGCTTTTTCAGCAGATCTGAGTATTGGGGTAAAATCCCAAATAATATGATGGGTCTGGTGTCAAAATTTTGAATGTGATCAAAGAAAAGAGAGAGTAATGTGGAAATCATCTGCCCCACAGGTAGGGGGAGGGTGTGGGATGGGGGTTTTTGGTGGTGGAGAATGGGCACTGGTGAAGGTACGGGTGTTTCATTGTATGACCGAGACTGAAACCGGAAAGCTTTGTAACTACTCTCACTGTGATTCAATAAATAAAATTATAAAAAATGAAAAAAAAAACAAGGTGGAGTTCATGCCCAATTCAATCAGCTAGCCACTGGCTGAATAAATAGCAGTACTCCTACATAATAAAATAAAATAAAATAAAAAAATAGAGAGAATATTTTTTTACACTTACCAACCAACAAATGCTAGCTTGCAAAGCTGATAGCTAGTAGGTATATCCATTGTATCTGTGTTCAACCATATGTGTGTATTAGTGCATACTTGGCTGCTTAGAAGCTTTGTGGATTTTTTTTTAAATAAAGGCGCAGGGGTCAAATATCTGCAGTTTTCAACTTTTTCTGAATTTTTCAGAACACTCTAATCAAAGTAGGAGAAAGAACCCCTGACACTGTGAGGAGAATAATACCTTAGACAGGATCAAAAGTCAAACTCGCTTGCAGGTGTTTAAAGGCATGGAAAACAATGTGAGAACTTGCAATTACACTGGGGTTTACAATTTTACCACAAAAGATAAACATTTGTTTAAGTCAACCTGTCTGCCTGGTGTGGAGGTAGGCACTTGGGGATTGTTGACAATGCAAACAGGGCCAAGAGGTGTGAAATTTAAGCACATTATCACTCACTGTCAGATGCTAGTGACTCTCCTCAAGGTGAAAGAGATTGGTTTCAACACAAAATGATTATCCTTGGCAAAAGAAGCACGAGTGAGATCTTAGCCAACTATTTGGGCTCTTGTTTTCCTGACAATACTCCTCATTAGTTTCTGGCTCTGATATAAATGGAGATTTCTGTGCCCCTCCAGATGCCTACAGTTCAAATCCTACTCCTGTTCAATGAAGCACCCATATTTTCTAATGCACACAAATACCAAGATCACCCATACTTCCTGATCCTGTGATCACATATGTTCCAAATACTTACCAGAGAAAAAACAGAAATTACTCATTTATGAAAGATTTCCCTGAAATCTCTTGTATATAAAGTTATCTCATATTTGACCAATCAAAAGACTCAGATGGGGAGGGGAGTACTTTAGTATCATTGATTAAAATCTACTCTGTTTCTTAAAATTAAAAAAAAAGATAAAGAAGGTTAAACTAATTTACTCCTAGTATTTATCATCTATGGAGTTGTTCAGATAATGAGTACAATAAAATTGAATGTACTGTCATCTTCATTGGGATGAAGGTTACATTCACAAGCTCTGCTTGTTTTAATAGGTTTATTGTACAGTTGTAGACATGTGCTATTGCATTGGGATGGATATGCTTTGAATATTTTTATAATTGTGGATACTATAAAAGTCATTTTCTGTTAGATTGCACAAATCCATTACATTAGGAGAAGGATACATTATTGTAACAGGATTAATGTGCAGCACATAAACATAATCAGTAATATTCTGTTTGATAAATTATCTCATTTTAATCGGAATGTAAAGAGATTTCGGGATAGTTTCTCCTTTGATTTGCATAATTGTATTACAGACAGGCAAATTGCATTATATTCTTCATTAACAATAGATGGCTTGTATAACTATTGTATTTTTGAAGGCACTGCTCTTAGATTCATCCTGCAATTTGTCATTTTCTGACATTGCTAGAGAGCTTAGTTGGGAGAGAATAGAACTTAAAAAAGATTACTTGATTTTCGCTGAGTCCAGTAATATCTTGGCATCCGATTGCAGTGTGGTTATGCTATTGTTTGTTTTAACAAATTGCAACCCAGTGGCAAAGAACTTCCTTTAAAAATCTCCTAATTCGAGGACAATTCAGCCCTTATAGATTTTCACAGCAAAATGTCAGTCCTCCTAACAAACTCCACATATAAAAATGTGAATTAAAATTAAATTAGAACCATACGATTGATTTTATGTTTTCACTGTGGAACATGTTCTCCCCGTCAGAACTTCCTGGCTTCTCAGCAGCCCAGACAAAAGCTAACAAGCTGCCTGATGCTCCAGATAGTCCTTGGGATGGGAGGTGTTTATAGGCTCTGGGTGGCAATTATCACAGCCCCCTTTCCGGAGGCTGACAACTAGAGAGGGCTGCCAGCAACACTTGAAAGGCTCAGTGCAGCTTCATGGGGCAATGCCGTGGTTCTGAAATGCATGGCTTTCAGAATCTGAAAGAGACTCCCTTCCTATGATATTCACTTAGGATGCCCCATCCTCCTGGGGAACCCCTGCTGAGCATAGATCAGTGTGTGTGTGTGTGTGTGTGTGTGTGTGAGAGAGAGAGAGAGAGAGAGAGAGAGAGAGAGAGAGAGAGAGAGACCACTGCTATACATACTTGGCTGCAGCTCCCTCCAACCCCGCCACCCCCAAGCCTGCCGCCTGTGATTCAGCAAGAACAAGCTGGTGCTGAGTAGGTGAATGAATAAAAAGGTGAACGAATGAAGAGACAGATCCCAACACGGTTTCAGTGTTTCTCAGTGAAAATTTTAAATAAGACAGCTTTTTCACTCCAAGCAAATTTCTTACTACTTTCTCTACTACGTTAAAAATATAACACCTGTTACAATCCCTTGATCATTTTCATTTGTTTTGCATGTGAAAATCTTTATATGTCCCCCTTTCAAAGTCAATGGCTAAAGGGAGTGCAGGGAGGGAAAATGGGGAGAAAAGACAGATTTCCTTGTGCCTACTGTCAACTATAGGCTGCTCTCAAGCCAACTCTCCGAGAAATCTGTCTTGGACCCCAGGTGCTGACCACTGACCATCCAGACCCCCCTTCCCTCTCCCTCCCCCAACCGCCCCCCTCCTCTTAACTAGTAGCAGGGGAAGTTACATCTCTATTTGTAAGTTTGTTTGAGTCCTTTAGTTTTGCTCCCCTCTGTAATAACCCCATCTTGGTGGTGATGTGCCATCATCTCAAGGGTGAATTTGAGAGCTGGTCCCTGCTGTTCCTGGAACCTGTGTTCCCCTCCAGTTCTCAGAGAGCTCAGACTCCTTTCCCAGAGCTGCGTTCCCCCCTCCTTCTGGGTGTGCTCTCAGCTCTCCTCTCTGTCGTATAGTCTTGGTTCTTTCCAGGGGCTCTTAACCCTGAAGGAATTAACTACACAAAAGTCATAAAACTGTAAGGAAGTGATGTTTATCCATAAGCGCATAACCGTATATCTGCTTCAGGGCTGCCCCTTGCTTTTCTCAGTCTGGTCTAATGTTGAAAATCCTTCCAGAAACTTGACCTGAGAGCTTGACCTTGGAGCCCTTCCACAGAGCTTCCTGCTCCTAGATCTCCTCTGCTGGGCAGGCTGTGCTGGCTGGGCAGGCTCTGGGCTAAAGCAGGCCTGCCTTGGGACCCTGGGATCTGGTCCAGAGGAATCAAGGCCTGAGGACTCAGGACATGTGTACCCTGCCTGGAAGGCAAGTAGAGTAGGGAGCAAGAGGGCACCTCTTTCCTAACCAGACTGATAGGGAGTGAAGTAAAGTCAGAAGATGGAAAAGGTGCTTTCACGAGCAACAAGGAGGATTGGAGGGGGTCACCGGGGTAGTGAGAACACAGGCTGGCAGGAACCTCCCCACCACAAGAACCCCAGGAGCTCTGTAGCCCTGGGAACTGATGGAAAGGCACTAGGGTGGGGCCTCAATGCAGCTCTGAATTTTAGAGTGGGAAGTCCCAGGAAGGAAGAAGTTTCTAGCAAGAACTCAGCATCTGTGCCAAAGGCAAGATTTCTACATGAAGGGGCCATGCAGAGATTAGACCTTGTGAAAACTGACGGAGGCTCACATCCGAATCTCCATGGGAGGCACCTGGAGGAGCTCAGGAAGGAGAGGGTAGAGTACAGTCTCTCCTACTATGGAGAGGAGCTCAAGCTGGAAAACCACTCACCGCTGCCAATCATGAAGCAGCTTCCATATTCCAGGTCTAATGATCAGGCTGGAGAACATCATGTCCCATCACTGATGGCTTCCTTGCATTAAAAACTGCACTGATTGAAAGAAGTAGCCTCTCTAATGTCCCTCCCTGTACTGCCCAGCGATCCCTGCTAACCCTTCTTTTTTTTAAAAAAAAAAGGGGGGGGATTATATAAACATTCACTGAACATATGAAGTAAATGGGAATTATTGAAGGGATTATAATATAGTGTCATACTTTCAACATACTGGAAAAGGTGGTAAATTGGGGTCTTCTTTCCCTAGTCTCCTCCCTGGCTCTCCAAAATCAAGAAGCATTGGAAATCTTTTCCAGCAGGTTCTTCTCCAAGAAATAACCTCCTCACTGGTGGAATGATCTAAAAATAAGGTCACATGCTCTCTCAGCACCCATCAAACACATGGACCCGGGCACAATTTCTATCATGTCTACAGTTTTTGCCCCTTAATAACCTTGACATGAAGAAGCCAGTTTCCCCCGGCTCACAAACAGAAACAAACTCACAAAATCATTAGAAAATTGGGAAAGCAGAGCAGAGGCAGATGCACTCAAGTGCTGAACCATGTGGTGATACAGTTACAATGTACGCAATGTCCCAGAAGAGTGAGCCTTGACCATAAGAGACCAAAAATGACCCATGAGAGCAGAGCACAGGGCCCAGAGAAGGAAGTGGACATATACCCCTCATGACTTCCCCCCACAAGTATCCTAGGTGAAATCGAGGACTTACTGGTCCCCCGTGATTTTTCTAAGTTGACACAACACATTGATGGAGAAATACTGACCCCTGCACAGTTTGGGATATACTTCAAATTAGATGAAAGCCATTTCCTTTCTGCTAGCCCCTCTGATGATTCTGAATTCATTTTTGAAATCTATAGTATTGTTAAAGATCAAATATATAAAAAAAACATCATCTGTAGCTATCTGCGTAGTTTCCCCGAACTCTTGTTTTAGAAGCGCAAGTGCATCTGTGCAGACATGCAGACATCCAGACCCTCTGCTTCTTTAATTAAGCTGCTGTTTCCCATGTCCTCAGTAGCCTAGAAAACCCCTCATCCTTTAAGAGGGGGGCCATCAAGAGAGTACAGTGGTCCAGTGTGAATGCATTGCATGTAAAAAGGGCCTGAGTTTTAATCACTGGAACGACAAAATCTATTCGACTCCTCACCTCTAATACGGCAAGAGATTAGATACGTGATGTTTTCAGCCACTAGTTTGTGGTCATATGCTACAGAGCCCTACAAAGCTAATATAGTCTTCGTTCATTCACGTTCTGGGGGCTGGAGCGATAGCACAGCGGTAGGGCGTTTGCCTTGCACGCAGCCCACATGGCCAACCCGAGTTCGATTCCTCCGCCCCTCTCGGAGAGCCCGGCAAGCTACCGAGAGGATCTCGCCCGCACGGCAGAGCCTGGCAAGCTCCCCGTGACTGCCCGCTCGAGCATTCACGTTCTAAATACCAGGCAGAAGAGACATTACAGGGGTAATGTGCTTGCCTTGCACACAACTGACCTGGGTTAGATCCCTGGCATCTTGTATGCTCCCCCGAGCACAGCCAGGAGTGATTCCTGAGAACAGAGTAAAGAGCAAGTTTTGAGCATTGCTGAGTGTGGCCCCAAAATAATAAAATAAAGCAAAACTTTCTAAATACTGTAGTCTCTCGACGTCCCTGCATGCACAATTCTTCAGTTCCTACATCTTCTGTTCAACATCTGACTGGAGAACCTGGGCACTGCATTTTGTCCTCTTTACACCTAGTTATAGGTTTCCTCTGGCACATTTATTTGCATGTGAGATCTGTTTCTACCAGTGATTTATTTCTTTAAAAAAAAATTTAATTGAATCACTGTGAGATAGACCCTTACAAAGCTGTTAATGATTAGGTTTCAGTCAAACAGTATTCAAATATCCATCCCTCCACGAGTGTATATTTCCCAGCACCAGGGTCCCCCTAGTTTCCCTCCCATCACCCCCTCACCCAGCCTACCTCGATGACAGATGTTTTCTTCTCTCTCTTTCTCTGTCTCCCCGTCTCTCTGTCTCTGTCTCTGTCTCTCTCTCTATCTCTCTCTCTTTCTTTCTCTCTCTCTCTCTCTCTTCTCCCTCCCCCTCCTAACAGTGATTTCTAAAATGATTTCTAATTTTCTAGAGTCCATGCAAGAGCTGATAGGTCTTCTTCAGGGCTGCCTGTGAACTCAAGGCCAGATGATAGGAAGCAAACCCACCTACTACAGCACCAGAAGGAATAACAGCCTTCAAAATCACATGGTTAAGGTTCTCTGGGTGAAGTTGGTTATCACAGGCATTTCTGCACAGAATGACAGTTGTGAATCCTGTGCAGAAAAGGAGATGTTATTTATTACAGGAATAGTCTTATACACAGTTCCACAAAGATAGGTGTAAGAAAGTCCTCCAATAGCCCTAAACTTTCTACTTCTTGTCAACTCTCATAAAGCCTGAAAGACCACCCTTCATTCACTTCTAAGTATTGAGCATCAGACCAGAGATGATAGAAAAAATTTATTGATGTCTGAAAGCAAAATACACACATTCGCACATGGAAGTGCGATGAGATCAGTTTTTTTAGAGGCAGAAAAGCAAGTGACAATGAGGCATATTGCAAGGAGAGCCTAATTCTGCCTGCAAGCAAGCACTGCACATTTATGTCAGATAGTCAAGGATAAGCAGTGGTTTGAGGTGTAGCCTAGAGACCTCGTCACAGAAAGGATCAAAGGTGAAAAGGAATAAGGGACATTAGGGACAGGCAGCATGGTTCCCTGTGACTGAGGAATGAGAAGGCCCTGGAGAAAGAATGGAGGTACAATGTTCAAGATTCACAGCTTTCTAGAGATAGAATTTGGGGCAAATGCCTTCATCTGTTTGTGCCTGTTTCTTTGGCTATTAAATAAACATTATAATGTCATCTCTGTTGTAAGGCCACGAGGTTGATGTGACTTAATTCAGGCTCAGCACAATGCCTGATAAATAGGAAATAGTGGCTTGTTAAATGTTGACAGTTCTTCTAAAGGGTCATGTACATTGTCATAACAGAAAGGGCAATTTCTGATCTATTATGTAACAGATGCTCTAATGGGTTCTTAAAAAGGACATCTCATTTCACTTTCATTACAACTCTAGGAAATTAGTCTTTTTTTCTTTTTTTTGTTACTGACTAAGTGAAATTGAGAACAAGGGACTTATCCAAGACCACAGAGACTTCGTATGGAAAACAGGAGCTGAAAACATTTTTTTCTGCTTTCTCCTTTGAAATGCTAAAAAAAGAGGAACACATAAAAATATTAAACACATTTGAAAAAACATTTTCTGTTTTTATCTTTGAAATGCTCAAGTGTATTGGGTATTATCCACTTTGCTTCACGGAACTTGATTCTGTCTAGGCATAGAAATGGAACCTAAGGGGGTTCTAAATGAAAAAAAAAAAGGACCAGATTTTTTTTCAAAACAGAACACCCTAAAAATACAACCGGATAGTAAGTATTAAAAGAGTTAAAATTCCCAAGCAATCAAAAGAAACCAGATACTGTTATTTTTGTTTGTATGTTTTAATAGAAATAAAAAATGTCAGCAAAAGTATAATAAAATGAGTAGTTTTATTATGGGTAAGTGAATCAATGAGACCCACTGACAAAGAAATTTTGTGTCAAGTTACAAAGTTCTTTAGAAGATCCAGATGTTTTATTTTATATTATTTGAAGGTAGGTGAATTTGGAGGTCACACCTGAGGGTACTCGAGGCTGCTCCCAAGTCTGTGCTTCTGTGTTGCACCCCGTTGTGTTCAGGGGACCACGTGGTGCTAGAGATCAAACCCAGATTTCCCACATGCAAAACACACTATGCAGCCCATTGAGCTACTTCCTTGGTCCCCCAAAAATGACCAGATGGTTTAAGCCAATAATACAACTGCTGAGATTTGGCCTTTGGAAAAAATCTAAGGTTTGGAAAAGTATTTCCTATGAAGATGATACTGATGAAAGCAATAATAAACACAATGGTCGAGTTAAAAAATCATACATATTAGAGAAGTCAGAGTGATAGTGCAATGTGGATAAGTTGCTTGCCTTGCATGCACCAAAGTCAGATCCAATCCCCAGGACCTCATAGAAACTCAATTCCTATTAGGAGCGATCCCTGAGCATAAAGCAGGAGTAAGCATTGAGTACTGCTGGATGTGACTAAAAAAAAAAAAACTTAAACTTTTAAAAAATATATATCTATATCAAAAAATAAATAAAACAAAATAAATAAAAATATAAATCTATATCAATAGATATATACCAATATTTCTTAACAAGAATTTTGCCCCAGATCATTTTGTGGACTTTCCCAAAAGATGAATACTCAGTGTCATGCAGAAAACTGTGAGCCAGAATCTTAGAGTCTCTATAATGTAGTCTCCATTGCTATTTTTCAAGCCTTCACTGGTAAATATTATCTAACTCAGTGGAAAAAGATCTCTCAAATAATTAATTGAATGCAAGATGTTCCTGTATCAATGAAAAGGGAGCTGAAGATTAGTGGGAAATGTTGAGGTAGGGAGAACATCTATTTCTTGCAATGTAAGAGAAATAGTGACACGAGAGAAGTATTGACAGTATATAAAACTGGACTTCAGATTATTACAACTTTCTCTAATACCAGTCTTTCTAAGGGGTATGTGTAAAATTACTAAGCTCTACATTAGAAGAAGTGAATATAGAAGGAAATGACATTCATCACTGTAATTTGATCTCCTAATTGATATATATAAAATGTTTTTAGCAAAAAAAAACTATATTAGAAATGTTTTTAGATCATGTTAAGTAAAAAAAAGTCATTAATAAAAATTCTGGCTAAATGCAGTATCGTCTAAAACATATTTAGATATAAACAAGAAAAAAGAGAACACATAAAGATATTAATAGTGATACTCCTTTGAAGTATAGCTTTTCACACATGTCCATTCATCCGTGTCTTCAAATATTCTATGCCATACATAGATGTCCTTAATAATTAGAAAGAACATTAAATGTTCATTGAAAAAATCTGTCCTAACAGATATTTACATATTTTGTTAAAGTGAATGATTTGCAAAATTTTTAAACAAAATCTTATGCAGAATCTCAGCTGATAAAGGCAGATGAATGAGAAATAGTCCTTTATCAAGTAGACATGGGGATCAGAGGACCTGTCCCTTAGCCCGGACACATCTGTAGAGGCCAGAGGCATCCTAGAGCCTAAAATAAAAAACAGTCAAGAAAGCGGTCCCCTCCCCCAGCTCTCACTCTTGGCAGCTAGCTCAGATCTCCTTTTGCAAGGTCCAGGACTCTGATTCTATCTTTGGTCAAGCACAACCAGGGCAGACGACAGGGCAACATCGCTTCTGGGTAGAGCCAGTGTAAAATCAGCAGGAACTCCTGAAGTGCGCAGATTCCTCTTGGGGGTCGCCTGCCAGATATGCCATTGTTTATCTGCCCCATCTGTCAGATGCTCAATGTGCTCTAAAGAGCCAGAAGTCATTGGCTGCCACCTGCAGAGGTCAGATTGGCCAGCACAGTCTTAGAACCAACCATGGATAGTGAAAAGTGACTGTTAGGAGCTTCTGAACAAGCCACAGGCTTTCTGTGCTGTTGCAAGATTCACTCATCCATGTGAGGCTTCATAAAAAAAAAAAGTGTATTCAAGTCATTACTGCTTTTCTCTTCCCATCTATTTTTTGTGACTTGAATCTGTGGAAACTCATCCCTCTCTACACGTGGAAGAAACCTTTTGATCCATGGACACTGCTTAAGAAGGGCCCAGATGAGATGGTCTGGGCTTTTGCCACTGCCCCCTTGCCCTGTGCTATAGTGACTGCTCTTGGGAAGACAATTTGTCTAGATTACAACTACCTTCAACATTAGCATTTTCACAGCAAACCACACAGGAGGTGCCCTCAGCCTGGGGAATTTTATATATCAGTTCCGGGAGTTTCCCATTTTAACCTAAAAATATTTGGCTCAGTAGCACTGTACCACTGTCCTCCCGTTGTTCATCGATTTGCTAGAGCAGGCACCAGTAATGTCTCACAACAAATTGTAAGACTTGTTGTTACTGTTTTTGGCATATTGAATACATCACAGGTAGCTTGCCAGGCTTTGCCATGTGGGCGAGATACTCTCAGTAGCTTGCCGGGCTCTCCGAGATGGGCAGAAGAATTGAGCCTGGGTCAGCCATGTGCGAGGCAATCGCCCTACTTGCTATCAAATTCTTTTAAAAATCATTCTTAAGGGGCTGGAGCAATAGCACAGCTGGTAGGGCATTTGCCTTGCACGCAGCCGACCCAGGTTCAATTCCCAGCGTCCCATATGGTCCCCCGAGCACCGCCAGGAGTGATTCCTGAGTGCAAAACCAGGAGTAACCCCTGAGCATCGCTGGGTGTGACCCAAAAAGCAAAAAAAAAAATCATTCTTAAGCTTTTCTCTTTTGCCATAGGAGCAGATAAACTTCACACACGGAACAAGAGCATCAGCTCAATGCCAGACTCCCAGTTCCTCAAACGTGGGAGAAATCTAAATGTAGGGATCGCCAATGATTTACCATACAAGAAATGAAAGAAGTAGAGAACTCAAAAGTTGCTGCTTGTCTGGGCATGACAGAGGTCTGATGGGACACAAAACCACAGACTTAAACACCCCCAATCCATCCTTTGGTTTGCTCTTACCCCCATGCAGTTCTAAAGCCAATCTGCAGGTTCCTGCAGGGATAACACTTCATCTCCAGAATCTTCCCTCTTAGCCCCCTAGCTATGCAGAGAAGGAAGACACTGAGGGGCAGTTCCAATAAGAGAGAAGCGGGGGTGGAGAGGAGAATCAGGATATGCCTTTTTTTTTCTCCATCAGCCCCAAGCCAGAACAACACAAGTGAAATGTAGTATTTCATTTTATCATGCAATGAGCATAATTAGGAAACAATGAGGAATGACAACTGATAATGAAGCTCCTTTTCTTCCTAATTAAAATTTAACGACTGTATTTCTGCAGTTATTGCCCAGAGCAGCAATGTAGGCTGTGTGTTAACAAGGCCAGCTCTAAAACATGTGACTGACGGCAGAGATGGCTTTGCATGCCAAAAATGAGCTATTTTGGTTGGAAAGGGTGAGCCTGTCCTCTTCTCTCCTGATGCAGACACACTGGTGAATAATCAATGG
The DNA here is from genome assembly GCF_029834395.1 of Sorex fumeus. Lineage (NCBI taxonomy): Eukaryota > Metazoa > Chordata > Mammalia > Eulipotyphla > Soricidae > Sorex > Sorex fumeus. The sequence continues at coordinate 38,861,368 of NW_026606092.1, read as the reverse complement.
GCTCAGAGTTTGGAGTCAGGCTGAAGAGAGCAACCTGTAATTAATAATGGGTAGGGATTGCCATTTCACCAATACAAGCTTTGGTGACAGACAAAACCAGCTTAAAATACAAATAACCCACCGCATGCTCAGTGGTCTTAGGCAAGTTCATTTGCCTCTCTGAGTTACATGCATTCTTCATCTGTCAGAAGAACATTCCTCCATTGGTATATGTTGATTAGTAGTATAAGAGAGACTCTCAAAATAGTGGCAACTATCACTGTCAGCTACCCCAAACACTTTGGAACCTCTTTTAATTCAAATTATTCTTTCTCACATAAAACTGACCTTCTTATTAAACTCTCCCAAACGACATTTCCCAGCTTCCAATGACATTCACAGGCAAAATGCATTATTTTTCTATCACTCAGATGCTCCGTGCACTAAGTTTTGATTTGAAAAGTTCTCCTGATTTGCTGGTGGAGAAGGTGGCAGTGTGACCGTGGAGCAGACAACTTCTCCATGATAGTGGTGGGATGCTGAGAATTTCTCCAGAAAGACATACTAGAGTCTCTACTTATCCAATCCTCCCAGAGATTCTGTGCATTTTCTCTGCCTGTAAATTTATCACTTTCAGCTGGAACTGCTCGGTGGGTAGGGCTACCTGCATTGGCCTTGGCCCATTCAGGGCGGTTTGTGAAGTCGAAGGACCAAAGAATCAGATCAGAGAGCTCTAGTGGGTGCTTCTGGTTATGCCTACGTACTCCTGTGTGTCTCCTGAATTTCCCCCCCCCTCCTTCTTCTCTCCCTCCCCTGCCCCAACACCTTCACTGTCACTGTCCTCCCATTGTTCATCAAGCATTGGGTCCAGTAATATTGTACGACTTATTGTTACTGTGTTTGGCATATCGAATACGTCACGGGGAGCTTGCCAGGCTTTGCTGTGTGGGTGAGATACTCTTGCTAGCTTGCCAGGCTCTCTGAGAGGGGCAGAGGAATCAAACTCGGGTCGACTGGGTCGGCTGCATGCAAGACAAATGCCCTACCCGCTGTGCTATCTCTCCAGCCTAGACAACACTTTAGGCTGAAGTAACTTCTTACTTCAGAGATAACAACTGCTCTGGCTGATCTTCTAACCTTCAGACCTCCAGAATCTCACCCAGAAAGATCTTCTCAACCTCTCACATCCCTGCCATTCCATTTCTCAAGCTTCCATCGTCTTTAGTACAATGTCAGAATTTTCTTAGCAGGGCCTACAAGAACCTTCTCTTTCTTCAACCTCCCTCCATCCTGATCAACCAAACACTTGACCTCTACTTATTTTCTATCCTTGCTGTCCTCTGGCACAGGGCCTTTGAAAATGCTCGGCCTAGAGCACTGCCTTTCCCTTTCCCTCTCTTTGTACCTAGTTAACTCCTATTTGCTTTTCCCAGAAGGTCCCTGCCCCAAGATGGGGTCTACCTTAATCTTCAGACCATCCTTGTTGGACATCTTTCCATTGAAAATGTGAGCTCCCTTCCACCATGAATATTGTTTCCACGCCCCAAGTCTAGATAGAAATGTCAACTTGTGTTTGCACAAGTGATGAAAGTGCCACCCCAGAGCTAAGATGGCTCTGGCATGAACATTGGGTCTTCTCCTGCTTCAGCTCACATACCCATACAATGTAAGGACATGGCCCCCTAGAAAATGGTGGGGGAGGGCCACTGGATCCCTGAATGCCTATATTCAAGACCACTGGACAAACGCCCATATTGAATTGATATTACATAGGTCAAGATAAAGGTAAAAGGTAAAGGCCCTCCCGTTGATCGTCGATTTGCTCGAGCGGGCCCAGTAACGTCTCCATTGGAGACTTTGTTGTTACTGTGTCTGGCATATCGAATACTCTCGGTAGCTTGCCGGGCTCTCCGAGAGGGGCGGAGGATAGGTCAAGATAAAAGCATTTATTTATTTTTTTTGAAATGTTAGATTCTTGGTAGTTAGTTTTATTCTAACTGACACAGCTCTGCTACAATCCAGAGAGAGATGCCTGGGGAATGTCCAATTCCGTGCTGTCTCCTCAGCTCTTAGCTCACTTCCTGACGGGACAAGCTGTTCGGTGTAAGGGCCCAAGAAGTATTTGTTGCATAAATGACAGAGAAAGAAATTGACAGGACAAGGAAATTGAGGGTACAGGAGTGGGAGGACTCAAACCAATTCAATTACCGGGAGAGTCTAAGAGCTGCTCTCCTCAGGGGCAGGAGCAACGTCCTCTAGTGGGGCCTTTCAAACCTTCCAAGAGGACAAGCTCTGTTGATTCATGGAAATGTAGGATCAGAGAGGAGACGGTTAATCTCATATTTTCCTACAACCTTCAGTCACTCATTAAAACCTCATTTCTTTCTCCCATCTTGAGCCTCCTACTCAGGCAGAATTCCTGGCATGGTTCTCCAGAGAGAGGAAAACAGTATGCATATTTTTCTCTCCATCATAAATACCTGAGTGACTTGATGGCTCAATTGAAAGCACTGAGGTGTAGGGACAATTTCCTCTTTCAATGCCTGTGCTTATGTGTATATTTATAGTACGCATATGTATGTGTAGAATGAAGCTTGGCACGGTAAAACTAAACTCATCTCAAATACACAGTGTGGGAACATTTCCTGAAGGGAAAAACAATCCTTCTCAGCCTTATAAAGTTTTATGGCTGGAAGGAAATTTAGAAACTATGCAATTTAAACCCCTCATTTTACAGTTGGAGAAACTGAGGCCAGTTGAGCCAAGAAACTTGCTCCTGGTCCAATGACTTCTTGGTACAGTGTTGGGCTGGTCTCCAGATCCCCACTCTTCAAGATCTTTCAATGTTTAGGATTTTACTGTAAGTTAAGGAAGATGAAGATGAAGAATATAAAGGCAACATCCCCTGGTCACAGTAGTAAACAGTATTAAACTTTAAGGAGAGGGGCTGATTAGTGAGTTCAAGGCCTAAAGCAGAAATTGTGGAAAACATAATAGTCTCTCATATTCATCGTTGGGACATATATGAGCAACTTGACTTCTTTCCTGAGTCCAACCAAGGGGCTAAATAAATTTAATTTATCCCCTCTGTAAATGCACACGCAAATTACATTTGATCCTTCCACTACAGTAGGGCTAGGGGGTACCTACTTTCATAGTTAAAAATCCTAGTGTAACTTAGAGTCAACTCTTTGTATCTTTGGGTTTTGCGGCCAGATCAGTTAGCACTCTTGGTGAGTTTAATCTGGAAATGTGGAACTCAAGGATAAAACAAAACCCAGGTATAAGTGGACCCTCCCATTTCAAACCCATGGGCTTCAGGGTTGACTACTGTTACAGTTAGCATTTTGTGAGCATTGAAGTGGCTTAAGAAAACCCTTTTCTTACATCATCCTGCCTAGTCACAACCACATTATTGCAGAGCATACTTGTGCTTTCTGTTGCAGCCTCAATAAGTAAGATTAAGATAGAAAAACGTGACTTCCTGAAGACCCCTCAATCAAAGTGACAGAGACTCAGATTAGAACTCAAATCAGCCAGGTGTCAGGGCCCATCTGTCCACCTGACTATAGTAAACCTTTTCCTCTAACAAGAGATCTTAGAATAAAGTAAAATGTAGAACCCAGGCACCAGGTGACCCAAGAGATGGCAAAACTGAGAGGCACATTCTTTGGTGGACTATCTCCTCATATACACAAGTCTGCTTGCCCCTCTTTGGTGATAAAAATTGGTGTTGACTTCTTCTGCTCTTCCGTAGCAGACCTAGTGAAACCTATATACCATTTACCAGTCCACTAGGCCCAGACTAGACACACATCCCAGAGTACTCCACTTGAAATGTCTTATGTGGAGTGGTGTGTGTACTCATCAAGTTCCCAGCCCTGGAAAACATCTGCACTGCTCCTTTCATTTTTCTTTCACGCCCTTCATGCTATCTGGGTAGAAAATAGGGCTGGATTCGTTTTATTTCCGGCTGAGATGTGTTTGCTGTCTTGCTATGATGATATTTTGGTTCTCAAAAGCAAAATTAAGTGGGAGCTTTATTTTCTCTAGTGCCATATGGCTTGTATTCTTTATACATTAAAAACCTCAGGCTATGTCCTTTTTCCCGAGGGGCCCTAATTTGCCCAATATCGAAGGCACCCTACTCATCCAACCTTCTATACTCCAGCAACCCAACTTTTCTGTTTTCCCAGTTTTTGATAAGTGATGCTTGTATCTGCCAGGACTGAAATTTGGGCAGGTTTCCAAATAGCTTTCAGAGATCACTAGGTTGCAAAAATATCATTTGGCCTGTAAACAGCTCATACATCTAGCTACATTTCCCAGAGTCTTGTCTATCATCTATTCTCCACTCTCTACTGACCTCTATCTTCCTCACTGGCTCTAATGACACCTAGTATCACATCATATCACACACACACACACACACACACACACACACACACACACACACCACTCCACAAAGTGATTTCCATGACAATTGGGTGAAAATCACAGAGAATGTATTCATTTTCTGAAAGGTAGGTGTTTGACTTTGTCACCAAACCCTCATTTCTTTTTTCAACTCCAGGGAAAGATACTGGAAGAATAGAGTACTTCATTTATGCACAAATTCTTGTAGAGGTCATAGCTATGTTTCATGCTCATGGGAACATATCTTGGGATCTCCAGATAGTTTTGGAGGAATGAAAGACCAGGGAGCTAGCTGGCACACACAGGGGTTATCTAAAGACTAGCTCCTATATGCTACACAGGCGTTGAAAGCAGGCCCAAGTCTCTTTAATACCTCCAGAGGCACACATCATGCAGGGCAACCAACCCTCATGCTGGAACAATATTTCAGCAATTGTGAGCTGTCCACATCCCCAAAGAACCTGGAATGATGAATGCTCTGTGCACTTTGGTAGGCCAGGTGCCAGGAGGTCCGTGCAATTGGTCCGCATAGTAAACTGTTTTTCTTTACATCATTTTCTTATAATGCTGAGAAAACAAATTGATTTTTGGCCAGGGTCATTATCTATGTAGAGTTTGCTCTTCTGTCTACGTCTGTGTGGGCTTTCTCACAATGCTTCAGTTCTACCATGGCCCAAATATGAGCATGTGAAGTTAACTGTCTCTATCTGGATAAATTTGGATATCCAAATGAGACCTATGCTGGCCAGGTATATGTCCCATCTTGCACCCAGAGGTGCTGGAAAAGACTTATGCTCCCCAGAGCCCAGAACTGGAATTGTGGGTTGAAAAAAGCAATGAAGGAGTGAAGGGATACACATACTGGTTGGGTATCAGAAATTTATTTAGAAGTTTGGTAGTGGTTCTGTGATTTTTAGTGTGTCCCATGTTTTCTGAAATCTTTGACTAGAAGTACGTCCATGTACTCAGCTTTTATTTTTCTCAATTAGCCTATGGCAACACTGGTTTCGTTATGCATTATTGATATAAAAATTACGCTTTGAATTATGCAACTTGCTGCTATACGGATGGATCTGTAGAGAATCATGCTGAGTAAAGTGAGCCAGAAGGAAACGGACAGGTACACAATTATCTCTCTCTTGTATGGGTGATAAAGAAACATAGTGGAGGAATAGCAAATGCCCAAAAGCAACAGAAACTGAGAACTAGTCTTCAGTTGAAAACTGAGGGAAGGGCGGGGGATTAGACAGGATGGGGGATCCTGCAACATCAGTGAAAGGGAGTGTTTTCTGGGGGAGGAAGTGGAGTTGGAATGTGTTATGCATTGTTATCAGTAACAGTATTGTAAACCACAGTGCTTAAATTGTTTTAATAAAATAAATAAATAAAAAGCTTGTCATAGAGGCAGACTGGGGTGTTGGAGGGAATTTAGAGACATAGGTGGAGGTAAATTGAGACTGGTGGTGGGGATTGGGGTTGGAACATTGTATGCCTGAAACTCAGTCACAAATAACTTCGTGAATCACAATGCTTAAATAAAAATTTTAATGAAAAATAAAAGAAACCATTATCCTACCATTTCAAAACCCACCCCCAGCAAATTACATTTCAATAAGGCTGAGGACTTTATGTTTCTACATACACACACATACACACACACACACACACACACACACACACACACACGCACACACCTAGTGGTAGTCAGGGCTTATTCCAGGCTCTACAATCAAGAATCACTGAATCACTCCTGGTAAGCTTGGAGAACCATGTGGGGTACTGGGGATGAAGCCCGAGTTGGCCTTGTGCAAGGCAAACAGCTCACACACTGTACAATCACTGGAGCCCCTTACATGTGTATTTTATCTCTGAGTTTCTAACATGGAAAGGTCACCATTTCTATCCTTCAATGATCATAGTCATGAGATGGGGCCAGGAGATAGCACAACAGGGAAGGCACTTGCCTTGCACACCGCTGATCTGGGTTTAATCCCCGGCACTCCTTGTGGTCCCCCATGTACCGCCAGGAGTAATTCCTGAGCATAGAGCCAGAAGTAACCATGACCGCTTATTGGGTGTGCTGGGTGTGACCGCTCCCCCAAAAAGAAAAAAAAACAAATAAACAAAAAAAAGCAGTCATGAAGAAACTGAGGCATAATGAGGTTAAAATATAAAGAAAATACTTTGGTGTCTAAAAGTGGAATTCCAACCTGAGTGTTCAGGTGCCAAAAGACCATCTTCTACCTCCACAATGAACTGCTTCCCTCAAATGATAAGGCTGAACTCCAACTCGAAGAGAAGGGAAGAGGTGTTCAGAGGCATCTGCAGTGCAAGAGAAAAAGATCTTTCAGGTACTGTACTTGGCCATGCTGGGCATTGTGGGAATCGAAGGAAGGAGAAGTCTCTTCACACAGAGTTTATTATTTAAGCAACCCATGAATGTATAAGAACCTATATAACAAGTGCTCCTGTTCCACCACTTATCATACCTTCCTGTCTCTCTAAGGACCTTCCAAGGTCCTCTCTAGGGTTCTGATTTTAAAGATGAAGATCTTGGGGGATTTGCCTGGAGTGTACAAGCTGTTTCCAAACAAACTCTGGGTATCCTCTACTCCATACTTTTCCCATCCTCCATGCATGTTCAAGACTTTCTGTCTGAACGCCTTTTAAAATGACAGCCTCCCATAGCACTGAGAAATGATTAAACAATACTCTTACTGATGGAAAAAATGGACAGCTATGTTGGGTTTTTGTTTGTTAATTTATATTATTCTTCTTTTTAGGGGTAAGCTCAGTGAGCTGAGTGAACAGTGCTCAGTAGGCTGGTCCCCATTCCTTACACTGCTGTCAACCAGCCTGCTCAAGGTCTGGTGATGCAGTGATACTGGAGCCCACCAGTGCTGAGGTCACCAGGGCCTCTCCCAACATTAATTGGGGTGGAAAGGGTCATCCAATGCCGAGGATCTAAATTTGAACCTTGCACATGCCACACTTGTGCTTCAGTCCCCCTGAGTTATCTCTTCTTGGTTCCTACTTCTGGTTTTGAATGTAGACTGCACTTTCCTAGCTGCTATGAGCAGGAAGAACCCCTGAGAGCAGGAAGCAGAGTGGATGGTCGTGCAGACATTCTTCATCACAGTGCAGCCTGCTAAGGAGGTCATAGGGAAAGCTAAAGGCAGATATATGTTGCGGCATTAAAGAAAAAAAGGAAAAACAGACACCCCCCTCTTACTGTAAATGTCATATCATGTTGGCGCCTAATCAACACTTTGAAGCATTAGCATTGTTTTAATCATTCTCCTATTGGAGAACAAATGTTGCATGTATAATTACTCTGCTGCATTGTACTGTACAAATAACCATGTAATGACATCGTTGGAATTTCTTGGTTCTTCATGGTAATGCCAAGTATAATTACCATGTAATCTGCCGAGAGCAAACAAGGTTGTAATTATTCTGTAATCCAATCTAATTATGGGCAACTGGATTGTTATTTGTGTTCAGGAGAAAACTATACATGCAAAGAGAAGAAAAATAAATGCACTCTCTCTAACCGTGGCTATGACAAGTCAGGGGGTCAGAGATAGCCTTCAATAACATTGTGTTCTGCTTAAATGGTCAAGTACATGCTCATGGATGGGTCAAGGTTTGAGGCCACACATTTTCAATGCTGAATCTGGATTGACTGGATGAAGGACAAACTTCAAGGACAAGTTAGATGAGAGAGGAGAGGAGACATACTAAAGACAGGCTAAAGACTCTGTGGTAAGCACCTGAGCAATGGGGCTGGGGAATGAAGATATGTTTTTAGAAAATACCTCATTCACCAGCCTTCCAGTACCTCTGACACAAACCTGGCCAGAACTATATACATTTCTGTCAACGTATGTCTAACTGATCAAGACCAGTTGACCTCCCCTGAATTATTAATCCTGCCTTGGACCTTTAATAGTAGATACAAGATCAAATGTGAACCTCTGAGGAAGGCCAAGCAAAGAAGAACGAAAGAAACAAAAATGAAAGAAGGCATTGCTTATGAGAAGTGCTCTGTGTGCAAGTTAATAGAGAGACTAGAAAAGTTTCCTACTGCTACCACAACAAAGTTCTATGAACTGGGGGTCTGTGGAGGTGAGGCAGTGGAATCAGAGCAGAAGAAACAAATGATCTTCCTATTCTGAAAGTTAAAGGGAAAGAGCGAATTGTCCATAAGGTCATATCTCTTTGAGGCTCTGATGAGGAATCTTTCCTGATCTCTGCTGGAATTCTGGTGATCTGTCTTCCTTGGCTTGCAGTTGCATCACTCCAACTCTCATCTTCACAGACACTCTTGTGCCTCTATCTCTCCATAAGGTATTCTTTTTATGGAAACACTGGTTTGTTTTCTGTTTGTGGGCCATCCTAACTCAGGAAGATCTTGTCTTAGTAATTCCAGTGAGGTCACTATTCTCAGCTACTGGGAGTTAAGACCATGTATTTTTTTTTTGAGGGAGATTCAGTTCATCATATATTAGGGAACTTTTGTTCATACATATGTTTGATACACATTCATTTGGCATCCATTCTGTTCCCGGGTGTAATGATTGAGGTATAAGCACTTATTTTACTAATTAAATATTTACTATGTGCCTAGAGTACATTATATTTGTTGGAGTCTTTTGCAATGTTGTAAAGTCAATGTTGTTAGTATCCTTATTTTACAAGTAAAGATACTGAATTTGTTGACTCAAGGATGATCTGGAATATGAACCCATTTAGTCAGATGCTAGGACCTGTGCTCTGAGTTCACATAGGTCTAATAAGAGAAAGAATCAGAAGCTACAGACTTGAAGGAGGCCACCTGCCTGAGATCATCATTCTGTAACAGCTTATAACAGGGATTCAGAGGATACATTATACAGTATACAAGGTGGTTTCATCACCATATTTCCATAAAAGGATTTGAAATTAAAAACTGGAAAGTATATACTTATTGATGAAGTTACAGGGAATAAGCACAGCTTCATCGTGAAGCGGGCTTGCAGGAGTCATCAAATGTTCCCAGGACCCATCTAGGACATTCTGTTCAGCCACTCCTATAGATGGTGGTTTTCATAATCTTGTCAGACACTTATAGATGTTGCTTATACTTCCTTAGTCAGAAGATGTGGTACCTAACCCTGGCCCTCTACTATGGCACCCATGAAGAAGAGGGTCCATCCATTCTCTGCCTTTCCTTTTTCGCTTCTTGGTCTGCCTATGAGATGTATGACCCCTGGTCTCAGGAACTTGTTTCCTTTCTCAAGGTAGTTAAATCTTCCTGAGGAAGTTATAGTTACACAATCTTAAAACAGATTGTAAATTCTTTATTTGGGGACTAATCTTGTCAGGCTGGTCGACCCTAGTGCTGACTGCTTTCCGAACCTGACATCAGTTAATCCCCACTGCTCAGAAGTTAATCCCTCTGAGAACAGGATGAAAAGTGGTTTTGTGAGGCAATATTTAAAGGTCTACAAACAATAACACGCCTTTGCTTCTGCCTCTGCAATTTCTGTTTCTGGAAAGGGTTCAAAAGCATGTTTGTGTGAATGAATGTGAAGAACTTTTTATGGCTGATCATGCGAGATGATACTTTTGATGAATCATGTAGAGGCATTTATACTTTAAGGCAGCAGGCTCATGGTGTAAGTACGTGTGTTTATCAAATATGGCAGAGGCGAGGTGTGGACTGAAGTAGTACTGGAAATTCAGAGATGTAAAATGTCCAGAGTCTCTAAACAGGAAATGTTGTGGAGGGGGGTGGGGTGGTGGGTGAAATGTTCCTGGCCATTCTCAGGAGAAATCAATGTGTGTCTGTGTGTGTGTGTTTACACAATCTGACCATATATACCAAAAATAATAGCTGATATGCACATACATCTATAAAATCAGTTATTATGCTCTGGACACTTGATTCATTTGAGCTATTCTGTGAGACCTGATGAACAATATATCTCCACATTCATATTGATCCACCATGGTATCAGGAACTCTTCTTTGTAGAAAACCGGCCTGAAGTTCTAGAATACTTAGTGTCTTACTGAAATCACATATTTATAAGTACTTGATCATGATCCTCCATATTTTTACAGCAGAGTCGAACACTACACATTTTGTATCTGAATTGACTGTTTTGATTTTAATCCCAGATTCCTAATTTTTTTTTATTTCTGATATTTTATTGTTAGAGTTCAGCTGCTCCAGGGAGAATACTTGATGTAGGTCAGATTTATCTGAATCTATACATAGATATATGACATGTAAAAGTACTGGGACTAGTACTGGGTAGGGTTTTTTCCTCACATGTGGCTGACTAGAGTTCAATTTCTGACATCCATATGGTACCCTGAGCCATGCCAGGAGCGATCCCTACGCCAGAAGCAAGGTTTGAACACTACTGGGTATGGTCCAAAAAATAAAAAAGATAAAGAAATACATAAAGCAACCCACTTTAAAAAAAAAAGTAAAAAGACATGTACCTACTATGTCAGGAAATGCCAGGATCTCATTGGATGTGAGAATCAGGCAGGAAAATTGATTCAATAGGTTATGGAGCTTTTAAATATGCATATGTCACTTTCATGAGTTACCATGGATGGTCTTGGTCGACATGATGAACTCAGACAGTCTCTCACCCTCTTCGTTCCATTCTAGGCCTGGGTCCCAATGTGGAGTTCCTCAGCTGATCTTCTCAGTCCTATCTTGGCATTAAAATCACCGACAATGATCTTGTAGAAGGTGTGGTCTTCTTTATAGAACGTCTCCAGCTCCATGTAGAACTTCTCAATTTCTCCTTCATCATAATTGGATGTTGGTGTGTAAACAACAAAGATAGAAACTGTCGGCAGTGAGCCACATCTATTCAAATGTAAACGTCCTATTCAGATTGTTAGGCATTCGAATGAATCAATGCTTGTGGCCAAGTTTGTGTTGACAAGAATACCGACACCTCCGATGCCCCTTTTATCACATGTTCCGAGGAACAATTCTTCTCCAGTGTCGAAAACAGTGTGATGTGATTGGTGCCTTCTTGTCTCAGTCAGACCAATGATGTCATACTTGATCTTTTGCCCTTGTACCATCAGGTCCTCAATGGATGCATCCGATGCTAGTGTACGTGCATTGAAAGTACAGACGATCCTTTTTGTCTTCCTTCATTTTGGCAGCCTAAATCGGCCTTGAGATTTTATCAGCCTCTTCGTACTCATCCTTCCCAACGCTGCCATATTGGTGACACCTTCACGGTCAGGGGAATGAGACCCTTTGTAATTACTGGTTTTGGCATATTGAATACACAACGGATAGCTTGTGAGGTTCTGCCATGCGGGCGGAATACTCTCGGTAGCTTGCCAGGCTCTCCGAGAGGGATAAAGGCTGTTGGGGTGACCTCTAATCGCCACAGTTCCAGAAGGCCAAATCTAAACGTTGGACATGAGAGTCTCCCGGTGGATGGTTCCACAATGAAATAGACCACATCATATTCAATCGAAGGTTTTGCCTGACCGATGTCGCTGTTGTCCCAAAATTCTAAATGGGATTGGACCACCGTCTCCTTCGTGCAAAATTCTACTTCACAGAGCTGGGTGAAAGGGCTGCAACATTTAAGAAGAGAACTCCCAGAACGACCACCAACTGGGAGCTCTTTGGCACTATTGCTGCAACATGGGAAGATGCCATTGTTGGCAACATTGAAGAGGAATATGATCGACTGGTTCAGCACCTCCATGATTGTGCGAAGAATGCCAAGAGAGAGATAGCCTTAAAGAAACACCTGTCTTTGAAAACTCTTGAGTTTATTCGCCAACGTGGTTTGGCACATGCCTCAGGCAACCGCAAACGAAAGTCCGAGCTCGCAAAGCAGTGTAAAGATGCGATCAAGGAAGACCTCAAAGAGAGAAGAGCAGAAGTGCTGGTAGATGCGGCAGAAGCAGGGAAAAGCATTCATAACGCCCGCCTGTCCTTCGCCAACTACGAGACCAAGATGACTGCCCTCCAACGTCCTGATGGATCTATCACATCTTCCAGAAGGGCAATGGAGAAGATTATCCATGACTTCTACTCAGATCTCTTCGATAGCCATGTCCACCTGCCCACATACCAAATTCCACAGGATGGATATGTCGTTCCCAATGTTCTCCCTTCTGAAATCTGACACACCGTTTTGTTGGTAAAGAAACAAACAGCACCCGGCCCAGACAAGGTCAGACCTGGACACCTGAAGAACCAGCTGTCAGTACTCATCAATATGCTGGATCAGCTCTTCACACACTACCTGTGTGAATGCAAGGTTCCGTCCCAATGGAAAACCAGCAGGACTATACTACTATACAAGAAGGGAGATATCCACGACATAGGCAACTATCGCCCAATCTGCCTATTGTCTGTCATCTACAAGCTGTTCACTCAAGTCATCCTGAACAGGATTGGCAGAACACTAGATGAAGGACAACCATGTGAGCAAGGCGGGTCCCGCAAAGGGTTCAGCACCATCAACCATATCCACACAATAACCAAGCTCATTGAGGTTTCTCGGAATTTCAAGATGCTGCTCTGTTTAATGTTCATTGATTTAAAGAAGGCCTTTGATTCTGTTGAGATGGAAGCGGTCATTGAAGCCCTAGCCAATCAGGGCATTCAAAGTCAATACATCAGGATCCTCCGTGAGTTGTATTACTGATTCACTACTAAGATCTCACCATTCACAAAGAAGCAATCATCGATGTCAAGAAAGGGGTTCAGCAGGGTGATATCATTTCACCGAAACTCTTCAATGCCACCCTCGAGAACATTATGCAACGACTGGAATGGGAAGAAATGGGAGTGAAGATAGATGGTCAGCAACTACACCACCTCCGCTTTGCTGATGACATTGTTCTAATAACACCAAACATTAGCCAAGCGGCACAAATGCTGGCCGACTTCGACTGTGAGTGTGGAAAGGTTGGACTACAGCTGAATCTTACAAAGACCATGTTTATGAGAAACAGGCTTGTTCCTGACTCTCCATTCACTCTCAATGGAACGACCATCTCCGAATGCAACAGTTATGTGCACCTAGGTTGAGAAGTCAACATGATGAATGACCTGGCACCTGAGTTGCGCAGGAGGAAGAGAGCGGCTTGGAATGCCTTCAAGAACGTCGAAGAAATAGCTAAGAGGACGAAGAACCTCCAGCTCTGGGTACATCTCTTTGATTCCACTGTTCTTCCTGCATTAACATACGCCTCAGAGACCTGGGCCCTACCCAAACAGGATGAGAATGCTATTCGGATCTCCCAAAGAGAAATTGAAAGAGCTATGCTTGGAGTATCACGTTTCACTCAAATGAGAGAAAGAATCCGGAGTTCCAACCTCCATCGAAGATCAAGAATCATGGACGCTGTTTTGTTTGCCAAGGCGTCAAAAATCAGATGGGCTGGTCACGTAATGAGATTTAGAGATGACCGATGGACTAGAGCCGTTACCGACTAGATTCCACGGAATGTCAAAAGACCACGTGGCCGCCCACCTACCAGATGGTCAGACTTCTTCATCAAGATCATGAACGATTGGTTTGAGGCTCTTTGTGTTCCTAGAACGAACAGACGCCATTGGGCTACACTAGCATGCAACAGGGACAAATGAGACATTACTGGCGCCTGCTCGAGCAAATTGACGATTAACGGGAAGTCAAGTGATCATTTTCATGAACTACCGATTTGACCTATATCAACTCTAGAGCTTTTGAACTCATTACCCATGAGCTCCCTGGCTATGCTAGCCCAGAAATATCTCCTGGGGATTTCCATATTTCCAATTTCTACCAGAAATAGTAGATTCTCAATAAATGTGAAAGAATTACTAAGCAACTCTGATAATTTCAAGTCTTTGCTGAATTAATTCTAGTGTCAATTGAACTTCCTACCTGTGAGGCACCCCAGGACTTCCCTTTGGTAGCTCCAGGTGTCATGTTGAATTAAAATTTATCTCCCATTATTCAATACCTATTGGGGCTGGTCTACTTCTTTGTATTCATGGTAAATTCCTTGATAGTAAAAACTTGGCATATATTTTTAAAGAGATCTTGAGAAGCTTTCATACTAAATATTTATACATGCACAAACAATGCACATGGAATGTTTAAATCCCAATATCCTGATTCATTTTTCTTCTTTATAATTTTTAATAAAGATATTGGTATAACAGTTATGTATTCTGTCTCTATATTTAAATTATTTGGATTCAAACTCCAGTTGCATCACAAACATGTGTACAAGTGCACACACACGCACACACACATTCATATATACAAAAACACAGACCTCTAATTTTCTTCTTCCTATGGTTTTGTGAGTGCTGTCTACCACAAAGCTGCTTTATATAAGGATCTCTACTAAGCCACTCATTCAGAAACATCCAAGAAGAACCCTAAAGGAAATATTATTTTTCTCTTTTTATAGCAACTTCAAAATAAGAGACAGAAACATAAACAAAGTTACAGTATTTACTTAAAAGACTTAAGAAAGCCAGAGAGGAAATACTGTGGGTAGAATGCTTATCTTGCAGTCAATTGGGGTTTGATCCATGGTACAACACATGGGCCCAAGATTTCTACCAGGAATAATCCATAAGAAGAGGCCCGGGACTAAGTCTTGAGTACCTCTGGGCATGGCCAAAAAACAAAAAATAAAAGATATGAGAATACTGTCAACTAACTGTTATCACTCATTATCACTCATAATGAGTGATAGCACAGCGGTAGGGCGTTTGCCTTGCACGCAGCCAACATGGCCGACCCAAGTTCGATTCCTCCGCCCCTCTCGGAGAGCCCGGCAAGCTACCGAGAGTATCTCGCCCGCACGGCAGAGCCTGGCAAGTCCCCGTGACGTATTCGATATGCCAGACACAGTAACAACAAAGTCTCCAATGGAGACGTTACTGGGCCCGCTTGAGCAAATCGATGATCAACGGGAGGGCCTTTACCTTTTACCTTACCTTAACTGTTATCAATATATTTGATAAATAGAATAAACAGATATATTTATAGAAAAACAGAGTTTTCCAAACTGACTGAAATATAGTACTTGAATAGTTTACTAAGAAATGTAGTGATAGAAAATGTGGTCAATTACTATATACACAGTTTCCACCATTTATCAATATATATCAAGAAGAACATTGTGAATTCTTTTAACTAATATCCCCAATTTATTCAGTGATGCCATTATAACCCTGATATAAGAGAAAGAGAAGAATAGAATGAGAAAGAACAAATTCAGATCCAAATCACTCAAAATATAGTTATAATTTTTGAAAACTATTAATAAGTCAAATAATCACTGTATGAAAGTGCAATTTGTTGTGATAAGATTGGATTTATTATGTAAGTGAAAATTTGGTCTAATATTTTAAACACTATAATGTTCATTTCATTGATAGACTAAAAAAATATTATTCTCTTCTGCAAAAAACATTGACTATAAGTATACCATTATTGGTAAAAAAATCAGAAAATTAAAATTAGAACTAAAAACCATTAACATGTGATGGATAACTGTAAAAGATGTTCCTACAATAAATAGTACCCACATAAAGAAACAGGAATATCTTCTTTATGGTTAATTATTAATTTGTTTGTTTGTTTGTTTGGGTTGCCACACCTGGTGGTACTTAGGACTTAACTTCAGGCTCTGCATTTATGGATCACTCCTGGTGAGCTTATAGGACCACATGTGATTCCAGGGACAGAACTCAAGTCAGGTTCATACAAGACAGTTCCCTATTCACTGTACTGTTTCTCCAGAAACAGAAATATGCCCTTTAAAATCAATAATACCAGCTAGCTTCTTCAATTCTATTCAAAATATTTTAAGATTAATACTATAAGACTTCAAAGACACTGAAATGGCCAAGAAAATGTAAAACTGGGTTTATTTGAATGTATGATTAGCTTCATAGAAATCTTAAGGAATCCATAAAAAATGGATTTAAGTTAATTTAGCTAGTTTTGACACATAAAACCAATATGCAAAAACTGAATCCACTCATATAAAAATAATGAATATTTATAAAATATTTACATACAATTTATAATAGCAATAAATATGCTTAAAGTCAAACTTGCCAAACTAGGCAAGACTTCTATAACAAAATCAAAAGCACTGATGGGGAGGTAAAAATAATATATTCATATCTTGGGAACCTCAATTTGCTTATGTGTCAATTGCCCTTTCATTAATTTATCGTTAGAAAATTTCAGTTGAAATCCAAGTACTTTTATTTTAGAACTAATAATTTGACTCTAAAATATTTGATATGCCAAACACAGTAACAACAAGTCTCACAATGGAGATGTTTCTGGGCCTGCTCGAGCAAACTGATGAACGACGGGAGGACAGTGACAGTGATAGTGACTATACAGAGAAAATTGAAAAAAAAATCAAAGCAATTTTGAAAATGAAGCCAAATATTTTCATTTTTCAAATGGGCAAAACTCTTTTATAAAAGTTATATAAATGTCCAGTGAGTTAAAAAAAAAAAAAGAAAGAATTAATAGGGTCAACAGCATTTGTTATCAGAGAAATAAAGATTAAAACTATAATTAGCTATGATTTCACATCCACCAGAATGGCTAAAAGTAAATAGATAGATAAAAGCCTCAAAACTAATCTACAGTGACAGAAAGCAAATTAATCATTGTTTAGAGTTGGAGGTGAGGGGATTGAACATACAGGGGCACGTGGCAACACTTCCAGGTAATGAGCAAGCTCCGTATCTTGGTCATGGTCACACGGCCATATTCCTCTGTGAAAACTCATCAAACTCTCTTTGTAAATGAATGCATATTATGGCATGTGATACAATACATTAAAGTGAAAGCAACTAAACTACCAAATGCTGGATGTGTAATTATTGACACACTCAGATTCTGTTGATGGAAATGTAAAATCACACAACCACTTTGGAAAATCATTTGCTTTTAGTTTAGATTGCTTAAATAAAATTAAACTCAAATTTACTTATAATTCAGAAATACCACTCCCAGGTAATTATAAATGTTGAAAACCTATGTCCTCTAAAATGTTCCAAAATAGAAACAAAAATTGATTAACAGATGCATCAATAAGCAAACAGAGACATGTTAACTCAATAGAATACTCCTCATAAGTGAAAAAGAATCAAACAAAAAGCCACAAATATAGAGAACCAAAAATCAATCTCACAGACATGATACGGAAAAAGTTAAGCACAGAAGAGTATGTATTGTATAATTTCATTATATAAAGTTTTAGAACTGGCAGAACATATGTGGTGATAGAGTCAGGTTACTTGTTGCCTGAATTAGTAAGAAGGAGAGATTGTAGTACCAACGGGCAGGGAATGTTCTGGGATGACAAAATGTTCTATTGTGTTGATCTGAGTAATTATTTCACAAACACTTCATTTGTCAAAATGACAATCCTAATATATTGACATTTTATCATGTTATTATCATTTTATTCAGCTTCAAAAAAGCTGAATAAACTATATTGAGCAGCAAGAAAAGTACTGCAGTATTTAAAAAATATTACAAAACAACCTACAGGCAAAAAAACTTAGAAATGATTAAAAACAATTAAGTCCATCATAAATAATAAGAAATTTTTCAAGAGCTAATTTCATTTTTATAAAACAGCAACATATAATTGGGAAGCTTAGCTCTATTTAAGATTTTTTGTAAAAGACCTGTTCAGAGAAAGTTATCAAATTTTACGGAAAAAAAGACAAGAAAGAAGATTCAAATAGGGCCAGAGGGGTAGCACAGCGGGTAGGGTGTCTTGTCTTGCATGTGGCCAGACTGGATTCAATTCCTGGCATCATATGTTTCCCGGATCCCTGTCAGAAGTGATCCCTGAGTGCAGATTCAGGAGTAAGTCCTCAGCATAGTTGAGTGTGGCTCCAAAACAAATTAAAATAATTTTTAATTTTTTAAAATACTTTAGCAGAAAAATTTGGCAAAAGTACAAATACAAATATTTCCCAGATGACATACTTTCAAATGAAAAAAATTAGCAGATGTCTGTTCAATATATTAAAAGAAATAGTCAACCCACCAGTAACCACAGCAGTAAATTGAAGAACACAATTGACAAAAACAAGAAAACAGAAGGACTAGAGAGATTGCTAGCAGGTAGGATACTTACTTTGCACACGACCAACCTGGCTTTGATCCTCAGCATCCCACATGAACCCCCAAGCACCACCAAGACAAATTCCTGAGTGCAGAACAAGGAGTAACCCCTGATCA
Source organism: Sorex fumeus (assembly GCF_029834395.1). NCBI lineage: Eukaryota > Metazoa > Chordata > Mammalia > Eulipotyphla > Soricidae > Sorex > Sorex fumeus. Next base: position 38,842,692 of record NW_026606092.1, on the reverse strand, counting down.
TCTCTAGGTGTGTCCCCAAAACAAAACAAAAACAAGAAAATAACAACTACCAGGGCTTGAATGAATATCTCTGGAAGACAACTGGTGAAAGTAAGAGCTAGCACTAGCATTGTCTTATAAAATGGAAAAGTCACATACCTCATGAACCAATTGCTCCTCTCCAACCATAAAGGTAAAGGTAAAGGCCCTCCCGTTGATCGTCGATTTGCTCGAGCGGGCCCAGTAACGTCTCCATTGGAGACTTTGTTGTTACTGTGTCTGGCATATCGAATACTCTCGGTAGCTTGCCGGGCTCTCCGAGAGGGGCAGAGGGATCGAACTCGGGTCGGCCATGTTGGCCACTTGTAAGGCGAACGCCCTACCACTGTGCTATTGCTCCAGCCCTCTCCAACCATATAAAAGAAAAATTTAGAACATGGGTACGTACGCATGCAAAAAGCATAGGCGGTAGTGCTCATAATAGCATATGTTCATAATGGTTCAAAAAAGCAAAATCTGACTATCATCCATAGTCCACAGTCCTCCCATTGTTCATCGATTTGCTCGAGCGGGCCCAGTAACGTCTCCATCATGAGACTTGTAGTTACTGTGTTTGGCATATCGAGTATGTCACGGGTAGCTTGCCAGGCTCTGCCATGCGGGCGAGATACTCTCAGTAGCTTGCCAGGCTCTCCCAGAGGGGCGGAGGAATCGAACTCGGGTAGGCCATGTTGGCCGCTTGTAAGGCATAGTCATACAATTGTATATATTTCAAGGAAAATGAAGCATAACTGCACGTGACAATATAAATATTTCTAACCAATGCTAAAAGATAAAATTCTGAAAATACTAGATTCGGTGTCATTTTATTTTATTGATTTTATTATTTGGTTTGGAGGCCACACTAGCAGTGCACAGGACTTACTCCTGGCTTTATGCTCAGGTATCACTCCTGGCAATGGTTGGGAGACCATATAAGGTGCCAGAGATTGAACTCTGGTCAGTCACGTGCAAGCCAAGCGGCCTGCCCATTGTACTATCTCTCCAGTCTCTATGACATGTTCTTTAAAAAAAAAAAATCACAGGAACCTCTTTGGCTCTGCTCAACACAGCAGTGCAACTCAGATGACTCAATGCTTGGGTATGAACTACAGTACCTGGCCCCATCAGTGCTCAGGAGACACAAACGGCCACCCCAGTGGGGTGTCACTAATGACAACAGTGTCACTAGGGCAACATACAACTATGTTCAGGGGGCTGTTTGGTGGTATGAACAAATTCACAGCCTCACATATGTTGGACGTGTGCTATCTCCCCAGCCCTGATGCCATCTTATAAATTTCAATATTTTCTTCAACATCCAAGACATATTGCACACACATATACACATTATACATTTATAGCTAGAAATAAATATAGCACTGTAGCACTGTCCTCCTGTTGTTCATCGATTTGTTCAAGGGGGCACCAGTAACGTCTCCATTCTGAGACTTGTTGTTACTGATTTTGGCAGATCAAATACACCATGAGGAGCTTGCCAGCTCTTCCGTGCAGGCGGAATACTCTCAGTAGCTTGCCGAGCTCTTCGAGAGGGACAGAGGAATCGAACCAGGGCCGGCCACATGCAAGGCAAACACCCTACCCACTGTGCTATTGTTCCAGCCCAGAAGTAGATACAAGTATGTAAAACAAAGCAAGAGAATAATACCAATGGTGAATTAGAATAGTGGTTTCCTTCATTAGAGGAGGCAGGAAATTAAAATGAGAAGAGAGGAACACAGAGGTTATGTTCCAGGGCTTAGGTAGGATAATTATGGTGGGCAGAACAACCCCATACCCTCACCCCAAACGATGTCCATGTTCTGATCTCCCAAAACTTTCCAGTGCTCCATTAAAGACATGAAGAGGGCTTTGCAGATGTGTTTAAGCTAAGACCCTGGAGATGGGGAGATGTCCTTGAATGAAGAGGGAGGCAGGCAGAAGGATCCATGTCAGAAAGAGGCAATAAGAGGCTCACACAGCCATTGCCAGCTTTGAAAAGTGGACAAGTCCACGCACACTTCCTGCCCAATTTACTGCTCTCTGAATAAAAAGAGAAAATGTAGGACCATAAAGGGACACAGAGAGCAGGCTTATAGAGAGAAGACTAGGAGAATGTGGACATCTTTAGGCCAAGGAGAAAAATCAACCCTACTGATACCTTGCTCCCGGAAAACCCAGCTCCTGGAAGAGAACAGCACAGTCTCCTGCCTCCGTGCCTGGCTGTCCTCAACAGGGCCCCTTGGAGGAGGATGGGTTGAGTTTCGCTCCCCACCCCGAGCACAGCCCCGGCAGCTGAAGACCTCCGGTTCCAGCCAGAGCCATGCTTAAGACAACTCTCCCCACGTTCGGACGAGCCTCACGCATGAAGGAACCGGCAGAGGAACCCAGGTGTGTGGGACCTGGGGCATAGATCTCCAAGCCTGCTCGGATTGGGACTGGGGCCTCCTCCACCCAGATCCGCATCTTCCAGTATGTAGGTGTTACACCCACCAACTGCCCCGGCGCCATGTAATCCCATCAATGGCCAAGACCCAGAGACTATAAAACCCAGCTCCTGGAAGCAGATCTTATTATGTAGTTCTTACTCTGGAGAAACTGGCAGGCTATCAAAGGTATCCTGCCCATACGGCAGAGTCTGGAAAACTCCCCGTGGTGTAATCAATATGCCAAAAACCAGTAACAATGATGGGTCTCATTCTCCTGACCCTGAAAGAGCCTCAAATGTGGCACGTTTTAAAATCTCAGGGCCAGTCATCTGTTCTCAGGCACTCAGGTTTTTTCCAGATTCTGGCTGTTGTAAAGAGTGCTGCAATGAACAAACAAGTGCAGATGTCACTTCGACTATACATTTTTGCCTCTCTGGGATCTCAACAAACGGTTTAAAATTAAAATAAATAAATAAAATCTCAGGGCTAGGACTAAGGAGAGTTACTGGGACCTGCTCGTGGCAATCGATGAACAACAGGACGACAGTGACTGATACCTTGATCTTTGCCCTCCAGGTGAGAAATAAATCTCTATTTGTTAACAATCTGAGTCTATCACACTTTTGTAGAGAAGCATCCTAGCCTCTCCCACCTAACCCACGGTGCAATTGTGTTATCCGCCATACACAGAGTAGTAGGCATGCTATGGTCGGGGTATGGGCCCATTTGCTCCTCCCAATGTCTCTTCCCTCCTTATCCTGTGCTCCAGCCGTACTGGATCAGATATTAGGTGTGCCTACTTTCTCTCTTGGACCAGACTAGATGTCTATGTGACAGCACTGGTTCTAGCATCAGTTTCAGGCATCAATTTAGCTCAGCTTTCCACCATGACTGTAGACTTGCCCTTCTGCTTTAATCACCATATCCCACAATGCTAAAGCTGCCCTTGATGAAGGACAAAAGTCCAGGAGAGAAGAGAGAACTGAAAGGACAGGACCAGACGTACTCTCAACTGTTTCCCTGGCGAGTAGGTGTCCCTGGTCTGCAAAGATCAGATTTACAGCAAATAGGCAGTCAAGTATTTGCTAACCAGGCAGGGAAAAGTGCAGCCTAAAAAATCATATCCCCGCATTAAACTCAGGAAATCAGGACACATGGTTGATAGCGTTCGCCCTATTTCTTTTTTTTTTTTATTAGTGAAACACCATGAGGAACAGTTATAGGCTTACAAATTTTGTGCTTGGGTTTCAGTTATACAATGATCAAGTGCCCGTCGCCCTATTTCTTGTGCCCGTTTCATTAAAAGAACGAAAGGGTTCTGAAGTGTCTGTCCTCTGAGCACTCTCCTCAAAGGACAATTTTAGCACAGCAATGAGAAGTGAAGGGAGTAATGAGCGAGGAAAGCAAGGCTCGCCTCTAATTTCTCTTGATCTGAGTTGCCTTTCAAGCCCTCATTCGGAGATTATGCTTTTGTTTTTTGAGCCTTTGGGTTGAAGGAGCTCTCTTGTGCAGATCACCAGGGACCTGAGAGAGAAGAATGGAGCAAATGTCAATGGCAGGGTTGATAATCCTACCACCATTGACTTAAGGAGCAGACCAACAGGGCCCAGGGCTGGCTAATCTGCTTTGTCAATGTATATTATTAGCAGTTCTTAATTGATGGATTATTGACAGAGTTGAGAAGGGGTGAGAGCTGATAGTCTTCAATGTAAAGGCTGATTCAGGGAGATGTAATCTGTAGTTGATGGACAGGGTAGACTATAATGGCTCCTGCACTTTCTTGACCCTAGCCTCCTTCTGACCTTGTGTCCATCCTGTAGGTCCCCTATCCTACCTATTTGACTCTCAGTGTTACGCTGTGCCCCTGCTCCGTCTATGTGATTTTCATCTGTGACTTCTTTGAAATATCGTGGGGGCCCACATGGAGTGATAGGGCCCCTAGTTAGCAATTGCTCTGAATCTTTATCTGGCATTGGGACGGGGGTAGGAGAACCAGACTCAGGCCCTCCTAATTTTCTTAACTTCCTCCCACTCCAATGGGGAGTCTCTCAAGGCTGAGTGCCTCCCTCCTCTTCCGGGTCCTTCCTCAGGAAGGACTATGCTGTTCTCAAGCCAAGAACCGAACCAATGGCTCTTAGTCTTTCACATTTTAAATTCTGCCATCTTTAACTTGGGGGGTGGAGAAGAAGGAAAGGATAGTAGAAAATAAATGTAATCAGTGGTATTGTAACTACTACTTTTTAATTAGGTGAGGCTTTGGAACTGTTCCCAGCTGAGGCCCAGGAAAAGAAAGGAATTATGAGTGGATTTTTCTCTGGACCTAGACCTGTTCTCAGGCTTCCCTGTAGCTTTTCTGCATTGTAGACCAATCTCTCCCCTCTCCCAACACCACCCTCCCATCGCCCCGCCCCCACCACAGCACATAACATGTACACTTTACACGATCTGGCTCTGAAACTAAAGCAAGAATGAGGAGGAGGGGCTGATTTGGAAGAAAAAGACATGGCAAAGAACCACATTTACTGATGTGGGGGTGCCTCAGAGAAAATCTGGGCTCCAGTTACAAATGGGAATTCCAAAGAAGGGATAATATAGCGCATTCACAAACAGACTTCAGCACTGAGGCAAAGTGAATTTGGTGTGAAAAAAAAAATATGAAGACTCACAGCCTGGCCTTTAACTCTTTACTCCAGATGCTTTTCAGTTGTTTAATACTCCGGTCTGTCTTCTCTAGACCATTTTATTCCAGAAGATCTGCACTTCTGTGGCCCTCAGAGCTTAGTTCAGCAGGGATCTGCCTGCCCAGGAAGAAAAGAAATTCTTTCTCAGATTCTAGGGGTCAGCAAAGCAGATTCTCTGTCCTTTAGCTATAAATATAAATAAGCCTAAAAGCGGATTTCTGTTCCTTTTTTATTTTATTTTATTTATTTTTTTATTTTATTGAATCGCTGTGAGATAGATACAAGCTTTCATGTTTGGGTTACAATCACACAGTGATCAAGCACCCATCCCTCCACCAGTGCACATTCCCAACCAACAATCTCCCCGGTATGTCCCCCCTTTCCCACCCTCCCCCTGCCTCCATGGTAGACAATATTCCTCATAATCTCTCTCTACTTTGGGGCAATATGGTTTGCAGTACAGACACTGAGAGGTTATCATGTTTGGTCTTTTATCTACTTTCAGCACACATCTCCCATCCCGACCAGTTCCTCAAGCCATCATTTTCTTAGTGATCCCTTCTCTATTCCAGCTGCCTTCTCCCCTTTGCTCATGAGGCAGGCTTCCAGCTATGGAGTAATCTTCCTATCCCGTGTATCTACTATCCTTAGGTGTCAGCCTCAAATTTTCTGTTCCTCTTAAGATCCAGTAGGCGAGCAAGAAAGCAGGACTTGGACCAAATGAGGCAGGTAAGTGTTAGTATTCTTCCCCACAGTGCCCAGAGTTTGTCTGGCACTGACAGTGAGACTGTGGGAACGTACCCACCCTGGGAATCTTTGTTCTTAAAGAGAGGGTCCTTTCATAGTGCAAAGGATGGCACAACCATCAAAGATCCCTGCAATATGCAGAAACATGCCAGCTGTGTCTGGAAAGGAGCTGGCAGCTTAATTGCATCAAGGAAGACTACTTTTATAAATATCTCTGCCCCTGAACTAGAGTGCGCCTGGTCCGCTGGGAATGAATTAAGGGGCAGAACTCAAATCTTCCTCATAAATCAGGATACCAAAGATTAAGGGTTGAGGTACCCCAGTAAATAGCTTATATCTATGTCTTTAAATACATAGCTAAGGCAGAGAAATAGCACATGAGGTAAGTCACTTGCTTTACCTACCTTTGAGCCAGGTTCAAATTTCTGGCACTACATAGTGTCATGTTGATCCCAAGTGCCCTCAGGGGTCACTCTGGACATAAAGCCCCTAAATACAAAGCCAAAAACAGTCACTGAGTGTGGCCCAGCCCTCCTTTCTAAATTATAAAATTAAAGTAAAATAAAATTATATCTAAACCTCACTTCCATTTCAAACATTACCACTAGAGTCAGTTCACCTACTAACGGAGAACTCCAGGCCTTCTCGGACTACTCTCAGAGTCTGAATGGGCAAACTCCCCCAACCTCCCTCAACTTCCAAAAGCCCTGGCAGCCACACCCATGTTCCACCACTACTGTTATATAAGCTCGTCTGCCAGCCTTGTTCCAGAGACTCAAATAAGTCTCAAAAGAGATCACCTAACCAAAAAATTTCTCCAACATCCGTTCCTGACTATACAAATTGAGCATGTCTCCTGTCTCCTTAAAGCTCCATGATCTTCAGGAAAAAAAAAGAGTGGTGCATCTGTCTGAATATATGTTTCTTGAAAGATTCTAGCATCAGGCAAATCTGCAGAGACTCATGGCACAGAAAAAATAAAACTCCTCTTCCAGGAAGTGTAGTGGAATTTGATGACCTTGTCTTGCGTTCCTCCCTATCTGCTGTAGCAAACCCAAGCTCAGTCCCTAGCTCAATCTCACTACAAATATCCTAGAAATAGTCAGGACACACTTGAAAACAAGAACACCTTGGGTTAGGGATGTAGCTTGAGTATTAGAGCACATTTCTTGCTTCTGTGAATCCCTGAATTTCATTTCCAGCACTACATGGGTTCCCAAGCCAACTGGATGGTACTATCATAAAAAAAAAAAGCACCCAACAAGGTCATTGCTATTCAAAGCTGGGTCTGGTTTTGATACCTTTCATCTCAATCAGCACCAGAGGACTTAACCTCTAGCTTCTTGGTTTATTCTCAGTCACCAGGTGATACCTGATCATTCTCTCCAACTCAGCTGCTTAGCAAGCTTGAAAATTGAAAGAAGGACAGCTCTTATTCAGAGGGAAAAAAAACTCACAAGTAGGTACTCGGTTGCCAGTCTATGTCACTTCCAGGCAAAACTTAGGCTAAGATAACTTCTAAGAGAAAACTAGTATCTTTACTGAAAATAAGCGGGAGATGAAATGAAGTTTCAAATTGAGGTAAAACACTGACTGTGAGACAGAGATCAAGGAATTAGAAATATTTGTAATTAGGTCTAGAACATAAGAATCAAGGGACAAATGGTCAAAGTTGTATCACTTGGGAGTAGATGTACTAGATCAAGAATGGTTCCCCTCTTCTTGGTGAAAGTCAATCAAACCTGTTACCTGAGGTTATGGAAATAGCTCTGATGTGGGATTTAGGACTCATGGTCCTGACCCATTCTATAATCAATTAGCCAACTGACCTTAAGCAAGTCATTTCATTTCCATGCATAAAATTAGTGGTAAAACAGAGATGATCTTGGGGCTGGAGTGATAGCACAGTGGGTAGGGTGTTTTCCTTGCACGCGGACGACCCAGGTTCGATTCCCAGCATCCCATATGGTCCCCTGAGCACCGCCAGGGATAATTCCTGAGTGCAGAGCCAGGAATGACCCCTGTGCATCGCCGAGTGTGACCCAAAAAGAAAAAAAAAACAGAGATGATCTTATCAGTCTTTTAAACATCTTTTGTGGAACCAGAGAAATCATAAAAGTGAAGTGCTTTCCTTGCATGCAACTGACCCTGGTTTTAATTCCTGGCACACACCACACAAGGTGTCCTGAACAGCATCAGGAGTGATCCTTAAGTACAGAGATAGGAGTAAATCTTTTGATGTGGTTCAAAAGTCAAAAATAAAAAATATATTTCATATGCTAAAGTCAATCAAACAGAATGATTTCCACTTTGTGGGAGTGAAAGAAACTACTTTCTACCTGGTAAGTCCTATTTGTTAAGTAAGCTCTATGCTGAGGTTTTTTTACCCTCTAGGACTGTGAAATCCTTAGAAGGTAACATCGCTCTTCCTGGTTCACAGATCAGACCACAGCCAAGCAGTTTGCTCAGGTTGTGAGATAAGGTATAGCAGGGCCAAGATTCAGACTCATCCCCAACCCTCCACAGAACTATACTCCGCTCACAAGGTGTCAGGGCTGGAGAGATAGTACAGTGTGTAGGATGCTTGCCTCGCACATGCCCAAATCGGGTTCAATTTCTGACACCCCACATGGTTCCCAGAGCCCTGCCAGGAATGAGCCTTGAGTACCACTGGTTGTGCCCCCCACAGAAAAGAGACCTGAATTGACTTATATGTGACGAACCCAGTTCAATCTCTGCTACCACATGGTTTCTGGTACCACACTACCAGGGTGACCTGGTACTCTATGACACAGAGGGTCAATAGCTTGGACTTTTTAATTGAACTTCCAGCCAAGTTGGTCAATAATAACCAGGAAAGACTCCCGGGTCTTCTAAGTGTTATGAGGAGTGATCCCTGAACACAGAGTCAGGAGTAAGCCTTGAGCACAACTGGGTACAAGACAAAAAATCAAAAATGAAATATAAAGAATGCCAGTGTTATTTCTCTGTTATCATGCCATGTCATTCATCAATAGCAAGCATTGTGCTAGTAAACACTTCTCGCATGCCAAGGACTGACCATGACAGAGAAGGGACAACAACCATGTAATCCAAGTTTCTGCCCTCTAGCATGGAGGACAGGCTGGTGGCACATGGCATCTAATGAAAGTGGCTGTTGGGATAAGAGTGTGTTCCCCCTGACACCCAATTTTTCATTTTTTCAAGTGACCATGGTTCACCAAAAAGGACCCAGGGCCTTTTCCCAGCATCTGAGAATATTTGTGACACTGCCATAACCCTCACTTCTCATCAAGTCTTGACTTTCATCCCTGTAAATTCAATTCCAGCTGGGGGAGGTGGGGATGGAGGTGGAATGAAAACCTTGCCATATCGGCATGTGAAGTTCAATGCAGAAATTATTAAATTTCCCACCATCTATCTTCCATCTCCAACTCCAATCCATTGTTCTGAGGAAACTTTGAACGGGGCACTTCCCCCGCTGCGTAATTTCAAACTGAGTTCACACTTAGCTAACTTTTGCCTGTTAGGAATGTTTCTGCGGCACGCAGTTCAGCCTCCTCACAAGAACAGTTCTAAATGGGAGCTCCTCGAGCAAGAGTGGTATTGCAGGAATGTCAGCCAGTTCCTGGTTTAATGGCTGCCTGGTGGCTGAGTAGTTGCAGATGTGCAATCTTCAGCGCAGGCAACAGTGCTAAAACACGAAGGCCTCAAGGCTGTGGGGCTTCACAGTGGGTAAATTGAAACGACATTGGGACATAGGATTTCTTCTTTTTTAATGCTACCCATTTGGGGGCATCAGAATTGCTACTTGGTACACAATATGGTAGTTCTAATGAATCTATTCAATCTAATCTTCATAATCATGGCATCTCTAAGGTAGAAAATTAATTGGATGAAGTTAAATATCCCCTTTTCATGTCAACAAAATTGGTTTTTCTAGGGATTAAAGGATTAACGTGGTGTTAAGTCCCTAAAGAGGTTAAAATACTTTATTATTCATTACAAAACACAAAGATTGGACTGTTGCTTTTTTTCTTATGCCATTGCTACTCATTTCATTAAAGCGAATCAGCAAGAACTGTTAATGCCAATTTTAGAAGCCCTTAATGCTCTTCAAAATGAACATCTTCCCTGCTTATAAACTCTTTCTAGGAAAATAGCCTGAAATATATCAAATTGAAGCCTTTGACAGTCTATTCCCAGACCCTAATAACTAGCAGACAGGGATGAACTTTCAGTTAAGTCACTGAAGCTGTGAAATGTGGTATTTCATCTTGATGTTCCTGCAGCTTCTGACCAAAAGAACACAGTGTCCCATCAACAACTGAGAAGATAATTCATTTTGGGTCAAGGGACTGAGAAAGTTGGGTGATGCCGTGTCACCACAGGGCAGCCACTAGGCAAATGAGGATTTACACACTTGTCTCCACTGAAAATAAAAAAGGAGTCATTTGGGCTCTGTTCCTACCATGGTTTATATAATTTTGAATTGGAATTCCATGCCATCCTTCTGCTCTGGGAAAACAGACACAGACCTAAGATGATACTTGCTTCGGGTCACTGACCCATAAGTGGCAAGATGATCCTGGGTCCTGGTTTCCAGACCTTGAAACTGTTTCCTTTATAGATAGACACTTGTATCTGTTGCCGCCCTTAATCTATTTTTGCCCTTTTTTGCCCTTTTCCTTTTTGAAAAAAATTAGTTTAGGTAATATGATTACAATAGTGCTAAAGTTTATAGAATGATGCACTGTATACAACCACCAACGAAGTGACAATGACCCTCCTCCCCTGTCCCTATGTCACCTCTGTCCAATCTTCATTCCACCACCTCTCTTCCAATCCCCACCTCACTATTTGTTAATCGGTTTTATAAACCAAGGCTAAGGGTGTCATTTTGTCATACTGTCTATTCCCTTATTCCATATATCTATATCCCACAGATGAGTGAGAGCATCTAATTATTTGTTCTACTTCCTCTAACTTATTCCACTTAACATGATACCCTCCAGTTCCATCATTATGTTTTGTCCTTTTCTTTACTTTTCACTACCTACTCTCCTCTGATAACTCTGGGGATTTTATTATTCTTGTTTTGTTTGACTATATCTCATATACAAATGAAACAAAAAGATATTTGTCCTTTTTTTTTAGCAATGTCTCAAGGTTCATTCACGTGGCAACATTTTATTAATTTTTTATGACTGAATATTATTCTTTTCCAGTATCCCACTTTTTACAACCTATTCTTTGGTCAATGAACACTTATGTTATTTCCATATATTGGCTATTATAAATAATGCTGCAGTAACCTCAGATAGAGAAGGGAACACCAAGAAAAGGGTGTTTGGAAGACCTGCACAGGAAGGGAGATGCATGCCAAAAGTAGACTATAGACCGAACACGATGGCCACTCAATACCACTATTGCAAATCGCAACACCCAAAAGGAGAGAGAGAACAAAAGGGAATTCCCTGTCATAGAGGCAGGTGGGGGGGGGGGGGGCGGGGGTAGGGATACTGAGAACTTCAGTGGTGGAAAATGGGCACTGGTGGAGGGATGAGTACTCGATCATTGTATGACTGAAACGCAAGCATGAAAGTTTGTAAGTCTGTAACTGTACCTCATGGTGATTCACTAATAAAATATTTTTTTTAAATGCTGCAGTGAGCATGAATATACCTGTTTTCTTATAAGTTAGTGCTTTAATTTTCTCTGTATAAATACTCAGAAGAGGAATTTCTGGATAGCTGGTAGTTCCAATTTTAGTTTTTGAGATGCTTCCACACTGTTTCCCATAGTACTGACCCCATTTAAATTCCCTCCCACTGTGCATAAGCATGCCTGCCCTTCTCTCCACATCCTCACCAACACTTGTTTCTTGTCATCTTGATAATAGCCTTTCTAACAGGCTGAGATGGTATCTCACTGTGTAGTTTTGATTTGCATTTCCATAATTAATGATGTTGAGGATCTTTTCATGTTCTTTTGGCCACCTGTTTTTCTTTTAGGGGGAGGGGAATGGGCAGATCCTCTGCCTATTTTTTTTCTTTGCGATTAAATTCTGTTCTTTATACATTTTTACTGATTTGCTATTAAATACTATTAATCCTTCATAGATTTGGGGTATTAGCCCTTTGTCAGATACATGACATGCAAATGTTTCCTCCGATTCAGTAGGTTGCCATTTACTTTGCTGATTACTTTCTTTGTTTTTTATTATGACATAGTCCCACTTGTTTATTTTTGCTTTTGCTGACTTTGATTTTAATGTTATATTTTAAAAAATCATTACCAAAACTAATATCAAGGAGCTTACCACCTATGCTTTCTTCTAGGGGGTTGCTGATTTCTTCACACAAATCATAAATCATCCTGTTAATTGTCGATTGCCTCGAGCAGGTCCCAGTAACGTCTCCTTCATCCTAGCCCTGAGATTATATTCAAGGCTCTTTAGGAGAATGAGACCCATCATTGTTACTGGTATTTGGCATATTGGGTACGCCAGGGGGAGTTTGCCAGACTCTGCCGTGTGGGCAGGCTACATTCGGTAGCCTGCCAGTTTGTCCAAAGTAGGAATGAGATAATAAGATGTCGCTGATTTCTTAAAAATTATAAATGCTGATGTTATGTGTCAAATGAGTTTTTATATAGGGAATAAGATAATAGATAAAATAATTCCACGCTTTTACATGTGCTTGTCCATGTCTCCTAAAACCATTTGTTGTGGAAATCTTTTTCCCATTATATATTCTTCATCATAGTTGACTACAACTATGTATATTTATTTCTGAACTCTCTATACTTTTTAAAAATCAATTAATTAATTAATTGAATTACCGTGAGAAAAGTTACAAAGCTTTCAGGTTTAAGTCTCGGTCATACAATGACCGAACACCCATCCCTTCACCAGTGCGTATTTTCCACCACCAAGAACCCCCCCCATTCCACTTCTCTCGATGCCTATGAGGCAGATGATTTCCACTTAACTCTCTCTCTACTTTGATTACATTCATTATTTCGACAAAAGATGCACCATTATTATTTGGAACTTTCCCCCAACAATCAGACCTGCTGAAAAGGCATTGTGAAATAATTTGTTTTCTATTGCTGGTTATGAAGACCATCGTGGCCACACAATTTTGGATTTCTGATATTTTGCTAATTAAGTCTGGAGATATTTCTGCCAAAAGCCGAATAGTTACGAGATTGGTTTGTGTGCCTCTGGGGCCATGGCCATGCTGGAGAGCCACTTGTGGGGGCCAACTCTAGGCCTCAGTGGGTGGGAAGGACATGAGAAGGACATGACGGTTCTGTCCCCCCCCCCCCAATCCCATGAGGCCGCATTTGCCTCGTCACTGCAGACTTAAACCTGGCTGTCCAATAAGCCCTGAGGTGGTGGCCACCATGCTGCCAGGGTGGGGGGGTGGCGAAGGAGGAAGAGATACACACCCTTTCCCTCCCGGGGGGTTGGGGAAGCACAAATCCATAGTTCAATGCATAGTCCATTCATCTGCCGAAAGCTGCTGGGCTCCGTATTAGGTCCATGTGCCTCTGGAGCCATGGCCCTGCTGGAGAGTCGTTCATGGGGGGCAACTCTGGACTCTTTATTCTTATCCATTGAGCTATGTGTCTGTTATTACGCCTTTCTAATGCTACTTTCCTCCCCTATTAATTACTTCCTTCAGTTTCTGCATTCCCATTCAGATGAAAGACTTGGTGACCAAGGACTCAGATTGAGACCAGAGCACATGTAAGTATAGATTGCTGGGGGAAATGTGACGATTTATGATCTCAGACTGATGGTTCTCAAATAGTGAGCTAAGTGGTCTCACATATTCATCAGGCTCAGAAAGCCTTGATCCCCTTTTTGTTTAAATCTGTCTGGAATGACTCTGGTCTTGGGTCAGATACAAAGGAAAAATGAATAATTCAGGTATCATCAGGACAGTTCTAAAAAGCTCTATGGTTGGGAAGAATAGGAGCCATATGTTAGTTGAAGAGATAGAAATCAAAATGTCAAGAAACTGTAATAAAAGTGGAGTGTGACAAGATGAAGAGATAATGTACAAAAAACCATCGAGTGTCAAAAGAAGAAGGATTCTTCATAGTGGGAAATCCGGAAAAGATTCATGGTTGATGAAGTGGCTTTTGAATCAGTCTTGAAGAAAAAGAACACATTTCAGGAAGTGTGAAGAAAGTAATCAAAAGAGAACACATACATGAAAAAGGCAGAAAGTGAAGTTAGGGAGGTAGTAAATAATTATTTCTTCAAGATCAACTGATGTCCTTCCTTCCAGAAAGCCTCTCTGATTGATTTGATCATTCAGAACTCCTCCTCTCTCTCCTCCAGAAATCTAGCACTTTCCACCACAGCACTTAACCAAAACATTGGGACACCTACAAAACCCTAAACTAATTGAAATCAGTTCAGGTCACTTTCGAACCTCCCCCACCTGCATAGTTCGGGCCACAACTGGCATGCTCAGGGGTTACTTCTGGCTCTGCACCAGAAATCACACCTGGTGGGCTCAGGGGACCATGGGGGGTGCCGGGGGTCAAACCCAGGTCAGCCACATGCAAGGAAATCACCTTACCTGCTGTACTATCTCTCCAGCCCCTTAATCCATTTTAACTTTTAAACTTCAATGCTTGACAGTATTCAAGTTCAAGAAAAATTATTAAGTATGTCATAGACTTAGTTTTAATCATTGAAAAAATTATTAAAGAAGAATTTAGAGAGTGCCTCAGTGTCTAGAGTTGAAGTCCAGGCCTTATTCATCATGTGATTGGGAGCCAGGGAAGGATCTAGAGCAGGAACTGATGTAATCAGAGCACCAGAGCAGCACAGGAGACTAATACTCAGACCAGGGTGCATCAGACCTATGGGAGCATGAAAACCAGAGTGAGCAGTGAGTTGGGTGAGCACTGTTGAGCTCTGATGCTGAGGGCATGAACCTAAGGACATGAGTATGGGGACTAAGTTCTGAGCACAGGGGAGAAAGCCAGGAAAGCCAGAGAATTTCTCCACTTCTCTGTGTTCTTTGATTGAAAAAAATGGGAAGAGGGAGGTTTTTAAAACTTGGGAGGGTAGTCCATAAAATTCTTACTGCTTAAAAAATGTTTTTAATTTTCAGATTTAATAACCACCGAAAGGGGAAAGAATTATTTCATTGTTTCTGGGCCTGCTACTAAAAAAAAGCAAAAGACACAAAGATCTAGAGACACATAAGAAATCAAACTCAGAGCCAAAATATTGTAAATCCCTTTTACTGCAAAATATGAGTGTTTAATATTATCCTTACGTACCCTCCACCTCTCTCCTTCACTATTCACACATAGCCAGGCTCTCCTCTTCTTCACTCAGCATTCAATTAGACAGTCACAAAGGGCAGAACTTTCCATTAGATGCTAACATGCCTTTTTTTTAATTAATTTTTTTCTATTGAATCACCGTGAGATACTGTTACAATGCTTTCATGTTTGAGTTTCAGTCATACAATGATCGAACACCCATCCCTCCACCAGAGTACATTTTCTACCACCAATGTCCCCAGAATCCCCCCATCTCACCCCGTCCCTGCCTCTATGGGATTTTCTCCATACTCTATCTATACTTTGGAGCATTAAGGTTTACAGTACAGATACTGAGAGGGTATCACGTTTGGTCTTTTATCTACTTTTCAGCACACATCTCCCATCCTGAGCAATCCCTTCAACCATCATCGACTTAGTGATCCCTTCTCTATTCCAGCTGCCTTCTCCTCCAGCTCATGAGGCAAGTACCAACCATGGAGCAATATTCCTGGCTCTGTCTCTACTGTCCTAGGGTATCAGTCTCATATTATGTTATTTGATATTCCACAAATGACTGCAGTCCCTCTCTTCTTGACTCATTTTATTTAGCATGATACTCTCCATCTCCATTCACTTATAAGCAAATTTCATGACTTCATCTTTCCTAACAGCTGCATAATATTCCATTGTGTAGATATACCAAAGTTTCTTAACCAACGTTTCTTTAACCAGTCATCTGCTCTCAGGCACTCAGGTTGTTACCAGATTCTGGCTATTGTGAACAGTGCTGCAATGAACATATAAGTTCAGATGTCATTTTCACCTTTGGTATATATTCCCAGAAGTGGTATTGCAAGGTCATATGGAAGGAAGCTTAATTTCTAGTTTTTAAGGAATTCCCATATTGTTTTCCAGAAGAGCTGGATCAGTCAGCTTTCCTACCAACAATGGCTAACATGCCTTAAAAGGCTGCATAGTGACGAGACACACGGAGTCTCTCGGGATGGGGGGTGGAACCATCTTTTCTCCCCACCCTGACGAGAACCCAAGTTGCCGCCCATGACCCTCTCCTCCGGCTCCTGAACGACCATGATCCCAGAGGCACACAAACCAATCTCGGAACACAGCTTCTGTCAGAAATGCTTCTGGACTGTGAATTAAGCTAAGGCCCCCTGCCGCCCTGGATGGGAAAGGGCTTTGTCCCTTCCTCCTTTTCCCCTTGGTGGCAGCATGGTGAACACCATCTTTCAGAGCCTAATGGACAGAAAGGTACAAGCTTGCAATGACAAGACGTGTGGGGCCTCTCAGGATGGCGGGGGGGGGGGGGGGAGAGTAGAACCAGCCCCTCTCCCCATCCTGATGAGATCCTGAGTTGCTGCCCATGACCAGCTCTTCCAGCTCCTGAACATCCATGATCCCAGAGGCACACAAACCAATCTTGGAACCCAGCAGCTTTTGGCAGAAATCCCTCTGGACTTAGTTACTAAAATACCAGAAATCCAAAATTGTGCAGCCGCTATGCTCTTCACTATCAGCAATAGAAAACAAATTATCTAATGATGCCTTTTTAGCAGGTCTGATTGTTGGGGGGAAATTCCAAATAATAATGGTGGGCCTTCTGTCAAAAAATTGAATGTAATCAAAGTAGAGAGAGAGTAAAGTGGAAATCATCTGCCACACAGGCAGGAGGAGGGGTGAGAAGGGGGTATACTAGGGTACTTGGTGGTGGAACATGTGCACTGTTGAAGGGATGGGTGTTTGATCATTGTATGACCGAGACTTAAACCTGAAAGCTTTGCAACTGTTCTCGGGGTGATTCTATAAAATAATAATAATAATAATAATAATAAAGGCTGCATATTTCACATTTCTCTGCAACAGACAAAAGGGCCAAACAAAAGTAAATCTACAATACCCAGTGGGAGGGAGAGCAGAACATGGAAGACACCGGTGGACAGAGGGCATTTCCATGACTGTTCTATATTTCTCTGACTATTGTCTAGCTTAGAGTGGGGTGCAGATGGGCATATGCCTTTCAGGATGGTGTGCTCAGCACTCAGCGACTTCATATATGCCCTTGGAATAAATTAGTTTGGAAGTCAGTGTGTACACATAGCACATAGGTGCACACACATCACACACCCACAGTCATACACAAAATATTCAACACCACCTACATTCTTAGGGCACATATCACACACACACATACACTACACCCACTTTCACACCACACACATCACATATTAACACACTCCAACACACCTCGACCGAGCTTATTTCAAACATCTCACTGCCAAACAACAGGACTACCAGTGCCAAAATATTACTATAGACGAACACCATCGATTACAGAATTACAGGAATCAGAGGGAAGACAGAGAAAAACAGGAGCTGAAAGGTGCCTGTTTGAAACACACCGGAGCATTTTTAGATGCTTTGGACTGTGGGTGCCCATGTATCCTCATGGGATGATAAACAGAATGATCTTTATTCTGAGGGGTGTTTGCTTCAGCCCTCACAATGCCAGCTGGCCATCAAAAACTGACCCCAACTCCCCCAGTATTTGACCTGATTGTGGGAAAGCTTGGGGAGGACTTTGACACCCAGCATGACAGAGCTGCCAACCAAAATGAAAGTGATGGTCAGTGGTCGACCCTGACCCAGCCCCACTGAAAACAAGTTTCTGGAGGAGGGAAATCTGCAGGCCCCTCATTCAAACTTAAAAACACCATTCTCCAAAAGACTTCCAAGCTATTCTCCAGCCAGAGGAAGGGTGTGGTCATCGGAATCCTTTTTAAGCTAAGGCTCTGCAGATTTCTACTCCTGGCTAGAGGAAAGGGAGCAAGGCAGGCCAGCCAAGGGTCCTGCTCTCCTCCTGTGAGAATTGAACAAGCTCTTGAGTTGACGACAATGTAGTTTAGAGATGAAGAGAACTTTCTGACATGCAGACCAAAGTCTCTTCTCCCCAAGGTCTCCAGAGACAAATGAAATTTGTAAGATGGAGCTTTCCTGGCCAGCTCAGTAGCCTCCCCAGAGTCCCACAGTCCCATCCTGACTCCAATCCTTGGGTATAAAGTAGCTGGACATGATTATCTCAGTTTACTACATACAGAGAAATTCTGTGCTGAAATAAGATGTAAAAATATGCCCTTAGCCTTTCTGCAGGGTCTATGGGAGAAACAATGAGGAGAGCTTTTCTGCCTTCATAAAACTGTAGTGGATGTTGGGATCTATTATGCTATCTGGTGTCCGTAGCCCATGCTGAATCAATAAATTCTCCTACACAACACCAGGGAGAGTCCATCTTTTTTCAACTTGGAATCCTTTTTCAGGTATTAAGGACTTAACAGACTATATCTTTTCCTTTTTATGTAAATCTATTCTTTTTGCCTCAGCACACAAATTAAGCCTCAACAATAACTGACTCAGTCCTTTTTTTGTACAACTGTTTCTGTCCACTTTCTTTTCATCAGCTCTTATCCTTTTATTGTCATTTTATGTATAGATAATGTTTATAGATTATGTTTTAGGTTGCTCCAATTCAGGTCCCCATTTGAGAAAAAAAACAGTCATAGATGAGTGATAGAAAATATTGGTGAGTGATGAGCCGACAGAGCACACTTGCTTTGAGTGAACAGATGGAGGGATAGTTGGATGGATAAATTAACCTAAGCTTCATAATTTCATCTACAATGAGCCCCAAATGGAGTTAGAATTCAGAATCGGTCCTATTATTGACATAAGATCTTCATCCAATCTAATGCTGAATTTTTATAATGTGGACACAAATTTATCCACTATATAGTTCACATTTCATTCACATTCATATCCATCACAATCCTGTCAAAGAATAGATGTTCACAGAAATGTTTGACATACATGAATTTAATTAAGCCAGAAATTTACCAGATATAACATACAATATCCAGAATCCACCACATCCTTGGGGAGATTTAATTCACAAAACCAGACAGATGGAAAAAGCTATATAATCAATACGCCTCTCCTAGACCATCCAATCTGATTGCCTCAAGCCCTACTCATCCTTCTAACCTTCCTCATGTGGTTTCCTGATCCCTGTGCCCACCCTCTTCCTGTTCACTCAACCAGCTCCTAGGAGTCCTAGAGTCCTTAAATGAAGTTTCCCGATAAGGTTTATTTCCAATTCCAGCAAGCTTACATTGATTTCTCTTCTTATACCTTGTGCTTCACACAAAACTTCCCAGTTTTGTGGGTACTTCCAACAGTCTGTGGCCCACTCATTCAAACAATGCCCCGGCACTTCAATCTCAGCCTATTTAAAATGGAAACCCTTCACACCACCATGTACTCTGAATTGTTGAGTGTTTGTGCAGGTCCTAAAGGGGTGTTGCCTGAGATGAAGTCCTTCTGCACTACTGTGTCTGCCAGTAATGAACATTGATTAGGATTCCACCAGAGAAGGAGAATCACTTTGTGATTTGTACTAAATAAATATATATATTATGTATATGTGTGTATATATTTATATAGGGTTTGAATGTGATCAACATGTTTTTTTCCAGTCTTCCCAAACACCTGCAGCCCATGAGGGCAAAACACACCCCCTTAAGGTGTGTTTCTCCTCTCCTTAGACCAGCAACTTAATTAACATCTTTAATTCTACTTCCTAATATTTACCATTATATATGGACATAGAAATAGACAATTTTAGGCTTTTAGGGTGACTATCCTGGGGACATCTCACCACGGACTCAGACTACAGTGCTCAGGCCAGATCAATCATTCCTAATTACAGCAGGGACCAAATCTAGTTATTACTTTGTGAACCATGACAGAATTTGTCCATAATCAATCTCTTAACTTATAGTTAAGCATTATGACACTTTGGCCAGGCTCATGTCAATGCCAGGGTAGCTAGCTCATGGCTTGCCCATCCAGTCCCTTGATGGGACCCTGCTTTGGGGTTTCTGGGAGGTAAGGGCAACTGAGACTTAAGTCGAGAGAGCAAATGTCTAGGAGGTAATATTATCTGGAGTAATCAACTCTCAAGCCACAGACTTGTCTTTTTTTTTATTACTATTAGTGAAAAACCATGAGGTACAGTTATAGGCTTACAAATTTTGTGCTTGGGTTTCAGTTATACAATGATCAAGTCCCCATACCTCCACCAGTGCCCGTCATCCATCCCCATGGGTCCCAGCATCCCCCCCACCCTCATCCCCACCCCCCGTCCCATCCTGCCTCTGTTAACTGTCTTCCTATATCCATACAAAAAGCTATTGCTCTGAAATAACTAACCATGCAAATGGCATTAAGGAGAAGAGAAAAATAATATTTACAAGTCAGATTCTGATCAGGAGACAAAGGTAATTGACAGGTTGTGGGGCAATCAACAAACACAAGCTCCCAGCGGCCAGGGAGGAAGGGCAAACCAACGTTATCCTACACAAGAAGAAGAGACAAAAGCCTATATGGGTGTTTATTTCCTCCAATGCTAATGATACATATTTCCTAGAGAATATGGAGTCTTTGGTACAGGTCCATCTGGCCAAGATGTCAAGAGACCAGACGGATTTGAGGAAGGGAAACGTGGTTGAAACCAATAGCCCAAGGCTGCAAAAATGACCACCTTGCAGACACAAGCACTAGGGCCTGATAAAGACTTCATTCACCAGGTGCCAACAGACCCAGAGAAGCTTGGACCCCTCTCCAGAGAAGTTCCAGCAGGTACGAAGGCCAAGGAAAGGAATTTCAAAGAAGAGCATCAACCACTCCCAACTCTACAGCCTTGGCAGCCACTCTTGTGATGGGCTCTTACCTAGGTAGCAGCCCCACATGGGGCAACTTGGGAAAAACCTTTTAAAAGCCAACTTGAACAAAGGAATTGTGCACATATTCTGCTTGTGTCCACATGGCCCATGTGCTGCTTGTGTCCACATGGCCAAGCACATGCTGTGCCTGAGCACATGTGTGGCCCACATCTCTCCTCTTGAGATGTGTACTGGGATTCTCTCCATCGTTGGAGAAGTCGGTATTCTCACTTGATCATGCTTTTCTCTCTCTCCCTTTCTTTCCCTCCACCTCTTTCTCGAAACCTCTAAATAAAATCCTTTTTACTTCACTGTACCTCTCCTCCTGAAATTCCTTTCTGTGAGAAAGACCTGGAAAGCCTAGGTAAGGCTTAGGACTGGCTTTCCTTTCCTGTAAAGAGCAATTCCTCACTTCACCCTAAGTCCAGGGCTCCCTGAGAAATCAGGTAGCGGGGATTACCTCCCATGCTAGGAAGGTCATGTGGGCATAAGGCAAGGCTCGACAGCCACCTAGTACTCATCACAGACTTTATCAGTCCTCGTCTTCCCAGCAGTCCCTGGGTGGCAAAGGTAGATGGATTCACCAGCTTCAAACCCAACAACTGCCTCCCTCTAAATCAAGTGAGTTAGAAGGTTAGCTGCACTTGCATATGATCTGCTAAATGACTGCTGCTTCCTTTACACAATCTAAATCTCTCACAAGAATTTCAGTACACTTTAACATGAAATAAAGAATTTCAAGGAATTTCTGTAATCTGGCAAGTGGGCACATTTCAAAATCAGCACAATCATATCTTTGTAATCTTGGATAAATCTTCCTTCCCATCCAGAAAATAGTAATAGCCTAGCAATGTATTTTCAAGAGAATGAAATTTAATTATTCAATTCTTAGTCCAGTTTCAGTTTAGTTGATGCCCAATAAAAGTTATTAGTATGACTAACCTGGCACCTCTCTCTGTTTTCCTAACTCAGTCAGTGGACCCTTTCATCCACCCTTTTATTCTAACTTTACTCTAACCTTGATCCTAGGACTTGAAACCTAGTTATGAAAAAGTTAGCTGAGACATCAGCCTTTGCCAAACGATTTCTGGGAAAAGTAAGTTTATCCTAAAGGGTTTGAGTCATCCTTAGCCTCGAGTGTCAGGAAGCCTCATGGTCAACATCTTTCCATTCCTGGCAGAACCACTAATTTCTGTCGGTAAACTCCATCAGCAACATCTCTTCTTTCTTCAACTTTCTAGATCACAGGTTCAGACGGAGTCCTCTTGGGTCGCAGGAAATCACTGGAGTGGACATTATTCCCTTCTTGTGGTTTTGTTTGGGACCACATTTTGGTGCTTAGAGCTGACTCCTGACTCTGTGCACAGGGATCATTCCTGGCAAAGCTTGAAGAGCAACATGTGGTGCCAGGGATCAAACCTGGGTAAGCTGAACACAAGGCAAGTGCCTGAACCACGACACTATCCCTCCAGCTCTGAAGTTTAGTTCTGGCTAGAACAGAAGCCTCCTTTGGGGAAGCAAGCAACCTACATCTGGGCCTTCATCTGAGGGGAAAAATACCCAGGTTCCTCTTTCCATTAGGGATGAAGCAGTGTTTCAAGTCCAGGGAACTGAAAGATGGCTCAAAGGACTAGAACAAATGCTTTGCATGTTTTGCCTTCAATTCCAGGAACGATATGGTTCCCTGAGCACTCTCTGGAGTGGCCCCAGATACTCCACTGCACCAGGATAAAGCCCGTAAGCATTGCTGAAGTGTATTTCCCCCCAATAAAACTAGATGCCAAGTTACCATAACCTATACATGATTCAGAGAGTCTGGTCAATTCACAGGAGTCCAGAATACCCCGATAAGTCTCAAGTTTCTTTCAGGAGAGAGGGACATAGATTTGTGGTGGTTTCTCTTCTTCTGGCCATATTCAAAGTGAAAATTCACAAGTTTCTACTTCCGTGCTTCCTAATGAAATAAGATATTTTCTGTCAAAACAGCTTATATGAAATGAGAGTCTTTATTTCTTAATAACTCATGCCAGGACCATGAATAATAATTCAAGGAGTAACAACAACAAAAGTGAAGGGTGGGAAAGGGATAAAACCCAAGCACTCCATTCTCTCCTGGACTCCTTCCATCCGATTACAAAGTCCTGCCAATAACCCCTATTTGGATCCAGTTTGGTCCCTCCTATCATCCCACTGTCACCACGTTCATTTTAGAGCCAACCGTGAACTTTTCTTCAAGTGAAGAAAATACTTGTTCCTCCAAGTATTTCCCTACCTGTGATCATAATGAACTATCACAGAAAAAAAGTGAAGGTGAGGATGAACCTAATATGCCCCTCCCCAGTTTACCATTGCCTCCTTTGTCGCTTTCAAGGTCACTTCATTTATTTTGGGGTATCTCCTGACCACTTCACCAGTCTTAACCAGTCCATAGACAGAGACTAACCCTTGACTCAGGTCACAGTCTCACCTTGCATCCCTGTGTGACCCTTCTTGGTTTTCATGCATATTTGTTTTGAATATAAACTCCCACCCACCAACACCAATACAGATCGGGGTGGATGCCCCAAGCCTTTTTCTTCTCCCTCACTCCCTACTTGCTGCTTCTACCTCCTTCGTGTTCCCTGAGAGGCCATGGTGGACAGAGCTGAGTGAGGAAACAGGTTTTTTGGACCCAGGGACTAGGAAGTTCCTTAGGAATCCTGTACAAGAAGGAGTTGGCGCTGGCAAGTCATCCTAAAAGGTGTCTGCACATCCAGGATGAGGAAGCTGATGGGACTGAATCAGGCTGAAGTCTGGTCCCCTTTGAAAAAAAAACCCAGATTCCAAGAGCACATGATGAACACCAGTAGTTTCTTTAGTGAACCCCTGAGAACCTGTCTTCTTACACTCTCCTGCATTCCCTTGCAATAAACCTCTTCGTTTCAGCATATATGCTCCTCTGGTTAATTATTAATATTAATATCTTCCATGTCTGCTCTTCGTCCTTCTTCTACTCTCTCCTCCTTCTTCTCTTTCTCTTTTGGACCACATCCAACAGAGCTCAGGGGCTATTACCCGCTCTGTGCTGCAGGGAGGGGAGTCACTGTAGGCATTGTTGGTCTGTAGAATTCAAAGCTAGGAACCCTACATGCATAGCATGTGGCCAGCCTATTAAGTGCTCTCTCTCTCTCTCTCTCTCTCTCTCTCCCCTCCCCCCAAACTCTCCCATTAATTATTTAGCAGAAAGTAGAGAATTGCCTGTATATTTGGAAAGGGGTCCCTTCCTAGAGTAGTGCGGAGCCTGTTTCACCACTCTCATACTCTCATGAGCCCTCTCACTAAATTTATATGATTTCAAATTATAGGTCAAAAGGGCTATGAAGCCTCCCTGCAGGCCTTACCTCACCCTCTGAGTTTTAAAGAGCAGCCTGACAAGGTTTGGAGCTGCAAAAGACATTCTGGTCACCTCCAAATTCTGTCTCAAACTGTATCATATGCAGAGAGAAGAGGCTGAGCCCCATGCAATGCTTCTAGCCTTTGAATAACTTTGGTCCCCTTCAGTGGGAGATGCAGTTCTGTAGGGGTCACCAGTTAGCCAGTAACTCATCCCTCCTCCAGTGGGGAGAGTGCAAGACCAGGAGGATTATTTCAGAGCAGAGGTTTTCTGAATTTGGGTAAGAGTCTTTGGGGCATAGGGTGAAGATATAGAGGAGTAGCTCACTTAACAAAATTCACTGTAGCACTATAGTGCTATGCTCCCGTTGTTCATCGATTTGCTCGAGAGGGCACCAGTAACGTCCCCATTGTGAGACTTGTTGTTACTGTTTTGGGCGTATTAAATACATCATGGGTAGCTCTGCAGGCTTGCCAGGCTTTGCCGTGCAGGGGGGATACTCTTGGTAGCTTGCCGGACTCTCCTGAGAGGGACAGAGGAATCGAACCCAGGTTGGCTGCGTGCAAGGCCAACGCCCTACCGGCTGTGCTATCGCTACAGCCCATCTTCTGATCTTCCAGGCAAGCTTAAATCTTAAAAAGTACCTTTTCTAGATGGGAAAGGGGGAGGGAATGGGAGGGAAGGGATTAAATGCTGGAGAGCCTGGCTCTGCCTCTCTAGGCTATAGAAGATTTGATAAAATTGTAGGAATGTAGTCATTGCCTTTGCTAGTGTGCACAGTCTGAGAAAATTCTGCAGAAGCTCTCTCACAGTTCAACACAGTGTGTAGTGAACAGCCTTCTCCGCTATCCCTGGCCATCCTGGGAAGCCACCGTTCCACTCCCAGACAACTGTCCCAGAGTGACACTGCCTGAAAGATACTGCCCATATCTTCCATCTCAAATACTTCTGAATCAAGTATGATGCTCTGAGTTCAGCAAGGTCTGTCATGTGATAACTCAAATACTGATGTTGTTTATGACAGAAAGCTCTCTCGGTTACTTCACTGCAGATATCTGAGTTCCATAAAGGAGAACAGAGCCAACAATTTTCCATCCCTTCCCCCAGATGTATTGAGGATAAGTTTTTTAAGTGATGAGGTGACCCACTGACTTGGCTTCTATCACCTTCACTTAACCATAGTACATGGGTGAACATACAAGATGTGCTATGGTTAAACGATCCGGATCACTATCAGCATTCCATGCAACCATCAAAGTCTATGCAGCCATTCTCTTCCCCTGTACCCCTTGAATTTCTCAATCGTGAAACAACTGCAGACTTATGGAAGAGAAAGTTGGTTGGAATGGATAAGAGAAGGTATATACTGAAGAGGGGATAAAAAGAGAGAAGACGGGACGAATGTGGGAGCAACTAGGAAACACAGTTCTCGGGAAGGTATAAATCCAGTTCTTTTCATTTCTTTGTTGTTGGTGTTGGTGATGGTGGTGCTGTTGCTGGGAGGCGGGGAGCACTTCCAGCAGTGCTTAAGGGGTTCTGTGATGCCAGAGATTTCACTCAGGGTTTCACTTCTGCAAAACAGGTGCTCTTTCTCTCAGTCACATCGCCAGTCCCTACACCCAGCTCCCTCAGGCCACTGAACACATGCCGATTGCAAGTGTGATGCCTGAGGCAGTCCTCATGTGTCAAGCCTGGTTCCCCAGGGCTCTGGGGCTCTGTTGTGAGGGACGCACCAGCAGAGCTGTAGATTGTGCCCTTTATACAGCACTTCTGCCAGAAGAGGGCGCTCACCAGAACTCAGCCAGGCAGGCAACCTGACTGTGAGAAATCAATGTCTTTTGGTTTCTACATCACCCAGTCCAGGGTGCTTTGTTAGAGTAGCTCTCACTGACTAGGACAAGTGCCTAATAACATGTGGATCTCCCTGGTGGCCTCAAACATACTAAAGCGACAAGAGTCGAACTGATTAAAACATGCACACGCAGACGTGCATGCACACACCAAAAAGAGATGATTGGGTCCCCTCCGGGTATATTGAGTCAGTAGGGAGGAATGAGCTGTGGATCCTGAATTTTTAATATGTTCCCCAGGAAGCTGCAATACATTCCCAGATTTGAGAATCACGATCGTTAAATAAAAGTCCAGCTGAGGAGTCTCCTCCTTCAGGAAGCCTTCCCCACGGCCTCCCCACCCTTGTTCCATCCCCTAAACTAGATTCCAGCACACCCCTCTCTCCTCCTTTATGGTTCCCAAAACCCAACCAATCTACCTCTATCTCAGGACAATTCCAGTTGTGCCGTAACCATCAGATCACTTGTCACTCTCCTCTCCCCAGAAAACTCCGATGCTCCTGCAGGATAAAAATATGCCATTACTTGTATCTTCAAAACCTAACTGCCTTCAAGAGTGCTTAAAGCCTTTGAACTCCTCTACTCAAGAGTTGACAATTTAGAAACTAAAATTGGGCTTAAATAACAATACAATATCAGGGATAAACGCATCGTACAAATACCAAATTGTTTTTAAGATGATGTGCAAGTCGTCACTAATAGGAAATAACAAACTGAACAGCTAGTAAATCTTTCAGGCTATGCAACTTTCCCAGAATAACATGGCTCTGGGAAGGAAGAGCATATGAGCACCAAGCCACTGGGAACCTCACTGAAGACAAATCAGCCCAGAGCAAACCCAGTGACTCCAGGACCACGTTCTGATGACTCACAAGCAAGCAAGCAAAAAATAAGCTGCTGGAAAGCACACTGCCGTGTCTGGGGTCAGACTTGGGACCACCTGCCTCCGAGGTAGGCATTCTGCCACTGAGAGCTCAGATCACTTTAAAAGAGCCCGGCAAGCTCCCCATGACGTATTCGATATGCCAGACACAGTAACAACAAAGTCTCCAATGGAGACGTTACTGGGCCCGCTCAAGCAAATCGACAATCAACGGGATGGGGCCTTTACTTTACTTTACTAGATTAGCACTTAAAGATACCTACTGACATCTTAGAGATGAGCTGAAACATCTGGTATTTGCCTCCAAATATCAGGACAGAATGAGAAGTCGGAAAAGACACAGATGAGTGGCATTGGTTACTGCGGCAACTGGCTGATGGGCACGCGGAGGTGCGCTGTGTGGTTATCTTTTCATGTTAGAAATGATCCATCATAGAAAGCTCAGTAAGCCATAGTTGGTGAGTGTATACATGTTCAAGGAGTGTTATAGGCTAGGCGGGCGCCTAAAATTATTCCACGGAGTCAGAGTTTTGTCTCCAATTAAGGAGTCTTTACTAGCTGGCCAGAGACTGCTCTCTCAAGCCCAGTCTGGATGAGAAAGGCAGTGTTGAGAACAAAAAGCAGAGGTTGGGACTGGAGCAATAGCACAGCAGGTAGGGCATTTGCCTTGCACACGGCCGACCCAGGTTCGATTCCCAGCATCCCATATGATCCCCCCCTCCCAGCACCGCCGAGAGTAATTCCTGAGTGCATACATAAGCCAGGAGTAACCCCTGTGCATCGCCGGGTGTGACCCAAAGAGAAAGAAAAAAGAGAAGGTTTTTTATAGGGCAAAATCATGTCCTGCAATTTCACTAGGCAATCAAGGAGGTTACAGAAGCAAGAAAGAATAGCCATTAGTGAACCATGCATCCTGACCTAAGCCTCAACTCAGTCATGGCATGATTACTCAACCCCTATCCTGAAAACAGGTGTTGCAAGTTCCTTTGTTCTGGGAACAGGGTGCAGTAAATTCCCATTCTTCTTCATGTATTAATTTCCTCCTTTGTGTTGCTTTTCTGACTTCAACATTAGCAGGTCTGAAATTACAGGATTTAGAAAGATCCCAGGATGAATATACCCCCAGGGAGCAAAAACACACAACAGAAATGACATCTGCACCTGTATGTTCATTGTAGATCTGTTCACATAGCCAGAATCTGGAAACAACCGGAGTGCCTGAGAGCAGATGACTGGTTAGGGAAACTATGGTACATCTACACAGTGGAATACTATACAGCTGTTAGAAGAAATGAAGTCATGAAATTCACTTATAAATGGACATGGAGAGTACCATGCTGTGTGAAATAAGTCAGAAGAAGGACAGACATAAAATGACTGCACTGAATTGTGGGATATAAAAATGAAACATAGTATGAGACTAACACTCTAGGACAATAGAAACACGGGCCAGAATAAGTAATCCGCAGTTGGAAGCCTGGCTCAAGGGCTGGGGGAGAGGGAAGTTGGGATAGAGAAGGGACCATTATGACAATGATGATGGCTGGAAGGGATCACTCTGGATGGGAGATGCAAGCTGTATTGCAACCCAAAAGAAGACAGAGAGAGAGAGAGAGAGAGAGAGAGAGAGAGAGAGAGACAGAGAGAGAGAGAGACAGAGACAGACAGAGACAGACAGACAGACAGAGTCAGAGAGAGAGGAAAAGTGCCTGCCATAAAGGCAGGCTGGGGGGATGGCAGGAAGAATAGGGGAATATTGGTGGAGCAAAATACATACTGGTGAAGGGATGGTGTGGGAACATTGTATGACTGAAACACTATCACTAAATCTTTGCCACTCTGTTTATCACAGAGATTCAATTTGAAAAAAAAAAAAAGCAGAAAGATCCTAGGGCAAGTTTAGTTGTTTGATGGATTCTGGGAATGTGACCGGAGAACCATTTCCGAGATTGCAAACTTTCCCTTGGAAAGCTGGTTCCTGAGGCCAGGTGTGAAGAAGATGGTTTGAACAGATGCTTGTCTAGTCTGGGAGATGAGAAGCACATGCTCGGCCCCCAGTGTAAATCTTGGGCAGGGAGCTGCTGTATTTTGCTGTCGGGGCAGAGCAGGCTGTGTGAGCCTTCATGGGAGGAAGGATCAGAAAGAGGACTGGGCATGGATTCCCTCCAGCCCCACCTGAGCCTTCCCACCTCATGCTTACTCTGTGAATCCTACAGCTTCACTGAAGTATAACCTGACCGTAAGCACCCCTCTGCTGAGCCCCGAGAGTCCTTGTCATGAATCTCCAAAAGTGGAGGTGATCTTGGGGATCCTGACCCCATAAATTTCCATTTTAAGAAGGGTGATTTGAAGGCTTGGGGACAGCTCCCTGTAGGGCACCTGCCTTAGATCCAAGAGTCAGGGAGTATGATCCCCAGCTCAATCCCCCATGCCTAGTGCATGGAATCTGCAGCACCCAAATCAGCATGTGATCCCTAGAGAGTGGACAAGAACCACAACAAATGTTTGTAAGTACTGCAGCCCAGTTTGTGACCCTCCATATGGGTACAATAACAACAATGATGACAAGAAGGGGAAATTAAATAAATAAGGAGGGATTTTACAGTAAGTTAGAGTTGCAAGGCTTCTCTTTAAAAAAAAAAAAAGTTGGACAAGCCTAGCTCTATCCTTACTGTTGAATATTGTCTCTGCCCTTCCACAGCTCCTGTCCAGATCGCTTTAGGCATCTCTGTTTTCTGCCTGGCCCCCCAAAAGCATTTGAGTTTTAAAAAACTCTTGAGGAGGGGGCTTGGGATAAGGCAAAACATGTCAGGCACACAGGTTTCTGAAGCTCTGTTTATTAAGAAGGATCGACTCCTTGTCCATTCAAGGTTCCCTTGGGACGCTTCAAGTCCAGCAAATACAACAGATACTTACACAGAACTGAGTTTCCTGTGCTTGTGTTAATAATATTAGCAACAACAACAATAAGAATCATTTACTTCCTCCATCACAGACTTTTCCTACCTCGTTCCTAATCCTGGTAACATCTGCAATGTGAGATCTAGCAGTTGTCATTTCCCAAAGTGACCAGTCAGCACCAAGTATCACTAGCAATGTTTCTGGTGGTAGAAAAGGAGCAAATAGGACAAAGGTCCTGCTAACATGACTTCGCATGTTTATCAGCAATGACAGATAACAAAACATATCAACAAAAGAGCAAATACTCTAAGTGTCAGACAGTAACTAGTACTGTATAGTATAATCAAGCCAGTGAAAGCATCAAGGAGGGAAGAACTTGAACACGCATGGTCAGGAAAGATCTCTGAAGCATCGTGTCTGACCCAGGGCCTGATGGTATGAGTGGGAGCCTCAGAGCCCTGAGACTAGTTTCCCAGGGCAAAGGGCCTGTGTAAAGGTTCTGAAGCAGAAGTGAATATTTGAGTTATCAGAGTTTGGTGCACAAAAGACAAAGAGGTCACTAGAGAGACTGAGTCTCCTGTAGGCCGTTAGATGCTGTTCTGATTGAGAAAGAAAAAATATGGACTTGTTTTGCTCGGAATGGGGAAACATGGGAGGAAACTGAGTCTCAGGCCCAGAAAATAATTTGGTCTGTAAATTGGAACGCTGGAATCCAATCCCATGTCTTCCTGGGTCCAAAGAGAGTTCAGGTTGTGGCCATGGTAAAGGCAGAACATGAGAAAAAGTTCTCTTATTCCTGAAAACCTTTTGGAAAACTGAAAACCTGCAGCCTACCTTCATTAATGGCATGGCGCATGGAAACTTGTGAGAAAGGCACATCTATCACCTTGTGCTTTTTGGTCAAGATCTAGCGTAAGTGAGCGTTTCTTCATATCATTAAGCATTAGTGACACCAGAGCATGGCCTACTTGGTCCCATTTGTAAGAACTCATGAAGACAGTTAATTTTTGTTTTCTTCGTCCCCAGCCCCACACTGACCCCAGAACTATGGTTTCTCTACATAGTATTTTCTTAAGGCAGTGAGTGTCTGAATTTTTAGTATGGATATCACTGAACTACAATGCCATTCTTAGTACAATCCATATCAACAAATATGGCATGATAAGGTTTATATATATAAGTCTCTTTCTCTTGGTAGAGAAATTTCAACACTGAATAGAAGGACCCCCAAAAGTCTAGTGAATTTAGACAATTGCCTCCACTCACTGTCACATGAAAACAGTCCCTCTGGGATACAGGAATCCTGTATTCTTCGACTCTTACATCTAAAATTTATTTGGCCAAACAGTATCAGGCTTCAAATCCCCAGAGGGCTCCACAGGAAGTGAATGTAGGTGTGTTCTCAGCCTGCTGATGATCAAAGAGAGAAGCCAACTTTTGTGCCAGCAACTCTTGATTATTCAGGGGCGGATGATCCAATTTGTGGATTAGCTGGGCCTCTTGGCCTTTCCTGATTTCACTGATCATTAGCCCATGGCCCCCTCGGGCCAAGAAGATAAAAGGAGTGCCAGGCCCAGCGGTCCAGTGGCTTCTTGGCCAATCCTGTCAAAGGGGGCAGGGTCGACAGGCAGTGATATGCAATGGGGAAAATGAGGTTTAGGGATTATCCGGATTTCAATGAGCTGGTTTCTCCATAGCTCCCTGGTCCCCCACCTGAGTCCCTATGGCTGGGTGATAGACAGTTTACCTTGGATGGCTTGGGGCCTAGAAACAGAGCCTGGGGATTCAGAGGAGTTATTTTAAGTTCCTGGGGGCAGGGTGTGAAACTGTCCTCTGCAAGGTTGCTGGATCCTTAGCACTTGAGCATTTATTTCCCTGTGACCAAGACAGATTTTGGGCTGAGGATGTATTAGGGAAAGAAAGAACGAAGGAGAAAAAGATGGAGGGAGGGAGAGAGGGAGGGAGGGAGGAAGGAAGGAAGGAAGGAAGGAAGGAAGGAAGGAAGGAAGGAAGGCTGCTTTGCCAATCCTAGAAGAGGCCTTTTTTTTTTCTATTTTTGGGCCCCACCTGGAGGCTCTGGGGGTGCTGAGGATCAAACTGTTAGATCCACTTAGCCAGAGAACTGCTATGACAGGCTCTGAGTGACTTACCTCTTCCAGGAACAAGAAAATCAGAAAAAAACAGATGCTTTTGTCAAAGCTTACATCCCCCGAATAAGGTTTTGTCGCCAGAATGTAACTGTCAGGAGGTGGACTAGATGTTGTGGGCCAAAATGACAACAAAAAGATATATATGTGTACTCTGTAGGTAATAGAAATTTGCTGAGTAATGTTTACTTGCCAAAATGAAAGTATAAGAACTTGCTGGACGTAGGGTTCAGGGTCCTTGTTGAAACCCACTATGCAGGGTGGATACTTGGATCCCAGCTAGCTGGAACAATAAACCTGGCTATGTGATTTGCATTGCCGGCTCTGTTCTCTGTCCTTGAGAGGTAGTCGACTCTGGAGTCTAACAAAACCCAGACTGACTATGTGCAAGGCAAGTATCTTGCCCTCTATACCATCCCCCCACCCACCCAGACCCTGGAACGGGCCTTTCAAAGACCATATCAGGCTGCTGAGCTTTTACCTAGGGGAGCATTTTTTTTTAAGCTCATCAGCAAAGTCAAGATCACCAGAAAGAGGACCTATGGGATGTGGCAGGAGCAGAGAGGGAGCCCTTCAAGGCAAGTGCTACTCCTTATTCACTGTATCTTTGAGCAAGTTGCCCTCAAGACCTCCAACTTTTCACATTGATGATAAAGAGTGCTCATTTCTTCATGCTCCTGAGACAGACTGAGGTCCCCAAAGAAAGGTGCCAGGCCAGGACAGGGCACTGGCTGGAGGAATAAGATTCCGGAAGGGGCCCATGAGCCTCAGCCCTGCAGAAGATGTTCCTCTTTGTCTGCAGCATTCTGTTTGGAGAGCCTGGGTTCCTGGCTGGCTCCAGCATCCTCTGGTGTTTCAGCCATTCACGGCCCCAAAGACAACACACACTGTATCTTTGAGCAAGTTGCCCTCAAGACCTCCAACTTTTCACATCGATGATCAAGAGTGCTCATTTCTTCATGCCCTCTCCTAGGGCCACTGTCTAGTGACAAGGAGCCTGGTCAAGCCATTTTGAGATCCCACTCTGAGATGGCACTGGCCCATTCTGTGATATTGGGAAGTCACACACCTTCTTTTAACACATTGACTCCACGGCTACACTTCGTGCTGATTGAACCACACTCAAATGTGAGCCACAAGCGGTTTCTGCTGGTGTCAATATGTTTATCTGTGTAGATGTCTTTAAAAAATGGGAGCAAGAGTTATTTTTCTGGTAGTAAAACCTGAATTCAAAAGAATGTTTGCACCCCGTGTTCATAGCAGAACTATTCACATTAGCCACACATGGAATTCAACAAAATGACTGTATGAAGAAGCTGTGGTGTATGTGCTCAGTGAAAAACTACTCTGCCACTAAAAAGAAAGAAAAGACAAGAAAGCATGGCCTTCAGAGACAAAATAGAATTTAAGGTGATTGTGTTAAGTGAGATAAATAAGGAGAAGTGAAGGCAATTACTGGATGGTTTTACTCATATATGGAATATAAATAACTACAGCAAGTTAACTGGCTTAACACAACAAAACTCACACTTAGACCGAGTAAAAAATGTGGTTGTTACTAGAGCAGAAGAGGAAGAGGGACGAAATAAAGGGTCTTCAGAGGCGAGATGGCACTAAACTGCAGTGGTGGCCGTGGTGATATCCAGCCAAACCACTAGAAATTTCTATTATTGCAAACCAATGGATAAATCAATAATAAGAAAAGAAGGGAAAATGCACTTTCATGCTTTGCTGGCAAAAATCTAAATTGACATGACTACTCTGGAGGCAAATGTTCAGGATTTGCGACGTGCTTACTCTTTGATCTAATAATAGAAATGAATGCTATGAAAACAGGCAGGTGACATGGAGAAGATCTGTGTATTAAGATGTTAGCTGAGTCGTTGTTTAAGTTTTTAAAAGAATATATCCTATGGGTGTTGAATAGTGTGAGGTGAAGAGTAAAGCCTGCCATAAATGTAAGAATAATGCTCAGGGGAAATCTACACTTACTACTTACACAAGAGAACTTGCTAGGGGCTAGGGATAAAGATAGCTCAGGTGATGAGCACAAGATGACATGTGTGTGTCCCTGAGTTGATGCCAGCACCGCATGGCTGGTCAGTTATAGACTGAGCAAAACACCATTAGACACTCCCTACTTGAGTGACCCTGTGGTCCCCAAGCACTACTGGGCTGGCTCTGGTACTCCCTGACACAGTAGGGCCTGAGCAACCCTTGGGTCCTAGCACAGAAGCACTCTTGGATTGCTGGGAGTGGTCCTCATGTCCCCTGAGCACCACTTGGGGGACAACACGCCTCCCAATCCCCCAACCCCCAAAAAGATTGAGTTAATTTATCAAAGCTTCTAGCAAATACTGCATTCTGAGTCTTTGTGTCTAGGCTTACATTGATCAAGGTAATTCCATGGAATCAAAGCCAAGCTGAGTAGCCCCAGGATTTCCCCGAGGATGAAGAATAGTCTGACTCTCAGAGATGGAGAGTTAGAGTCAGGTGAGAGACTCTAGACTAGAAGCCTAGATAGAGATAAAGCCAAACTTTCTCACCCAGAAGCAGAAGCAGCAAGAGCAGTCAGCCATTCTCAGACTTCTGATTTTGGCATCCTTTTATATGAATTATAATTATAATACAGGGCTATGTTTATTTCTATTTATAATATCAGAAAGGAAAACAAACGTAAAACATAAGAACTCATTACCACCACCTATTCCAGTTCTCTCTCTCTCTCTCTCTCTCTCTCTCTCTCTCTCTCTCTCTCTCTCTCTTCTTTTGGAAAACAATAAGAAATTTTTTCTTGGATAGCATATCACATTCCTCCTCATTCCTCAGACCATTCTGTACTCTCCTATCCTCAGTGGTCTTTGCTTCCAAACTTGAGCTTTTACCTTGGTGAGCATTTCCCACTGCTGTGGGGAACAGGAAGCTCAGGGAGAAAGAACAAGGCTTCCTGGCCACAGATACTGACTCAAATCCTGGCGTCACCACCGGCATCCGTGGGACACCCAGACAGTGACTAAAATTACTCTCTGTGTGGACATCCTCCTTCTGTAAAGAGAGGAATAGAATGACCTCACCCATGGGGTCTTGTCATGAGAATTAAGTACGTAGGTCCAGATTACAGGGGAAGAGGTTTATACTTCACAAAATTTGGTCATACCAGGGCTGTAGGGACTGTATAGGGGTTAAGACGTTCACCTTTCGTGACCTCGTCTATTCCCAGCACTAAATATGATTCGCTGAGCATTACATTAGTGATTCCCAAGCCTAGAACCAGGAGTTGATCCTGAGTACCACTGGGTATGCAACAACCTCTCTTCCCAGTCAATAGATAAAATAAAACATAAAGCTGAATCATTTTCATTATATAACACTGCCTATTCACTGATGTTTTCCTGACCTGGTTGCTTTCTTCACTTCTGATGGTAAAATCCTCACAGGGGACATTGCTGATGGCTTTAAGGTCTTGAAGCTGATAGAAAGAATCAGACACATGCCGAGTGCTTAATAAACATTTGTCAACAGCTTGCCTGGTTTTAAATCTCAGTCCTTTCTGTAATTCCCAAGGAAGACCATGGAAAGGCAGAGACCATGATAAGACCACACTGACCATGTGTCCTTTGATTATATAGAAGGTAAAATTCTAGAAGAAATAGTGTGCATGGGAGGGAGACAGCAGTTCTTGGATGATGCCACCAGAAACATGAAGTTGGGGCTCAAAGATCTGGAATCAGATCCTGATTGTGTCACTAATCAGCAGGAGGCATTCAGTGAGTTTAAGTCTTACCTTTCCGATCTGTGAAGCGGGGATGCAATAAGGCCACAGGTATTCTGGTGATTAAATGAGACATTAATGGGAGGCACATGTTGGCATGAATGGGTGCTCCACAAAGCTTATCATTAGCTGTACATTTGAGGAGAAAATCCCATGGCTTACTCACTTGACATGGCAGTTTCGTGGATCAAGTAAGAATGGATGGCATGATGCTTTCAAAATATTTATAAAGTTCAATGCAAATGAAGTTATTAAAACCCAGAATAAAGTCTAAATCATCCAATATAAATATCCTTTCTGTTTGCACATGCAAAGCAGATCACAGAATAGAAGGAAGAAACTGTTGGGGAAATCGAAGAAAAAGTCCCATTAATAATCCACCACTAGCTTAAAGCTGAAGAGGACCTTCAAGATTGTTCAAGTTACCTCATTTTTCAGGTGGGGAAGCAGGTGCAGAGAATACTGCATGGGGCATGGGTGACCAAGATGGGCCATCCTCAGTTTATCAAGCCAGGAAGGAAATTTCTCGATCCAAAATGCCAGGCCAGGCATTGGAGCAAAAGCACAGTGGGTAGGGCATTTGCCTTGGATGCAGCCGACCTGGATTCGATTCCCAGCATCCCATATGGTCCCCTGAGCACCGCCAGGAGTGGCTCCTGAGTGCAGAGCCAGGAATAAGCCCTGAGCATCACCAGGTGTGACCCAAAAAGCAAAAATAAATAAATAATAAATAAACTAGACCTACACAGGCTCAATTTTAAAAAAAATTGCCAGCCCAGGACTCTTTTCACTGTTTCACCCTGCAGTCTGTGTAATGATCCATCTGCTTCTGGAACATTCTCATGCAAACACAGGATACAACTGAAAAACAAGTAAATAAATGCCAAGGAAAGTTTTAACTCCAGAATATTCCTTCACTGTCTAAGAGCTGTAGAGAAAATGTCTGGGACATCTTGCTCTATTTTCCTTTGCCATTAATGGTATAAAAATGGAAATGAGTACTAAGGAGGAGAAATGTGCTTGGGGGTGGGGGATATGCTTTCCAAGGGATGTTTCTCTGTCCATCCCACCATCTCACAGAGCTCTGAGTTCCTGGCTTTCTAAGTCTGGAGAGACACAGTCATAAGATTGATTATGTGGTTTTGTTAAGGAAAGTTCATTGATATTAGGAAAAAAATTCATCAGCATCAATAAGTGTCTCTATTTTTGTGAAACATTTAATCTTTCAAACACTATGCAAGTAATGTTGGATTTCAAAGTTTTGTGCAGTATTGAGGTCGCCTTTTGCCTTGGTCACCCAGGCTTAAAGACCTTGTCACCTCTGACCTGCTTCTCAATACTGAGCACCACGTCCAGTTCATCCCAGTCTTGCACACCCAGTTCCGTCTCCCATTCCTAGTCCCTGTCTCCATCCTGCAGCAGACCTCTTACTGCTCGTGACAGCCTTCCCACTGATCCCGCACCCTTCTTGCCCCCTTGATGCCTTCTCCTCACCCCAAATGCTTCATGGACATCAGTCCTGAATTCACCCTGCACCAGTACCCCCAATATTTGTCACTTCAGAGGCATTCCTCGTTCAAAGGCACAATCTGGAACTATCCCTCTCCTCTTTTATCTCTGTTTTATCTCTGCTGTGTCTCCCTCTAACCCCTAAACAATCTGCTGTTCCTTCCTGAAGGCAGGCTGTTCTCTGCATCACCAAAGCCATCTCCAACCTCCACTTACCAGAATCTCAGCCCACCTTCAACTTTGAGCAACTCCAGTGCTGATTCTTGCAAGACTCTGCTGGTTACTCTGGCCAGATATTCCCTACTGGCCCACCATTCTATCACCTGAGACCAAGCACAAGTCTATGTCCTTGCTCTTTACACAGTCCCTCAGAGACAACAAATTCTCTCAGGTCAAGGGTCAGGTTTCCTTCTTGACTTCTCCATATGTACAAGATGCTCAATGATCATCTTAATTGAACCAAAGGGAAAACAGGAAAGCCACTCACTTCTTTTTTTTTTTTTTCAAACCTAGTGCCTTCCAAGATAGTACATGGAAGAGCAAATACATCCATTCAGATTCTTCCTGGATATTAATTTGAAAGTTCACTGGCTACATCTTGTGCCTCGGTTTCCCCCTCTGTGATTACATGCAAAACCCTAACTCCTCCCAATCTTCATTAGCAGGCATCTTTACCTTTCCCCTAAAGGAGGAGCAAAGTCACCCCGGGTTTTTGTTGTGCATTTGATTATTATTTTTTTTTAAAGAGACTCAGTACGCAGAGACCTGGAGGGTTCTGTCTGGAAGCGGAAAAACCCTGAGCCTTGGTACCACTCGGAGTTCACTGTCGCTCACAGGAGTGAGACAGGTTCTCTCACCAACCAGAAAGGAAACAGCTGTGGTGACAGATGTTGGCGGTGCCGATTATTCCAGGGCTGTTTGCATTCAGATTTCCCAGGCAGTCTTGGTGTTTTGAAGTCAGTCAGTCTCCTTTGACGGGTTTCCCCAGGTCTTGGAGGGGGGCGAAAACAAACTGCCTCCCACATGTCCCATGCTTTTCATTTGTTTCTCTACTCCACTAGCTAACATCTGAAGGACAACCCCCACCCCCCTCCCAACACACACACACACACACACACACACACACACACACACACACACACCCTCCAAGCCCTCCTTACTTAGCATTTTGAACATCAGTGGCCTGAGGGAGAGAAACTTATTTTTTTCCTCTTTAGGTGCCTTTGTGTTTTTTAGGTGTGTTTGTAGAGGGGAGGGGAGAGGTCGGAGGATAAAGCAGGGTGGTGTCTGGAAAAACCCCATCCTAGGCCACTTTCTCCCAAAGATGTGCAAACTTTTGATCCCACCGGGGACTTCAGCTGAATACCAAAAAGGGGTGTCTTTGTTCCCGCTAACCGGAGTATTTACTTTGAGCTGGTAAAATGAATTAATGAAAGGAAATGACACCTTCAGCTTCTGGGGGAGGGGTGGTCAATCAAGGGGGAGTGCGTTTAGATTCCTCCCCGAACAAAAAGCCAGAGGAACCCCTCGAGTAGGGAGGATGGAGAGGAAGGGTGGATCCCATAGGGTTTTCTGAAATAGACTCCGCGAGAAAACAGGCCACTTTTTTTTTTTCTGGGATTAAAAATTGCTTCATAATACTGTAAGGCCCATGTATATGCAAGCAGTTGGGAGTTATTACGGACCTAAAATAGGAAACCATTCGCTTGATCTTCGCTTCAATCCTATTAGGGGCCCCCTGGAGCTCGAGAGAGATACCAGCCTGTCATGTCCCTGTTGCTGTGACGACCCTGTCTTTATAGAACAAGAAAGAGAAATGGGAGTGATTGGCAGACTTTGCTTGCCCCGTATGTAACACAAAGGGCGACAAAACGAAGAGGAAGTGAGGCCCTTCTCCGAGGTCCGACGCTCCTTAACCCTAACCACAGCATCTTCCACCTGGCCCCGGCTCCCCACCCGGCTCTGGTCCAGGGGGGTGGGAGGGGTCCGCCGGCCCCGGGGGACAGACGCCCCAAGACCGCTAATCACTTTTTGTTTGTTTGTTCGTTCGATTGCAAATCATTGCAAATAATATCTTTTTTTAAAAAAAAAAAATTTTTTTTTAAAGCCCAGGTCTCATTGTCCCCATCAAGTCGCCTGGGGTGGGGGTGGGGCGGCTGGAAAAAGAGAGAAGGGGCCCCCCTGGTTCCCACCCCCGAGGCTGAGCCGGCGACACTGTCAGCCTGGCACTGTTTGCCCGACGTAAGGGGGGCTGAGAGGTGGCGGCGGCGGGGCCCGATAAATCCCGCCAGATGGTGCCGGACTCCAACTCGCTGGCCAGAAATAACCGCCTCCCTTTTTTTCTTTTTTTTTTTGGATTTTTTTTGGATTTTTTTTTCTTCGATTCCCGCTAAAGAGGCTGCAAAAAAAAAAAAAAAAGTGCAAAATGCTATTTTGTGCTGCTACTTTTCCCCGCCGTCTGCGGGCCGGAGGCGGCGGCCGGGGGGGTCGCGGGGGACGCGGGTACCGGGTGCCCCGCGCGCAGTCCCCGCGCTCACAAAGGCCGCGCGCGCCGGGCCGGGCCGGGCCGGGCTGCTGCGCGCGGGGGGTCGGGCCTGTCCCAGCAGCGGCCAGAAGGAAGGAAAAAGCGTCTGACCCCAGAGGCCCGGGCGCCTGGGCTCGCTCCCTGGCCAGGGAACGAACGGGCCGCGCGCCCCGGCCAGCACCCCCAGCACCCGCTTCTTTGGAAACCTGCAGCCGCGGCCGGCGGCTCGCGCGGGTTTGCCAACTGGCGCGCGCCCGGCCGCCCGCCCGGACAAGTTTGCAACCTCCCCCAGGAAAGCCGAGCCCTAGGAAACGGTGACCGGGGGGCCCAGGTCACCCAGATATTTCACACGGACCAGGAGTCAACTAGGATTTCCCGGGGGTGGAGAAGCAGCAGCTTTTTTTGTGCAAAGTACTTTTTTCCTACTCCCTAACCTCCTTCCCTGACTCTGGTTTTTTTTTTTTTCCCAATTTATTTATTTATTTTTTCCTTTTTTTATTAGTGAAACACCATGAGGTCCAGTTATAGACTTACATATTTTTGTGCTTGGGTTTCAGTTATACAATGATCAAGTACCCATCCCTCCACCAGTCCCCATTCTCCAGTACCACGGGGTCCTAGCATCCCTCCCACCCCCCATTCCCCCCTCATCCCACCCTGCCTCTGTGGCAGGTCATTCCCCCTTGTTCCCTCTCTCTTCTTTTGGGTCCTGTGTTTTGCAAGAAAGGCATCCAATGGCAATCGTGTTTGGTCCATAGACTACTTTTAGCA
Source organism: Sorex fumeus (assembly GCF_029834395.1). Taxonomy (NCBI): domain Eukaryota; kingdom Metazoa; phylum Chordata; class Mammalia; order Eulipotyphla; family Soricidae; genus Sorex; species Sorex fumeus. The sequence goes on along the minus strand of NW_026606092.1, from coordinate 38,801,995 downwards.
TGCTTCTCCCACCCTGGGAGGGTCCTCCCAACACCCTTTATTTGGTGCTCCCTTCTCTTCCCTGACTCTTGGGAAGGGGAAAGTGAGTGTGTATGTTTCCCCGGAGGGTGGGGGGGTGGAGGGGTGAGCGGATTAAAATCAAAAAAAAAAAAAAAAAGAAGAGGAAGAAGAAAAAGAAAGGAAAAGAAAAGTTTCTTTGGGGGGAGCAGTGCGATAGGAAATGAAGATCCGCTCTGTAGTTTGGCTGAAAAGAAAGGCTGTCTACCCCCTGACATGTATCGCATTTAAAATAAAACTCTTTTATCTTCATGCGTGCCGAGCCCCCCTAAACATTGTTCGGACTCCTACCGGGGCAAGACGTCATAAAATGAGAATTTGCTTCTTTGTGGGTCTCAGTGCCAACAAGAGGCGGTTAAGGGAACGCCAAACAAAGCGGGGTGCCAGGAAGGGGGGATGGGGCTTGCCAGGTGAGTGGGCGAGGGGAGATCAACTCGCCTGCAGTCCAAGAAAACGCCGAGAATAAGTTGTTGCATGAAACCCACCGGTCCTTCCGATACCCTCCCCCGCCCTCCCGCGACCCCAACTCTCCACGTCCCATTTTTCTTCTCCAACGCCCTGTCCCACTCCCCCAATCATCCACTCCTCTACTACCAAGCTCCCCGGCTTCACAAGGGACCCCGAGGATGTTAAGAGGAGCGGGGACCCGCAGCCGCCCTGGGTGCAGTGCTGTTGGTTCTTTTCCCGCCAGGCGTGATAAAGGAAAATATTTTAACTGCAATTCTGCAAGCTTTCTTTTTATTCCCCAACTCACCCACCCACCCACTTCTGTTTTTTTTTTCTTCCTTCCAAGAAACACATCAAGAAAAACTAATTACAAGGCACCGCACCGAAGTTAAATGAAAATGTAAGCCAGCAATACTCAAAACAAATTAATTTTTTAAAACAGATTTTAGTTCGGGGGGGAAAATACGGATTGTGATCTCCCTGGTCCCATTTGTTGAAACTATGCTCGGTTTTGGCCTGAAAAAAAAAAAAATCAGTACTGATCTTGAACTGCGGGGTCCCTCTCTGGATGCGCTGTATTTAGAAATTCTAGTTTGAAAATGTTCAAGCCTTTTTTGGGATAAAGTCTTTGTTTTGTTTTCTGTATAGAAAGGTTTGGGGTTTTTTGTTTGGTTTGTTTAGGTTAGTTTTTTTTTTAAACTATTCCCTTTCTCTTTTTAAATCGACAGATCTTGGAAATTGGGAGGTTTAGAAAAGATTGGGGGCTTGGGGGGCCGGGCAAAGTGCCCAGCTGATATGTTACTGAAATAAAAATCATAAGAACTTTCTCCCTTCCAGGTGAAGGTCGTATCTCTAAAAACGTTCGTGGCAGTTGGAAAAGTGAGCCAGAGCGACACATTTGACAAGTTACTCTAAATCAGGGCTTCTTCCTCCCTGCAGCTAGCCTCACCGTCCAGTATAGGGCTTTTAACACGGGTTTTGTGTTCGTTTTTTGTTTGGTTGGTATTTTGCTTGTTTTTCTTTCAAGTACTCTTGCTGAGTTTTCCATATCCTATTTTATCTTTTCCGGAGAAGATTTAATTTTTATTTCGAAAATGTAATGTAGCTGTGGCTACATTAGAAGGAAATCACAGTGCTTTATCCGAAAGAGGACATTGCCAAATGTTGAAATGGGACAATATTTTTAATATGGAGTGAAATTCGGGTCCTACTTGTCTTGCTTTATTTGTAGTTTGTTCGAATCTCCAAAAATGATGTTTCTTTCATGTAGCCAAAGAAGCTCTTGCCAACCCCACCTTGTTGACTTTCTTGCATTAAAATAATATAAGTTCTTTTCCTCAATTCTTCCTCTCATGCTTGTTTTGTTTTTGTTTTTGCTAGTTTGACACCCATCAACCCTGTCTGGAAAGAAACAAGTTAAAAAATGTTATTAGGTACTGAGGGGATGGCATTTGTTTTTTCAAAATTGAAATATTCAGTTTGTTTCATTTATTTTTTAATACGGGATTTTTTTCTTCTTTCTCTTTCTATCCTGCTTTCTTTCTTTCTGTCTGTCTTTCTTTTCTTCAATGTTAACTGTACTTACACAGAGCAGGGCTTGAGAAAAGAAAACCACAGAGACCTTTGCTATATCGGCAGTGAGTTTGCACCACCTTCTGGTAGGCAAGAGAATGACGAAAACACCACTCCTTCCCATAAAAGAATTCTTTTATTCACCCTGTTTCTATGAACATTGTCCTGTTTGTATCTAAACTTGGAGCACCAGTGAGCAGTTTGAGAACTCACAGCAGATAGCCCACAGACCCGTTTCATAAAAAACCCTTTGAAACAGGACACCTTTTCTTTATCACATCCTTGAAAGAGCTTGTAAAAGCCCTAAATGTTCTCTGTATGTTAATTCCCTGAAATGCCTGGCAGGGAAAGAAGACTATAGAATGGTCCTTTCCAATTTTGGCTTTCGTCTGTAGAATGCTTGAAAACAAATCGGAGGCTCTAACTGTAGCAGCCGAGAAACAAACGCTTCCCTTTCTTGGGTTCATAAGGCCCTCATTACCCACAATTAATCATAATGACATGCTGTATTCAGGCTTCTTGCTGGGGTCTGGAAAGAAGCACACAGATGTGGCTTTCTGTAGATTTCAATCCCTTCTGCAATATGGATTTTAGGATACAAGGCTCGTTAGTACACATTACCAGCTCCCTGGCTCTGCTGTTCGACTGAAAAAAAAAAAGGGCTAGTCAGCACTAGGTACCTAAGATTTCATAGTCTTCAAATACTGATTATTTTCATGGTCTTCCTACCTGGTAATAAAGACCACAAGACCTAGAGGTTTGATGCTCTATTTTCTCGAATCTATACTAGATTTTCAAAACCAGAATGTCTGCCGAATACTTTGTATGAGTCAGTGCGCGTGTTAGCTCTCTTCTTACATGAATAATCTCTTGTTCTGTGAGAAAATTGACTTGATGATGTACTTAAAATAATGTGGGGAAATCAAGGTTATGTTTCAGAAAGTAAAGACCCCAATTTTTTTTTGCGTACATGATAGAGTTCATAGAGGAAGCATGTGCAATTGGGGGAAATTAGTGCAATCATTTACTGAATTATTTGTCTTTGGTAACAGACAAGCATTCTCTGAGCTTCAGATGGGGCCAGTTCTCTGAAGCTAAAATAGCCATAGAGGCTGTCAGAGGCAAGTTGCTTAGCAGGTAAAATGGCCTTTACCTGGCTTAGAAGAAGCTCTTCAGGATAACTGTATTCCAGGCATCTACCCCGACAGGCTGTTTAGCTATTTGTACAATGGTAAGACAAGCCTATTAAGGAAGACCAACATAATCTTCACAATCTATGATCTTGATCACAAACTCAAGAACACTGTGAAAAGGCCTTATGGAACAAAGAAGAAGCTCTCTGAGGTGGTAGTCCAAACCCAGATCGTTGTTATAAACTACTATCTATTTGTCCAAAAGGTACGCTAAGGAACCAGGGAGCTGGTTCAGAGGACATCAGATGACACAGGTGTGTTTCATCCCAGGTGCTGCCTACACGAATCTCTAAAACCACAACAAAGCACTGTATCAGAAGTAGCCTCTGAGCACTGCGGGTTGTGACCGAAGCAACAACGGCAACGTAAGTTAACACATCTTAACTAAAATTGAAATTCAAACTGGCACAGATACTTACGTAAACATTCAAAGACAATGAGGGGCTAGAGAGATGGTGCGATGGACTCTGGCGCATGTTTTGCGTACAGGCACACAGAAGAATCGGGATCAATTCCCAGCACCTCTTTGCGCTCCAAGTGACGAGAAGTGACTCAAAAAAACTGAGCTGGGAATAGCCCTTGTGCTTGCTGAGGTGGTCCAAAACCAAAGCAAAAGAAAAAATGACAGCGCGCAAAACCAGTAAGTTTCACAGCACACCAGACATGTAAGTCAATAAATGTCAGAACAAACTGGGACGTACAGAACAAGGATGTCCAAGGATGATATACCCACACTATGACATATGTTCAGTACCCCCACTAATACTATTTCACATATACCATAACACTATTCACTTTTAAAAAAATAGATTTTAACACTGTTCAGTTAAAAGCATAGCAATACCAGACATTGGCAAGAATGTTATTAACTGCCTTGGGAAACAATTTGACACATACTAGATAACTCAGCAATATTCCTGGCTGTATACCCAACAAAAAACTTTTTGCTTGTAAACCAGAAAAAAAAAATAAGTCTGTGTGTACTCAGAACAATGCCATGCATAATAGTGATGTAAAAACTCATCAGTGGGTGAGTATATGCAAAACACTTTAATGAATAAAAATGACTGAGTTGCTTCAGAAGTGAAAATAAAGCAAAGTGAGACGTGGATATGATTATTAATCTTATCTGCATGATATTAAAAGAGGGTAAAAGTAGTGCCAAGAATGCTGTGCAGTGTGATACTCTAAGGATAAACTTTAAAACAACATGCATCTCTTTGGAAAGCTTATAAGTAAGATGAAGCTATATGCCAAAAAAAATAAAAAACAAAAATATCAATATCTAAGTGGTTTTCTAAGTGATTCTAAGTGGTTTTCTCACATTGAAAGAGGACAAGTGAGGAGAAGATAGAATGAGGGCATATCACAAAAGAAAAGCATAAATTATTTACAGATTCAAATAATGAAACAGGTCAATGGATAGCCAGGGTTCTTATTAAGTCCCTAAAAAAAGAGGTATGAGGGCATATAATAAAGATAACCATACCTGCACCAATGATAAGGGTATGTCATAAGTAAGAAATTCACTTCTTCCAAGATAAATGAAAGTAAATAAAACAATTACAAATATAAAAGTATGTGGTTCTCTTATAAGAAATATTCTTAAAGACAGATCAATAACAGCAAAAACCATAATGAACATAAACTAATTGGAACTTGAAAACGTTTTGTATCAGGAAACAACTTAAGGAATTAAAGAGCAAATTAATGAATATTTCCTCAACTAAAGGAATGTTGTGGTATTTTGGTGACTGTCATAAATTGTAACATATTTAAAGAAGCATGAAACTGCACTTCTAAAACATATATAATGATGTAAGTCAATCTTAACTTAATTAAAAATGAATATTCCACCATATAGAGAAGAGTTAGTATTCTTAGTATATGAAAAGTAATTAATCTTACTAGATGGGTTTAGTAATTTCATATTGCTTTCATATTACATTAATCTTACTATATGAAAATTATTTCAAAGCAACAAGGAGCTATTCTGAGAAATTGACAAGTAATATATATAGTCAAGGCATAAAATATTATTGATAAATGACCAATAATACATGAAAAATGTGTTCTTAGTCATTAGTAATGTAAGAACTGCAAAGTAAAATGACAATGAAACATGGTAGTGATGGAAATGGTTGATACTGCTTGATGTTGACAAGGACAGAAGGCAAAAGGCTCCCTCCTACAGGCAAGTACAAATTGCTGCATCCTTCATAAATGCTGGTCTTAATCACTATTATGAGAGCACTTAGCATTTACTGAGCCCTTATTATGCACCAAATAATCTCCCAGTGTTTTCTGTGTGTTTAAGTCCCACAGTAATCTCAGAAAGTAGGTACTACTATTATTCCCATCTTTCAAATGAAAAGAAATTGAGATGAAGTATCAAAAGGCCTTCAGATGTGCTAAGTACAGGAGTGTATGAACAACTTCCTATGCCTACACTGTTAACAATAAACAAAGAGAGCTAGTATCTTTAATTTTTTTTCACTTCACATATTTAATGCTCACATAACTTCAATACTTCCAAATAATAAATCTTTCTGTACATTGGATACCAATGGGTCCTGAAAGTCTTGTTTGTGGGGAAAGACCCATATAGCCCTTAACCAGCAATTCTATTTGTAGTGCTCTATTACAAGAAAATGAAAAGAATATGTGCCAAAATTTAGCTGCAAGGATGTCCATGCAAGTGCTTTCTGAAATAAAAAAACAATACGAACCTAAATATGAGACAGTGACAAAGTGGCTGAATAATTTCAGTATCTTCCTAAAATGCAATAGACGGCAATCTTTTCTTTAGTTCATCTCATTGCATTTTAATTATACTTTTTATTTTAAATGATGATCAATTCACAAGCTGTTGTAAAAATAACACAAAGAGCCCATCTATCCTTTAACTCATTTTCCCCAATGATAACATCTTGCAAAACTATGCAGCACTATTACAAGACACGGAACATTTTCATGTTGCCTGTTAAGCTACCATCACTGCATTCCTACTTCCTCCCTGCTTCTTTTATTTTTTCACATTTCTCCTGTCATTTATTTCTTTATTCATTTGTTATATTAAATTTCATAAGATACACAAAGTTTTTCATGATTGGGTTTCAGTCATACAATTTTCCAACACCCTTCCCTTCACCAGTGTAAATTTTCCACCACCAATGTTCCCAGTTTCCCACCTTCCATGGCCCCAACCCCAGTCTGCCTCTATGGTAGGCATTTTTCTTCTTCTTCTCCCTCCCCCCACCTCTCTGTCTCTGTCTCTATCTCTGTCTCTGTCTCTGTTTCTCTCTCTCTCTCTCTCTCTCTCTCTCTCTCTATCTATCTCTGTCTTTGTCTCTGTCTCTATCTCTGTCTCTGTCTCTGTTTTTCTCTCTCTCTATCTATCTATCTGTCTCTGTCTCTCTCTCTCTGTGTCTCTCTCTCTCTGTCTCTCTCTCTCTCTCTCTCTCTCTTTCCTTTTTGGGCATTATGGCTTGCAGTACAGGTACTGAAAAGTTATCATGTAATATCCCTTTACCTGCGATCAGCAATCAGTTCTTGTCCAGAATGATCATTACCAATTACCATTGTCATAGTGGTCCCTTCTCTATCCTAACTGCCCTCTCCACATCACTTGTGGCAAATTTCCGACCTCTCCACTTCTCAAATTTTGGCCCCTACTAGTCTGTTTCTCCATTTCTGTGATTTTGTCATTTAAAGACTGAATTATGTGGCATCTAACCTTTGGTGATTGTTATTGTTCACTCAGATTGTCTCGTCCTTTTTCCTGGTTCTTGCAGGCATTCATAATTTGTCCATTTTTATTATCAGTGTCATCTATGGTACAGACATAGCAACTTTTTCATTTTTTATTTTTATTTATTTTTTTTAATTTTTATTTATTTATTTGCTTTTTGGGTCGCACCTGGCGATGCGCAGGGGTTACTCCTGGCTCACGCACTCAGGAATTACTCCTGGCAGTGCTTGGGGGACCATATGGGATGCTGGGAATCGAACCCAGGTCGGCCACGTGCAAGGCAAACGCCCTACCCACTGTGCTATCACTCCAGCCCCAACACAACTTTTTTAACCACTTATCCTCTAAAGGGCAACTGGGTAATATTTAGTTTGAGGTCATTACAAGTAAATCTAGTACAATCATTTATCTACAGAATTTTATGTGAACATAAGTTGTATTTTTCTGTGATAAATACGAAGGAACCAGTAACTTATCTGATAGCTTGTATAATAGTTGCATGCTAGTTTTTAGCATCTGCTCAAGGGTTTGTCAGTGTGGCTGTACCATTTTACATTCCCATTAAAAATGTCTGGAAGATCTGAATTCATTAATGACTAATTCAGATCTTGAAAAAGTGAAGTATATGCTGAAATTGCATATATTGTTGAAACCTACATTGACAAAACATGTTATACATTATTTTTATATTTTATATACATGTAAACTTTAAATATTTTTGTTTGAGGGTTTACAGAAAAATTAAGAAATTTCTGAGTCTCATTTGTGGGATATAAAGTAACAGAATGGGAGACTAACACCCAAGAATAGTAGTGATAAGTACCAGGAAGATTACTCCACAGCTTAGAAGCTGGACTCACATGCTGGGGGAAAAGGCAATTCAGATGGTGAAGAGATCACCAAGTAAAGGGTTCTAGGAGGATCCGCTCGGGATGGGAGACTCACGCTGAAAGTAGACTATAGACCAAACATGATGGCCACTTAATACCTCTATTGCAAACCACAACACCCAAAAGGAGAGAGAGAGAGAGAGAGAGAGAGAGAGAGAGAGAGAGAGAGAGAGAGAGAGAGAGCGCAAAAGGGAATGCCCTGCCACAGATGCGGGGTGGGGTGGGGGGGACGGGGTAGGGATGGTGGGAGAGATTCTGGGACCATTGGTAATGGAAAATGGTCACTGGCGGAGGGATGGATACTTGATCATTGTATGACTGAAAAACAAGCACAGAAGTTTGTAAATCTGCAATGACCTCACCGTGATTCACTAATAAAAAAAAATCTGAGTCCTCTTATATTTTCAGTTCTTCTGTATGCTCAGTCTCCACAACTATCAATATTGCCACCGGACTGGGACACTTGTTATAACAGATGAAACTGTTTTCACATGCTACCAAAGCTCATAGCCTAAGTGTTCACTCCCAAAGTGCATATTTCCCTCTCAGTATTGCACATTCTATGGGTTTTGACAAATACATAATGACATGTATTACACCTTTACAGTTCAACTAGAATAGTTTCACAGCACTGAAAAAAATGACTGTCCTGTCTTCATCTTCCTCTCTTCACTAAACCTTGTAAAGCGCGGTCTCCAGCTTTGCCTTTTCCAGAAGTTCATATTGTTGGAATCATACCACTTATACATAACCTTTCAGATTCACTTCTTTCTCCGCAACATGCACTTAATTTCCTCCGTATCTTTTCATTACTCAATAGCTCTTTCTTTAAAGCCCTGAATAATATTCCATGTGCAGATATTTCACTTTATTTGTCCATTCACTGATTGAAGGACATCTTGGTTGCTTCCAGATTTGGACAATTGTGAATAAAATTGCAATAAACATATGTGTTAAGGTTTTGGGATCTTAAACTTTCAGCACATTTGAGTAAGTATCAAAGAGTTTGGTTATAAGACCATGTGTGTTTAGTTTTCTAAGAAATGTACAGCCTGCCTTTTAATGTTACATTCTTACCAGAAATGAGTGAGAGTTTCTTTTTTTTTTATCCCACATCTTCACCAGCATTTTATGTTTTAAGTATTTTAGACTTTGAACATTTTAATAGATGTATAAGGTTAGCTGATTAGTGTTTTAATTTGCATGTGTGTCTGATAGATATTAGACATCAAGGATCTCTTCATATGCAACTTTGCCATCTGTGTATTTTCTTTGTTGAGTTATCTGCTTCAGTTTTTACCCATTATTTTACTATTAACTTTTAAGAAATCTTCATATTTCCACATATCAGTACTTTCATGAATACAGTTTGAAAATATTTTTTCAACCTAATAGAACGTATTTTCAGACTCTTCCTAAGGACTTTCATAAGACAGAAGTTTCTAATTTTGATGAAGAGCAATTACTTTTTTCCTTTTATGTAGTTTGTATCAGTGCCAAATCTAAGAATATTTTGCATAGTCATAAAGCCAGGCAATTCTGCTAAATTCCTTAAATAATAGCCTGATGTATTACACTTAAGCCCTACATAAACTTTCAGATAAATTTTAAGGCGTGAGAAGATGAAAGCTTCTTTTGTGTAGGTTGTTCCACCACTATTTATTGAAAAGGCTATCCTTTCTCCATTGAATTTTTCTCTATCACTTTGTCTTTTCTCAAGTATCTATTGAGCATATTTGCCTGACTATTTCTGTGTTCTTCATTCTGGCCCGTTGATCTTTTTCTTTTGCTCTGTCAATATCTTAGAGACTGATTTTGGTAGCTATAGAAAAATTCTTGAAAATGAATAAACTATGTTCTCCCCAACTTATTTCTCCTTAACAAAATTGTTTTAGTAGTTTTGTTCCTATGCCTTCTACACACATTTTAGAATTATCTAGACAATGTCTAAAAAAGCACCTTGCTAAGATTTTACAAGAATTACATCAAACGTATGTATCAACATTAGGAAAATTGGAAATTACTATGTTCAGACTTTCAGTTTGATAATTATGTCTCTATATTTGTTTGGAATTTCTTTCATTACCATTGTATAATGTTCACCATAGAAATCATATATATACATATTCATAGAAAGATTTACATGTAACTATTTAAAACATTTTAATACTTGAAAATAATATATTTAAACCCCAGTTTTCACATTTATTGTTAAAATAAATAAATGCAATTGATTTTTGTTTGTTCATCTTGTATCGAAATGTGGATGAACTTATTAGCTTTAGAAAGTTTTTAGATATTTATTTTATATTCCTTAGGAGTTTGGGCATAAATATTATAGCATAATAAGGCACTTTTATTTTTTCTTCATAATCTATATGACTTTATTTCCTTTTCTTGTCTCATTTCCTTTTATTCCAACACTCACTTGAATAAAAGTGGTGACTCTGATATCTTTATCTTATTCCCAAGCTTAAGGGGAAACTAGTAAATCTTTTGTAAATTCTATCAAGAAATGTTCATTATAGCTTTTAGTAAACTTCCTTTATATCTATTTTTCTAAGAATTTTGTCATGAATAAAGGTTGAAATTTATTAAATGGATTTCTGCATATGTTTTACATGGTAATGTAGTTTTATTTTTAGGTTTGCTGATATGGAGGATTGCTTTTGGTTGATTTTTAAATATGGAATCAATCTTGTATTCTGAGAACAAAATAAATTTAATCAAGATCTCTGAATTTTTAAAATGTATTGTCGAATTCTATTTGCTAATAATTTGTTAAAAAATTTTTCATTTTATTACTATTGAGGGATCATGACTGCAATAATGTTAATATTTTATTTTGCAAAGTATTTCAACGTAACCACTAGCAGAGTGCCCCAAATTACCACTTTCCCTAGTTTCTGTCTAGTCTATCTCATTCCTTTCTACCTAAACCATAAACCCTAGCCCCAACTTGGTAACCTTAGTTCACTTGTCAGAATTTGTTTAATTAGACATTGTCTATCCCTTGCTTTGTTTCTTTTATATATCACATATGAGTAATATTAGTGTCAATTGCACTTCTATCCTTGAGGGGCATTTGTCTTCAATTTTATTTCTATTTTTGTAGCATAATAGTAATCTCAAAAAATAAATTAGAAATGTTTCTCCCCTTCTATTTTCTGAAATATGTCATGTGAAAATGGTACTATTCTGTCTTTATACATGTTGTATAATCTTTCAAAGAAAGCATATGGGCCTAGAAAATTTCTTTTATTGGAGCTTTAACATTATGATCCAATTTCTTTAATAGTCACAGGCTTTCAAATCGTCTATTTCATATTGGGTTTGCAGGGGGAGGGCAGGCTACAGTGTCAGGGCTTGAACCCTGGATTACTCATGCAAGGGAAGCATGCATTCTACCTCTCAGCTGTGTCCCTGGTCTCTCTATTTCATAGTGAATGCATTAGATTGTTTGTATTTTCTTGAGGAAGTGATCCATTTAATCTAAGTTGCCAAATGTATCTATATAGAGTTGTTCGTAGTATTCTCTTATTATCTCTCAGATGTCTGCAGGATCTATAGTGATATTTCCTATATCATTCTTGATATTGGTAATTTGTGTCTCCTATTTTTTCTTGCTACCAGTATGTCAATTTTATTGACCTTTTCAAAGAACCAACTCTTTGTTTCATTGATGTTCTCTATTTTTCTACTTCATTGATTTCTGCTCTTATTATTATTGTATCCCTTCTGCTTGCTTTGGTTTAAATTTGCTCTTCTTTTATTAAGTGGGAGCTTATATATTGATTTGAGACTTTTCCTCCTCTCTAGTGTATGTATTTAGTTATATAAATTTCCCTCTGAGCACAGATGTATTGGTAGCCTAGAAATTTTGATGTTACATTTCCATTTTCATTTAGACCCATTTTTTATTATTCTTGAGACTTTGCCTTTGATTTATGGATTAGTTAGAGTTGTATTGTTCAGTTTCCAAGTACCTGATATTTCTGTTAGCTTTATGATGTCTACCTTAGTTCTATTTTGAAAACAACACATTTTCAATAAAATTGTCGAGAGTGGCCTAGATTTGATTTGCCCTATGTTACACCTAAAAGGAACATACATTCTGATGGTGCTGATTGACACACTCTATAAATGCTCATGTAATATTCTATATCTTTGCTAATTTCCTATCCAATTTGTCCATTGGTTATCGAAATTGGAAGTTGAATCTACAGCTTTCGATTTGTCTATTTTTTTTTCTAGACAAGGCATCACCTATGTTTTTTAGTTTTGTTGTTTATTGCATAGCATTTAGAATTTTTGTATCCCCTTATTAGATTTGCCCTTTTATCTTTATATTATGTTCCCTTCTGTCTCTGCCAGTTTTCTTCATTTGAAATAGTAAGTCTCTTCGGTTTTTCTTTAATATTCACATCATTATTTGTTTGTTAATTTTTGCCCCTTCCATCCTTTTGTTTCATCCTACCTATTTTATTAAATTTTAACAAGCATTTAAGTCAGGCCATGCTTTTCAGTCCACCCTGTTAATTTCTACCAATTTGACATTTTATGGAGATTTATATTATGGTGACTTATTAAATTACATTAACGTATAGATTTTCATTCTAGTTCTTAAATCTACTCTTTAATTTTTTGCTTTCTATTTTTCCTCTCTGTCTTTCATTTTTTTTGGTTTCATATTTCTGCCTTTCTCTAGTTTACATGACACATTCTAGAGTTTCATTTTGATGTGCTTAAGATTTTAAGAATATAGTTTTCTGACTGGTTACTCTAGGTATTCCGTTATGTATATATGACTTACTACCTTCTACAGGTGATGACATTTATCAACTTGAATAAACTATAGAAACTCACCTCCATTTAACCTCTTTACTCTTCTTGATTTTCAGTTATCTTAAATATTTATTTAGTGCAAATTTAGAATCATATCAGTGTTAAATGTTTTTCTTTCAAGTATGAGTAATAGTGATTTAGAAAACTTAAGAAGGAAAGTCTATGGTCACTATGGTCAATGTCGTAATCTACCATAAGTGTGTGTGGGGCAGAGGATAGATAAGACATAGAAGGGATCAGTATGACAATAATAATTGAAAATCATCACACTGGACAGGAACTGAGTATTAAAAGTAGGTAAAGGAAAAAAAATAAATAAAATAATAGTGGGCTGGAGTGATAGCACAGTGGTAGGGCGTTTGCCTTATAAGTGGCCAACATGGCCGATTCGAGTTCAATTCCTCCGCCCCTCTCGGAGAGCCCGGCAAGCTACCGAGAGTATTCGATATGCCAGACACAGTAACAACAAAGTCTCCAATGGAGACGTTACTGGGCCCGCTCGAGCAAATCGATGAACAATGGGAGGACTGTGAAAATAATAGTAGGTAAAGGGATATAGTCAACAACCTTTCAGTATTTGCATTGCAAACCACAATGGCCAAAAAGAGGAGAGAGAGAGAGAGAGAGAGAGAGAGAGAGAGAGAGAGAAGTGCTTTCCATAGAGGCAGGTTGGCGGTGAGTAGGGGGTGATGGGTGGGAAATTGGGGACACTGGTGCTGGGAAATGTACGCTGGTAGAGCTATGGGTATTGGAACACTGTATGACTGAAAACTAGTCATGAACAGCTTTATAAGCGTCTGTCTCACAGCGATTCAATTTGTTTTAAAAAGAAGGAAACTCTAGTTACATTTTTGCTTATTACATTCTTCTTGTGCTTCAAGGTTCATTCACCATTTTTCTTTCTACTAGAGCACTTCTCTTACCCATTCTTTTAAGTTGGTATTGCTGCAACAAGTCCAGTGAAATATTTATTCTTCTCCAAATGTTCGGAATGTTCCCTCTAGTCCTGAAGGATATTTTCACTAAGTTTGGTCTCTTTCTGTCAGTACCTGAAGGATATTATGCTTCTGACCTCTGAGGTTTCTGATGAGAAATTAGCTGCCTTTCTAATTATTTTCCCCTTATAGGGAAGTCATCATTTCTTCCTGTTTTTAAAATTACCTTTATTTTTCAAATTTAATCCTTGGGGTCAGAAAGATAGCTCAGCAGACTGTATCACATGCTTTGCATCACGTACTTGATCGTGGGCACCACATAGTCCCTTGAACAGCACTGGTCAGTGTTAGGGTTAGGGCTACTGCTAAGTATGGTCTCTACCCACAAAGTGAAAATATATCAATAAAATTGTAATATTTCTTGACATTGATTTCTTTGGGTTTATAATGTTAGGGGTTCACTGTCACTGTCACTGTCCTCCCGTTGTTCATCGATTTGCTCGAGCGGGCCCAGTAACGTCTCCATTGGAGACTTTGTTGTTACTGTGTCTGGCATATCGAATACGTCACGGGTAGCTTGCCAGACTCTGCCGTGCGGGCGAGATACTCTCGATAGCTTGCCGGGCTCTCCGAGAGGGGCAGAGGAATCGAACTCAGGTCAGCCATGTTGGCTGCTTGCAAGGCAAATGCCCTACCGCTGTGCTATCGCTCCAGCCCTGCTATCGCTTCAGCCCAGGGGTTCACTGAGTTTTTTAAACTCTATCGGCTTATGCATCTTGCCATATTGGCAGAGTCTCAGAATGTCAACCAATAGTTCCTCAAATAATTTTTTTCTGTTATTACTCCCAGATATAGGAGAGACAGGAACTCACTATTTACCATGATGAAAAATGTCAGGTTTTCCACTTAGTCTCAAGTTGTTTCCAGTAAAGAGAGGAGAACTCCTTATTTATGGATAGAGTGAGAGTTCCAGCTCCCACATGGTGTGCTGGATGATGGGAAAGGCTTGGAGAGTCTAGACCTCCTCTCACAATAACCCGGGGGTGGAGAGGGGATACGGTGGCAAGCAGTGGTTCCCTACTGTTGAGCTGGAGAGGGAGTCCAGGCATTCCATGGTGTTTCCATTGACACTGGGCTATTAGGACAGAGAGAACCTGATCCCAGCCAGCACAGGGAGTCCTGCTCCCTGCTGGACTTTCTCTGATACTGCTCCAGGAAGTACCACCCTATAGTCTCATAGAGAGGTCTAAGCTTCCCCATAGCCTCTTAGCAGAGATAAGTGACAGTGTGACCACTGTTTTGTCTGTAATGTTTGCCTCGATTATTGTCTAATCAAAAAATGTCTTTCTAGGTTTCCCCTTTTCTAGTTGTTTAGATAGAGAAAACAGGTTTTGATGCCTTTATAGTTTTGTTTTTTTTTTTGGTCTGCGGTCCTTGTTTTTTTGGCTCTAATACTGGAATATATGAGGCAAAACAAAAACCAGGAGAATTTATTATTGTGTCCTCTTTTGGGTTCTAGAGATCTCTGTGTTTCTCTCTACCTCTCAGAGTCATCATACATATGTGTTTTATATATATGTATGTATATATATGTATGTATATATATATACACACACACACTTATATTTATACATATGTGAATATACTTGGGGCTGGAGCGATAGCACAGCGGGTAGGGCATTTGCCTTGCAAGCCAATATGGCCGACCCGAGTTCGATTCCTCCGCCCCTCTCAGAGAGCCTGGCAAGCTACTGAGAGTATCTCGCCCACACGGCAAAGCCTGGCAAGCTACCCATGACATATTTGATATGCCAAACATAGTAACAATTGTCACAATGGAGACGTTACTGGGCCCACTCAAGCTAATCGATGAACAATGAGAGGACAGTGACAGTGACAGTGGACAGCATATACTTATTTATATGATTGTTATGTTCATGTCTATACATAGATATATAGGGGAAAGAACATAAAAAGCTCATCTATCCCATCTCTTGATCTTTCTAGAAGCAGGCTAGTACTACAGTACTTTTAAATGATAAAAAAATGGTGTTTTTGATGGAAATTTCCTCATAATACATTGTTGAGTCAAACATCAGGTTTCAAATACTGCAATTGTACATTTTCAGGCTATGGGTGAAAAAGTGTAGAATGGTGTTTAAATTGCATTTAGTATTTTATCTCTGAATGCAGAGAATATCAAAAAATGTCTTATTCTTTTTGTTTACATCTTCTAATTTTTGACATGAAAATCACCTAAGTGCATAGTACATTTTAAAGTATAAGTATCAATTTTGAGTTATTTAAATATATTAAGAATAATGGTCATGTTATTAATTACTAAGCAGTGCTGTTTTGGGTCAGACAAAACACAACACTTTAAAAGCTGAATCTCACCTAACCCTCCCCTCTATGAGAGAGGCTTTAGTTATCCTCATTCACACAGAGAGATAAGTTCAAATAGGTTAAGTAACTATACTATGTCTTAGAAGCTAATAAGAGTGATGTTGCTATTTTAACTGCTTCGTATTGCCTCCAGACAATCAGTGTATTTGCGATATTTTATAGGTTACAAAGCACTTTGATCTAGGTTCACCTTCAATAACCAAAGTTCAAATGAGAAGGACCCTGAAGCTTGACTCCCCCAAATGTAGTGTTGGTTTAGAGATATAAAAGGTCACTCAATGAGAGTTTGAGCCAGATAATGTTTCCCCAACTTGTTTTGTCCCATTCTTTGGTGATGAGGTGCCTCCTGTAGTCTTTCCATCCAAAAAGCTATCCACAGATAACCTGTGGTCATGGACTAGTTCCTGGAAAGACAGAATGAGCTCTGTATGCGTCATTTAAAAGTATTGGAGGGGCTGGAGCGATAGCATAGCGGGTAGAGCATTTGCCTTGCACGCATCTGACCTGGGTTTGATTTCCAGCATCTCATATGGTCCCCTGAGCACTGCCAGGAGTAATTCCTGAGTGCATGAGCCAGGAGTAACCCCTGTGCATCACCAGATGTGACCCAAAAAGCCCCCTGCCAAAAAAAGCATTGTAGTACTATTCTGAGGAGATGGTGTGCCCTGCCTCAGATTCATCCTCTCTCTATTCTCTGTTTCTTTGAAGTACCATTTCTCCTTCATACTGCACCAATTCTTGAGAGGAAAGTCATCTGATGAAACTTGTTGAGACTGCAGAAAAGTGCTGAGGAGTATACCCAAGGAGTAATTGTTCTGAGTCTATCTTGACCCCTCATTCAAGAATACATATACTTTTTACCAGAGATTTATAACACTCATCAGTGCAATTTTATGTGAAACAATGAATAAGGTATATTATAGATTATAAGGGAAATATTATCAGATTCTGTATGTCTTCTATCACCCTCTAAATCCTGACCTTAGATCTGGAAATCTAACAGGCTCTGACTTTGTAACCAGCTCTTATTTTGTGGCTCTAAGTTGAAGTCTCAAGAACGAGGTTGCCTAAAGTTAAAAAACTGGCCTGTGTAAGAAGCCTAGCTGTTTAAAAAAAATGGACTAAGTTGTGTTGGTTTTATAAGGCCAAGTTAAAAAAATCATACATGTTAGGAAACAAATTAGGGAGGACCAGCACCTTCACAAAATAACCAGAGACACTTTGGGATGTGTTCCAGAAGACAAGCCAATCACATCATCTTCCCCAGTACTTTTTTCCTAAGTTAGTTTTTAATGTTGCGTTTTTTGACACTGGTTTAACTTGGAAGAAAAAGGTTAAACCTCCTAATCCCTTCCTGTGCAGAACTGAAAGGATCAGGGCCCTCTGAACACAAGGGCTATAACCTTCTTTGGATTTATTGAACTGCATGATTACCACCAGGAAGGGGTGGAGGGAACGTATGGAGTGCTTGGGAGATGAGTTTAAATGGAAAGTAAGACATGAATAATTAATGGGATTAAGAGAGAAGTACCTACATTTATTTTAAGGTGCTCCTGGCAGCTCACATGGCCTTTTACAATCCTTAAGACTTTAAAGATGCACCATCTCTGTGGAAAGTAACACCAGCTTTTCATGTATTAGTTCAACTCCAAAAGTCCCGAAATAACCAACATTTCTGACTCCTAGGGTGAAAAATACAAGTGCTGCACCTTTGGCATTTCAGAGGCTGCTGTTGAAGACACACGAGAGAGAAGTCCATCGGAACCACTGAGATGTGTGGAAGTGAGAGAAACCCAAAGGGTGACCTTGGTCTTGCTCAAGACCAGGGAATGACCCTGGGCTAGGCCCTTCCTGAGTTTCACTCCCTCAAACTCTACTCGATCATAGTAAGGTAGACCAAAGAATGATCCCCAAAGTTGCCCTGATCCTGGTCCTAGAACCTGGAAATGTTCCCTTCTATAGTAAAAGTGCTTTTAGGAGATAAGTAAGGCTATCGAGAAGGGGGTCTTGCTCTGTACCATCTGAATGAGCCTCAATTAGGATAACAAGTGTTCTTATAAGGAGGGAGCAGACAGAGACACAAAGAGAAGTGACCAAGGAGGACTAGATGTGGTAGAGGCAACCACAATCCAGGAATTTGGAGGATGTGATCACAGCGAGGGGGTACAGGAGGCCACCCGAGACAACGAAAGGGGAGGGAACTTGTATCTAGCCCTGAAGACTTAGTTCAAACATCTGGTCTTCAGAACTGTAAAAGAATAGACATTTCTGATGTTGAAAGCCACTAAACCAGAGGTGATGATATGTTACAGCATCAAGAGTGATAATCCACATAGGAACACTAATTATCCATGGGGTTCAAGAAGGTGACACCTATTATCTCCCATATAGTCAACACCATGAAGTAAAGTATGCATAAGCTCTGAGGACACCTGGCAACCCCTGAAGCCCATAAGTTAGCAAGCTCCAGAATAGCCCATCCCATTTATTCACTCACTCATTTATTCAGTGGGTGTTCACTAAGATCCTATAGGCCAGTCATTCTGCAAACACCGAGGCTATAAGAATGGACAAAATACATCACTGTCCTCCTCAAGGTCTTGGATGATAAACAGATACAGCAGCATCAGGACAGTGGCAGGAATTATGCAGGAATAGAGAGGTCGAGAGGAAGGCCATTCTTGGTCACCATAAAGTGGGTGATGGGGGTGCTCCCAGAGGAAGCAGGAGGGTCCTGGTCACCTGACAGGAACCAGAAAAGATGCCAGGGCTTCTGCCAAATCACTGCTCATGACCAGAGGAAGGCAATAAATCTGGCCCTGGATGTAGGCTTCTGCTCTCTCACCCCACTGGTTCTCATGTCTGTTCCAGGACAAACCCCTCAGACTAACCTACAGACCAATATTTTCTCAGAATTATGCCTCTTCGTGCAATCAATCGGTGTTTTTTCAAACCGCCGGTCTTGAGTTATAAGAGGGATGTGAAGTCAATTTAATAGACCACAATGAGCATTTTTGCAAAGCAGAATGAAATGGAACAGAAAACATTAGAGTTTATTGATGCACATGGTTAGTGGAGAGACTATCTCAGACACGTTTAGTTTAAGAAAAATATACATGGAATATTTGGATGTAAAATCTGTTTGCTATTATGACTCTTGGGGGAAATCAATTTGAAGATGCTCAAATGAAGCACATTCTGCTCTGCATTGCTCTCATCCCAGATTGGGGAGTGTGATTTTTTAAATTTTACTTCTTTTATTTCATGTGATATAAAACATCTTCCCTCTGGAAGAGTCTGTTACATTTTCTCTTATCTTTTTAAATATTTTTTACTTCAGAAAATATAATAAAGATGTTGCAGAGAGCTATGCTGCCTTACCCTTTCTGGAAAAAAGGTGAGCAAGAAAAAAAATACTTAAATAACAAGTGAGTACTGAGCTGACACAGTAACAGTCAACTCAATAAGCTAAGTGCTTATCATGCATCTTATCACGTAGAGGGCTCACTCTTGGTGGCCCAAGAGACATAGTAACAAGCAAGGGCCAGACCTCAGCACTTTAAGCTCTCAGAAGAGACGAGAGATGAACAGATGGACCAGAGCAGAGTCCAGCCCAATGACTGGAGAGTTGCGTTGAAGACATCCGGTGCCAGAACTGGCAGAGTGCTCACAGAGACCTGGTTTCTGACTGCCCTTGAACTTGGGTTAGTTTTTGACGAAGTGAGATATGAAAAAAGCATGCTTGAAGGGGGCCCATCACGGGTCAAGGTAGAGAGGTGGAAAGACCCAGGGCCCCTCCTTAAGCCAAATATAATCTTGTTGCACTGAGCACATGATGAATAAGGGCAGGTGGGGGTCCTACAGGAGGCAACATCGCAAGGAGCTATGGGGACCCCCATGAGGCATGCTACCTTGTGGACCCTCAGTTTCATTTCCATCCAATGAAGTTCCTGGTGCTTACTCTACTCACCTTGCTTCCGGCAGAAAATATACGGAGAACGCATGGAAAGATGCATTAGAGAATGACGCACCCACTCACTCAACAGATAGTTCTGGTCTTCTATTGAGTGCTGAGATTGGAAAATGTTGGAGAATGGGCAGTGCCCAGAACGCTGGTGCATGCAGCTCACACAATAGACTGTCCCTCTGTCTCAGAAAGTCCAGAAAGTCTCACCAATGGCAGGAGCCTTGGGCTGTGTCTTGGGAGTGGTTTGGAATGTGCACAATAGAAAGGAATTCCAGGGAGAAGGAATAGTCTGTGTCAGGTTTATAGAGCTGCGAAGAGGCCACTATTTCCACAGAATTTTGGGGGGGGTCTGTAACATTGGCGTTCTGGTGGTGGTAGAGGCAGTAGGGGTGGGGGAAAGGGATGATTGGTGGTGGTGGTGGTAGAATAAGGCTGTCTTTCAATGACTACATTTTTTTTTAATTAGAGAATGGGGGGCTGTAGCGATAGCACAGCGGGTGGGGCGTTTGCCTTGCACGCAGCCAACATGACCGACCAGAGTTCGATTCCTCTGCAAGAGGAGAGCCGGGCAAGCTACCGAGAGTATCTCGCCCGCATGACAAAGCCTGGCAAGCTCCCTGTGACATATTCGATCTGCCAAACACAGTAACAACAAAGTCTCACGATGGAGACGTTACTGGGCCCGCTTGAGCAAATCGATGAACAACAGGAGGACAGTGACAGAGAATGGGGCTGGGCCACATTCAGCTGTGCTCAGGATTTGCTCCTGTCTCTGTGCTCAGGGATTGCTGCTGGAGGTGCTGAGAGATCACTCCTGTCTCTGTGCTCAGGGATCTCTCCCAGCAATGCTCGGGATGGCACCTGGGACTGAACCGCAAGAGTCTTAACCCCTACACTATTTCTCTGGCCCCATGAATACATTTTATAATCCTGTGAAGGGTTATTCTGCTAAAGGCACCAAGGGAATCAAAAAAGTGCATTGGCACTGGGCTGACCATGTCAAATGCCTTGACGTTTCCAGTTTCACCGAGGCGCCATCTGCTGGTCAAATGCTGTGTCTGCTGAGTTGATGGAGCCCTGGAAGCGTATTTTTCTAACTTGTCTTAAGGTTCTAGAGGGGCTAGAGAAATCCTGACAAGTTGGGTAGGTTAATGAGAACTGGAGGGAGAGAGAAGGTATTCACTTGGGCAGTAAAATAAGTGTAGGGAGCTTCATTATCAATTCTCAGTGTGGACTTAAATAACCAATTCCCATCCACAAACTTGAAAGCTTGTAGTTTCAGCTGCGATATCTAAGTTTCTTTCTCCATGATCATTCACTTTTTTTTCAGTCTGACTTTCTGACATACCCTCTAGACAGTCCTCTCAAATTCCCCACCAGGATGAGCCTGGCTTCCATTCAGCCCTACTCAGAACCTTCTCTTTATACCCAACCAACACAGAGTCCCCCATACATACACTCACACTCTACACACATACACTCACAAACCCTCAGTCACACACTCATGCTCACACAGGCAACAGCACATCGCCTGCCTGCGGTGGGTGTATGTATCCTAGTGTTTCATTCCTTTCTGTCTACTCAGCCATCAATCTTGCAGACACACCTTGGGGTCTGGAGCCACATCATTTGCCCTTTGCCGTTTCACACCTACCCGTGATGTATTCGATATGCCAAACACAGTAACAACAAGTCTCATGATGGAGACGTTACTGGGCCCACTCGAGCAAACGATGAACAACGGAGGACCGTGATGATGGCATTTCACATCAACAAAATAGCAAATCCTAATCCATGAAGGACCATTTTGGCTCCACTAGCAAGGAAAATAGATCTCTGAATGGGCAATCTCAGGGCAGATACCAAAGAGCAGAAATGGAGGTTCCCTCTCTTGAGGGGCCACTGTCAGCTGCCAGTGGAAACTTCTTTCTTCTTCTTCCCCAGCCTCCTCACTCCAGACCTCGGGAAAGAGCAGCTAGCCCCAGTCAGAACCACACTGAGCAAGCAGAACGACCAAAGGGTAAAGAAAACATTATCTGAATCCTCCTTCTCTAGAGGATTTAGAGATTTAACAATAGAGGTTTAAGCCAAGGACTAAGAATACACAAAATGTTAGATTCACCCCCACAACAACAACAACAAAAACCGCTAAGGATGGAATCTGCCCTAGGTTAGATATTTTAAGTATTAGAATGCTAATGGCTTGAAAAAATGCAGGAAAGAATAGAACAGACAACAAATATCTGCTGGCTGCAAAAATGGGCCAGGCAAGTATAGAATAAGACTGTTTAGGGTCTTTTAGACGTAGGGACTACAGGGGCAAAAACAGAGTAGAAAATTGTCAGCACTTGACTCTATACTTTGAAGGTCCTGATTAACCCTCGGAAATACCCCAACCGCTAATCTTCATGTATCTATTGTATATCAATGCCTTTTCAACTGAAGCAACTGCAGCTCAGGTGAGTGATCAATATAATATTGAATAAATGGGCCTCTGAGATGACTCTTGACTGCCCAGGTGACCTAAAGCTCGGACAGTCTCTGTGTTTGTCTGTCTCCTTATGTAAAAGTCTCATTCTCTGTGACCCACCTCTGCTGGATGGGTGTTGAGGGTGCCAATTGATTGGGCATTAGGCAATAAATCACCCAAGAGGAGAAAGAGGCCCAACATACAGGGAAAGTGATTCTTCTTAAGAAGAGCTCTGACTGTCAGCATAGCTTGCCAGAAGCAGCCAGGAATACCCGGATCACAGTTCCTTTCCCCTGCTGGCTCTTTAGCATGATGCTACTGGTTCCTCTTCCAGGCTTCAACTCCTCTTGTTACTCAACTTTCTTATAGGCACAACGATTTCAGGCTGAGGCTGTGGGCGGAGGCCAATCTGGGAAAAAGGAGTGGAAGAAGCCTGTTTTAGGGTTCTAACCTGATACCACCTTCACCCTGGATTTCACATAATTCCCACTGTGAGAAATAAATGTCTGTTTGTTAAGGCAGGCTCTCTGTGTTCATTATAGCAGGCTCATTTACTGAGACAGTGGACAGAGCTAGACTCCCTCTCCCACATGTTGGTGGTCCTACTTGAAGAATGTCTAGACAGAAACACACACAAACACTCACACACACACACACACACACACACACACCAAAGCAGAGCAGAGGTCCACACCTCACAGAATTTCAGAGAAATCATGCAGGATTGTAGACCTGGAAGCTGAAAAAAAATGAATGTGACTA
Organism: Sorex fumeus; assembly: GCF_029834395.1. Classification (NCBI taxonomy): domain Eukaryota; kingdom Metazoa; phylum Chordata; class Mammalia; order Eulipotyphla; family Soricidae; genus Sorex; species Sorex fumeus. The sequence continues at coordinate 38,778,700 of NW_026606092.1, read as the reverse complement.
AACATGTATTTGAAAAATAAATAAATAACCGTAAGCCTTGCCTGAAAGAATTCACTCAGAAGGCTACTTCTCAGCAAGTCACAGTGCAGAGCAAATTACAAATATTTGAGCACACTATAAAGTACACAATTTTCTAATGTGTAGAAGACCTATTATTCTGTACCACATTGCATAGAAACTTGAATGACATGGAACAATTGGGGTCTGGCATAACTGAACCAATCTGTATTGAAGAGCTATCTATAATCCCAGCTAAATTGGAAGGGAGAGATTAGAGCTGGAGAACCGGTTGTAGAGAAATTACAAGGAAATATAATTGTTCCTCATCCTAAACACACCCTTTATTTCAAGACTTCTGTGTTGTATTGGTGTGGCATGTTTGCACTTACAATATATGTGGTTAGACATGAGGGTTGAACCACATCCCTTAAAGAGGCATATATTAAAATTCTAACCCTCAGAACTTCAGAATGTAAACTTATTTGAAACAAACCATTGAAAATTCAATTCGTTAAATTGGAACAGGATCATGCAGAAGCAGAAAGAGGATCTAATCGTGTGCTCCTGGTGTCTCTATAATAAGGCAAAATTGAGCACTGACACACATGCAGGGAGAACACCAGGTGGAGAAGAAAGTAGATTAGAGAAGACGTAGCTAAAAGTCAACAGTCACCAAAGATTGTGACAACAGTCACTCAACCCACCAGAAACTATGAAAGAGGCATGAAACAACCTCTTCCTTGTGATCCTCAGAAGGAATCCACCTTAATAACACCAGGATCTCAGACTTCAGACCTCCAGAACTAAAAATCAATACATCCCTGTTAATTAACCCACCTGAAGGTTCACATGGTTAAAATACCTGGTACAAATAGTATATAACTCTTTTGTTATCATCCCATTTCAAAATAGAAGATGCTAAGACCCAGAGGTCAAGTGGTCCTTGGGACACCCCAAATCAGGAAGTGGCAGGGCTTGCAGTTGATCCATTCTGGCCCCAGGACCCCACACCTTCACCTCAACACGATCTAGCACTGGTTGGAGGTCCCAAAATTCTAAGCCTGGAGAGCCATAATGAGAGGTGAAAGAGAAAAAGTCATGTCGGAGTAGTTTCCAAGAAAGAAATCAACAATATGGCAATTATTAAATGTGGAAGACAGGGAGAAACAGGTGCTGAAAATGACTCAGTTATCCAAAGAGGTTATATCTAATTGTATATGAAGAACGATTTAGATAATCATGTTTAATATCTGTCCTCTGACAAAAAAGGAAAATGCATGTGACCAGGGGCAATAGTAAAGCAGTTTTTACCTGTGTCCACCCATGTAAAGCACTTATGCACACACACTGATGCCTTGTCCATTTGCTGGTGAGGTGCAGTGAGTAAATACTGGTCAATAGGAATAACTGCAACCTGTCTTTAGGCCCCAGAACACAAAAGCAAGAGAAGCAGAAGGCATCATTTATAAATATGTTGTTCTTCTTAAAAGAACTGTAAATTTGGAAATGCCTCCTTTGGAGCATAACTCTCACTATATTCCCTGGGTGTACAAGATAACTGTGAAGTTCATTGACTTTGTAGGAAACATGTATAGACCCAACCCTCATATGAGCATGAAACTTACACTCACTCATTAAACATTCACCAAGGTCTTTGTAAATGCCATTTATCCTGTCACAAGTTTCTCAGGTGGTAAATCTAGAAAACGATGCCCTGAATGGCATATATTGAAATGGAAACCCGCACCCACGTGCTTTGCAATAGAAGGAGGGGAGCCTCATAGACATATGCTTGTGATGACTAAGGAAAACTAGGTGCAGAGGGCCTGGATGTCTTTAAAGACCAACTATTTATTCCTGCAAACTCAGCCTAAGCCAGAGAGGCCCAAATTTATTTGGCCTACTTCCCCCTTTTCAGAAGGAAAATACGTCACCTTTCCTCTTTCTGGAAATATATCTTTTTTAAGCAAACAAAAATGACCCAAATTGGCTAGGGGTACTGGCCAAAGGTTGGAATCAACCACAAGTGTGTGTGTGGGGGGGGGGTAGAAGTGGGGGGGTGGCAGAGGGTAGGTTAGATAAAGAAGGGACCGGTATGACAGTACTGGTGGAAATTATCACACTGGACAAGAACTGAGTGTTAAAAGTAGGTAAAGGGATATACCTGACAACCTTTAAGTATCTGTATTGAAAGCCACAATGCCCATAAATGGCGGGGGGGGGGGGGGGGGGAGAGCGAGAGAGAGAGAGAGAGAGAGAGAGAGAGAGAGAGAGAGAGATGCTTTCCATAGAGGCAGGTTGGAGGTGAGTAGGGGTGATAGGAAGAAAACTGGGGACACTGGTGCTGGGAAATGTGGAGTTGGAACATTATATGGCTGAACCATAATCATGAACAGCTTTGTAAGGTCTATCTTACAGTGATTTAATAAAAACAAATTTTTTTAAATGCCCCCAACTACACCAGAGATTACTATCACCTCCTGGATTCTACCAGCCCCACTCTAATGCCTCAGGGGTGGCAATAGCCCCTTTGGGAGACACTGGTCTAAACCTCCCCTAAACCTTCCTCTTACTACCAAAAGTTTACAAACAGTCTCCTGAGACTCAGCAGGCACAGTCCAGGAATGGGCACTGATCGTGTTTATCCTACTTTGTGAATGTGTTACTCAGCACATTCTCCTTTCAAGGGGCAGTCGGCTCATTGGTCCCTGTGGGGAACAGAGAAAGGCAGAGGCTTCAATCTGTCTCCTCTGATTCCCGAAGCAGGGATGAATCAGGATATGGGAACCATGGCAAATACAAAGCACGGGGGGGGGGGGGGGGTCTGAACAAATCTTCCTAAAGAAGGGGCTTTTAAAGGACAATATATGCAAGCCAAGGCACAAATGAGCAAGGTTCTAGGGAAGAAAAAGTCCTAAAGTCTATTAGGGGGGCTGCTTTACACATAATGCCTTTTGGGGAATCAAGACCTCTGTGACTCCACGGCTTCATAGGAGAGGAAAGGTTGGTTGTTGAAGAGTATATTTATTTTTTGTGTTTTTAGTTGATGCAGTCTATTTGCTCTTATGTCCAGGGCTAAAGTCTAGTAATGCATGACCTTTTGGGTTTCAACATCACCAATGAAAATGCCCTCAAGGTCCAGAACTGTTTCCAGGGAAATGTGTGTGGAGAACCAGCAATCTCTCTGCTCCACTTGCCCGACCCCTGTCCTGTCCCTGCAACAACCCCGTCAGACACTGAAAATTGATCACTGCTCATCTTCTCACAAGCTCCAGTTAGAGCTTCAGATCTATGGGGCATCTTAGGCTGCCAGTTACCGTCACAGTCACTTCATTCCTGTACTGCAAACACCTTCTGTCCTACTCTTCGAGCTCAGAAACTCAAGGTCTTGGGACTGGAAGAACAGTACAGTAGACAGGGCACTTGCCTTGCATGTGGCCAACCTCAGTTCAACCCCAGTTCAACCCTAGTATCCTATATAGTCCTCCAAGTACCATCAGGAGTGATCCCTAAGCACAGAGCCAGGAGTCAGCCCTGCAACATCACAAGGTATGGCCCCCCAAAACAAACAAAACTAATCACAGGCCTGGGAGGTAACTCAAAAGGGTGAGTGTAAAGCCTTGAGTTGAATCCTTAGTACCATATGCCCCCCTTGCGCCCCTCTCCCCTCCCCCCACACAAACCCCTATGCACCTCCCCTCCAGGCATCATACAAAAGAAAGGGTTTGAGCACCAAATCTGAGACTGGCACTGCTGGGCTGAGTGTCTCTGAGAGTGCCCTTCCCCCCAGGGCCTTGGAGCACTGCTGGGAAGACTCAACTAAATTAATCAGTTAAAAGGTAATTAAATAAATGTAGTTTAATGAAAAAGTAAGAACTAGCCACAACGGCCTGCCAAGTGTTGGCAAGGTGTTGCTATGTTGGTCTGACTTGCCACGTACATTGAGTCAATGCACTGGGCTGCAGACACCCTTGGTTGTGACCCATGTACACTTCAGTCTGGATCATCTCTGCTTTCCTGCTTCTGGCATAGGAGTCTGTGTAAGAACATCTGAATGTTTGCTGGCAGAAAAGGTAGACCACCCCCCATTCCCAGAGGTCTTGTCACCCATTTCCTGATCCCACCCTCTTCATCTATTCATGACCCCAACTGCCCACTTCCAATATACATCATGTTATTAGAACAAGGTAAAAAAGGCCCCACTCACTTCTTAAATGGTATTTACTCAGCACTATCTCTGAGCACAGCCCTGCAAAAGTAATTCTTCACATTCCCTGTTAGTACGTTTTAGGACTTCTTAATAAATTCTGTGCAGCTAGCTAATTTACATATCTGATGGCACAAAATGAACTTTTCCACTGCAGCTTGGAAAGAGCACTTGCCTACAATTCTTCAGTGTATTCTCTGCTATCAGCTTCCATTTTTCAGTAGAACAAGAGACCAGACAGCATTCAAATTCCTCCCCTTCTGTCTGTGGAGCTATGTCTCTCCAGTGCCCCATGCTACTTCAGTGCTGACCATTCCAAGAATCTTCCAATGCAGGAGAGTGGATACAAATCACCCAGGACCTTGTAACAATGTGGACTCAATTCCAATTCTAGTTGGTCTGAGGTCAGAGAGGCAAAACATGTCAGCAAAGTCATTTGTTTCAGTCATGTGGCTGAACCGGGCTTGATCCGTGGTACCACATATGGTTCCCTAAGTACCACCAGGAGTGATCCCTGAGCACAGAGCCGAGGTACACAGAAGTAAACCTTGAACACTTCCAGGTGTGGCTCCAGAACAACAAAACAAAACAAAAAATCTTCTAGTTAGTGTAGAGTTAGGAGAAAGAATCTGCTGGGGTTGGGGCTGGAGTGACAGCACAGTGAGGAGGGCGTTTGTCTTGCAAGCAGCCAACCCAGGTTAGATTCCCAGCATCCCATATGGTTCCCCAAACACCTCCAGGACTAATTCCTCAGTGCATGAGCCGGGAGTAACCCCTGTGCATTGCCAGTTGTGACCCAAAAAGCAAAAAATAAATAAATAGGGTCTGAGCGATAGCGCAGCAGGTAGGGTGTTTGCCTTGCACATGGCCGACCTGGGTTCAATCCCCAGCATCCCATATGGTCCCCCAAGCACCGCCAAGATGATTCTTGAGTGCAGAGCCAGGAATGACCCCGGAGCATCACTGGCTATGACCCAAAAAGCAATAAATAAATAAATAAATAAATAATCTGCTGGGGGTTTTTTTTTGGGGGGGGGGTTAGGGCAAAGAGGTAGGTTTGGGGCCACACCTAGAGGCACTCCGGCTATTCTTGGTGCTGTATTCAGGACTAACTTTGGTGGAATCCCTGGAATTCTCTCCATGCTTCTGGTCCTGCCTCTGGTCATGGTGACCTGGTCAGTGGGATCACTGGGACTCAGTCTGTCTCTCTATCTTTCCTTCCTTTACTTCCCCTTACTCCTCCTTACTCTTCCCACCCAATGGGAACCCAACGTGTTGTGTTTCTTCCTCTTCTGAAGTTGCTCGTAAGGCTTCGTCCTTTCTTCCACAAAGCCTTCTCTGACCCCCTTTTTCTTCCTGCTACCCTACTCTAACCTAGTAAGCCTCTCCAGGCCCTGCCTTCTCATTCCTTTTTCTGTATAATTCTACCAGAGCCTGGAGTGTTGATCCCCCTTGGCCTCTCCACTTCCTTGAGGTTGGATACGAATGTGCCTTGCTCATCTTCATATCCTCTGTGATTTAACACATATTTAAGAAACAAACAGACAAGGACTTCTGGGGTATATTCTTTGATACAAAGAAGGCAGATAGTTAACAGAATTTCTAAAAAATGCAATAGCTACATGGTTATTTTAAGACCACAAACCACTGCTGTGTGTAAAAACAAGTTTTCAGCTAATTAGATGTTTGCATATGTTAATATAATGACTGGGTCATTTGCTTTGCAAAGTGCAGCTAAAATTTCTAAATGTCAACCAGTATTCAACAATTTCTCTTAAGGGCAAAGTAAGCAAGTTAGAGGCTTTAGTCTACAACCTTCACAGGAGATGCAGAATAATTTTTGTTCAGTCTTAGAGTCATCATTTTTTGAAGAATGAATCTCTTAAGAAATTGTAATGGAAACCACTAGAAATAAAAATATAATGATTGAGAGATGACTGATAGCTTTTCTACAACATTAATAATAAAACAACTACATAACCACTAAATAATAATGATGATAGATTATTAAGCATTTACTCAGTACCACCGGGATCACTCCTATCATCTACAATTTTGTGTAATCCTTAAGCTAACCCTGAGAAACAGTCTCCATTATCCACATTATACCAATGGGATTCTGAAGCTTATCAAAGCAAGCGATTCATCAATGGGTAGGTACTTGGTCGTTTTTTCATTGCCTATAAACACTAAGCAAAACTGCCTCCTGTAAAAGTGCTTATAGGGGTCATATGGGAGTTCAAAGACGAGTGTGTCAAATGTCCATTTGGCTTGAGATCCAAATGAATTGCACCTAACTGTCCACTGTGCATAAACTGATTTTAAAATTCAAATACAGCATCCAAGATGCCCAGGATCATGGGAGATTTACAAAGAAAATTTGTTCTCAGCTCAGGATGATAATTCAAGTGGTAGAAGCAAGTGGACCTGAGTCCGAGCCCCATCCTCATCACCAAGTACCTCTGGATATAATCCTACTGACCCCCAGGGCACTGAACTATCAGGTCCAAATGGCAGAGTTGAGTCATTCCCAAGGCGGTCCCATCTCCACCCCAGATCCACTAGGTAAGGCCCCACTGAAGGGAAAACAAAATGTAAAAGCAAATAGATCCTTATGGAATACTGGGGGGAAATGAGATGAACCAATTTAAATGAAAATGTAATAATTAGCATAGAATCATAACAACTGCTTGGGGCTAAGTCAGACAAATGTGGCCATAGGTAGGAGCAGCTCAAAAAGCAAAGAACTGGTCAAGGTTTTTAAAACAAATAGAAGGGGAGGTTGTGAGCCTTAAGATCAAGGGGTGGGAATTCCCAGCCCACAGACTGCATAGTCATGGCTTATGGCCCTGGCACATGATGAAACATGACCTGGTACTTCTGGTTGGCTGCCCATGGCCCAGCTTCCTGTGTGACATGATTCCTGAGAATAAAGGTAAAGGTAAAGGCCCTCCCGTTGATCATCGATTTGCTCGAGCGGGCCCAGTAACGTCTCCATTGGAGACTTTGTTGTTACTGTGTCTGGCATATCGAATACTCTCGGTAGCTTGCCGGGCTCTCCGAGAGGGGCGGAGGAATCGAACTTGGGTCGGCCATGTTGGCCGCTTGTAAGGCGAATGCCCTACCGCTGTGCTATCGCTCCAGCCCATATAGAGCGGTAGCACAGCGGTAGGGCGTTCGCCTTACAAGCGGCCAACATGGCCGACCCAAGTTCGATTCCTCCTGAGAATAATGTAATAAATATTCAAGTAGTTTTGGCAAAAGAAAACCTTTCCATCCTGCTCCAGCGAAAGTCACAGAAATCAAATGTTGCCTCACGCCTTTCATACATAACTTCCAGCTCTCCTCAAGCGCCACCCATCTCAGGATGCTCAGTCGCTGCCATTTCACCCACGCAAAACCTTAGACTCGGATCGAAGAATTGCAGCTCAGTGGCAGGACAGCTTTGAAGTCAATCTGGGGGTTTCTGTGCACATCCGCAGCATCTGCTCACCCCCATTTCTGCCGTGCTGCCATGGATTTTTCTTTCCGTTGTCCAAGATGTCACTTGCCAGCAACCTCGGCCTGAGGCTATGGCAAACACCATCCTGTGCAGTGGCTAGGGACTTGAAATGTCAGGAAATCATGGGCAAATGAGTCACTTGCAGGCACTGAGTCTTATTAAAAGGGCAGGAGATTAAGGGGGGGGGCGGGGAGAGAACTTCATTTTATTATTGGAAATTCGGAGAGATGAAAATATGACCTTTCTCTGCCTCTGCTGCTTCTGAAGAGCGACACGAGTGTTTCATAGTTCTATCAGCTAGGTAGAATAAGGGTCTCTGAATGGGTGTGCCCCTGGGAAGGCAAAGTTTCAAGCTCCTTATTTCTTTTGGTAAGAAGTTTAGAGATGCTTTCTCAGGAAAGGAAGATCTATGGATTTTGATAGGTTCTAGGCACTGGCCAAACATAATGGCAACCCAGCCAGTTTTTCAAACCGTATTCACCACCCTCTCTCCTTCCCTCGTGCCTGGCTGTCCTCGACAGGGCCCCTTGGAGGGGGTGGGTTGAGTTTCCCTCCCTGCCCTGAGCAGAACCCTAGCAGCTGAAGACCTCCGGAACCCAGCCACAACCATGCTGAGACCACTCTCCACACACATGAAGGTACCAGCAGAGGAACAAAGGCATGCGGGTCCCGGGGCTGAGATCTCCAAGCCTGCTTGGATCGGGGCTGAGCATCCTCCATCTTCCAGTAGGCGGGGGTCACACCCACCAACTGACCCCCTGGCGCCGTGTAATCCCATCAATGGCCAAGACCCAGAGACTACAAAACCCAGCTCCCAGAAGCTGGGTAGACATCTTATCATCTAATTCTTACTTTTAGAATGTAACCTGCCCACACGGCAGAGTCTGGCAAACTCCCCGTGGTTTACCCAATATGCCAAATACCAGTAGCAATGATGGGTCTTATTCTCTTAATCCTGAAAGTGCCTTGAATATGGCACTGTAAAATCTCAGGGCTAGGACGAAGGAGACATTACTGGTGCTTGCTCGAGGCAATCAACAAACAACAGGATGATCGTGATCGTTATTGTGATTCACCACCCTCTCTAAGATGCCCCTTGCCATTTGTGGCTGTCTCTTTTCCAGAGATATGGCAGTCATACAAGGGACTCCTCAGGTTCTCAGGATCCCAGAGCTTGCCTCCATATCTGGGTAGAGGAATCGTCAGGGTGTTGGAGAATGTTCTCAACCAACACTTTTTCAGAGTCTTGATATTCATATCTGTGAAATGGGAGACTTTAGCCCACTTTAGACTTGGTGGAGAATGAAAATAAAGGCAGGATGTTTCAACTAGGTGCTAGTTTTATCTGACATCAGCTAGTTTTAATGAGTGTTAACTCATTTTAACTGCATTGACAAGTTTCAATTGGGTATTCCCTAAAAGAAGCTGTATGTGGGATTTCTGTGATTTGCGATTAATTTAAAGCACGAAGCTCACCCAATGAGTGCAGCTTTCAAGAGTTCAGGGGGAGTAGAGAAGCACTCTTACCTCCTTCTATTGTGGATATGGCAGCCAATATTAAGTAACTGCACATCTATAGGGTGCAGGCAGCTCTGCCACGTGGTCAGGAACTTCCCTTCTTTTTCCCTGATTCATAGTGCAGACCAATGACAAAGCAAGAAGGTCATTTCAAGGGACAATGACAGACAAACCAACATCGAGGTAGCTTACTTCTGCATCTTTAGCTTTCCTATTGGCAGAATTGATGTTATTTTGCAGTGTGTCCTGCACAAAAGTCAAGGATGTAAGGAGATCTGAATCCCACTAAGCCAGTGTTCTCCCAGCCAGAGGAAGAAGTTTTAAATGTGCATCAGGGTGTGCAGGGGTTCGCGGTGTCCCTGTGTCTCCTCTGGGCTTCATAATATTGGCATCGAATCATGAAAAAAAAGCATTCTTTCTTCCTCCCTCTCCTACTTTCTTTCCTTCTTGGACAACCCTTTTCAAGTGTGCCCTATTTGCTCCTTAAAATAATCACAGTTTCTCATAGTATGAGATAGTTGGAAGCCTTCCTCAAGAGCTGGGGGAGAGGGCACTTGGGATAGACAAGGGACCACTATGACAACGATGGTTGGAAGAGATCACTCTTGATGTGATCTCCGTACGTGCTAAAAGTGGATAAAGAAACAAATATTATGGTCTCTCAGCGTCCGTATTGCAAACCATAATGCCCAAAAGAGAAGGGGAAAGAGATAGAGATAGATAGATAGATGATAGATAGATAGATAGATGATAGATAGATAGATAGATAGATAGATAGATAGATAGAAGAAAAGTGGTGATGGAGGTGGTGGTGGGAAGGAACTGCTGGCTGGGGACATAGATAGTGGGAAATGTACACTGGTGAAGGGACAGGTGTTGTAACACAGTAGGACTGAAATCTGCTCATGAAAGATTTATAACTGTGTATCTCATAGTGATTCAATAATAATTTTATTTTTAAATTATTATTCTGTCACAGTCCTCCCGTTGTTCATCGATTTGCTCGAGCGGGCCCAGTAACGTCTCCGTTGTGACACTTGTTACCGTGTTTGGCATATTGAATACATCACGGGTAGCTTGCCAGGCTTTGTCGTGCGGGCAAGATACTCTCGGTAGCTTGCCGGGCTCTCCGAGAGGGGCGGAGGAATCGAACTCGGGTTGGCCATGTTGGCTGCATGCAAGGCAAACGTCCTACCTGCTGTGCTATCGCTTCAGCCCTAAATTATTATTGAATTATTAAATTTATTATTCAAAGTTAATTTTATTTTTAAAAGTCACAGTTTCTGTCTCAAGGAATTGATAAGCAGGAAGACATGGAAGTGAATGATGACAGAACAGGGAAACCCCACTATAGAGATGTTCTGCAAGAGGGAAGGAGCATCTGCCCAAAGAGGTAAGAAACTCGGCCACTCCCCCACCAGTCTCATGACTCCAAGGGGTAGAGTCAATGAGAACACTTCATGAGAGAGGGGCTCTGCAACCAAGTCAGGAGAAATCATGAAGTGGGGGCAAAAGGAAAGCAAAAGTAGGAGGAATTAAAGAAAAGCAGAGCAGTTCCACCAATGTTTGCCTGTCTCTTTTCATAGATGACTTTTATTTACACTGAGTTTCCTTCAATTACTAGCTTGTCAAGAGATATTTTAAAGCATGACTGTTGAGTTACAAAATTTTGTTCAGTTCTTTTTCTGCATCTATTGAAGAGATTATACAACATTTCCCCCCTTCTAACAATGTGATGAAATGCATTATATGGGTTGGCTTTCAAATATTAAACTAATTTCCAGGGTAAATCCAAATTTTTTGATATCTTTAAAAATACCTGAATATGTATTTGCCATTATTTTCTTCCATTTTTTAAAAAGCAGGGGTTCTAAAGTTATCTATTAGAATTAGAGCTGTGTCACTCATTAATTATGTAAAAATTCCTAGGTGTGCATGGAATTTTGCAGGGTTTTTTTTTCATAAAAAGCAATCCATTACCATCTATATACCTCCTCTTTCCTTTGATTTCCCTCCAGAGATAAAGCTGTTCTCTCTCACTTATTTTATTTAACACCACATTGGAGTTCCCAAACACAACAATAAGATAGACAGACAGTAACTAAACTTTTCTTTTTTATGTAGGAGTATTGCTATTTATTCAGCCATTGATTAGGCTGATTGAATTGGGCATGAACTCCACCTTACTTCCTCCCCCCTCCCCTTTTTATAATTTTATTTATTGAATCACCGTGAGAGCAGTTACAAAGCTTTTGGGATTAAGTCTCAGTCATACAATGAAACACCCATACCTTCACCAGTGCCCATTTTCCACCACCAAAAACCCCATATACCGCCCATCACACACCCTCCCCCTACCGGTGGAGCAAATGATTTCCACATTACTCTCTCTCTCTCTCTACTTTGATTAAATTCACTATTTCGACACCAGACACACTATTATTATCTGGGATTTTACCCCAATACTCAAATCCGCCAAAAATGCAACAGTAGACAATTTGTTTTCTATTGCTGGTTATGAATAACATATGATGTGATGTGACCACAGTAGTGGCTGTGTGATTTTGTAATTCTGAAATTTTAACAATTAAATCTGAAGGGATTTCTGCCAAAACCTGCTGGGCTCCGAGATTTGTTTCTGAGTCTCTTGGATCATGGCCATTAAGCAGCGTGATCAGGAGCCAGAGAGGCCGTTTATGGGTGGCGACTCAGGGTCTCCTTGGGGTGGAGAGGAAAGGGCTGGCTCCACCCCCATCTCGTGAGGCCCCACGTGTCTCATCACTGCAGGCCCAAATCTGACCATCGAGTGGGCTCAGGACGATGGTGGCCACCAATCCACCAAGGGGGAGCAGGTGGAGGGACAGCACCCTTTCCCCCCCTGGGGTGGCCCGGCGAAAGTAACCTACTGTGGGGTCCAGATGCATTTTTGCCAAAAGCCGCTGGGTTTCGAGATTTGTTTCTGAGTCTCTGGGATCATGGTCATTAAGTGGCTTGATCAGGAACCAGAGAGGCCATCCATGGGCAGCAACTCAGGATCTTGTTGGGGTGAGGAGGAAAGGGCCGGCTCCACCTCCATCCTGTGAGGACCTGCATGTCTCGTGAGTGCAGGCCCAAACCTGACCATCCAGTGGCCTCTGGAGGATAGCAGCCACTGAGACATAGAGGGAAGAGGCCAAGGCACGAAACCTATTCACACCTGGGGTGGCCCAACACTGGTAACCTACTGCAGGGACTGGACACATTTCTGCCAAAAGCTGCTGGGTTCCGAGATTTGTTTCTGAGTCTCTGGGATCGTGGCCATTAAGCAGTTTGATCAGGAGCCAAAGAGGCCATTCGTGGGTGGCGACTCAGGATCTTGTTGGGGCAGGGATGAAAGGGCCGGCTCCATCCCAACCTGTCAGGCCCTGTGTGTCTCATCACTGTGGGCCCAAACCTGACTGTCCAGTGGCCTCAGGAAGATGGTAGTCACTGAGGTGCCAAGGGGGAGCAGGTGGAGGGACAACACCCTTTCCCCCCTGGGGTGGTCTGGCACCAGTAACCCATTGCAGGGACCGGACATATCTCTGCCAAAAGCCGCTGGATTTCGAGATTTGTCTCTGAGTCTCTGGGATCATGGCGGTTAAGCAGTTGGATCAGGGACCAGAGAGGCCTTGCCTCCAATTATATAGCTGAGCTGGAGGTGGTTTTTGAGTGTGTCTCTCCCACATACCTAACTTTTGGCTGTTTAGTTTCTTGGTAAACTTTGCCCCAAGTTGTTGGGGTCTGGCCAAAGGCACAGCAGGAATTTTTGGGGTATCTGAAAGTCTAAAGGCGCCATCAGGCTGCTGATGCACTCACCTCACAGGTACAGAGTGACCTGCTGGTGGCACCATACCCCCGGACAGTAACTAAACTTTAAGTTCAAAAAGCTATGTCCATTTGAGTTATAGACTACTTTTATAAACTATCCTAGGGAACCTATAAGAATCTATTAAATTTAGCAAATCCATAGCCTATCTTATCAATGCACTATATATAATTGTGCAAGACATGGAATTATTATTTCATAAGAGCAAACAATTGAAAAATAAAATATCATTTTGATTTGTACTAGTGACAAAATCATAAAATATTTAGGTATTTTAAAACATTTTTAGGGGCCAGGGAGTACAGTAGATAGGGGATTTATCTTGCACACAGTCAAACTGGATTCAATCCCAGCACCATACATGGTTTCCCAAGCTGTGTCTAGATGATCCTTGATATACAGAGCCAGGAATAGGCCCTGATAACTGCCAAATGTGGCCCCCCCAAATAAAATATATGTGTGTAAGCATATATATATATAATTTTTCTTTTAGAGGTTGAGTTGGAATTGAAAGAATGATGAGGAACCCAGCTGGGATGAAGACATTTGTGCCTGGGTGAGGGAGAGTAGCAGAGAAAGAGTGTGGAAGGTATGTTTATGTGCTTACATCGGAGAGACACACAAAGGGTTTGAGTTCCCCCTGCAGAATGTGGAAGACATTGAGATGATCATTTGTGATTGTCTCGTTGAATCCTGCGACAGTGTTGTAAGGAGGTTTTATATTAGCTACCATTTTCTTGATAAGAAACTTGAGGATTTAGGGAGATGGAACCCAAGAGTCCAAGTTTGATGTACAATGGAGCCCATCCAGTCTGCAAGGTGCACAGGAATGAGAGAACTTTACTGCTGGTGAATCAGACCCTCTAACGTTCACTCTTCTTTACCCTGCTCAGGTTATAGGTTCAAAGGTAACAACCCAGATTACACAGCAGCTCTGGCTTCATCGCCATAGCAGTGACTGTTTCAAGCACTGAAAGTGGTGAGAAGTTAAGGTAGTTAGCATGGAACCACAGCAGCCACAGCCGTGTCTGGTAAATTTGGGGAAACTATATGGCCCTCTAGCACAGGTACATGGGGATTTCCAGTTACATTAATTGATCAGATCTAATCATGGAAACGAACCGACCAGACGATGGCACAGCACTCAGCCTCAAGTGCCCAGCATCTGTCAGACAATCCAATTAAGACCATCCACCATGCATCAGAAAAGATAATTTGTTGGCAAGGGTAGGGGCTAAGAGAAGCTAAGAATAAAAATCATATCTTAATATCCACTAAACAAGCCTCCTACGGGCAATACCTCTTGTGCTACAGAGACTCCAGGAGGAATCTGAAAGAGAACTGAGTTTATTTTTTTTCCCTTTATTTTATTTTATTTTTTTTAAAGTTGTAGATTTACAATTTTTTGTGCTTTGGTTTCAATTATACAATGATCAGATACCCATCCCTCCACCAGTGCCCATTTTCCACCACCATGGATAATATCCCTCCCACCCCCATCCCCTCATCCCCCCTGTCTCTGTGGCAGGAGAACTGAGTTTAAATTGGGCGTCCATCCATTCCATTTCACCATTTCCTTGAGATTCCGGTTGGGCGGCATGTGGCAGGTACAGGAGACGGCCACATGCAGGTCTATGGGTCAAAAGGAAAGCTGAAGCTAAGAGAACAGAAACCCCAGTCATCTGCTCTGGGCCCCCTGACCTCTACCATAGCTCTCACTGAGCTTAGTGTTACCACGAAGACAAGGGCATGCTAGAATTCCACCAAAATTAACTCACAAGGTGGCTCAGAAACCCAGGGAGATAATGAGATAAGGAATTTGAAAATGCAAAATCATCCATAAGCATGTTCAAAATGAGCTTATGTTTTCGTACTAATGAGACAGCAAACAGAAATGTTGGAGAAGTTGTTTAGAAGAACATTTGTTCATCTGTTCCTTCAAAATGGGCTTGACATATGGACTCGTGGTAGAGCACATGCTTGGCATGTGTGAGGCCTTGTGTTTGATCCCTGGCACTAGTATAAGTTAGCAGCGGGGTCCCTGATCTGTAGAGACACTTTCCTAGGCCACCAGAAGAGCTGTATACATCTCACCTTCTTTATACTCCCAATGCATAAAGATCGGTCTTAGGAGAGTAGAGAGATGCTCAATAAATATTTGTTGACTAAATAAATGTACCTACGTCCAGTAGGTATTTAGACAGGGCGCTAAATACATCTTCAGAACAATGTATGCCCGGAAGGATCATGAACAGTGTAATAAATCACCGGGCCCCAATAAAAACGGGGGTTTATCTTCAGTAAAGCTCAGAGGGTACAGGGACCACCAGATGGCCCGCTGGGACGAAGGAAGGAGAGTGCTGTGTCTCCAAATTGAAGTGGCTCAATGGCTCAGATTAGTACCAGGAATTTTGCTCCATGACTTGAAGGCCAGCCACATGTGCTAGGTGAAAAGGAAGCTCAGATAGAGAAGAGAGCACCAAATAAAGGGTGTTGTGAAGACCCTCCCAGGGTGGGAGAGACATACTAAAAGTAGTCTACAGACCAAACATGATTGCCACTCAGTGCCTCTCTGGCAAAACACAGTACCCAAAAGAAGAGAGAGAGAACAATGGGGAATGCCCTGCCACAGCGGCAGGGTGGGACGGAGGGGGGGTAGGGTGGGGTGGGAGGGATGCTAGGACCCGTGGTGGGGGAGGATGGGCACTGGTGGAGGGATGGGTACTTGATCATTGTATAACTGAAACCCAAGCACAAAAGTTTATAAGTCTATAAATGTACCTCATGGTGTTTCACTAATAAAAAAAATGATTAAAAAAAAAAACAAATTGAAGTGGGGAAAAGAGACCAGAGTAGGTTTGAAAGGGCAGGGTCACCCCAGAGGCACAGTCTAGCTCCCTCAGAAGATGACCCCCAAAGACAGGACAGATAAATGTAGCTTAGCAAATTAATCTACGCAGGCTCAATCAGGTGATAGAGCAGCCTGAATGAAGAGAAGGGAAAAGTGAATCAAGCGTTATGGTTTAAGCCCCAAGGATGGATTACAGAGCTGGGAACTGCAAAGCATAGCGGAAAGGGCTCTGCAGAGAGCGGCCGGGAAGAAGGGCCCAGGAACTTGGGACTGGAGAGCTGGGTAACTTACTAGGACCCCCAGGTATGTCCTGCAGGATGCATGCGGGAGACGGGGGTGGGGGTGGGTGTAGGTGACCATGCATGCGCCCTGTGCGCAGGGACGCGCGCGCAGAACCCGACAAAGTCGCGCGCCCCGTCCCCAGCGCACTCCCCGGAGCTCGCTGGGCCAGTCGGTGGCCGAGGGCAGAGGAGGAGTGTCCAAACCTGCTGCCCCAAACCCAGCTCCCGGAAACGCAAAGGGAACAGTCCTAGCCTGTAGGAGAGGATGTGCACCAAAAGGGAGAAAGTGAGTCAAGGGAAGTTTGTGTCTCTTCTGGCGCCTGTATACTTTTGGAGACTCTCCTTGGCCCCTGCTCTCTCCCTCTCCCCCCAAAGGAAAACCGACGGTGGACCAGATAAGACTTGACCTTGGGAGAAAAGCGTCCCAGGACTGTCCTTGAGCGCAGGAGCCCGCCAGGGCAGGTGACCCAGCGGGCGGCTCTGCTGGCCAGAGCTCAACGCCCAGAAGCGCTGGAGATTCCGGCGAACCCGCTCTAGGGCGGGCGCTGGGGCACGGGAATCTGGCTTCTACTCTCCAATTCTCTTTGCTAAGCCAGGATCTAACCTCTCGGTCTTTCTGCTCCTGCAACACCAGCCCTGCCCTTTGAGCACTGCCCCAGCCGTTCCCGCCTCTGAGACACCTCCCCCCTCTCTCTGATCCTGACTCACATCCCAGAGCCAGGCCCGATGGCAGTTACCCATAAAAGCCAAGGCGAGAGGCCACCAATACCTGTTTGAGGAAATGGCATTTTAATTAGCACACTCCAGCTGCCACAAAGCCCCCACTCTCGTCCCACCCTCTCCTCCCCACCCCTCCCCCTCTCCCATGCACCCTCTCCCAACCTCTCTGCTCACCCCAGTCTTTGGAAAAAAAAAGCCATAAAGCCTTTCTCTCCAATCACCTTCTTGGAGTTTATGCAACCCCCAGAACACAGGTTGATTGGAAAGGTCTCTCTCCTGGATAACAACAATTCAATGTGCCTTGACATTTTAATAGCCTGCCTTGCCGGTGAACACAATCGAGCAAGTCAGTGAAGCAAAAATCATTAGGTAAGCAAGATAATCTGAGTGGAATCTGCCGCCTGTACGCTCACATTTGGGGGCAGGTTTGCACAGCTGGGCCAGCTAGCAGAGCAGGCATCGCCCTGCTCTGAAACACCAATATACACGTGTTCAGCTAGAGGCAAAGGCCCTTGAGAACAGGTTTTGAGAGATAAACGTACATGGAAAGTGCAGACTCACTGAAGCCCCACTGTGAAATAGCTGGTAAGTACATGAATTTAGAGTGAGCCAAAATATCTGTCATCTCACCTAACTACCACCCAAATAAACTGACTGCTTGAAGTCCACATTGGCTGTTAGATTGAGAATGAAGCAAATATTGGTTGGGGATACCAACTAGAGATCTGTGAAATTTTATGCATATTCATTGATATCAAGAGGTTGAATACAATGTGCTGGCTAAGTAGATTTAAACCTGAGTGGATAATTTAAAAAAATTATGCTTACTGTTGGCTAGCAAGCATTATAAGGCATTAGCAAATATTTCTTGTTTGCTAACTCATTTACTTTTCCAAACATAGGTACCATTGACCCCATTGTACAGATGGGGGGACACAAAGAGTTGAATCTACTTGTCCAAGTCACTGTGTCGGGCCCAGATTCAAATCCAAGTCTAGCTCTAGTTCAGATTGTCAACTATTAGGTTATGCCAGCTATTGAAGATAGAGAAGGGAGCACCAAATAAAGGATGTTTGGAGGATCCTCCCAGGAGGGGAGATGCATGTCGAAAGTAGACTATGGACTGAACATGTTTGCCACTCACAGCCTCTTTTGCAGACCACAACACCCAAACGGAGAGAGAGAACACAGGGGATTGCCCTGCCACAGAGACAGGGGGGATGGGGGGATGGGGGTGGCAGGGATATTATCCATGGTGGTGGAAAACGGGCACTGGTGGAGGGATGGGTATCTGATCATTGTATAATTGAAACCCAAGCACAAAAAATTGTAAATCTACAACTGTAAAAAAAAAATAATAGTAATAAAAAAAATAAAAATAAATTAAAAAAAAATCTAACTCAAATACTCTGAAAACTGAAAACAAACATAAGATGTAGGTCCAGGGATCTGGGTCAGTGTCAAAGCATACAACTTACAAGTATGAAGTCCTGGGTCTGATCCCAGGGTGGCCCAAAAAAAACCCCTCAAAACAAAAATATGCATATATACAATGTGCATATTCATGAGATAGTCAAAAGCTGCAGAGGAGTTTGATTGACTTCCTTTCCCTATGAACACCTGCCATGTTCTTGTGAGTCCAAAGGCCAAGTGCTAGTGCTAGGATGACAACAGTTAATTAGGCACAACTGCCATCCCCCAAGTAGCTCATAGCCTATGGGGAATCAAACAGGCAAACAGATGCTTGACCTTGCCTGTGAAGGTTAGATACTGACACAGAGCTGCAAAGGGCGGGGGATTTCCCCCTCCCCTCCATCCCTCACCCCCTCCCCCACCTCCCACATGCCCCCCTGCCCCCAGCACTCAAGCATTCTTTTGGAAAGTCTGACACCTATTACCATGAGTTTGTCCTTATTCAAAATGTATGGAGAGTCCCAGTTGGGTACTGACTTGAAGATCATTTTATAAGCTGCCCAAGAAAATGAGTCTTGTTCCTTGATAATTACACCAAACACACACACTCACACCCCTTTCTGAGGAAGGAGGTATCTACATAGCGTGGCATCACAGATCCTGTGGGGGAAGGGTGGGGGTGTCTCTGATGACAGGCACTTTCTCCTGTAGGTTTCCAACTCTCCCTCCGTCGGTGTCCACACTCCTCCTCCTCTCCCTGCTCACTAGTCCCGGCAGAGACCCGTTTCCCTGGGTGCTGACTTGGCAAGCGATTCACTTTATGAATATGACCCTCAGAAGGGAGAGCCCCTCTCAGCAGCCCCCGAACTATGTTATCACCGTTATTAAGGAGCTTAAAGAGGAGCTGGGAGGAAGAGACACCGCTGGAATTGCAGCCTGATTGTGATTGATGTGTTCCTATTAGCGCCTCAGTGTTATCTCTCTGGATGGCAAGAACAGCCAGTGGCTTGTAACACAACAGATTACCTGAGTTCTCAGCCTTAGAAGGATGTTTAAATAAAATATAGTCCCTCTTAGCAAGAGGCTCATTTTCTCCAAGAGGCTCCCAGACTATTTCATGTCAGCTCTGATTCGCTGCGACTCTCCTCAGTAAACATGTCTTATCATTAATAATTCTTTACAAGCACAATCTCCAAGAGGCCTCTCTCTCTCTCTCTCTCTCTCTCTCTCTCGCTCTCTCTCTCTCACTCGCTCGCTCTTGCTCGTCCTCTCTGGCTGGACTCAGACATATCATGCTCCAGTTTAGGGTCCAAGGTGCTTCTCTCCGATTTTCACCTGCCTTGCCAAAAATGATTGATTACGCCGGGCCGACTGTGTGTCCGGCAATACCCAACAAATGACTTTGGCCCCTAACAGCAGGCCTTGGCCAGATAGAAATCAATATTTCACCATTAAAATCTATCAAAGAAGAGTTAAGGCACCATCTGTCCCTGCCGCCTCTCTATGGTGTGTGAACATTAAATCCGACACTTGTACTACATGGGTAATCAATATATAGTGGTTCACAGATCATTTGTGGTTCCCTCTTAGCAGTGATGGATGTCTGGAATCGTTGTGATTCATTTTGTCAGACCATTAAACAAGATTCTGTCCAGTTCCTTCCTGATTTCATTTAGAGGATCATTCTTCACAGTTCATAAGAGGGAAACGGTTTTACCAATCTGCTTCTATTTCAATAAGTCACTTTATAGAGATTTTGTGTCCTCCAGACTGTAAAAATTCTGGAGAGATAGTACAAACAGACCTCTAAAACTATTCACTGCATGACATATGCATAAAGTGTGAAGAGAGGAGTGTAAATATGTTTACCTCTTTATCTGCAAATGTTGGTTTTAACCCCCTCCTGGCTGGAGCACTGGTCTGCTAAGTAGCCAGGGAACCGAGACTGCCATAGCGGAAACAGGGGGAGCCTGGTCACCAGGGGCAGGTACACAGAGGTGGGGCAGAAATCTCCCCAAAACCTCAGGGGACTGACCAGACGCAAATGGGGGCCGTTTTCCCAGAGCTTGCTTTCCAGAGTGTCCTACTTGTAGTCAAGATGATCTTGTGGCTTTCCTAGAGGGTAGCCCACCACATGTCACATACAACCCAGGAGAAGAGACATGACTATGCCCTCGAGGGTACCGTGTGGATTCACATGAGCACCTGTTTGACAGTGACACTCACTTGTGGGCCGGGCACATGCCTCACCTGCCTTGATGGGGACTGTTCTCCCCACTTCCTGGTGAGCAAAGTGAGGCCCAGAGAAGGTAATTAACTGCTTGGAATTCAGATCCCAGGCTCCAGGGCTGCACCTGAGCCAAAGATGACCTGTGAGCTCATGATTGGCGGCCATTGCTCTGCAGATGATTTTGCTTCGACCCAAGAGAATTTTTCTGGAATCCTCCTGGGATTGCACCAACTCGCTCGGGTGCTTTTAGGAAATAAAGTTTTATGTTAAATAAGGTGACTGACTTAAAATAAGTAAATCTGTAGCTGAATCACTCAATAATGTGCTTCAAAGCCAAACAAGTGATTTTGATATTGTTTGTTTATAAATTACTGAAGAAATGTGCAAGTCCTTCTGATATTTGTGTAGATAAGCAGATATTGATTTAAGTATTAACATAAGTAGACTTATGTTAATGTATACATAAATCTAGAAGGTACAATATGCATATACACAAATATATCATTTTATATAGTTATTGCAGAATTATGAAACATTGCATAATATGTTAATAATATATAATAAACTAATAGTATTTTTTCTTTTTCATTTAAAAAATGTTTACAGGTTTTAGAGATGATTTAGCTTTTCCCTCTTTCCTTTATGTTTGGTGGGGGACACACGGACAGTGCTGGGGACTTACTTCTGACTTGGCACTAAGGTGGGGATTGAGGAACCACATGGGCTACTGGGGATTGAGCCTTGTCAGTCATGTGTAAAACAGGTACTTTATCTGTTGTACTATCTTTCCAGACACCTTTCCTTTCCTTTCAAAATAAAATAACGACGTCTCAGAAAGAATAAAGCTGAACCTGTGACAAGAGTCTTATTTTATCATTGTGGGGTTGGAGGTCAGTAATACAGGATGAGAGAGAGAGAGAGAGAGAGAGACAGAGACAGAGACAGAGACAGAGACAGAGACAGAGACAGAGACAGAGGGAGAGAGAAGTAATATACTATTCCTCAATTAGGATTTTTTTCAGTCATCTGTTTATTGAAGGGACAATTGGATGAGAGTTACATCATTGTTGCAGCTGAACAGAAATTCATTAGCCATGTGCTTCCCACTGCCCCCACACCCAGAAGAACCTTCCTTCAGACTAAAGCAGAAGATAAAGCAGGTGTGCTATTACCAACCCCAGCTCATCAGGTCTGAGCTACGGTGGACAGCAGCATCTGGGAAATTTCCCAGTAAGGGCAGTTTAAGAAGGTACAGGGCCTGGGCATGACAGGAAGAACCTGAATTTCTGCTCCAGAAAGATTAGTCAAAAACCAATATGTGCTGCAAATGAACTGTTTCGCTCTAGCTAAGTCATTGACCTCTCCTCGCACCAGTTTCCTTCTCTGAAAGAATGATGCTCATCACACTTACCCTGTCACAGGGTAGCAGAGGACTAAAAGGGAAAATATAACCCTCAGCATGACCTTCAGCATCCTACACATTAATCAGCACTTTAACCCCTCTTTTCATCCTTCTTGGAACTACTTCACAAATTTGTGGATACAATTTTTCTTCCATCTAAAAGAATGTGTAATGGGTTAATGTCAGGTAAAAATTTATCTAAGTCCTCCTGGACTCTAGAAAAAACTTAGGAATTAAAAGAAGAGAGAAGTCTTCTTCAGACCAATCATTGACTCAATTTAGGAATCACTTTCAGAACTTGCCTGGAAGTTCTTTTGCAATGATCAGAAGCACAAGGTGTCACATGGAAGTTTGCCCAATTGCCGGACAGTCTTTTCATGATAAATTTCCTGCTAAAACTGCATCCATGTAAATGCCATCCATTAGATCCAGTCATAATTCCAATTCATAACCACCTCATGTTCTGTATAATAATTTATAGAATAAAAAGAAATGTTCCTTATAATTTATATCAAACCT
The DNA here is from genome assembly GCF_029834395.1 of Sorex fumeus. Lineage (NCBI taxonomy): Eukaryota > Metazoa > Chordata > Mammalia > Eulipotyphla > Soricidae > Sorex > Sorex fumeus. The sequence continues at coordinate 38,756,210 of NW_026606092.1, read as the reverse complement.
ACATTCTTGAAGCATTAGAATTATTGGGCTTAAATCCAAGAGGTTTGAGGCCATGCCAAGTTGGTCTAACACACGTATTTCAATGTTAGCTCTGATGTCATCGAAATTCATGTTAAGTAGAGTGCTGAGTGGAACGTTATTTTTTCTTTTATGAATTCTCCTTGATCCTTGTCATTCTAGGTTTTCTCTGTCTCTGCAGTTTTGTCCTTGACATGAAACTAAGGCAAGACAGAGCCCTGTGGATTAATTTCTTATTTGGGTTTTATCCATTCATATCTTCCTTCTTTCTTCATTCCTTCTATTTGCAGTTCCTCCATTTATCTGTCCGTTTCACCATTTATTCTTCCATCTCAAGTATCCCTGTCAGAGCAGGACTTCTAGTGTATATCTTGGATTGAACAATGATCCTCAATAGTAGAAATCTATGAGGAGTATTAGCAGCCGATTATCTGTATCAGCACTATTAACAGCCCTAACAGTAGCGCCAGCCACAGTAGTTGTTTAAGCCATGACTGCCCACTTTTATCCATTACCCCAGACAGCAGCATCTACCCTAAGTGGGCATGGTAACATCCATTCCAAGATCCTAGGCCATTGTCTTTCAACTAATCACACACAGAAACACACACACACACACACACACACACACACACACACACACACACTCACTCCAAATTCACAGGACTATATTCAACCTTTCTATGTTGAACTCTGATAAGTTTCACTGAATTCTCATGGGCTAGCCGGGTCAGTCAAGCCCAGATGACCATTTCACAGGCCACTAGGAGATTATTGGTTTTAAGATTATTTATATTACCCTCAGCTTAATCTTGGGGACCCCATTCAGATTCCACACCTCCAGGTTCCACTTCTTGCTGCTGTATTATGTCTCAAGTGCTAATATTTTAAAATACAGATTTTTCTGTCAGGTTCTCTGTCTCTGTGCTGCTCTTTGAATCCAGTGTCTTTTGTCAAACTCTGGCATACACAAGTTCCTTTCTTCATTTGTGACTTTATTAGAAGATGAACATATGCACTCATTCTCCTATTATTAATATTGAAGTAACTTTGGTTATAATATTATATAGGCCTTAGGTGTAATGACATATAGCAACATCAGTACTATAGCAAGCTTGTCACTAGAATTTGTTTCTGTTACCCTATAATCCTTTTTACTTACCCCTTGCCTCCCTTCTTTCTGGTAACCATGATTGAATTTTTGTAGTCAAAGAGGTTTTGTTTTGTATATTGATTGGTTTGGCTTGTTTATCTGTCATATGAGTGATATCACACAGTGTCTATATTTCTTTACCTGACTTGTTTCACTTTACATAAGTTCCTCTATTGTAAAAGGTCAGGTCTGAGCACATCCATCCATGTGAAATTGTATGATTACATCCTTGACCCCAGCAGTGCTGGAACCATACTCAATTAGAGACCAGTCAGACCCAAGTATTGTCACCTGCCGGTCACAGGTCTGAGTCCATCTGAAGTGCGTGGTGGGCTGCAATCAGAACCATACAGTCTGAAGTTTGGAAACCACCAATCCAAACACTGTCCCTCTGCTAAGTCATAGCAGAACTATTTCTCCTAGATAGATCATGTATCCATAAATATTCTCAGGAATTTCAGATATTTACTCTTTGATATATATATATATATATATATATATATATATATATATGGGGCTGGAGCAATAGCACAGCAGTAGAGCGTTCGCCTTACAAGCGGCCAACATGGCCGACCCAAGTTCGATTCCTCCGCCCCTCTCGGAGAGCCCGGCAAGCTACCGAGAGTATTCGATATGCCAGACACAGTAACAACAAAGTCTCCAATGGAGACGTTACTGGGCCCGCTCGAGCAAATCAATGATCAACGGGAGGGCCTTTACCTTTATATATATATATATATATATATATACATATATATATATATATATATCACTGTAGCACTGTCCTTTTGTTTTCATCAATTTGCTCAAGCAGGCACAGGTAACGTCTCCATTGTGAGAATCATTACTATTTTTTGGCATATCGAATATGCCAAAGGGAGCTTCTCAGGATTTGCCGTGTGGGTGGCATACTCTCGATAGCTTGCCGGGCTCTCCAAGAGGGACATATAATATATATATATATATATATATATAATATATATAGTATATACACATATGCACATTGGGTTTCTTTTTCCTTTTCAGGCTCACTGCAGCCCATCTTGCTCTAATTTAAATTCATTCTGTGGGGGCCAAAGAGTTAGTATAAGAGTTAAAACCTTTCCATTTTGTGCATTTCATTTACATTACCCCATAGTCCCCTGGGCACTGCCTGGACCACAAAACTTGGAATCACCCCTGAACAACACCAGGTGTGGCCCATCTCCCACTCCGATAGCAAATGATTGAATAGGATAATCAATTCTCTACATTAGGATGTTTCCCTTTCCATACACAATTCTCTTTCCTAAGTATACTATTAATTGCAAAAGTACCAAGGACCAGCTATAGTTTTAGGTACTTGGTGATATTTCATTTCACCTGACAGCAGCTCTGAAAAGATAGGTTTTATTTTCCCCATTTTCACATGAGAAACAGGTTTCAAAAGGTCTGATCAGTTACGAAAATATCGGCGTTAATAAGTCACAGCATTAGACAGGCAGGTGTGGGGGAAGGGAGCTGGAGGTTGACAATAAAATTCAAGTCAAATTTCATAAAGTCAAAACAAAATTTGATCTGAGAAGGATTTCCTGCCACCAGATCCAGGCTGAGGGCACCATCTCTAACCCAGTGGTCCATACAGGGCCTAGGGTTGGATGATTCAGCAGCCTCTCCCTGAGAACTCTTACCTGTATGTAAGCCGAGACAACTTGGGAAAATGCTATAAACCTGCTTTGCAAAAGCAAATCCAGGACACTTCATTTCTTGGTGTCACCCACACCCCTCTTCTTTGAACATGCAACTGTCCTCCTTTGTTTTAGAGGCATTTGCTGGGGGTGGGGCACGTCTGCATCTCAACTTGAGGTGTGTAATTATTTTACTTCACAAGGCTCTCTTCTTGAGAATCCCACATTCTTCAAAATTTTATTTTTTTCTTTTGGGGTCACACCTGGCGATACACAGGGGTTACTCCTGGCTCTGCACTCAGGAATTACTCCTGGCGGTGCTCGGGGGACCATATGGGATGCTGGGAATCAAACCCAGGTTGGCCGCATGCAAGGCAAACGCTCTACCCGCAGTGCTATTGCTCCAGCCCCAGAAGTCCACATTCTTTCGGGGATGTGTTTCCTTATCTTCTATCTGGTCTCTCCTATCTCCTACACCAAAATATCTTACTTCACTAAATGTCTTCTTCAAAAATTCTTTCATGCAAGAACAGGCAACGAACCTAGGAATCTGGGGAGAGGTCAAGATCATAGGGTCTTGCAGGAGTTCATGCAGATTTATCAGTCCTGTCCTCCCTGGATCCTTCCCTATTCAGGTAGGACGACATTTGTACTCCCCCTGCTGTGGTTACTTCCCCACTTTGTGGCTCTCTACACTCCCCACTGGCAGCAAATCCAAGCCAGATTTCACAGCCAGGGCTATAAATACACCTCGCTATATTTTAAACTGAAAAGTAGAATTTAATATGTTTCTATTTTAATGGTAATGAGATTTTCGTTCAGTTCTGAAGCAGAATCTCAATCTGATTAGGAACTTTTATAATTATTAGATACGTTTGCCTTACTTGTCCCAAAATCATGTCCTGTTATCTGAAGACCAATATATTTTTTTTCTTTTACTTTTAACTCCTAATCAAAGGGATCGATCAGCCTTTAAGATCCTATGGAGAAGGGGCACAAAATTGAAATCAACCCTTTCTTTTCAGAACCATGTGAAGATGCAGTAAAAGGAAAACTCAGGGCATTTCTCTTTTTCCCAATTGTAAAGTTCCTTGGTCAGCATGTCTCAAGTGGGATTTGAGGGCCCAGGATACTAGTTAGCTACACAGTAGTAGGTAGAAAGGGGTGGCTAGACCAATCCTAGAATGTTGCACTGCCAAGGGAGCATTGTCCAAGCCTTGGCAGGTCAAGAAGGTCCTCAAGCTTAGATAATCTTCCTGGAACTCTCAAATAATATTTATAGGGAAGCAAACTTGACTCCTCCAGTGCCTCCACACGCTGAGAGGGCACCTGAGAAATATTACAGCTGAGGGCTCAGTCAAGACTTTTAACTAGAGTGGAAGCACACTCCTCCAGGGGACCACTCTGAAATATGACAACTGGTTGTTTCAATGACCAAATAATTAGGCAATAGGGCAGGTTACACTGAATGTGCTCAAACTGGTGAAAAAAGTCCCCAACAATGTCAAATTACTCATTGAAAATGCTAGTGGCATGCCAATGACTGAGCTGAATGTCATTATTTTACAAAAGAGAAAAAAATTAGAATGATTTTCCCCAAAAGAGACCAAAAAAAAAAAAAACAAGAGAGACCAACAGAGGATTCCTCCTCACCCCCCACCAGTGGAATCAGTGTATATTTGTCTCCACTAGGAACGAATTGCATAAAATTTGTTAAATTAACATGAGTTCACTATTCTTTAAGTGTAAGGAATGCGATAGTCACGAAATTTGCCAAATTACACATTGTATACGTAATATAGATGATTATTTTTTCCTCAGGGGAAAACAATATGCACACACACACTCACTCACACACACACACACACACACAACTTCAAGAGGAAAATATCATGGTAATTAGGTGGTTTTAGAGAATAGGATACTGAGACTCAGAGTCGAAATTCACACAGCTCCCCCTTGGCAGAGGCAAGATTCCAGTGGAGCAAATTTCTTCCATAGAGCTGTACAGAATAGAAAATGGGCAGTTAGAATCATCTTTCAGCTTCCCTAGAAACTTCATCAAGCTTTCAGTTGGGTCATATTGACATGATATTTAAAAAAAGTCTTATGATAGAAAACAACGTTCTTGGAGCCTCCTCTGCTCCTCATGTGACTTCCTTTTACAGCAGTTAGTTTGCCGGCTGATTATGGGTGTCTGCTGCTAGAAACATTTGCTTTGCACACGAATAGCTATGATATATGGAAAAAATTTTAAAAATATAAGAAAGTTCTTTCAAAGAGTGTGTGTATGTGGGGGAGGGGAGGTAGGTAGGTTAGAGAAGTTAAAAGGGCTTCTAGAACTGTTGCTATTTTGCAAATTTGCCTTGAACTTGTTGATGAACTAAATGGTTGTTGTCAGCTGCTTCTGATCATTACTGAGGACTTATGTTTGCATTCTAATTATCCTAGGACTATTCAGGACAGGAAGGAGGGGGAAATAATAGTGAAGAGAAACATATAGAAAGTAGGGGAACAAGGTACTTCAGACATGAAGAACTTCCCGAGTATCAGAAAAGTGGAAAAAACCAACAACGCTAAAATTGCCAGTGCTGGCAGTTCTTGAAATCATTTTATATTGACTCACAAAATGGACAGATAAAGACCCCCTAAGCAAGGGTTTCTTAGCCGTAACCTGGGCAAATTCCTGAATGTGGTTGAAACTCAAGTTCCTCTTTTATGTAATCAGGACAGTCATTTCTACCACACAGTGTTGTCATGAAGAAAGAACAGGAAGAGAAAACATCTAGTACATAGTAGGTTCTCTGTTAGTGGGAGCAATAGGACAGATTTGGTCTAAAATGGAGTGCATGGATGGATTTGCATGGGGGCATGGGGAAAAAGCTCATCACCCCCCCCCCCAATGTTCTTTCTGATATTGTCGATCTCTTTTTCTCCCAAAGAGTGGGCAGGGATGGAAGGGGGGGCGCAAGAAGGGAGGGGAGTTTTCAGGGTAACAAGGCTAATCAGGATTTCACCATCAAAGCAAATATATCCAATTAACAGCTATTAAAGAAGCATTTTCTGGCACTGTGCACAATGAAGGCCATTCTATCTAGTGGAAATTAATCTTAATTATTGGTACCTGCATACTTACGTGCAAAGGGAAGCAACTCACATTAATCTACATTAAACTTAATAGCAGTCCGTGTATTATCTATTCTGAGTCAGAATTGACTGCTGGCCCCTGCATAGATATCTGCAGTGCTAACTCAAGTAATTACAGTGCAGTGAGTCTCAAAGACACAATTTGTTCCCTATATAATAAATCAGCTGCTAGAAGCTTTTTATAATTAAAAACCAAAAGGAAAAAAATAGAACTGTATAGGCAAATGTCAGTTTCTTCTAAAGGAAATTGGGTAAAAGGTACGTGTGGCTTCTTATTGCCTGGTCTGAAAGGAGAAGGGAGCAGCTGTCTCTGATGGAATTCTAAACAGAGAGATAAATATGGGACATGCTTTCAGAACCATGGGAAAGAATGATATAAGAACCACAAATTTAAGATTTCTAAGAGGGCTTAACATTTCCAAACCACCCCCCAAATAAAACTGATGTAAGAGAAATGCCTTTTATCATCTGGAATTTTCAATAGTCTGAGTCAGGATGAAAGTCCACATTGATTTCATTAAATTCTACTTAAATGATACCCCTCCCTCCCTCCACTAACCATGAGAAAAAGGGAAATGATAGTTTAGTTACCTTCCACTCTGATCACACTACCCTTGGTACTGAAGCACTTGCTTGGAGTGGAGACTTAAGCAATGATTCTATGAATCCATTTTTAGAGGTTGCTCCACCTGCCATAAGTCTCTTTCTTTCAGCGGTATCTCCAGAAACTCCAGTCTTCTCCTTCTCAACCACTCCTATTAGCTCCAACTTTTCTTAGTTGCTAGTATCATGCAATTACAGGTGTTCTTTGACCTTTTGGGTCATCTAGTTGACCCCCACCTAACTCCGAACCTCAGCCAAAATTTCCTGAACTGGAAGCCCTGTGCCAGAGACTTCCTCTTCTGGAGCTGTGCTGTGTACAGATAACACAGCTTTCAACTCGCTGGTTTCTGGCTGGCAGGCACACCTTGGTCATGTTCCACACCAGGAAGTCAGCCAGCTATTAACGTTCTATAAGTAAATACCAACAGCATGTGTCTTAGGCAAGGGATCCCTCCCCAGAGTTCAAAGGCAGGTTCTTATCTGCTCAAGAAAAAAAAATCAACTGAGACCAGGTGACGGATCAAAAGGAGAGACTTAAAAAAGAAGAGGCTTGTGATTTGAGAGCACTTGCCAGGAAGATGGCCTGAGGGAAAAGGCGAGTGGGGGAATACCACTTTCATGTTTTCTTTTCCCACCGGTTTTCAAGAGAGTCAATCTATGTTGCTTTGGGTCCTATCTATTTTGCCTTTGCTCAAATCCAGTATCTTCTCTGGATGCCTGCAATTCTCTGTCCAGTTTGCAGGGTGCCTAATTTTTCTTTGCTGACAGCCCTTGTGGACACATTCCTGGGTGATTCAGGTAGGCTCTGTTATCTCAAATTCTACTTTAGAACATCCCGCTATGAGATTAGGCAAGACATTACTTGACTTTGTTTAAAGACAGTAGAGCCACATATATCATGATTTCAATTTAAGTTTGTATCAATAATCAATAGAATCTCAGACTGGAGCAATAGCACTGTGGGTAAGGCATTTGCCTTGCACGCAGTCAACCCGGGTTCGATTCTCAGCATCCCATATGGGCCCCCGAGCACTAACAGGGGTAATTCCTGAGTGCATGAGCCAGAAGTAACCCCTGTGCAATGCCAGGTGTGACCCAAAAAGCAAAACAAACAAAATAATCAATAGAATCAAAGAAAGAGAGAAAGAAAGAGAGAAAGAGAGAGAGAGCAAGAGAGAGAGAAGGAAGGAAGGAAAGAAAGAAGGAAAGAAAGACCAGAGTCTAAGAACTGGTCTACCGAGTTTACCAGGTTTGGGGACTGGGTGGGTGGTGAGAGAGCGGGTGCAGTGTAGACCAAGGAGGACTGAAGATGCAAGTAGAAGATATGGTGTTGGAACATTGCATGCATGAAGTTAGCTACTTCTTTTCTTTTTTTAAAATGTAAGAGTACTGCTATTTATTCAGCCACTGATTAGCTGATTGAATTGGGCATGAACCCCACCTTACCTTTTTTTTCATAATTTTATTTATTTATTTATTTATTTTTCTTCTTATATTTATTTATTGAATCACTGTGGGAAAAGTTACTAAGCTTTCAGGTTTAAGTCTCGGTCATACAATGATCAAACACTTCTCCCCTCACTAGTACTCGTTTTTCACTACCCAAAACCCCAATATAACCCCCTCCCACCCCTCCCAATGCCTGTGAGGCAGATGATTTCCACTTACATTGATTACATTTATTATTTTGACAAAAGATGCACCATTATTGTTTACAATTCCCCCCCCCCCCCCAACAATCAGAATTGCTGAAAAGGCATTGTTTGTGAAAAACTTTGTTTTCTATAGCTGGTTATGAGAATCATATAATGTCGCGTGGGATTTTGGATTTCTGTAAAGAGCCACATAATTACGAGATTGTTTTCTGTGCCTCTGGTGTTATGGCTGTGCCAGAGAGCCGCTCGTGGGGGGCAACTCGTGACCTCGGTAAGGTGTGAAGGACAAGCTGGTACCGCCCCCCTTCCCATGAGACTGCAGTTGCCCTATCACTGCCGGCTCATATCTGGCTTTCCTATAAGCTCTGAGGCAGCGGCCACCTTGCTGCCAGGGTGGGGGTGGGGGCGGGGAAAGGCAGAAGGGAGCAACACCCTTTCCCTCCCGGGAGGCATGGCACCGTAGTTTAACGCATGGTCCATTCACTTTTTTGCCACAAGCTTCTGGGCTCTGGATTAAGTCCTTTTGCCTCGGGAGCCATGGCCGTGCCAGAGAGCCGCTTGTGGGGGGCAACTCGTGACCTCAGTAGGGCGTGAAGGATGAGCCGGTACCATCCCCCTTCCCATGAGACTGCAGTTGCCCCGTAACCGCCAGCTCGTACCTGGATTTTCAATAAGCTCCGAGGCAGTGGCCACCTTGCTGCCAGCGGGGAAAAAGGCGGAAGGGAGCAACACCCTTTCCCTCCCGGGAAGGCATGGTGCCGTAGTTTAACGCATGGTCCATTCACTTTTCTGTTGCAAGCTGCTGGGCTCTGGACTAAGTCCTTTTGCCTCTGGAGCCATGGCCACGCTGGAGAGCCACTTGTGAGGGGCAACTCGTGACCTCAGTAGAGCGTGAAGGACTAGCCGGTACCACCCCCCTTCCATGAGACTGCAGTTGCCCCGTCACCGCCGGCTCATACCTGGCTTTCCAATTAGCTCTGAGCCAGGGGCCACCCTGTGTGCAGTCCAGATGCATTTCTGCCAAAAGATGCTGGGTTTCTGGATTTGTTTCTGAGTCTCTGGGATCATGGCCATTAATTAACTTTAAGGAGCCAGAGAGGCCGTTTGTAGGCAGCGACTCGGGTCTCGCTGGGATGGTGGGGAAAGGGCCGGTTCCACCCCATCTGGTGAGGCCCCGCGTGTCCCATCAATGCAGGCCCAAACCTGACTGTCAAGTGTCCTCTGGAGGATGGTGGTCACTGGGCCACCAAGGGGAACAGGCTAAGGCACGAAACCTACTCCCACCTGGAGTGGCCCCGCACCAGTAACCTACTGCAGGAACAGGATACATTTCTGCCAAAAGCTTTTGGGTTCTGAGATTCGTTTCTGAGTCTCTGGGATCACGGCCATTAAGCAGTTTGATCAGGAACCAGAGAGGCCATGCCTCCAATTATATAGCTGAGCCGGAGGTGGTTTGTGGGTGTGTCTCCCACACACCTAACTTTGGCCTTTTACTTTCTTGGTAAACTTTGCCCCAAGTTTTTGGTGTCTGGCCAAAGGCACAGCATCAGTTTTGGGGTATCTGAAAGTCTGACGGTGCCATCAGGCTGCTGATGCACTCGCCTCACAGGTACAGACTGACCTGCTGGCAGCATCATACCCCCTAGCTGTTTCTTAACCATATCATCACTGCTAAGTTAATCTTAAATTCCTCAAAGGTAAAAATCAACACTTGGGGTTCTCTTGTGTCTGCTTTCAGTGTGTCATAGTGTTTCTCATGTTACATCTGGATGTCTTATCTTCCAGAATCAGTGATATCATTACTTCCCCAGAAAGTGTTTCCTAGCACCCTGCCCCCAACATTTCTCTAGTTAGCATGATTGTCTGTTTGTGATCTGTATCCCCAGGGATTCATGCGAAGCCTGCCAATGGCTTTCAAACATATATATTTATTTGGTGAAAAAAATAAATGGACAAATGAATGCAGAAGGAAATCAGCTGTGATTTTTTCTTAAAAAATAGCCATGACAAATTAGGTAGGATTAAATTTGTCAAGGGGATCTTTTGGAATAGAGATTCCAGGGACATTCTTCTCCAGTATCCCCCGGGATGCTAGCAAGGCTACCACTTGCCATGTTTAACAGCTTTGGAGCTCCATTTGTCAGGCACCCAATCATGACAGAAGCTTCAGAATGCAAAGAGAGAAGAAAACTCCCTCCGCTGTGCTAACTTCAGGAAACAAGGTCCCTCTAAAGGTTCTTCTTAGAGAGATTTCCAAAAAAAGTTGTTGCAGGTCAGAAAGAAGAGAACTAACAGCTATTGATCAAGCAGTCCTCCGGAGTCCCAGGGTTCCTCCCAGAATTTTCAACCAACCTTCAACCAACCGATTCATGTGTGATTCAATGCTAGGTCCAAGGATGCAGTGCACTGCTCTGGCCCTGCAGTGCCAGGGGTTAGCTAGGTCACTCCAGTAGTGCTTGGGGCCTCTACTGCCATATCCAGAAGGCGTGGAGGACTTTAAGGCTGTCCTTAGCGATGCTTAGAGCCCCGTGCAGTGCTGGGGATCAAACTAGGTTTGGCTGCATTCAAAGAATGTGCCCTATTTTATGTACTTTCTCTCAGGAGCCCCTCCCCTCACTGTTTAACAGAGATGCAGACACACAGGAAGCTTGAATGTAGTTAGCTTTGTACTCCAAGATGAGAGGGGAAGCAAATTCTAGGAGTGACTCCAAATGTGGACTTGTTAGAGTTAGATGACATCTCAAATTTTAGGGACAAATAGAGTTAACCGGGCTGGGATGGAGTAGAGTGGAAGGGTCTAGCAAGGGTGAAACTGAGACCTTAATACCCCCAGATAGTGTAATAGAAGAAATGATAAGAAGACAGTGCATCTCAACTCATAATGAGCTTGCACCACATCTAAGAACCATTGGAGAATTTTAAGTGATAACCCTGATCAGACTCTCATTTTAAAAATCAGAGTGGGTCATTCAAAAGAACAAAAGCAACCGTTGCTGGTGCGGATGTGGCGAGAAAGGGACACTCCTTCACTGTTGGTGGGAATGTCCACTGGTTCAGCCCTTCTGGAAAACAGTATGGACGTTCCTCAAAAAATTAGAAATTGAGCTCCCATTTGACCCAGCGATACCACTCCTGGGAATATATCCCAGAGAGGCAAAAACGTGTAGCCGAAGTGACATCTGCACTTGTTTGTTCATTGCAGCACTCTTTACAGTAGCCAGAAACTGGAAGAGACCTGAGTGCCCAAGAACAGATGACTGGTTAAAGAAACTTTGGTACATCTACACAATGGAGTACTATGTGGCTCTTAGAAAAGATGAAGTCATGAACTTTACATACAAGTGGTACAATATGGAAAGTATCATGCTAAGCGAAATGAGTCAGAAAGAGAGGGATAGACATAGAAAGATAGCATTCATCTGGGGGATATAAAATAATAAAATATGAGATTAATACCCAAGAATAGCTGAGAGCAACACCAGGAGAGTTACTCCATAACTTAGAGGCCAGCTGGGTATTCTAGGGGAAAGGACAATTCAGATAGAAAGGGGAACACCAAGTGGAGGGTGTTTGGAGGATCCTCCCAGGAGGGGAGATGCAGGTTGAAAGTAGACTGGACTGAACATGTTCGCCACTCAATGCCTCTTTGGCTGATCACAGCGCCCAGGAGGAGAGAGAGAACAGGGGGGAATGCCCTGCCACAGTGGCAGGGGGGGGATGGGGGGATGGGAGGATGGGGGGGGGAGGGATATTATCCTGGTGGTGGAAAATGGGCACTGGTGGAGGGATGGGTATTTGATCGTGGTATGACCGAGATCCAAGCACAAAAATTTGTAAATCTACAACTGTACCTCATGGTGTTTCACTAATAAAAAAGAAAAAAAAATCAGAGTGGGTTAGAGCAGGGAAATATAGAGCTAAGGAGATATCCAAAAAGTTTTGCTGACAATTAGCTAAGGGCTGATAATAGGGAAAATGATGGGGGATCCCTGGACCTGAAAAAGCAGAAATGTGTTTTTTTTTTTTTTATTTGGCTTTTGGGATACACCCGGTGATGCTCAGCTGTTACTCCTGGCTCATGCACTCAGGAATTGCTCCTGGCAGTGCTCGGGGGACCATATGGGATGCTGGGAATCGAACCTGTGTCGGCCAGGTTGGCTGCGTGCAAGACGAACGCCCTACCCGCTGTGCTATCGCTTCAGCCCCAGCAGAAATGTTTTGAGAATATAATTAATAGTATTCATAAATCACTGTCCTCCTGTTGTCCCTCTCAGAGAGCCCGGCAAGCTACCGAGAGTATCCTGCCAGCGTGGCAAAGTCTGGTAAACTCCCCATGGCGTGTCCAATATGCCAAAAACAGTAACAAAAAGTCTTACAATGGAGACGTTTCTGGTACCCGCTCGAGAAAATTGATGAACAATGGGACAACAGTGCAACAGTGCTGCAATATTCATAAAACAAAAAAAAAGGAGGAAAAAGGAAGAGGTGAGCAGCAGTTCTCAGATTGCTGGATTAGGTAAGTGGGTAAAAGGCGATGCCAATGATGGACATAAGATTTTGAAGAAAAGTGTTGAAATTAATTTTGAATATATCAACTTTGAGGTTCTTAGAAGATATTCACATGGAACTGTCCAAGAGCAGATCAAGACTCCAAATAAGGAAAGGTCTTGTCTAAAGATGGAAGTTTGGAAAGATATGAATGATAAATGGCTGCCGAGTTGTCAAAGAGATATCTATCTCAGAGAGCAGGAGCCAAGAGGAAAAGAAAACCAGAAGAAGGACTTTGAAGAGTAGGGTGGGGCCAGAGGGAGAAGACTCAATATGGAAGATTAAAAGTTAGTTGGAGAGGTGGGAGTTTCCTCTCCACACAGAGAGTTTGAGTTTGTGTTAGAGAAGCCCGGGAGGGAGAGGGTGTTGTTATAATGAGATAAGATTTGAAAGTCATTTATTGAATAGGGCAAAGTGGAAGTCTGGGTACCTGGGTAAGGTCTAGAGGAACAGTAGGATGGAATCCGGAGTGCCAGTGTGGAGGGGCAAGTTGGCAAGCGGGAGGGGGAGAGGAGGCAGCAAATACAGGAAATGCTTACCGAGGATTTCTGTGACCAGCTAAGATGAAAGACAGGGATAACCTCAAGGAAAAGAGAAGGAAGAAAGTTTTTTAAATGGTATCGTGTTGTGTCTTTTTCTGTATGTGTTTTAAAAATTTGTTTGCTTTTATGGGAGTATAATTTTTCCTATCTCCCTCCTTTTATTTATTTTTAAATAAAGTAACATTAATTTTCAAGACTCTCTCTATATGTATGTGTATATATGTTTCAGAAATACAATTTCACACTACAAAAGTACCAAAATCCCCTTACCACAATCCAGTGGATTCCTTCCATCCTTTGATCCTCCCTCCTCTTTCTTTGGAAATCTTTCTTACTTCAAAGTTTAAGAGTTTGTGTGTGCGTGTGTGTGTGTTTCTCCTTTCTCCGTTCCTGTTCTTTGCTTTTCTATCCCACATATGAGTGAGACCAGCTCATATTTGTCTCTTATCTTTCTTACTTATTTCACTAAGTATGACTCCAATCACTTTAGTCCGATCCACGTTGCTGCAAAAGACAATATTTTAATTTACCTGTAGCTGAGTAAGTATATATTTCACTGTGTATATATGCTACATATTTTCCACTCATCTGTTATTGGGCACTTGGGTTGCTCTCTTATTTTTGCTACTACAAGTAGTGCTGCAATGAACATAGGCATGTCTCTATTTTCTTTTTTTAAAAAATTAAATTTTTTAATGAGCCATCTTGAGATACAGTTACAGACTTACAAATTTTCACAATTAAGTTTCAGTCATACAATGATCGAGTACCCATCCCTCCACCAGTGCCCATTCTCTACCACCGATGTTCCCAGTATCCCTTCCACCATCCCCACCCCATCTCCCCACTGCCTCTGTGGCAGACACATTCCTTTTTACTCTCTCTCTCTCTCTCTCTCTCTCTCTCTCTCTCTCTCTGTCTCTCTCTCTCTGTCTGTCTCTCTCTCTCTCTCTCTCTCTCTCTCCCTCTCTCTCGGGTGTTATGGTTTGCAATACAGGTATTAAGTGGTCATCATGTTTGGTCAATAGTTTACTTTCAGCACCATCTCCCATCCCGAGCTAGCCCTCCTAGCGAATGATGAATGATGATCCCTTCTCTATCTCAGATGCCTTTTCCCCCAGCATATGAGGCCAGCTTCCAAGCTGTGGAGTGATCCTCCTGGTCCTTATCTCTATTATCCTTGGGTGATAGTCTCCCATTTTGTACTTTATATTACACAAATGAGTGCAGTCATTCTATGTTTGTCCCTCTTTCTCTGACTCATTTCACTTAGCAAGATACTCTCCGTGTTGATCCACTTATATGCAAATGTCATGATTTCATCTTTCCTAACAGCTGCATAGTATTCCATTGTGTATATATACCAAAGTTTCCTTAACCAGCCATCTGTTCTTGGGCACTTGAGATTTTTCCAGATTCTTGCTATTGTAAATAGTGTTCAATAAACATACAAGTGTAGATGTCATTTCTACTATGTATTTCTGCATCTCCGGGTTATATTTCCAGAAGTGGTATTGCTGGGTCAAATGGGAGCTTCTGAAGTAGGGTTTTTGAGTTTTTCAAATAGATAACCCAGGGAACTGGGTCCATAGTGCAGGGGGTATGATGCTTTCTTTGCCTACAGTCACCAAGTTTTATTCCCAGGTACCACGTATGGTCCTCTGAGCCCCACCAGAGAGTGATCCCTAAACACAGAGCAAGGATTAATTCCTGAGCACTGCCAGGTGTGGCAAAAAGTACAACAAAAAATAACAAAAGCCAAAACAAAACAGATCAGTACCCTAGAAGTGAAATTTCTAGGTCATACTGTAGATCTATTTTTAGGCATTGCTATATTATTTAACATAGAAGCCGGGGCCAATTTGCATTCAAGTTGGGAGTGTCTTGAGCAAGACTATACACTCATAAGAAAAATTCTATAGAAATAATAGGCTTTAAAAAATACATAAAAGAGAGTAAAACAGTAGTAGAGAATAAACCTAAAAGAAATAGATAAATCCAGAAGGTATTTTACTCAGATAAGAATAAAAGAAAATGGCATATCTATTAGAAACTATTTTAGGCTCAAGCAAATTCGCTAGGATTGTGATTTAAATTACACAAGACAGAATACAGTTTTTACTGCTATTAATTAAGCAAGTCAGTATTGTTAGGGCTTAGAATGAATATTCTTGTGGTTTTCGTTTCACTTTTGCCTCATGGTTGAGAGGCGGCTGCAGCAGGTTTAAATATTACACTTTTATATCACTGGCATATAGTCAGGAAGCAGTTTGGTGACAGACACTGACTTTTTCCACATATCTCTCTTCAAAGAAAAAAAAGGTAAAACCCCTTCAGAAGACTTCTTGTTACAGTGCAGTACCGAAAATTGATAGTTAAGGTAAATCCTAGATTTCCCTAACTGAAAGGAAAGCATCTCCAACCAGCACCCAAATAAAATGAATTCTTTACTGGCAAAAAGAAGAAGGTGGTGTTAGTTAGGAAACTTCAGTGTCTACTTAGAGATTACAGAGGTTAGTGGATTTGAGAGCATAAAGTAGAATTCATTCTCATAAAATTGTATTTTTTCCTCTAAGTTTTTTTTCTGCTAATAAGAGGAAAGAGCTAGTAGAATATGAAGTCTTTCAGGAGTGAAGAGATCTGAAATATCCACTGCGTAAAGAAATTACAGACCAAAGGAAAGAGGAGAGGCAGAAGGAAAAAACATACTAAATGATAACTCTAGGGCTGGAGAGATAGGATAGTGGATAGGGTGCTTGCTTTGCATGTGGTCAACTAGGGTTCAATCTTCCAGCATACCATATGTTCCCCTGAGTACAGAGCCAGGAGTAACCCCTGAGCACTGCTAAGTGTAGCCCCCAAACTAAAATAAATAATTAAGTGCTAGCCCTGTTTCAAGTGGTCATATACAACAAGGCTTCCCCGACTTTGCACTGTTGACATTCTGAGTCTATGATTCTTTTTGTTGGTTTATTTTCTTGGGGTTTTGTGAGCCTTAAATGTGTTTAACGCTTACGCCTGGCTCTGCTGAGGGATTGCTTCTGGCAGTGCTTAGGGAAGGCATATGAAGTTCCTGGAATCAAACTAAGGTTGGCGACATGCAAGATAAGTGTTCTACTTGTTAGACTATCTTTCCAACCGCACGAACCTATAGCTCTTTGTTGTGGGAGTTTAGCCTGTGAACTTCAGGATGTTTAGCAACATCTCTTTGGCTCTAGTCATTAGATATTAGTACACACCTCTCCACTCTCTTGTGGCAGTCAAGAATATATGCAGCACCAGAGAGGTCGTACAGTGACTAAGGTGCTTGCCTTGCACATGAGCAACCCATGTTCAATACCCCATATGGTCCTCAGGAGTGATCCCTGAGTGTAGAGGCAGGAGAAAGCCGTGAGCATTGCTGGGTATGGGTGAACAAAACAAAAAGACTATATCCGAATATTGCCTAATGTCCTTAGGGAAAAACAATCCCAGTTGAGAACCAAGTAAGTAAACACATCAGATGTAATCCTGCGGAATAGAGTGGCACTTCTTTCAGGCGTGAGATTAAATACCTGAGGTTATACACTAAGAGGTGGACCCCAAACCCAACCAACCCACCAGACATTTCCCTCTGACAATTGAACTCCACAGCCAACACTATCCCACCTGCACAACTACCAAATGGAAACTCAGCACCCTTAGTCTTGGTTTTAGCTTTCCTACCGTGGCTCTATGCCCTACAGGGTCACTTAATAGTAATCTGTTGCTCCAGAAATAAATTAGAGAACTCAAATTAAATTTTTATAGGAACCCTACATGTTCTTTCCAGGAAGTCAGTCGTTCAAGTGAAAATGGTGCAGCACTTTCCCAAGGACAAGAAAGAAACCACTATCCAGAAAGAAAAATCTCTCAAGTTGGAATGTGCTTCAGGCTGCCTCTTTAAACGAAAACGTTATATGCCTGGGAAACATTATATCTGCCAAAGCAGGATGAGGGTCTTACTATATTAACGACAGCATCAGCTCCATGCTGCTTTGCAGCCTCAAGATTCCAAGGATGGCCTTAAAAAATGAAATTTTATACAAGTGAACACAAACACACACGTACACACTACTGGAAAAACTCACACATCGATCACTTTGTCCACCTCTCTAATGAAGGTGGAATGCAGTGACAGATGTTTAACAGCTGCTTTGCACTCACCCTTCAGCAGTTTAGGGCAGGAAGCTGAGGACACTCGATCCGAGAGGAATTGCAGAGAGGGTTTGGGGAGGTAAAATCTAACCCTGAAAATTGGGATTCTGCCAAATACACCACGTATCCTCCATCATAGTCTCATCTCTTACTCCAAGAGACTGAAGAAAAGTGACAGGCATCCATCTACATCAGAGAATCCATGTGTCCCCCATGAAGAGCTGGAACGAGAGACAAACCCTAGCATTTGAGGCGTATGTGTTAAAAATAGAGCCTTTAACCCAGTCCAATAATGCCAAGGCCACTATCATGTGACAAAGGGTAGTATGTCTCTACATGTAAATTTGAGGTCTAAGACTTATTTACAGATCAAAATGACATCTATTCATAAAATTATATGAGAAACTTATCTCCTAGAAATTTTATACTAAAATAGTTTTCACTGAATTAACACATGACTGCTACAAATCTCAATGAAGCCATTTTTTAAATTGTCTTTTCAAACAAAAGTCCAAGGTAGAATTCTTTAAGTTCTAATTAATTTTATTTTCTCTGTCTATTCCAACCTATATTATCGACAGTTCTTTATAGATATTTAATTATTCAATCATGATGTATTTAAATGATGATGAGTATTATATCTGTCACATTTCCAGTAGCACTGTAGCAGTATTCCACTTTTCTCCCGTTGTTCATCGATTTGCTCAAGCAGACCCAGTAACGTCTCCATTGTGATACTTCTTGTTACTGTGTTTGGCATATTGAATACGTTACGGGTAGCTTCTAGGCTTTGCCGTGTGGGCGAGATACTCTCGGTAGCTCGCCGGGCTCTCCAAGGGGGGCAGAGGAATCAAACTCTGGTCGGCCAGATCGGCCGTGTGCAAGGCAAACGCCCTACCTGCTGTGCTATCCAGCCCCACATTTTCAGTAGCAAGAGAAAAGTTTTCAGTATTTCAATATTACACTGATAACTTTTACCAGTCTCCTGCCCCCGCGCTGACTGTCCTTGCCGCCAGGGCCCCTTGGAGGGGAGCGGGTTGAGCTTTCCTCCCCGCCCCGACCAGGGCTCCGGCAGCCGAAGACCTCCAGGACCAGCCACCACCATGCTGAGACCACTCTCCGCACACCTGAAGGTACTGGCAGAGGGACAAAGTCATGCGGGTTCTGGGGCTGAGATCTCCAAGCCTACTCAGATTTGGGCCGAGCATCCTCCACCCAGATCCTCCAAATTCCAGTAGGCGGGGGTCACACCCACCAACTGGCCACCTGGCGCCGTGTAATCTCATCAACGGCCAAGACTCAGAGACTATGTCGGCCGCGCGACATCCTATTATGACATCTTATTATCTCATTCCTACTTTGGACAAACTGGTAGGCTACCAAACGTAGCCTGCCCACACGGCAGAGTCTGGCAAACTCCCCGTGGCATACCCAATATGCCAAATACCAGTAACAATGATGGGTCTCATTCTCCTAAAGAGCCTTGAATATAATCTCAGGGCCAGGATGAAGGAGACGTTACTGGGGCCTGCTCGAGGCAATCGACGAGTAACAGGATGATTTGTGATTTGTGTGAACTTTTACCAGATTAAGATATGTTCTAAACTTACTTGACTCAAAGTTTAATAATGAACTCTAATAATGATCCATAAAGTTTAATAATGGTTCATTTTTATGTGGCAGTTTTTCTGCATCACTTGAGATGACCATATGATTTATTTTCTCCTTATTCCATTAATATGAGGAACTGCAATGACTGATTCTTTAATGTTAAGCCAACCTTGCATTCCTGTATGAGTCCTTATTGGCCATAATATATTCTTTTATTTGAATATCTTATTTGAATTCTGTTATTTGGGAGGATTTGCCAGTATTGTGTTTCTCATGACAATTGAGATTTAATTTAAATTTTTAATGTATTGGCACAATAGTCTTCATTATATGTTTTTGTCTCAATGACTCTAGGGTCTGGAGTGATTTCTTCTTTACTTTTATATTGATATTCACTCTTATTGATACTTTATCAATTCTTCTCATCAATTAAAAGGGAAAAATTCTGGGATCAGGGAGTTTTCTCAAGTGGTCAAGCACATACCTTGCATATGTGTGGTCGTGAGTGGGCTGCAGCACTGCATGGCCCCTTTACACTACTGGGTATCCCCAAGCACCTCAGAGCCTGGCCAAGCATCACCAGGAATGGTCAATATTAAAAAAAATAAATCTCCAATAATATTTTCTCTAACATTCTTGTTCTGTTTTATTATTTTTATTTTTTAATTTTTATTATTGCTTGGGCTAGAATGATAGCACAGCGGGTAGACCATTTGCCTTGCAGCCGACCCGGGTTCGATTCCTCCACCCCTCTCAGAGAGTCCAGCAAGCTATCCAGAGTATCCCACCTGCACGGCAAAGCCTGGCAACCTACCCGTGACGTATTGGATATGCCAAAAACAGTAACAACACGTCTCACAGTGGAGACGTTACTGGTGCCCGCTCGAGCAAATCGATGAACAACGGGAAGACAGTGCTATTATTGCTTATTTCTACTCTTTACAGTTTAACTTACCACTAATTTTCTGATATATTGAGATGGATATTAAAATAATACATTTAAAAATCCTTTTTTAATCTTTAAATATGCATTTAAAGATATACATTTCCCTTCCAAGTATAATAGTAATTGTATCACATAAGTTTTCATATAACTTATATTTTTTATCATCCACTTCAAAATATATTTTTAACTTTTACTTTAAAGTCATGTTTTAATTTACATATAATTAAAGTTTGCTGTGATCAGAGAATCTATTATTTACATAAAACTTATCCTTCAAAATTTGTGGAAATTTGCTTTATTATTCACTTTATAATCAATTCTAGTAACTATTTTATGAGCACTTGAAAATAAATTCGATGTTCATAAGTTGCAGTGTACTACCGATTACATTCAGTCAGTTAATTACAATCTTCCAAATTTGTATGACCTACTGTTTTATCTACCTTATCAGTTATTAGAACATCTGTATTAAAATTTCACATTCTGTTAATAAAATGTTCTCTTTTTTCTTTAATATCATTGTTTTATTTTAAGATTATTTAAAATTTATAAATTGACATCTCCTCCTATGTAGTGAAGTTTAACTTTTTGAAATGCTAAAATACCCTGTTTATTTCTAGAACTCTTTCTCTTAGATGCTTGACAGTATAACTGAATTGGTTGTTTTGGTCAACGTTCCTTCATCTATTTTTTCACTGTTTCATTTTCAATTTTCAATTTCTCTGTGACTGACTATATTTATATATTGCACAAATATATAAAATATATATTTAATATGCATGTGTTTTATTTCCTTTTTGTATTTTTTCCTTTGGATACTTACCATTTTTAATTAGAACTTTAATTGAATTTAAAAAAGAATTGTTGACATATTTTATTTTAAAATCTTGTCATTTATTTTCTGTTTTCTAGTTGTCTCGCTTCCTCTGTCATCCTTTAGTTTCTCTTTTGGCCAAACTTTGGGCTAACCAGGCTTTTTTTTTTTTCATTCTGTTCTTTCCTATATTAGCATTAGTTCTTTAGCTATGGATAAATGTTTTATTTATTCTTTCAGTGATTACTTTTAGGTGTGATTATTCAAATTTATCATGCATTAGAAACATCTGGAGGACTTCTGAAAATGTAGGTTCCAATTCTTCACTTGAGATTTTCCCCAGTTTTTTTAGGGAGCCCCCAAAATAATATGTGTAACAAGTTTCCAGATGACACTGATATTGCTGGTGCAGGAGCAATATTTTCATAAATACTGCCCTAGAGATTACACTGTATATATTTGGTTTATTAAGGTCTACTATAAATTTATACCTTTGCCATTTCCCAGATAATGCACCAAACTTCAAATATTTTTATAATTAAAAAATTTATTTTCATGAAGTTGTTGACAATAATGGATATATTTAATATTTCGACACCAGGTCCACCATTACACCCTTCCACCACCGTTAATTTGATTTTTTTTTATTAGTGAAACACCATGAAGTTCAGTTGTAGATTTACAAACTTTCATGCTTGGGTTTAAGTTATACAACGATCGAGTACCCATCCCTCCACCAATGCCCATTCTCCATCACCAATGATCCCACCCCAAACCCCCCATCCCGCCCCGCCTCTGTGGCAGGGCATTCCCTTTTGCTCTTTCTTTAGGGTGTTGTGGTTTGCAATAGAGGTATTGAGTGACCATCGTGTTCGGTCACAAACTTAGAATATTTTAACTCTATTTACTTTTGTGGGCTGGAGTGATAGTACAGTGGGTAGGGTACTGGCCTTGCATATGGCTGACCCGGGTTCGATTCCTCCACTCCTCTCAGAGAGTCCAGTAAGCTACCGAGAGTATCTCACCCGCATGGCAAAGCCTGGCAAGCTACCCATGAAGTATTCAATATGCCAAAAAATAGTCTCACAATGGAGACGTTACTGGTGCCCGCTCGAGCAAATCGATGAACAACGGGAGGACACGGCTACAGTGCTACATTTACTCTTATGCTATTATGCTTTCATGCTATTATTTCCATGCATTTTAATTTTATGTATGTTTAACCCCCACAGCATAATTTTATGGTTATTTTACACAAAAAAATTCACTTAACTTATACATTCACTATCTTTTACACTAATAGTCATATTCATTTCTTTGTACATTTCTAATTTCATCTGAGATCACTTTTCATTTGCCTTTACTGTTATTATTTTATGATTTTTTAGAAAAACTCTTAACTTTATTTATTTAAACTCCATGATTGACAAAGCTATTCACAATAAAGTTGTTTAAGGTATTCAATATTCCAACACCAGTCCCATCACTAATGTTCTCTTATTTCCACAAATGTCCCCAGTTTCCCAACCTCTCCAAATCTGCTCCCTTAGCAGACACTAATTGACTTTATATTGCTTATTATATCACGTATCTCCTAATAATGTTGCTAAAATCATGACTTGAGAATTTGCTGAAGTGTTAGCTGTGAGTTGGGCCTTCTGTATTACTGTTTTCACTCATTGAGCTTAACGGGCTTCTATTGAATTTTCCCATCCAATTTTCGTGTTTCTCCTGGGCAGAGAGAAACGTGAGGTTTGGAGGTGCTGTGTAGCCACCTAAGTGGCTGTTTACTTTAGGGGCTTTGGAACTGGGACGAACAACTTCCGGTGTCTCTCTAGCCTCTCCAACATCCGTCCCCAAGCCGAGCCAATTCTCTGGCAGTGGCAGGATTAGGCTGGAGGTGGATACATGCTGGGCTTTTGGCAGGGCAGTGGCTTGCCCCCATCCCACCTAGGGTCCACAGACCTTGGCTGATGGCTGCTGCCTGTGGCTTTCCTGGGATCATTCAACAGCCAGCGTCTTTCCAAGAACAGTTTTTTATGATTCCTTTTTAATTTTTTTTACAAAAAGATGTATAGATATTTTTATTAATTAAAATATGACAGTGACAATATGATATTTCAAAAATTGGCAGAAAAATGAATTTCTGATGAGAATGGAAAATAACCATCAGCCCTGATTTTACAAAGTAATTTAAAATAAATTTTAATTGTAAAATAGTATTCTCAGTAATCTCTCTCGCCCGCACGGCAGAGCCTGGCAAGCTCCCCGTGACGTATTCGATATGCCAAACACAGTAACAACAAAGTCTCCAATGAAGACGTTACTGGGCCCGCTCGAGCAAATCGATGATCAACGGGAGGGCCTTTACTTTACTTTACTTATTCTTAGTAATTGTAACATATGTATTGGAAAAGAGTACTGCAAGAGGAAAATAAACCAATAGGAGAAAAAAAATCCCAGGTGGCAGGCAGATGACAAATTTGGGGATTCAGAAAATAAGAAAGGGCTCTGCACAGATAGCATAAAAATCTTGGAGGAGTCATTTAGCAATATTAATGCAGACAAAAATAAGTCAATTCATACATATGATTCCTTTTTAAAAAAATTTTTATTAGTGAAACACCATGAGGTACAGTTGTAGACTTACAAACTTCTGTGCTTGGGTTTCAGTTATACAATGATCAGGTACCCATCCCTCCACCAGAGGGTTCCAGCATCCCTCTCACCCCCCCGCCCCCCCCCCCCCCCCCCGTCTCTCTATCCCACCCTGCCTCTGTGGCAGGGTATTCCCTTTTGTTCTCTCTCTCTCCCTTTGGGTCCTGTGGTTTGCAAAAGAGGCAATGAGTGGCAATCATATTTGGTCTATAGTCTACTTTCAGCATGCTTCTCCCATCCTGGGAGAATCCTCCCAACACCCTTTATTTGGTGCTCCCTTCTCTATCTGGGCTTCCTTTTCCCCTAGCACGTGTGGCTGGCCTCCAAGCCATGGAGCAAAATTCCTGGTACTAATATCGGCCACTCTTGGGTGTTAGTCTCCTATTTTGTTACTTTATGTTCCCCAGATGAATGCAATATTTATGATTCCTTTTTTAAAGTCAGCATAGCATGCTAGTTAATAACAAATATTTTCATCCTCTAGTTGTCAAAAATGTCACCATTTTTTACCTTGATTTTTTAAAGGATAATTTTGTGGTATAGAATTCAAGAATGTGAGTTTTATTCCAGCATTATCACTGTATCACTATATCACTGTCATCCCCTTGTTCATCGATTTGCTCAAGCGGATGCTAGTAACGTCTCCAATCGTCCTAGCCCTGAGATTTTAGCAGCCAGCCTCTCTTTACTCGTCCTTCCCAATGGTGCCGCATTGGAGGCTCTTCCAGGGTCGGGGAATGAGACTCATTATTGTTAATGTTTTTGGCATATTGAATATGCCACAGGGAGCTTGCCAGGCGCTGCTGTGTGGGCAGGATATTCTCGGCAGCTTGCCGGGTCCTCTGAGAGGGAGAACTAGACTATAAGAGCTCCAGGAACTTTGTTTTAGTCTCTGGATCTTGGCTGTTGATGGGATTACACAGCGCCAGGGGCAGTTGATGGGTGCAACTGTCTAGCTACTGGAAAATGGGGGATCTGGGTGGAGGAGGCCCAGTCCAGATCCGAGCAGGCTTGGAGATCTCAGCCCTAGGACTCACACACCTGGGTTCCTCTGCCGATTGAAGCTCATCTGAGTGTGTGGAGAGTGACCTTGAGCATGGCTGTGGCTGGGTTCCGGAGGTCTTCAGCTGCTAGGGTTCTGCACGGGGCAGGGAGGGAAACTTGACCCGCCTCCCTCCGAGGAACCCCGGTGAAGACAGCCTGGTGCGGGGAGAGGAGACTCTCCAGCAATATATATATATATATATATATATATATATATATATATTTGGAGCGATAGCACAGCGGGCAGGGTGTTTGCCTTGCAAGCAGCCAACATGGCCTACCCGAGTTCAATTCCTCCACCCCTCTCGGAGAGCCCGGCAAGCTACCGAGAGTATCTTGCCCGCACGGCAAAGCCTGGCAAGCTACTAACATGCTGTTAAAGGTTGAGTTTATATATATATATATATATATATATATATATATATCGCGGTCACGGTCACGGTCCTCCCATTGTTCATCGATTTGCTCGAGCTGGCCCAGTAACGTCTCCATCATGAGACTTGTTGTTACTGAGTTTGGCATATCGAATACGTCACGGATAGCTTGCCAGGCTCTGCGGTGCGGGCGAGATACTCTCGGTAGCTTGCCGGGCTCTCCGAGAGGGGCAGAGGAATCGAACTAGGGTCGACCATGTTGGCTGCTTGTAAGGCAAACACCCTACAGCTGTGCTATCGCTCCAGCCCATATATATATATATATATATATATATATATATATATATATAAAACACTTTCCTCTCATTGTTCATCAATTTGCTCGAGTGGGCACCAGTAACATCTTACAACAAATTGTGACACTTGTTACTGTTTTTGGCATACCGAATATGTCACGAGGAGCTTGCCAGGCTTTGCCATGTGGGCAAGATATCCGTAAAAATATATTTTCCTCTAAAATTGGTTACTTTCCAGAGAACCCAAAAGGAGAGAGAGAGTACAAAAGGAAATGCCTTGCCACAGAGGCAGGGTGGGATGTGGGGGATGGGGGGTGGGAGGGATGCTGGGACCCGTGGTGGTGGAGGATGGGCGCTGGTGGAGGGATGGGTACTTGATCACTGTATAACTGAAACCCAAGCACAAAAATTTGTAAGTCTATAACTGTACCTCGTGGTGTTTCACTAATAAAAGAATTAATTAATTAAATAAAATTGGTTACCTTCCACTTTAAATTCTATTACATGTGGTGTGCTACTCTTGGAATAAGAATGGTGTGAGGTATGAACTGTCCAGGAATAGGTTCTATCGTGGGTGAGGCTCGGACTTGGCATGTGGAGAGAAACCATGAGCATGGCAGTGGTTGTGTTGTGAAGATTTTCGGCTGCCAGGGTTGGGTCCCTTGGGGCAGGGAAGGGTCTCATCTGCCCCCCTCTGGGGCGACCTCAGTGAAACAGCCTGGAGAGGGTAACATGTCCTTTTTTTTTTATCAATTATTTATTAACTTACTTACTCATTTTGAAGGGTTAGGTCACACCTGGCTGTTCTCCTGGCTTACTCCTGGTGCTGTGCTCAGGGATCATACTGGCTATGCTCAGAGGATCATTCGCAATACTGGGGGTTGAACCAGGGTTGACTGTATGTGGGGTAAGCACTTTGACCCACGTACTATCTTTACAACTTTATCATGTCCTTTTAAAAATAATCTCTTTCGGGGCTGGAGCAATAGTAAAGCAGGTAGGGTGCTTGCCTTGCATGCAGCTGACCCGGGTTCGATTCCTGGCATCCTATATGGTCCCCTGAGCACTGCCAGGGCTAATTCCTGAGTGCAGAGCCAGAAGTGACCCCCGTGCATTGCTGGGTGTGACCCCCCCCCCAAAAAAGCAAAAAATAAAAACCTCTTTTAAGATTTTAAAAATCTTAAACAGTTTGACTAAAGTCAAGATATGGTCCTGTTTGGGGTTCAGAATGATTATTCACTTTGTAATTGGGTGATCTTCAGCATTTTTTGAAAATTGTCAAACAATATCTTTAAATACTGCACTACCATATTCTCTGTTCTCTTTCTGAGTTTTAAACTACAGGTTCGTGAAGTTTCCACAACGCTCCATGAATCTTTTATGCTTTTTGTCTTACCCTAACTTTTTCTTTCTGTGCTTCTCTCTGATAATTAACTAGCTCCCACTTACTTTTTCTAATCTTTTCTCTTACTATGGGTATTTTTATGACTAGTCTACGTCATAAGACATTTACTTTAGTCATGGTTGAGAAATCATTTTTAATTCTTATTTATAGATTCTTGATTTCTAATAAGATTTGCTATCTTATCAACATTTGTGGCTCTTAATCACAGTTAAAAACTGTAAAATAAATTTAATATCTATATTACCTATGGGTGGGCTGGAGCGATAGCACAGTGGGTAGGGTGTTTGCCTTGTACGAAGCCGACCCGGGTTCGATTCCTCCGCCCCTCTTGGAGAGCCTGGCAAGCTACCGAGAGTATCTTGCCCGCACGGGAAAGCCTGGCAAGCTACTTGTGTCGTATTCAATATGCCAAACATAGTAACAAGTCTCAAAATGGCGACGTTACTGGGCCCGCTCGAGCAAATCGAACAACGGGAGGACAGTGTTTGTTTGTTGTTACTTATGGGTGGGCTGGAGAGATGGCACAGTGGGTAGGGTGTTTGCCTTGTAGGCTGCCGACCCAGGTTCGATTCCTCTGCTCCTCTCGGAGAGCCTGGCAAGCTACCGAGAGTAACTCGCTCGCTTGGCAGAGCCTGGCAAGCTACTTGTGACGTATTCTATATGCCAAAAATGGTAACAAGAAAGACTCACTATGGAGACTGTACAGTTACTGGTGCCCGCTCGAGCAAATTGATGAACAATGGGAGGACAATGCTACAGTGTTTATGGGTCTTCTTTTGTAGTCTGTTTTTTGTTTGTTTGTTTGTTTTTTGCGTTTTTTTGGTTTTTTTATGATGCAAATATATAATGATCTTTTAATTTCTATATACACCGTGTCTAGTATATTCCTGGAATAAATCCCACTTGATTATGATGTATGATTCTTTCTATGTATTGCTAAATTCAGTTTACTGAAATTTTGTTTAGGATTTTTGTCTTTGTGCTCATCAGAAACACCTACCTATAATTTTATTTTTGTGTGTTAATCCCTATAGTTCTGGGTAACGTTGGCTTCACAAAATGGATCTTTGTCTCCCATTTATTTCTGGAAGAGTTGGTGAAAGACTAGCATAGATCTTTTTTAAAAGTCTGTAGAATTCTCACTGGTGGAGTCATCTGATTCTGTGCTTTGTTTGGAGGGAGACTTAGATCACTGTTTTTAATTTCTGGTCTGTGATTGGTGTGCTCAAGGTACTATTTCTTCCTCCAATACAATCTTGCTAGGTTGCATGATTACAAATATTTGTTCTTTTTTTTCTGTATAACTTGATTGCATTTAGGGGTTCATAGGATCTTCTTAATATATGTAATATGTGTTTTAATTTCATTTCTGATTCTCCTAATTAGAATTTCCTTACTCAATGAAACTAAACATGGATTTTATCATTTTTTTCTTTCTAAAAAAACAAATTTTTGTTTTATTGCTCTTTTGTATCACATTTTGTCTCAACTTAACTTATTTCCACTATATTATTTTCTTTCCACTAATATATTTTGCTTTAAGGTTTTTGCTGTAGCCTTGCAATATGAGATTAGACTGCTTCATACTGCCCTTTTACCTTGATGTATGTCTCTGTATCTCTGAACTTTGTAAAAGGCTTTTCTTCACCTCATAGCTCTGATAGCTCATCTTCTAATTTTCACTGGTCTCCATATAATGTTTTTTTCCTGATGTGTTTTTTTTTATATTTTATTTATTTATTTATTTATTTATTGAATCACCGTGGGAAAAGTTACAAAGCTTTCAGGTTTAGGTCTCAGTCATGCAAATATCAAACACATTTCCCTTTACCAATACTTTTTTTTTTACCATGAAGAACGCCAATAAAACCCCACCCCCCACCCCTCCCAGTCCCTGTGGGGCAGTTGAATTCTAGTTAACACTCTATCTGATTTGATTAGATTCATTGTTTCAATAAAAGATTCACCACTATTATTTAGAGTTTACCCCCCCCAAATCAGACATGCTGAAAAAGCATTGTGAAGTGATTTGCTTTCTACAGCTGGGTTCAAGAATTAAATGTTGGTTTTGGATTTCTGCGGCCGCGCGACATCTTAACAGAACTTTTTTTTATGATTTGGACAAACTTGCAGGCTATCGAATGTAGCCTGCCCACAGGGCAGAGTCTGGCAAACTCCCCGTGGCGTACCCAATATGCCAAATACCAGTAACAATGATGGGTCTCATTCTCCTAAATAGCCATGAATATAATCTCAGGGCTAGGATGAAAGAGACGTTACTGGGGCCTGCTCGAGGCAATCGAATTGGATTTCTGCTATTTTACTTATTGACCCTGGAAGTATTTATACCGAAAGTCAGATAGTTAAGAAATTGGTTTCTGTGCTCTGGAGTAGTGGCCGTGCTGGAGAGCCGCTAGTGGGGGGCAACTGGTGGCCTCGGTAGGGCGTGAAGGACAGACCGAAACGCCCCCCTTCCCATGAGGTTTTAGTCGCCCCCGCTCCCCCGGCTCATGCCTGCTGTCCACAAGGCTCCCATGTGGCCGCCATCTTTCTTTCCAGAGGGAGGAGGGCGGAAGGGACCAACACCCTTTCCCCTCCGGGCAGACATGATGGCCTGGATTAACGCATAGTCCTTTCACTTTTCTGCTCCAAGCTGCTGGGTTCTGCATTAAGTCCTTGTGCTTCTGGGGCTGTGGCCATGCTGGAGAGCCGCTCGTGGGGGGAAACTGGTGACCTCGGTAGGGCATGAAGGACGGACCGGAACGCCCCCCTTCCCATGAGGTTTTAGTCGCCCCCACTCCCCCGGCTCATGCCTGCTGTCCACAAGGCTCCCATGTGGCCGCCATCTTTCTTTCCAGAGAGGAGAGGGCGAATGGGGCAACACCCTTTCCCCTCCAGCAGATTTGATGGCCTGGATTAACGCATAGTCCGTTCACTTTTCTGCTCCAAGCTGTTGGGTTCTGCATTAAATCCTTGTGTTTCTGGGGCTGTGGCCGTGCTGGAGAGCCGCTAGTGGGGGAAAACTGGTGGCCTCGGTAGGGCGTGAAGGACGGACCGGAACGCCCCCCTTCCCATGAGGTTTTAGTCGCCCCCACACCCCCGGCTCATACCTGCTGTCCACAAGGCTCCCATGTGGCCGCCACCTTTCTTTCCAGAGGGAGGAGGGCGGAAGGGACCAACACCCTTTCCCCTCTGGCAGACTTGATGGCCTGGATTAATGCATAGCCCGTTCACTTTTCTGCTCCAAGCTGCTGGGTTCTGCATTAAGTCCTTGTGCTTCTGGGGCTGTGGCCGTGCTGGAGAGCCGCTCGTGCGGGAAAACTGGTGACCTCGGTAGGGCGTGAAGGACTGACCGGAACGCCCCCCTTCCCATGAGGTTTTAGTCGCCCCCACACCTCCGGCTCATACCTGCTGTCCACAAGGCTCCCATGTGGCCACCACCTTTCTTTCCAGAGGGAGGAGGGCGGAAGGGACCAACACCCTTTCCCCTCTGGCAGACTTGATGGCCTGGGTTAACACATAGCCCGTTCACTTTTCTGCTCCAAGCTGCTGGGTTCTGCATTAAGTCCTTGTGTTTCTGGGGCTGTGGCCGTGCTCCAAGCTTAACTATGATTTTCAGAGAGAAACGTTAGGTAGTTTACTTCCCATGGATCACTTTGTATATAGAGAGATGTTTTGAGGAAAAGTCCTAGTTCCCGCATACACGAGCTGTGCTTGTAGTGGTTTCTGGTCACCGGGGTTCCATCTGGGGGAGG
The DNA here is from genome assembly GCF_029834395.1 of Sorex fumeus. Taxonomy (NCBI): domain Eukaryota; kingdom Metazoa; phylum Chordata; class Mammalia; order Eulipotyphla; family Soricidae; genus Sorex; species Sorex fumeus. The sequence continues at coordinate 38,725,798 of NW_026606092.1, read as the reverse complement.
CGGGATGCAGTACCTACCCCATCTCGGACTTCCCGATGATCTTGGCTCTTTTTGGAAACTGTTTTTTTTTTTCCTTCGGGATCTGTGGATCCCGCCCTCCATGTAGTCCTTCTCTTCGGCTGAATGCTGTCAAGATGGCGCTGGGGGGCGGGCTGTGGGCATGACTTCCAGAATCTGAGGTTACCTGGGAAGTGTAGTCCCGGCATTTTTGAGGAAAAGTCCTACTTCCCGCATACACGAGCTGTGCTTGTAGAGGTTTCTGGTCACCGGGGTTCCATCTGGGGGAGGCGGGATGTGGTACCTACCCCATCTCGGACTTCCCGATGATCTTGGCTCTTTTTGGAAACTGTTTATTTTTTTTTTCCTTCGGGATCTGTGGATCCCGCCCTCCATGTAGTCCTTCTCTTCGGCTGAATCTGTTTTTTGCTTTTTGTGCCAACCCCAATGATGCACAGGGCTTATTCCTGGCTTATGCACTCAGGAATTACTCCTGGCAGTGCCCCAGGGACCATATGAGGTGCTGGCAATTGAAACCGGGTCTGCCACATGCAAGTCAAACGCCCTACCTGCTGTACTACCTACTCCAGCCCCTGTGTTTTTTTTTATTTGTCATCCTTCCATGATGATTAGTTTTTAGTTAAATTATAAACATTATATGTAATAAATTGCAAATGTTTTGTGCAATGTTATCTTCACCCAAAAAGAGTTTAATTTTCTTTGGGGTGACAGTCAAAATAGAAAAGATTACCTGCCTGAGTAATAATTGAGGCAATTTGATTTTTGATTTGGGTTTCCAAAGGTTTTCCCCTGGATCTTGGGCCCATAAAGCCTGACTGCTTTGATTTGCTCGAGCGGTCCCAGTAACGTCGCCATTTTGAGACTTGTTACTATGTTTGGCATATTGTATACGACACAAGTAGCTTGCCAGGCTTTCCCGTGCGGGCAAGATACTCTTGTTAATTTTAGTTTTGTATTTAATTCATTATATAGTCATTGTGATCGCAATTAAAAGTTTTACAGAATTCATCTGCCCTCTTTTGCCATTTCATTAACTTTAGTAATTATCACCTCAATATTGTGATTCTGTGTTTCCTTATATTCTTAATGTTGACCTATGCAACTTTAAAATTGCCAATTGCTTAAAAATGAAAGCAAGGGAATATGCTGGTTTCTCTGAGTTTCTCTGCTTTCTGGAATCTTGGTCTTCTTAGTTCCACTTGTCTAAGAGTTTTCTATAACCTTTGAGTCACTGCTTTCTGCTCAATCCCCCAACCTCACTCAGCTAATAAATCATCAATACATCAAGAATCAACACATCAGAACATATTGAGCTTGTCTTTTCCCCAGGATCTTGGGCCCATAAAGCCTGACTGCTTTGATTATTCTCTTGTGCCTTCAAGGAATTGTTTGCTTTTCCTTTTAATAGAGATTTTTATGGCTATATTCACTGGGAAATATACCCTCATACAAGGTATTCAATCATAGCCTGAAGTGAAAGTTGACGTTTCTAAAGTTTCTAAGTAGCTCTAATATGTGGTAAGAGTGAAGAACTATGGTCAAAACTTACCATATTCTATTGTGCACATGTAGGAACTTCATTTCACATCTTTCACTCAACAGGTCTTTCTTGACGTAGCAGCAGGTATGGTTTGTGCCCACTTCACATATACCTATAAAATACCTCCTCATTTTAGCACTTATCCCTTATTTCAATCTGTGTACATGTGTATTTATCAATTCTATGAGACTGTGATTTCCCTGTGGACAGTCACCATTTCATTTTTTGTTGCATCATATAAGTATTTAAATAAACACCTATAAATATCATACCATTCCTCAGTCCTCACAAATTCTAAACAAAAGTTCGCTTTTCCCTGTTTAATCCCATGGAGTAGCTTTTGGATCCATCCCAGCACATCTGGCTTTTTGATCTTTCAAGGCCAATTTAACTCTTCACCTTCCTTGGCTCAGTCAAGTAATGAAGTACTCTAATCCTACTACCAGCTTGAAGTATCTGTAATGCTTACTATTTTGTTTTCATACATGCATGGCAATTTTTTCTAATTATTTATTAGAAATTATTTATACATGCATATATCTTTTTTGTATATGAATTCAACCAGTTGATAATAAGGAATTTAACTACTACATGTTGTGATAGAAGGTATAGTTGATTTCACTTCTTAAAGTTTAATTCAAAGGTCAATGGCACTGGAAAAATTCCTTGGTCTTTATTTGGGCGGATAATAGGACTCCTCTACCCAGAATTCATTACCTGGTTTCAAAGGGTAACTGACCCACTTCGACAACAGTAGAGTGCTTCCTATATCACTCCATTTAGTTAACTACAAAACAGCAGTATCATGTTGGAAATTTTTCTAGATACATTCTGGGAGAATAGGAGGAAGTAATCAAAACTTGTTGACAGTTTAAAGAAAAATATCTTCCCATCGGGGCAGCTGTTACTAAGTTAAATTAATGTGTGTCCTGTCAATGAGAAAATAGGAACCTTCCTAAAAATGTCTTCTTTCTTTGATTGTTTGCCTGCTTCAGCACTGATTAGCTTGTTTTACAAAGGCATTGTTGCAAGGTGTGTATGTGTATGTGAGTGTGCACATGTGTGCAAACTTGTGCACATGGGGTTAAGAGCAAATGGGGGAAAGAAAATGTTTTTATCATAATTGTGACTCCAGGTGGACTCTTTCAGTGTCCTTATTCCAAGGGCATTGGGCAAATGCTATGGGCAATAGTGAGATAGGTTGCAGAAAACATCTAACCCCTTGCTCTTCCTTCTTTTAAACATCAAGAGTCTCTCTATGATCTGCTAGAGAAGAAAATGGGAATTCAGGACCACTGCAGGGCCATCTCTCAAAGTTCTAATTTAGATCAGCAAAGCAACTCTGGTAGAGAGAGCTAAAGGTTTTCAAAATGAAGGATACAAGTAAACAATTGTATTTCTCCTTTCAAAAGTCAGAAGGACATTCTATTTGTCTTTGTATCTCCATGATACACACTGCAGTAATTTTTACCAAAAAATGGAAACAAATCCAAATAATGATAAAGACCAAGATAGATTATCACCTGTCTAAGGCAAAGGAGATTTGACCCTGGCCAGAAGTAGGGGAATATATAATATAATCTATCTGAGAGTGATGAGTAGTCTAAACCTCCTTTTACACTTTACCCATCCTTCCACCTATTTAAAAAATTTCCAGTTTTTTTGTATATCAAAACCAATAGCCATATTCCAGATTAGTGGCTACCAATGATTGCAAGTATAAATTCCATTTAAATGACAAAAGTTCCCTTACATATGATGTTAAAAATGTGTGCTTTTAGAATCTGCATATTGATAAAATGCACAAAAAATCCAGTATCGGTTTCTAAAAAATATTAAAATCATAAAATATATATATTTTTGTAGTTTATGTTAGAATATATACTATATTTTAAGCATACAATATTTAATATGTACACTGTTTATAGAAACTTTCACATAGCTTTTGTGTTTTATTCCCTAACCCTTTTCCCTCAGTCCTCCCTGTTCACAACTTACTTTATTCTAAAACACTCTTCCCTGGGGAGCTCATCTCCCTTGTCTTTGCATGTGATTCCTTCTCTCTTCTTTGCCTTCTTTGCCCTCTTCTTTCTAATAGCTCTTGCTTAATCATCTCCTCCTTGAAATAAAATTTTCTGAATCTTTGTGAAGACCTCCTTACTTGGCCCCATCCAACCTGGCCCAACTTCTGACCGTCAGCTCTCCCTCTCCCTTTGAACATAATAAAAGTTGTCTCTCATGTGTAGGGTAGAAAGATACATAGTAAGGGAGCAACAAATGGCCAAAGACAACAGAACTGAAGAGTTTGTCCATAGAACTAATCTTATCTGGTTGGGAGAGTAAGTGTGAGGAGCGTTGGTGAAGGGAAATGGACACTCTGATGATGGGTGTAGTGTTGGAACAACGTATAAATGAAACTAGCATTACCAATATTGCAAATCACAGCATATCAATAAAAAGGAGAGGAGCAGAAAAATCTCTTTATCGTCCTTATTTGATTTCCTACCTACTACAGCCCCAGATGATTTTGTTTTAATGCATCAAATTTTCAGAATTCACCAGACCTCCGGTTGTAATCATGACTATCTTTGTTGAAAGAACTTGGGTCTGGGATCTGCAACTTGGAGGGTTCCATAAATCATTTTAGGAAAGATGCCATAAAAGTAGGTGCTATTTACATTCTCACATGTTCCCTATTTACAGAATCTCATCATTCTCCACAAATCATCTAAGAACATTTTGTGACCTGCAAGGGAGACTGCCCTGGCCTCATTGTCTAGACCAAGCCAGATCAAGTTGGAAAAAGAATATAACAAAAGAACTAAAATATACCATCATATAATTTTCATTCCTATAGTTTCATTTTGAACTTTATTTGCCAACAGGAGAATGAGCATGTATTATACTGACACTACACCTACCAGAACGGTTAAGAAGACAAAAAAACAACGTCAACTGATGGCAATGATGTAGAAGAATCAGAATTCACATGAATTTCTAAAGAAAGTGAACCTCCACAATCACTTTGGAAAACTGCTCAACAGTACCTATAAATCGCATTCAGAAATTCTGTCCTCTTGTAAATACATAAGAGAAATGAGGAAAAGTTGCATTAAAGAACACAGTCAAAAATGTCTAGAGAGTGGCCAGAGAGATAGTACAAGAGGTAGGAAACTTGTCTAGCACACAAAGGACTTAGGTTTGATTTTTCAAGGCCTGCCAGAAGTGATCTCTGAGTACTACAGTGTGTGGACCCCTAATCAAAGCCATACTAAAAATGGAATTAATATAGTGAAATATTCACACTGTGAAATATAAAGGTGTATTTGGAATGAATTAACCCCACCTACAAACTACAGTATAGACATAGTATATAAATACTTGTTGAGTGTCAGAGTGATAGAACAGCAGGTAGGGTATTTGACTTGCATGCAGCCAACCTGGGTTCAGTCCCCAGCACTATACATGGCTTCCCAAGCATCACCAGAGTATTTCCTGAATGCAAAGTCAGGAGTGTAGTGACTTTGCCCTCAAAGAAAATAAAACAAAATGTTGAGCAAAAGAAGTCAGACGAGTCAAACACATAATAGATAATTTTATTTGTATACATTACAAAATAAGACAAAACTAATCTCTGGCACTACAAGTCTGAACACTAACTCCCTATATGTTAGACATAATGGCTGTAAAGGAGCAATGGGTATTTGGGTTGCTAGAATTATTCAAATCTTTATTTGGCTGATGAGTATAAAATGGTGAAAACATTAAATTGTCTATGTATTTTTTTCTTTAGGCAGGTTTTACTTTAACAAAAAGTTGAATAAAACCCACCATTAAAACAAAGGCAGCTAAAACTTCTTCAAAACTACCATGCAGAGAAATGGCTCAGAGTGTTGAATCACATGTGTGGCCTGTACAAGGTCTTGGGTTTGGTACCCAGCACTGCATGGACTCCTCACATCACCCAGTATAGCTCTATTAACCCCCAGCAGTGCTAAGGAAGCACCCAAACAAGCAAACAAAATCACTGCCTTTGGTTCTTTTCATACACTAGACAGGGGTAGCATCATAGGATACATACTAGAGGTTTCTGGATGTGTTCTGGAAGTCCTGAGAACCTCTGAAATGACCCTGGTGGTCCCCAGAACTTCAGTGCCCCATGAGCACACATCCTCAGGCCCTGGCATTGAATTGTCTACCAGTTGGTCAAGTATCACTGGGAGTGGTCCTCTGGTCCCCAGATTAATGCTTGGAACTCCCCCACAAAATAAAAATCCAAAATCCAAACAAACAAACAAACAAACAAACAAAAACCTAGCAGCAATTGAGGGATAAAGCAGACTTAGGGAAAGTCCACTCTTGTTACCTCTGCAACCAAGATTTTTTTAAACTCCATTCCAAAATAACCTTTTTTTCTTACCATTTTCTCAACACCTGCCTAGTCATATTTTCAGATTTGTGGGGTCAAGACTTTTCAGATTCATTTGATCCGCCTTTAAAGAAAACATCTACGAGATTGAAATATATAATCACTATAACATATTAAGCATTTACCATGTGTCAGACAAGAGATTTAGTTAGTAATAGGTGCGTTATCTCTGCAAGTGAGAAAAGTGATGTATAAAAAGATGAAGCCATCACCTTTGTCATATACAGATTTTGGATTGATATTATATAGACCTCACTTAGATACCTTCTAGATATCTGGACTTGGGTTTACTTTTTGCTCATGGATCTGCCCGTGTGATATCTATGTAATTACTATTTTGCATATATCTGTTCCTGACTTCTAACAGCAGCAAACTTCAGACTCTTGGCTGGACAACCAGCATATCTGTGTGTTTCCAGAAGGTTTACTGGATACTTGTGTATGATATCTACCTGGTATCTTCTGTTCTAGATTTGGAATCAAAAAGATGCCAAGAGTTAAGGCCAAGAAGAAACTAAATTTTAAAAAAAGAGTATCATATCTTAAAAGAAGATCTTTGGATCTTACAGAAAACATCTGTATTTTTAAATTATCTACAAATTCTTTTTTTTGGGGGGGGGGTCACACCCGGCAATGCTCAGGGGTTATTCCTGGCTCTGCACCCGGGTTGGCTATGTGCAAGGCAAATGCCCTATCTGCTGTACTATTGCACCAGCCCCAAATTATCGACAAATTCTTGCCAAGTTTTCATCCTTCCTAGCTGAGTTTAGCAAATAAAGTTGATCAAGAGCTGAAATCTACAGATAGGTTTTAGAAGATGAGGACATGGAGAGCGCTGAAAAAGACGGTTTCAGAAGCAATCCCTCTGTAAGGAAAAGCTGAAACCTAAATTGAATACAGCTGAAAATATCTCAATCCTGCAAGATTAGTCTTGACACAAGCCCTGCAGCAGAAGCGTTCTGTGAGTTAGAGGAATTACTCCAAAGGTTTTTTTTTTTCTTTCTTAGTGCCTACTTACTTTTCCTGAAAAGCCCTCTTCTGAAATGTATTTTACATGAATGCAAGGCCTTTGGGGTTATTCTAAATAGATTTCAAACAGGAGACATTTTGCTGAGGGCTATGATTCAACAGGCTCACTGGAATTTATACTGGCCTGGGCAAGTGTCAAGCTCCAACACTCCAGAAAAACCCAGGCCCGGACACACAGAACTGAGTGACCACAGCAAGAAAAATGTCATCCATATTAATATTAAATAGAAATGATAAAAATGTTGCGTTGCTCTCTGAGAAGTCCTGATTTTCCTTCCACCCCTTTGGCTTATCACTAGTGTAATGCTCAATTTCTGACCACTTTCTCCTTGATGTTCCTCAAAATTTCAGGACTTTGTAGACAGGAATGAGATATGTTGGGCCCTGATGCAATCAATGAAGGAATCCATCCACTCTCATTCTTGGGAATCTCTATTCCTCTCTCAGCTTAGATGCCAGTGTTCTAGATTAATAAAATTAGAGAAAGATAACAGGGGCTTGAATTAAAAGTAAGATAAACAGAACTTCGGTTGATCATAATTTTTGCTCTAATTTAAATAAAATCTTGGAATTTTTTTTGCCTTGATATCAAGTGGACTCTAGGTAGTCAGCAAATAAAGAGCCTGGGTTTGGGCATGCAGTCAAAATCAAACCCCTCCATAGGATTTAGTTCACCTAAATGTGTACTTCTTCCCAGCACTGAAAAATTGAAATTTGCAAAACTATTTAGGTCCAATCTGAACTCCTCTGTTTCTCCAAACTATCTAGTTATTGTACTCTACTAACGGAGGCCTCTTCCTCAGACACACTCTTTAGGAGAGTCATATAATCTGTTGGCATAATGGTCTTTTCTCAAGAGAAGTATTTCATTTTAATAAAAATGTGTACCACCATATTTAATCAATCAGGCTGATTGACAACAGCAATAGTCGAGTCTTGCAGCAGATGCTGCTGCTACCTCATTCTTATTCCAGTTTCATTTCTCAATCAAATCCATGTGTAAAAAGCATAATGTGCTGCCAACACAATGTAATAAAACCTCAACTGAAATGCACACCAGCACGACAGAAACCGATAATTCAAAGTATGGGAAAAGTTAACTTCAGAAAAATCACTTCTGACACCCTGGTGTTCAAGTTTTATGGACAAGCGATGTATTGTCTCACTATAGTTAACATGAATGAGCCAAATTCATGAATTTGTCCTGAAACAGAAAATAATGATCTCTAAAGCAACATTTTCTAAAATCTGGCAGAAGAAACCTTTTGAAACAGTCTAGGAATCATCCTTAAAATTGGCCATGTTTGTTTGAGACGCACCATTTGTGTCACTGAGCAATAAATTAGTACATGAGCAGCATTTTTTTATGGTGGTGCAGACTGGTTAAAGATGATGTATCACGGGTTGTCACAGATTGAACCAGCAGTTTTCAAAGTTAATGATTCATAGAGGAATAAAGGTAGCCTAATTATATCAGTACTAAGACAGAACCCAGTTCCTGTCCTCAAATTCCAAACGCCTTAAATCTCAGGCGGTAGTAACTGTATGTTCTTCTACGCCTTTCTTCTTGTGTGACTCTGAGTTAGGAAAGAAAGATACAATTGTCTGGAAAAGGGAATAAATCCAATAGGCCAGAGATCTGTGAGTGTACTGGACTGACGTGTCCTCACACCCAATTTACTTCCACCCAGAACTTCAATACGTGGCCTTATTTGGAATAGGATTTTTGTAGATATAATTCGCTGAGATCATGCTGGATATAGATAAACTCTGCAAGCAATGTCAGGTGCTCTTGTAGAAGATCTTGTGAAGGTGCAAACACACAGAGGGAAGAAACAGACATGTGAAGGCAAAGATGGAAATTAGGGTGATTAAAGTACAACCAAGGAATGCTAAGGGTTTCCAGAAATCACCACATGCTAAGAAGAGACAACAAGATGTACTACACACCGTAATAACACCAACAGCTCAACAGTTGAATAATACTGTGGAAAAATTTCCTTTAAGGTGTTTATTAATGACTGGACAAAGTATGGTCAAATATGGTCAATTATTAAAGTTCATTATTTAGTCTTTTGTTTATTTATTCCCTGACTCATGGAGTCACTCAACAAATGCCTTTCATTCTGTATTTGACCACATCGCAGTTTGCGGTGTATAATTTCATTTCTTTCACATCATTATAGGACTCTTTATTTCTATTTCTCTCTCTCTTCCTCTGCTCTCATATTTCCTAAAAGCCTCCTTAGATTTGGCATTATAGAGTTTCTTAATCACAGGTCGCATTTAGCTGCAAAGTACATAGAGTGAGCCCAGAAAGACTCTCCCCTCTCCCCTTTGAGCAATAGAAGGATATTTTGAAGGTATTGCTCTACATGGGAGTAGTTCTACTCCTGCCCAAAGCTAGGGAGGAAGTTGGAGTGTCAGCAGAACACAGGCCTGGAGACAATTCAAGCCTACATTCCCATCATGAGCATGCATGAGAACTGAGCCCTGCCACACAGACAGTCTATAGGGTTATATTTGAGCCTAAATGAGTTTTGTCAGACATGGGGAGGAGGTGAGAACCACAGAAATTGTTGGACTGGGATCCAGGAAAAGAATCACCATGTCTATCACTATCACCCAGTACAAGAAACTCAACTCTCCTACAGCTCAGTCTCCTTTATAAAAAAAGAAAAAAGCCGTATTTGTTCTGTAAGATTTTGAGATGGTAAAAAATCAGACTGTTTGGATTTTACCAACCTGACATGTCCTATTTGGATATGTTGGACATTTCATTTGATTTGTAAATTATACTTTTCTCATCTGGTAGAGTGGAGATCTTTGCCTAACATCATAAATTGTATTATGAAGTTTTTACCTAGTTTTGGCATGTATTAATTTTAATGACGGCGATTATTATGATCAACCTTGCAGCAGTCACTATAATCAACAAAGATAATTATGAATATAAAGGTTTGGGACTCATTTTGTAACTCAGCATGAATATCATCCATTTTACAGTGAACTTTTTTCAAATGTTCACACATAAAATCTCCTCCTCCTTGAGGGTTTTTATTCATAACCAGTTTGCACACCACTTAAGATTTTAGCTTAAGATCTTATATTACGGCTTTGACCATAAAAGTATCAATATGTTCATTCTGAACATAAAGAATATATGCATACTAACATTTGACAATTTAAAAACAAAATATTGGTTCTACTACTAAAGAATGTGCCTTCACTGCAGAAATAAAATATGCATAGGAGTCAAAAGAAGATTTAAATGTCCAAAAACATTTTTCAGGGTTTTGCTTCAGAATAAGTGCATACTAAACTACGTTCAAATGTATGACATTTCATTCATTTTTGAACTATTTGATCTGTATTTGATCTGCCCTCCCGTTGTTCATCGATTTGCTCGAGCAGGCCCAGTAACATCTCCACTGGAATCTTTGTTGTTACTGTGTCTGGCATATCGAATACGTCACGGGGAGCTTGCCAGGCTCTGCCGTGCGGGCGAGATACTCTCGGTAGCTTGCCGGGCTCTCCGAGAGGGGAGGAGGAATCGAACTCGGGTCGGCCATGTTGGCTGCGTGCAAGGCAAACGCCCTACCGCTGTGCTATCGCTCCAGCCCCCAGAACTAAACATACATATTTTCTACTTCCTTGTTTGCCTTATTAAAATTCATTATTTAGTCATTTGTTTATTCTTTCCCTGACTCATGAATTCACTCAACAAATGTCTTTCATTCTGTAATTGACCACATCACAGTTTGCGGTGTATAATTTCATTTCTTTCACATCATTATAGAACCCTTTATCTAGATTTCTCTCTCTTCCCCCCCTCTCATATTTCCTAAAAACACTATTTTATTCTGTCAAAAAATAGTGCTTATTGAAGATGTGCAAAGTTACTTGTAATTCAACATTGCAAAGTAAAATCTAGATTCTCTGATAAGTAATAGATTCGTTTACAATTACAAAACTTCCAGCTAGTAGCCAGAGGGATACCAGGTGAAATGCTTGCCTTGCTTGGAGCCAAACTGGAATCAATCCAATTCCAATCAATCCCTGAATTGCATATAATCCCGCAAGCTCCTAAAAGCAGAGACAGTAGTAAGTCCTGAGCACTGCTGTGCATAGTCCCCTCCCCGCCAAAAAAAAAAAATTCAGCTAGAGGGATTTCTTTATCCAATTATTGGAGACTTTTATTTGTTTGTTTTCAATTATGTTACTTTGAGGGTAGATTTCTGGGTATCATAGTCAAAGTCTCAAAGCACCTTCTCAAAATGTAGACTTTCTCTCTCCACTGGATATTTCAGAGGCCTCCATTTTAAGATGGTGAAGAGAGGTGATGAATGTGCCTGCTTTTCCCTCCCAAGAGCCACTGAAAACTATACAGAAGAATTAAAGGTAAACTTAGTTAATACTGAAAAGAATATGAGTCATGCCGTCCTCAAAGAAGACTAAACATATGTCAGGTGTCAGTGAGTATGTCAACAGGCAACCAGAGAGAGGACAGGTGTCCACCGTGGAGAGCAGGAGGCAGTGAAGGAAGGAGTCTCTCTTCCAGGCAGGACTCCAGGCTAAACACAGCTTAAAACATATTTCCATCTCAAGAAATGAAATAATCTTGTTTAGAGGAGACCAGGAAAATTGTTATGAAAACTAGAAACTAAATTAAGGTCTTCTTGTGTTTAGAAATACCCTAGACATGCGATCACTGATCAATAGGACTGCTCGCAGGCAGAGATATTGCCATTGCTATTCTACATTTTAAAAAATGGATTGAGATCCATAGAGATATTACAAAGGTTCAGGCTCCAGCAGGTTGATACCCAGCACCCTAAGCATCACTAGGAGTGATTCCTGACCACAGAGAATAAGCTTTGAGCCCTGTGAGGAATGGTCCAACCTCCCACTTCCCCCCCAAAAAGAGTTGATAGCTAAATACAAGAGTTTTGGGGGGGGATTGGAGCGATAACACAGTGGGTAGAGCATTTACCTTGCGTGAAGCTGACCCAGGTTTGATTCTCAGCATACCATATGGTCCCCCAAGAATTGCCAGGAGTAATTCCTGAGCTCTGATCCAGGAGTAACCCCTGTGCATCGCCAGGTGTGACACCCCCCAAAAAAGAGTAAAATAGAGTGACAGAGGATACATCTAGGAGGTACAAGGGCCAATTAAGAGAAGCTTGGGAAACCAAAAACTAGGGGAGGCAGGAGAGATAAGTGGTAAGAGTGCATACAAAAGGAATGCCCAGTAGGATGTAGAACTGACAGCCAACCTCAGTTAGCATCTGAGCACCACTGCAGTGGCCCCAAATCCACTGTAGGGTGTGCCCCCTCCCTCCCAAAGAAGGCAATAGGACCACGGAAGGGGGGTCAATAAGAGAGAAGTTAAGGAAGAAGTTATCAAATATAAAATAAAAACAATTCTAAGATCTGAAGAGAAACCCAAATGTTGATAAGAACTAACAAAAGAAAACTGAGACCTTGACAGTCCATGGTGAGATATCAAATCACACCAGGGTAGCATTTCTTAGACTGCCAGAAATGTGTAGGTAGGTAACTATGAAGGAACTAGAATAAAAATGACACCATCAGATTTCTTATAATCAATGAAGGATCCAGGAAACACCAAAACAAAGGCTTCAAAACATGATGGTAAAATTATTTTGTCTAGAGCATAATTTCCATACATTTAAGTTTCACAATAGCGTGTCTCACTCATATATTTATTTTTAAAGAATTTACTGAGGTATTGCTCGAGCGGGCCCAGTAACGTCTCCATTGGAGACTTTGTTGTTACTGTGTCTGGCATATCGAATACTCTCGGTAGCTTGCCGGGCTCTCCGAGAGGGGCGGAGGAATTGAACTCGGGTCTACAGCACCCGGTATTCCCAGGCGGAATCCCATCCAAGTACTAACCAGGCCCGACCCTGCTTAGCTTCCGAGATCAGACGAGATCGGGCGCGTTCAGGGTGGTATGGCCGTAGACATACAGTTATCGCTCCAGGGTGGAGCGATAGCACAGCGGTAGGGCGTTTGCCTTGCACGCAGCCAACATGGCTGACCCCTGGGTGGTGAGTTGGGCATAGTATTAAAAGCAATTATAGAAAGTAATTGAATGTCAAAAAGATTGTCTCAAATTGAAAGAAATCTAAAAAGTTAATAAAATTGCTATTGAACTTATTTGGAGCATAGTAAAAAAATATATGTGCACTTTCTCCTTCTAAGGAAAAAGGAAAAAAAACACTTCAGAAAATAAAATCTGTATAAAATCCATGACTAGCTGAAGTAGAATATAATCTAAAATGTGATATAATTTTTTATTGAATCACCCTGAGATGCAGTTACAAAACTTTCATGATTGAGTTTCAGTCATACAATGATTGAACACCCATCCCTCCACCAGTGTACATTATCCACCACCAATGTCCTCAGCATTCCTCCTGGCATCCCCACTCCATCCTACCCCCCGCCTCTGTAGCAGACAATATCCTTACAATGTCCTTATTCTCTCTCTACTTTTGGGCATTATGGTTTATAATACAGATACTGAGAGGCTCTCAGGTTTGGTCCTTCATCTACTTTCGACACACATCTCCTGTCCCAAATGATCCCTCCAACCATCATTGACTTAGTGATCCTTTCTCTCTTCCAGCTGCCTTATCTCCCAGCTCATGAGGCAGGCCTCCAACCATGGAGCAATCTTCCTGGCCCTTGTCTCTACTGTCCTTGAATGTTAGTCTCAAATTATGTTATAAAATGTGGTATAAATTTAAACATTGTTTTGAGTGGAGAGAAAAAGCACATTTGACCTTGATGGGGTTTTTTTTTCATTTTCTTACATTCCTTACAGTCTTTTTTTTTTTGAAGTCTTTTTAAAAAAATTTTTTATTAGTGAAATACCAAGAGGTACAGTTGTAGACTTACAAATTTTTGTGCCTGGGTTTCAGTTATTCAATGATTGTGTACCCATCCCTCCACCAGTGTCCATTCTCCACCACCACTGATCCCAGTATCCCTCCCACCCCCCATCACCCCCACCCCCATCCCACCCTGCCTCTGTGGCAGGGCATTCCCTTTTGTTCTCTCTCTCCTTTTGGGTGCTGTGGTTTTCAAAAGAGGCATTGAGTGGCAATCATGTTCGGTCTATGCTTTTTAACTGATGGGTCAGTGCATGACATTGGATTTGGGGGGGAAAAGGAAAACACAGAAAACACCTGCTACTTATTTCTGCACATAAAATAACATGTCAACAATATTAACAGTATGTAAATTCTCTTATTAACCTTCAGCTTTTAGAAACACTCAGAAAAAGTGTGAAAAACTGGTCATTAAACAATGCAAATATTATACACACTGATAATGTGAAAAATAAAAGACGTAGCTGAACATAAATAGGAATGTGAAGATAAAAAGCAAAAAGAAAAATAGAGAGGGAAGAATTGCGAAGATAATGACTTTGTAGCTAAAATGTGAGGGTAAGAACTGAATGCAATGAAACAAGATATAAATTTTTATGATATTATCTATCTCTATATTTCTGTTATTTAAAGTCATTTGATAGCCAGTAGAGGAAGTTAAAATATTAGTATGACTTTCAAAACCTGGGGTTGAGAGAGGAAAGGAAGTAAAGAAGCCAGGATGGTGCAAATGAGGAAAATTCTCATCTAATCAACACGAAGAGATAATGCCATGCAGTATTGACAGTAGTCTTTCTATACCGCTTTGAGGTATAAGGTAACCATTAAGAGAAAACCCTGACGTGGATTTAAAGCACTTGCTTCTGTGTACTGAGGGGAGGGACAAGGACTGTTTGGGAGAAATTTTTATTAGATGATCATCATAGGTGCAAAATCACACAATTTTCACGACTGTCCCCTTTGGTATATCCTGGGGAAACACAGGATGCCATGTGGTCCCGGAATGATAAATGCTACTTTATATCATGGAGGAAACAAAAGGTGAAGTTGCAAACCATCGTTAATAATTGTCCCTTTTACAATGCCTTATTTACCTTTATTTAAGCATTAACTTTTTCCACAGTCTTTGAGTTCCTTGCTGGTATCCTTTCAGTTTAGCCTCTGTGCTCTCTTGAACATGTCGTGCCTGGAAGGAAGGCATAGTGGTTATGAACTCTGGAGCATTTGTTTACCTCAAAATATCTATTTCCTCCCTTACTTCCAGACATTTTTGCTAAATAAAAGATTTTTGGTTCCTGGGTATTCTTAATTTGGGCTGTAGAGATAGCACAGCGGGTAGGGTGTTTGCCTTGTATGAAGCTGACCCGGGTTTGATTCCTCCGCCCCTCTTGGAGAGCCCGGCAAGCTGCCGAGAGTATCTCGCCCACACAGCAAAGCCTGGCAAGGTATTCAATATGCCAAAACCAGTTACAACAAAATTCACAATTAGTTGTGAGACGTTACTGGTGCCTGCTTGAGCAAATCGAGGAACAACAGGAGGACAGTGCAGTGCAGGGCAGGGTATTCTTTATTCAGCACACTGGATATTTTTTCTATATCATTCTGACTTCCAAAGCTTCTGATGAGAACCCTATTGATGTTTGAGTAGCTCTCATATATGATGAATCACATCTCCCTTGATGGTTTCAAGATTCTCTGAATTGATCTTTAGAATGTATAATTGTAATGAGTCTCAGTGTAGATCTCTTTCGAATCTCTTACTTGGTATTAATTGAGTTTATTGGATATTTATATTTCTTAAGATCATAAGTGAGGTCTTTAGCTATTATTTCTACATATGTTCTCTGTCTTTATTCAACTCTGTGACACTCACAATGTATGTTGGTCTGATTGATGATGTTCACATGTCTCTCAGATTCTATTCACTCTTTTTTAAAATTTAATTTTATTTTTATAATTTTTTTCACAATAATTCATTACATTTAATATTCAAACACCAATTCCACCACCATTGCACCTTCCACAACCATGTTTCGAATGTTTCCACCCCAAATCCCAAACCATGCCCCCAAAGCAGAACTGAAACAATTAAATTTGTATTGCTTGTTATGAATAATCCACTAAAAATGGTCTCATAAAGTTTTCTTAGAGGAAAGTGTGTGAAGATTGTTGTATTTCATCCTGGAGCCTTTAAGCCCTTGCATAAGAGATTACTAACATGTTAGTTAACCCTCATGAAATGTTGTATACTACTCTTGGTACATCAATGGTGTAGAGTATAAGAGGTTGCTCCAGGAATTCTAAAATTTAGAATAATTATACAGCAGATTCACCATGGGTGAGGCTCCTTTGAGTCTGTGGAGAGTGGCCGTGAGCCTGATGGTAATTGAGTTCTGGAGGTTTTCAGCTGCTGGGGCTCTGATGCGGCTGAGAGGAAAATTCACTGACATCCATCCGAGTTGCCCCCTTTAAGTTGCCCCCTGTAACGGTGTCTGGAGGCATCTCTGCAGCATGATGGTCTGTGTTGTTCTCTTCCAGAAACTTTATTTCGGAGTCTCTGGATCATGGCCATTGATGAGATTCTATGGCATCAGGGGCAGTTTGTGGGTGTGGCTGCCAAGCTACTGGTAACCTAGGGAGCTGGGAGGAGGAGGCCCACTCCCTCTCTGAGTGAGCTTGGAGATTTTAGTCACAGGGCCCGCATACAAGGGTTTTTCAGCAGATTCGCTCATGGGTGAGTTTTATCCGAGCCTGTGGAGAACAGCCGTGAGCATGACCACGATTGAGTTCTGAAAGTTTTCAGCTGCCAGAAACTCTGTTGTGGCAGGGTGGGAAACTCACCACGCCCCCTCCAAGTTCTCCTGGTGAAGACAGTCTGGCGTGGGGTCTGGGGGCATCTCTGTGGCATCTCTATTCACTCTTTCATTTTTATTTATTATCATACTCAATAATTTCCAGTAAGAACTCACCAGTGTGAAGAAGGAAAATTCTTCAGGGTGACTGTGCTAATGCTTCTTGCTTGTGGTCATAGTTAATAGAACAATCCTATGAGTTGAGTACTTTTTCTCATTAAGAAAAAGGTTACAGAGGTTTACAGGGTCTAATAACTTGATTAAGGTCACTCAGC
The DNA here is from genome assembly GCF_029834395.1 of Sorex fumeus. Taxonomy (NCBI): domain Eukaryota; kingdom Metazoa; phylum Chordata; class Mammalia; order Eulipotyphla; family Soricidae; genus Sorex; species Sorex fumeus. The sequence continues at coordinate 38,708,735 of NW_026606092.1, read as the reverse complement.
AACTATCCAGGCCAGGCTTAGAGCCAGGTTGATTGATGGCCAAAGTTACGGAGTTAGGCAGACAGAATTGAGCTCTGTGGTGAGATAAAATGAAGACATCAATGTGAGAATAATTTCTACATAATCTCGTCAGTGCTACAAAGAACATTCAGAAGAACACATGAACAAAGGGAGAATTATGTAAATCAAGACTAGGACAGGGCACAGTTCCACTCATAACAATAGTTCCACAAAACTTCAAAGGAAAACAGTATCTAAATGAATCTGAAGTTTCATTTGCTGGAAACAAACAGCCAAGTTCACAACAATTTCTGCTGAATGTAAATGCATGTTGGAGAAGAGAATTTCACACTTATTCTCTTAGTTAACATCTAAGTTAACTAAGATGTTACTAAGTATGATAACCCTATAAATATGAATGGCAAGAAATATAGGGGAGAAGATCACAAAGATGAGTTCTCTTTCAAAACTCAGAGACAACATAATTTTTGTTGAAATAAAAAAGAATCTGTTGGGGCTGGAGCAATAGCACAGCGGGTAGGGCATTTGTCTTGCATGAAGCCAACCTGGGTTCGATTCCCAGCATCCTATATGGTCCCCCGAGCACTGCCAGGAGTAATTCCTGAGTGCATGAGCCAGGAGTAACCCTTGTGCATTGCTGGATGTGACCCAAAAAGAAAAAAATTCTTTTGTAGGCACTTCCTTTATGACACATCTATCACGAAGGCAATCCTTTGTTATCACCAAGCTTACCTGAAAATATCATTATGCACAAGCAAGATCTCATATCAAGAGGAGCCCAACTTAGAAACACATTGCTGTGGTGAATTATTTGTGGGGTGTATGAATTTTACACATTGTTTATTACCCAAACATCTTTTAGATTCCCACTACCATTATTCCCCCAAGTGATAATGTGCAGGGTATCAAGTATTTCAGATTTCATAAATGTGTGTAACACACACACAAACTCAGACACTAAAACAATAAACATTTTTTTCTCACAAGTTATTCAAACTGGACTTGACTAGACTGTTTATCTCTGTTGGCAACTCAGTTGGTCTATAGTTTGGCTAGCCTATGTTGGCCTTGCATAATATGACTAAGCTCTCCTCCATGTGTGTCTCATCCCATCTCCAGGATCAGTAGGTTAGTTCAGACATGCCCTCAGAACAAGGAAAGCAGTCAGAGGGTAAGTGAATTAAATATGTAATGACTCTCCAGGTCTAGTCTCAGAACTAATGGAGTGTCTTCCACTTTCTTCTATTGGTCAAATATGTCACAACATCAGTTCAGAATAAGAACAGAAAGCACTGCCCTGACGCATGACAAAGGCATGGATGGAGAGAGGGGAAAGAATGAAGAACAGTAATGCTACCTACTACAGGCCCCATTACTTTGCTCAAAGACTTTGAAAAGAGCTGGAAAGAGCGTCCTTGACAACAGAACAATAACCATATCCACTTATCATCATTTCATCTTTACAATTATTCTGCAAAACATTAGCAGTGTCTTTGTCTTAAAAATGAGGATATCAAGGCTCAAAAGACTTAATGAATACACTTTCAAGACTGCTTAAAATCATCCTTTCATATTGGGCAGTCCTGGAAACTGAATTCATAACACCACTGTCACCTGATCATGGCCTGTAACTGCTTCAGAAAAGAACTCATTCTTCATCAGTGGTCCAGATCTTTGCCACACATTATTTTTGTGGTTGTATAAATCAGGAGGGACTCCGTGCCAGGCTGTTTTCACTTGGGGCACCCCAGAGGGGGGTGCGGGAGAGACCTCCCTGCCCCAAGGGACCCAGCCCTGGCAGCTGACCTCCACTACCCAACCACCGCCACACTCCAGGCCACTTTTCACACACTTGGGCTGAGCCTCACATACAAGGGACATATTCGAAGGTGGCTGCATGACACTTCATAAGACACTCCCTACTCATTTTATATTATATAATATATATATATATATATATATATATATATATGAGAGCCCAACAAGCTACTCAAAGTATCCCGCCTGCACAACAGAGCCTGGCAAGCTTCCCAGGGCATATTCGATATGCCACAAACAGTAACAATAACAGGTCTCATTCCCCTGACCCTGAAAGAGCTTCCAATACATCAGCATTGGGAAAAACGAGTAAGGAGAGGCTGTTAAAACCTCAGGACTGAGACGAATGGAGACGTTACTGGTGCCCACTCGAATAAACTGATGAACAACAGGATAACAGTGATACAGTGATAAATCAGGAGATCCCGGCTCAGGTTACCAAAACTGTATCTTTTGTAAGCCAGACTTCGATAAGAAGAAAACAATATTTTCAATATAAGGCACTGTTCTTGCCTTGCATCAATATGTATCATAGAGTTCTGGGGGCTATGTATTTACCTTAAAGCCTCAAAGAGGGAAGTGACAGATTTTTTAAAAGACCCAAGCAAGTTTTCCTTTTCAGCTTCTGTTTCTTCTTCTCCTCTTACTTATCTTCCTGTTTCTTCTTACTTGGGAAGACAAGGGGCAGAGGAGTTTCCCTAGCAACCAATTTTGATCATCTCAGACTTCAAGGATTTTATAATAGAGGTGAGAGGTTGAGGTCAGAATAAGTACTGGTAGGTCTGGGTTTGGGAGCTGAACCTGCTGTCTAGTGGAGTTGACTTCCTTAGGGAAAGGCTAAGGAACAATTTTCAGGAACTTCAATAATGGGACAAGCTTGAGGGAGAATTCCTAGCCATTCCCCAGCCCTCCATTCCTCTGTTCCTTTGCCTGTGATCCACATGGCTCCAGTCCTATGCCACAAGCTTAGGCCACGAACATTGATCCCAGCAGGTCTTTCACCCACAAGTGACCTCTGATATGGGACACAGAAGATAGATAACGTGTGTCCTTGCCTTTAAAGAGGTCTCAGAGTGGTGAAGAAATACACCAGAGAATAAAAGATCAAGAAAAATGCCATTGGATGGCACAGGTCTCATGACTGAGACTGCAAGGAAAGTTCAACTAGTGCCCCAGGAGCAAAGACCTGAAGCTGTTTGCTGAAGTACAGGCAGGAGTTTGCCAGACAAAACTGACTTACATACCAAAAGAAAAAAAAACACGCTGAGCAAATCTGCAAATCTCAGCTATTGAAGTACCCAAATTCCAGAAGCATGAACATGAAAGTCAGACGGCTGGTTTGAGGACAGTGTCCATGGTTTGTTCCTCCAGCAGACTGGACGACTTCAGAACTCTCTGAGCCTTGGTATCTTCACCTGTAGAATGTGAAGAATTCCAAAGATATGACAGCTGTGCACTGAGGCACGGTACATAAAGACACTTTATAGGCCGCCGAAGCGCTATCTGCACAGACATTCGTTATTCTTATCACCATTGTAAGTGCTGTCATTATTCGTCACTGATTCTGTACCAGAGACCCAGTTAGAAACTGAGCATTCGCGGATGAATAAAACTGTGCCCCGCCTCCGAGGTGATCTCAGTGTGATGGTAATTGAAACTTCTACAGAGCTTCTGATCTGCCGCACCCTTCTGCAGGCACTTCCTCAAAGCCACCTGAGAAGGAAGCCTGATGACTCTCCTTTGGCTGATGTGGAAACCACGGCACAAAGCAGGGGAGGTGGTCATGAAATCCCCCATGCACAGCAGGTGGGTGGTGATGCCCAGATGGGAATTTTGATGAGGCAGCTTCAGAATCCAAACTTTTCTTTTCAATTGTATTGATTCACCGTGAGATATAGTTACAAGCTTTTATGTCTGAGTTGCAATCACATAATGATCACGCACTCATCCCTCCACCAGTGCATGTTACCCACCACCAATATCCCCAGTATACCCCCACCTTTTCCACCCTCCTCCTGCCTCCATGGCAGATAATATTCCCCATACTCTCTCTCTACTTTTGGGCAATATGGTTTGCAATGCAGATACTGAGAGGGTATCATGTTTGGTCCTTTATCTACTTTCAGCACACATCTCCAATCCAGACCACAGGATCCAAACTTTTCACTATGATTTTAAACAGGGAAATGGTTAGTTAAGAGGCAACCACCATAGGATGTCCAAAGTGCTGCAAGTGTAAGTTGAGTGAGAGGTGGTGGGGACAGCTGTCAACCAAAGCTTCTCAAGAAGATGGTGGTCTCTGAACCAACTTCAGACAGGAAGTGAGGGAAAGGGAGTCCAGCAGGACGAGGTTAGAACAAAGATCCTACTGGTGGCGTAAGTAGAGCTCCCGCTCTCTCCTGGAGGAGGGAGAGAGTGATTGTGTTCAGAGACATGGTCGTGCTAAGGAGCCTTGTTGGCTTCAGGGGGGCAGAGGGTGGTATAGGAGGGTTGCTCCGGCAATAGCATCCTGGGGAAAGGCATCAAGAGGACAAGTGAAAAGCAGCTGGAGGCCAGCACAGCTGCCAGTTTGCTCTTCCTGGTTCTGAGAGCCGGTCAGCCAATATGAGACTATGAAGATGGAGTGAGTAGTGGAAGAGATAGTGGAAGCATGGGAGATGCCAGGGTCCCAGTCTGGCAGGTCAGGAGAGCCAGCTTGTTGGACCTGAGGAAGAAGAAATGGAAGTACTAACATTTGAGGAAGAGCATAGGAAGCAGAGACCTAAAAGAATGATAAACAGAAGAAAAAGAGGAAAACCGGTCAGTCTGTGTTGGCTTAAGACTCCAAGGACATAGAAAGGCTTAGGTTGAACACCTCACCCAAAATTTTCTGCCAATGAGAGTTCTAAGTATTTAGATGCAGCTGAGATGTCTAAAGGAATGTTGCCTATCCTTGTGATCCAAGAAATCCTTGTTTCCGGTCTTACTTTTTCTAAGATTTCACATTTCACTGCCCCACTCATTTAGTACTGTTTAATTAATTTCTCAGTACGTTTGTCTGCTCGATATCGCTCTCTGCTCACATAGACAAAATGGGATGAAGGAGGAGGTTCTGCTGATTGGTATTTGTAATATGCTGAGACTGATGAATGAATCAATAAACACCCCGTCGTCTTCACCAATAATGCTGGCAACCACTTCAGCCTCTGTTTATTGAGCACCTATTATGTACCTGGTATTCTGTTCCGAATATTACAAACAGGGCCAGTAAACAGAGTAGAAATGTCTTGTCTATCATACAGAGGATGAAACTGAGGCTTGGAGAACACCATACTGCAAGTGATAAACTACAGAGGGACTTGTGTGTTCTGCCAACCAAGGGGAAAGCCTCTCACAGCTCTTTAGAATGACTTTGCATGAAATGGCTTTCGTGCTAAAAGCAGTGGAGAGGAGGATCTATGTGTATACAGGGGAGTGTGTGGAGTGTGGGAAAAGCAAAGGAAACGTGGGCGCAGAGACTCAAGACAGAGCACTGTTGTTCCCAAGCCCAATGTTGCATGTTGCTACCTGTCCTCTTGGACATTCAGTCCCATACAATCTCTTTCAGAAACAACAAGTACCCAAATGATTTCTCATTGTTGCCACAGTGATGAATTCAGAGCAGCAGAACAGACTGATGCAAAAATTCCCGTCATTTTCCTTCAGAAACACAAGTTGCAACTCATTTGTTCGTTGATCAAATCTTACCCAAGTCCCAGCTGCATGCCAAGTCCTGGATGAGGTCCTAGAGATACCATGGGCAAACATCAAGAGCTCTGCCAATTTGTGGGAGTAAACAGAAAGAGCCACTCTTGAATTATCTCTGTGCGTGGGCCATCTGCAGAATGAGTGGTGTCTGGGGAGCTGTAGGGGAGGGGAGAGCACTGGGAAGAGGGGCAGCTCCAAAAAGTGCCCCTGTGTGTCCTAGCTCCCTGTCTTAAAAAGTCCAATTCACCCTATAAAACTTAGGGAGGCTGCTTGGCCTGACCTCACTGACTCTGGAGCAGAGCTTTTCTATACATCCTTTGCAGGTGTCTTTAGGGGCATGTGTTAGTAGGAGCCGAGACTGGGTCCCTTCTAGTGTAAACTCACAACAGGAATCCAGCTGTGTTTTGTTTTGTTATGTTCCTTGTGTCTGCACGGAATAAATCTTCAATACATGCAATGGAGTAACTATAGCATATTGGAATAAATGGCTAAGGTAGGTGTTAGAACCCTTTAGTTCTGTCCAGCACTACCCATTTAAGCACGGTACAATTTGATTTTTGAGAAAGGTCACTTGATCACCTGACTTCCTGTTAATCATCGATTTGCTTGAGCGGGTACCAGTAATGTCTCCATTTGTCCCTGTCGCGTGCTAGTGTAGCCCAATGGCGTCTGTTCATTCCAGGAACACGAAGAGCCTCAAACCGATCATTCAGGGTCTTTACGAAGAAGTCTGACCATCTGGTAGGTGGGCGGCCACGCGGTCTTTTGACGTCCCGTGAAATCCAGTCAGTAACTGCTCTAGTCCAGCAGTCATTTCCAAATCTCATTATGTGTCCGGCCCATCTGATTTTTTGACACCTTGGCAAACGAGACAGCATCCCTGATTCTTGGTCGTCAACGGAGGTCAGAACTCTGGATTCTTGATCATTGTATAATTGAAACCCAAGCACAAAATTTGTCAGTCTACAACTGTACCTCATGGTGTCTCACTAATAAAAAAAAATAAAAATAAAAATAAAAAGAACTCCAGAATCTTTCTCTCATTTGTGTGAAACATGATATTCCAAGCATAGCTCTTTCGATTCGAAAGGTAGTACAGATAATAATAGAGAGAATAGAGGTGAATGACTCAAGCATATCACTTAAGATTTGTATTTTGGGGAGTGAGCATACCCAGTGAAGCTCTGTGGCTATGAGGTGCTGGGGATCAAGTCTGGGTCTCCTGCAAGCAAGGCATGAATTCTAGGCCCTTGATTCATCTTCCTGGTTCGAATCATCTTTCCTTAAGTGTTTGTTTTCTTAATTAGCCAGCAGCAAAGTTGTATCAACAGTGTCAGACTAGGAAGACATATAAGTGACTCGGGTCCATGAGCAGAGCTGCTTATGCCAGAGCAAGTTCAAGATCAGTCTATGTGCTACAGTCGAAACAGAACAGAGGGATCTCGAAGGGAGGTAACAAACAAATCATTCTTGATTTTAATATGACCTCATTCTGTGATATGATACAACTCCTGTCTGTGAGTTGCTTGAACCATAGTTTTTCAACAAGTACAATTTACATGCCCGGCACAGAATTAGATGAAATCTGAAATAATGGTTAGTGTTTTTGCAAGAACCTGGCTCAAAAGGGACCTGATAGAGGAGAATTTACGTTACTTGGAAAACTTACCCTCACCCAGGCTTGTACATACCTGTAGCTCTTCTTCCAGCTCTGTCCTGTAAGTCACAAGTTTCATTCATTCCTTATCTGCTCTTGTGATGTTTCTATGTGCAAACACAGGCATGTGCGGGATTTTGTCAGAGGCATCTTTAGTTTCCATAGAAATGAGCATGTGGTTTTTCTGCTTAGATTCTGATGGACTGTCTTTGCGTTCTTAGAATAAGCTCCACTCAGTTGTGAAGTATGATTCTTTCAGTATGCTGCTACATTCTGATTGCTAATATTTCATTTAGGATTTATGCATCAATATTCACATGTAAGATTCATTTATCATTTTGGGGTACAACCTTTGTTATCAGGGCTATACTTGCTGGATTTTTAAAAATGTGGAGGCCTGGAGAGAGAGCTCGGGAGGCTCAGCACATGAAAGGCATGCTTTGAACATGGGAGACCCAGATTGACTTCCTAGCACCACATGGTGGTCAAAGCCCCTAGGGACAAAATCCCTGAGCACAGAGCCTGGAGTGACCCCAGCACAGCTGGGTGTGTCCCAAAACAAACTAACCCCCAAAGGAATTTGGAAGGTTTTTTTTTTGTCTACACTCTAGAATAGTTTAGTGTTGGTTTTATAGCTAATTTTATTTTGTTGGATTTATTGAAAAATCTTCTATTTCTGGTACTCTGTAAAACTTAACTTCCTAAACTTGGGGACTTTTTTAAAATACAAAAATGGGGACTAGAGAGATAGCACAGTTGGTAGGGCATTTGCCTTGCACGCGGCCGACCCGGGTTCAATTCCCAGCATCCCATATGGTCCCCTGAGCACCGCCAGGAGTAACTCCTGAGTGAAGAGCCAGGAGTGACCCCTGTGCATCGCCGGGTGTGACTCAAAAAGAAAAAAAAAATAAAAAAAAGTCCTTCCTCTATCAGATGCTAAATTGTACTTAAAATTATAGATAATAGTGTGATGCATGCCTAATGAACAGAAATCAACAAAGATAATGAAAATCAGAAATGCTTAATCAGAGAAGTAACAACACTATCATCTGTTCATAAAAAAAAAATAAAATATAAAAATGATACTATTTAAGTATTCTGAAGCTGATCTCAATAACTGATACTCTAGGAAAAGTATCTACGGCTTTCACATTTGCAAATCTAGTTAGGAAAGTTGATTTTGAAAATTTTCTTGTTTTCTCCATTATTTTCTTCTTTTATTATTATTATTATTTTTTGTCATTTCTTATCTTCTAGATTTCTACTTTCTGGGACCAAGAGATAGTACAGGGGTTAAGGCACATGCAGAGCCTCAGCTTCACTGAGCACCAGTTGAGAGGGCCCCCAAAATAAGTTAAAAAATTTTAAACAAATAACATCTTTTTTCTTCCTCAGTTTTCTCAATGGAATATGTACTTTTTTGTTCCAAGAAAACGTTTATTAACTTGCTACTTTGTTCCACCCTCTTACCTAAGCCATTCTTCATTTTTATTTTATTCCTTCTGCCAATGTTGTCATAGCAGTCACATGCTTGTAGTGTAGGAGGTAACAAGCACACTTCGCTGTCATGTCAAGATTGTACTTGGTGAAGAGCTGGTATCTGATATAGAACCACGGCCCCATACATGCAAGGAATGACTTCTGGGCCAGAGAGGTCGTATGGGAATACTGGAGCTTGCTTGCAGGACACCTCAGTTCAATCCATAGCACAGCATATGGCCTTCCAAGTACTGCCAGGAGCGATCCCTGAACAAAACTCCAGAAATGTGCCCTGAGCACCGCAGGGTATGTCCCCCCAAATCCAAATTAAGGACGTGAACAAACAAAAGTTACCTCTGTACAATCTCTGATCCATCTCTGAGCCTAACTCTGAGCACTACCTATAAGCCGTTGTCTTCGGGACCTCCTCCTGATTTTCCTTTATTTTGTTCTCTGTTTTAACTTTCTGAATAAATTCCTTCCATATTATCCTTCTACATTTAGGACACTTTATATGTAAGGCTTTATCTATAGTACATATATTGTGTATACATATATATATATACATATATGACATTTTATCTGTCTGCTTGAATCTAGAGGAAAAGATTAAAGCAGACAGATAGTAGTTTCATTATCATTATTATTTTTTTGAAATTTGGTGGTTTCAACTTGTAATTTTCCTCTAACCCAAAGTTGCTTAAATAATAAATTTCTTCAAATTGTCTGATTTTGTACTGACTTTATATTTTATTGTTATGAACAGAAAATAAAGTTTGAATTATTTCTGCTTTTTGAAATTTATGGTGATTTTTTTTACTTAGCATTGGTCAATGGTATGGTCAATTACTATACTATAAGTTCCTATAATTACTATAAGTTCCTATAATTACTATAAGTTCCATGGCACTTGAAGCAAATATATATTTCGTGGCCTTAGGACACTAAGTTTGGTATATTTCTCACATTTATTCGGTGATTGTATTGTTTAGGTCAGCTGTGTCTGTGTTAAAGTTTGTTCCAATTGATCTAAAATGTTTCTTTTCTCCCTAATACATGAAAAGACTCTGCACTCTAATTCCCACTAGAAGAAATCGTCAGGCTTATTGTAATACCTATTAGATTATGTTCAACTGACAACTCACTCTTGCTCTAAAGAAAAGTCTTCCCAAACTGACCAAAAATTGTATTTTCAAATTCTTATTAGTATCACTTAAAAGGAACAAAAATTAACCTTTCATTTAATTGGTAATTTTTCATTAATTTATTTTTATTTTTTAATACAGGGATTTTGTTTCAAACTATATTGTAGAATCAAGTATTTTCAAATCTAAGAATTGACATTTAGGTCAAAAACAATTCGAGATTTGGGCCTTTGTAAAGAATGCTGTAATAAACATAGGTGTGCAAAAGGTCTTCCTAATAAGAGTTTTGGGGCCCTGGGGGTAGATAACAAGAAGAGGAATTATTGGGTTATAGGAGAGCTCAATTCTTAGATTTTTGAGACATGCCCATATTGTTTCCAAAGCAGGCTGGACCAGTCAAAATTCCCATCAGCAGAGAATGAAGATCCCTTTTATCCAATTATCACTCTGGTTTTGTTTCTTGTGATGTGTGCCAATCTCTGTGGTGGGAGATGACATCTCACTGTGTTTTTTATTTGCATTTCCATGATAACTTGCGATGCAGAGCATTCTTTCAGAGTATTTTGACCAGGTGTATGCCTTCTTTGAGAAAGTTTTCTGTCAACTCTTTTCCCCCATTTTTTGGATAGGGTTTGCTGTCTTCTACCTGTAAAATTCTATCAGTGATTTACAGATATTGAATATTAATCCTATCTCAGCTGAGCAGTGGGAAAACATTCCCTCCCCACTTTTGTTGTGCCTTTTAATTCTGCTCATCATTTCTTTTGTGGAAGATGCTTCTTAGTTTGATGCAGCCGCATTCATTTATCTTTGTGGCCATACATTGACTAATAGCATCGAAACATTAAAGATTCCTCTTGACTCAGTCTCTTGAGGAGTTCTACTTATGTTTTCCTTGGTATAATTTACAGATTCACTTTTAATATGACTAGCATATACAAATTTTAAAAAACTAAAATAGTTTAAATGTTTGTGAAAAATTATTTTTCTATGTGGGATTTCTTGTATTTTTTAGTAGGCATTTTCTACACTCTTGTTTTCACACACATGGCTTTTTTTCTTTGTTTATAGATGTCAGACTTGGAAATAGACACTTTCCCAGGACAAGTGAGAACTACATATATCTGATGGTCACAAATGCTAATCAACTCTCAGGGGAGAGAACTGGAAAAAAAGGGGGGGGGAGAAAAAAAAGAAAGCATGGTGATGGGGCGAGTTTCTTGTGTTTATCTTTTGGTTCAATTCTCAGAGCCTTTCTCTGCTACCCCCCCAAAAAAATGATCTAACATGTCCCTATATAGCCTGGTTTCAGATGGCAAGACTCTGTTATCCATGCTGTACTTATTCCAATAATTATAAAATGAGAAAAAAGTTTACGACATGTGGGAAGAGATGAACTCAGCATAACTACTGTTCTAAGAAAGGACTTAAGGGTTTTGCTAGGACAAGAGAATCTCACTCTGGAATTACAAAGACATCCTATCCCAGGAGACTTCTTTGGCTGGCTGAAGATCAAAATTGTGGGGCTGGAGTGATAGCACAGTGGGTAGGGTGTTTGCCTTGCACGCAGCCAACCCGGTTTTGATTCCCAGCATCCCATATGGTCCCCCAAGCACCATCAGGAGTAATTCCTGAGTGCATGAGCCAGGAGTCACCCCTGTGCATTGCCGGGTGTGACCCAAAAAGAAAAAAAAAGGAAAAAAATAAAAGTTGTTTAGCTGGCTAGGAGAGAGATATAAGCTATATAGCTAGGTGTGTTACTTCATACAGCTCCATACAAATCGTTTGGGAACCTGATTCTGACGCCCAGGACTGGTGCTCTTCCACCTGAATGTATTTGGGATGAACCAGCAAAGAAGGATCAGCAAGAACCAGCCCCTGGAAGCCTGCTCTTTAATTGCACACAATGAGAAGAGAAATGGTTATCTTTCTCCAAAGTCAGGAAATCATAAAACATTTGACCAAAACAGTCTCAAAAAACTCCTACTTTGCACCCCACAGTAAAAAATGAGAAAAATGTATTCCTATGACTTTACCAAAAAGAAAATTTGTCTCCAGACCAAACTTAGCACTTGATAAATGATAAAGGAAATGGGAACAGCTGAAAATTTGGGTGTTTGGGTGTTTTTTGGGAGAAGATTGAGGTCAGAGATTCCCAAACTTAAGCTGGAGCGATAGCACAGCGGGTAGGGCGTCTGCCTTGCACGTGGCCAACATGGCCGACCCGAGTTCGATTCCTCCGCCCCTCTCGGAGAGCCCGGCAAGCTACCGAGAGTATTCGATATGCCAGACACAGTAACAACAAAGTCTCCAATGGAGACGTTACTGGGCCCGCTCGAGCAAAATCGACGATCAACGGGAGGGCCTTTACCTTTACCTAATTGACCTATTGCTCCCTGCCCTGAAAAAATATATATATGTACATATATAAAATGTACTCACTACCCTCCCTGACACCTACCTTCTTAAAGCAACAAAGTGCTCCCCAGTTGCACCTGAGACTACTCCCAATCCCATTGGAGGGGGTCTAAAAACTACTTTTCCAGAGAGCAAAGAAACACTACTTTCTTTTTAATTTTTAATTTTTCTTTTTAATTCCCAGTTTTCATTTTAAATAAAAAGAATGAAGAGGCTTTGGCTTGATCTAGCTCAGATCGAAGAGAATTGCTTCAATGATGTCACCAGTCCCACTAATCTAAAAGCTCTTGACTGCTGAATTAGGTCCTACTTAAAAGAAAGTGCAATCAATTCACACATTATCACATAGGTTATCAATAGCCTCTGTTATACTAAGTTAGAAAATTGAAGTGGGCACTTTCTTGGTTTAAATATCATAAGTAAAAATGTACTGAGTAAAAGTTGAAAAAGGGTTGAAGAAGTATGAATTACTCATGAAATTGACTACAGATATTTTTTGAAAACCAGAGAACCTTAGAACCTCAGGTTTTATAGAGACTCCGAGATCAAGTCATGCTTCTGGGGGAAAAATCTAGATGAGGTGTGCTGTGGGTAGGCACAGCTTCCTATTGTGGGATTTAAGGTATATAAAGGACATCCAGAGTTGCTCATGACCCAGAACCTAGCCTAAGCCAGTACTTAGGGTCTTGGTATGTATTCTAGGGGCAGAAAATGCATGAAATTGTTCATATAAGGCCCTAGGTTCAATCTCCAGTACTACCCAAGAAGAAGAAAACAACAGCCTTCCAAAATAAAAACCAACAAGTAAACAAGACATAATTATGTAGGTCCAAAGAACGGAAGGCCATTCAACTCAAGTTCTTTTGTTAAGTTTTATTGCTGAAAAGTACAAGCTTCATGGGAAGCAGAAAAGTGGGGCTGGAGAGATAATACAATGCAGGACTCCTGCCTTACACATGGCTGACCCAGATTAAATTTCTGGCACAGCACAGGCCAAGCACGTGACAGGAGTGATTCCTGAGCACAGAACCAGGAGCAATAGCTAATGTGTTACTCCCACCCCAAAAAGAAAAGTAAGACATCAGATTGTTTTCTTTCTTCTCATTTCTTCTTGCCACTATTTCTCTTTACAGTAAGCTCCCTTTTAATGCTTTTACAAATTCCTATTTATTATGACCTTTTTTACCCTGGCATAGGATCTTATTTTTTTAATTTATCCTTGTTTTTTGTTATTCTGTCCTGCTTTTTTGAAAATTATTTTGTTTATTTTTATTTGAATCAGTGAGATACATAATGAATCATTATGACATATTTTTTATCCTGACAAAGAATCTTATTTTTTAAATTTATTCTTGTTTTGTCATCCTATCCTGCTTTATTTTAAAAATATTTTTTAATTTTATTTCTAATTAATTAATTTTTTGATTCACAGCGAGATATACAGTTACAAGTTGTTCATGATTGGGCTTCAGTTATGTAATGTTCCAACACCTGTCCCTTCACCAGTGTACACTGGAAACCACCAATGTCCCCAGTTTCCCCCCCACCCCCAGCCAATCCTTACCTTGTTTTTTCAGTATAGAATCAAAATAGATGATTCTCCTGTCAGTAAACACCTAATCAGACCAGAGCCAATCAGATATGTTGAGACTCTGCTGAAGTTTCTGAAAGATTGGACAGGAACTGAAATGGGTAAGAGGTTGGACCTGCCAAGCCTTTCTTCCTTTGTAAGTCCTCATCAGGTGACACCACCATAGCCAGAATAAGGGTTGGAGAGATGCTAAGTCCTGAGCAGTTTCCAAAAAACTAAATCCCAGCTTTATATGAAGTTAGTTTTATTTCACCTTTCTTGCTTACATCATTTTCAATCAGGTAGTCATTCATTCATGTGGAACTCCCCCAAATCCCAACTGAGACGCTGCCCTGGATTCCCACTAAACTGATCCCATGATTTCAAGACCCTAGATTCCTAATTGGCCAACTTAGGAAGGGCATGGTTGGGGAGGAGTGACTTCATTGTGGAATGTGGGGATGACCTTATTAAAGCTACAGGTAGGGAAAGAGGAAATTAATTAACTTCTTGCATTTACACTCATTAGGTCCTTAATCTGACCATTAGTCAAGCTGTGCTCTTTGTGTTCTCTTTTAATTAGGTCATGAATGTCAAAATACAAGTAATATTATTCAGAAATACCTTTCAACTTCACAAATAATAATAAAGGCATTTCTTCCATATATAAGTCTAGTGGAAATTTCAGATTCATTTCACAGTTAATCTCTAATGGATATGCCAACAACATTTAAGATTTTTTTTTTTAGTATGCCCATTTTAGTTTTTGAAGTAAAGACAATAGAGGACCATAGTAATTCAAAATTAATTGTAATTGAAATTTAATCCAAGTCATAAGTAAAAATGTAATTGCTAAAATATTTTTATATCTATAATTTTTTTACATTATGAGATGAGCTAATACAACACATATTTTGAAATATCTCCTGAATAAGAGTTTGGAGAAATAGTACAGTACATAAGGCATTTGCCTTGCACACTGCTGATAAGGATTCAATCCCTAGGACCACATAGGATTCTTTGAGGACTTCCATGAGTGATCCTTGAGCAGAGTTAGGATTAAAACCTGTGCATATTTGGGTGTGGCCCCAAAAGTCTGTCCCTCCCCCCCAAAATTCTGATTTGTTGAGAAAAGGTAAGGGCATGACTTAATCATATATGGTTATGTTTCACTTCTGAAAGTTCCAGAAATAATCAGGTTCCACGCACTGACATATACCTGTCCTGATGCACCAGGAAGAACAGATGTATCCTGGGAAGTGGGACTTCATTCCCAGGTTGGACTCCACATGTGGAATGTCAGATGGTTACAGATAAGATTTCTCTAAGCTTTTTCTTTTTCTTTTTCTTTTCATTGAAAATACTGGGATGGGGGGAGGTGGAGAGGGGAAGGGTAGAAATAGTACAGCACATAGAGTGCTTCCCTTGCACACAGCCAGCCTGGGTTCAATCCCTGTCATCCCATATGGTCCCCGAGCCCAGCCAGGAATGACTCTGAGCTTAGAGCCTGGAATAAGCCCTGTGTATTGTTGGGTGTGACCAGAAACCAAAAAATAAACAAGAATGACCTTCCTTAAACCTTCATGGACAGTAATGGGATAATTAAATGGAAGATCTAACTAAATTAGATAATAGATGCTGTTTATCAGCTATTCCTTCAGGAAAGAAGTAAGTTCTTTTTCTAACAAAACATTTATCACTTACCACTGTTTCCTACCAGTTGTCAACATTCGCATACAAGATTAAATCTACATTTTTCATTAACTGAAATATTAATGTCCTGTTAAGACTACCAAAATGTCTCATTCTGCCACTGTGACAGGCCAGGTGTCCTGGGAAAAACACTCAACCAACCTGAGCTTTACTTCTGTAAGTGCCAAGATTAGACTGTGTGCATGTCCATTTTTTAGGGCTACATCCAGAATAAAAGGAAAGAGGAAAAGAGAAAGTGAGTGAGGGGTGACAATATAATCATTCATAGTCTGCGTTGGAAATCTCTAAAAACTATTTCTTAAATTTTGAGGATGAATTTGTGACCCAGATAGAGTCCAGGAAAAGTGTGTTGCAGGGCATGAGGGAGACATATCCATTAGGTTTACAATCTGCTGTTCCATATTTAAAGCTCAAACTCCAAGTTGCTGGACATCCGGATGGCTGGTATATTTCTATTTCTCTGAAATGGCAGAGCAGACCTGTCTAATTAACCATTCCTTTGGTATTTATTTTTAAACCAATTCGCATTTCTTGGCCTCATCACATACAGATGATGCCAACTCCTATAGAATTCCATAGTTCTCATTTGTTCTGTACCAGCCCCCACCCCGTTTTCTTATCCTCCCCTCCATTTCCTCCTAATGGTGGACTCCAGAAATTACAGTCCTCTTAGAAGTAGGATTACTCCTCTGTCTAAAGGATATTGGAAGAAAAAAAATTAAAAGATGCTTTTATATAAAAGTGAGGGAAAGGCACAAAAATTTCAAATGAATGTAGCAGTGGAAGAACGTGTGTGTGTGTGTGTGTGTGTGTGTGTGTATGTGTGTGTGTG
This sequence comes from Sorex fumeus, assembly GCF_029834395.1. Taxonomy (NCBI): domain Eukaryota; kingdom Metazoa; phylum Chordata; class Mammalia; order Eulipotyphla; family Soricidae; genus Sorex; species Sorex fumeus. The sequence goes on along the minus strand of NW_026606092.1, from coordinate 38,692,356 downwards.
TTAGGAGCACAGATTCTCTCTGACAGATGGCACTGGGTACATACTGCTATCTGGCCACTGCTCATTGCCTTGCTCCACTGCAAATACAGAAACAATAAAAATGCTTCTTGATTTTAAAGAGGTCTGTAATTGAGTATGACATTCTAACAAGGCCAATTTACTAAGGCAGAACAGTCAGGATTTAAGAGAGATACTACTTAATCGACTGAAATTTTATTCCTAGGACAGCAACCCTTCAAGAACTCAACTTGAATTCGTGTGTGCGCATGTGTATGTTTGTGATGTATACCTATCACGAGATTCAGGGCTCTAGGTGCTATACTCTCAATTGAAATCTTCCTGAACTCAGCAAAGCAAAGGTTGCAACCCTTATATCCCATCGCCTTGGGCAAGTGAGAAAAGCATCTGTCAAGACCCACATCTCACTGTTAGGGTTGGAGTTGAGAAATGCCCTCTAAAAGCCTTCAAGTCAACATTAGCTATGACAGAAGCAAGACTATTATTTAACAGCAGCAGCAAATGTCAAAAACAAACTGTGTCTGGCATTTTGACAAGACACCGTTGAAAGAGAACCACTTTTTCAGCAGTTGTGTAACTGTGGGGGAGAAGTCGACAATTAATATCCTGAGGTCTGGTAATAGGATATCCAGGCAGCTTGGTGGTTCCCTTCTGATAAACATGAAAGTAGGCAAGTGGACGACATGGGCAAAAAGAATTCAAAACGATGAGGCCTGGAGAGAAAGAGTGTTGCAGGAGAAACCAGGTCCCGTCTGGCTAATTAAAACATAACTTTTTCTTCGAGAAGCTGGGCTCTCAGCGTGGTGACACTGTATAGGAGGAGAGAGCCATCAAAACGAGGCAAAAATAAGATGCTGACAAAACCTATTCCTGGTCTCACCTCCTTCCTCCCCTCATGTTCTGCTGCAGCGTCTCACCTCAGATCTTCTGCTGGAGGACACCCATCTAAACTGGTCCAAGTTCCAGCCCTGCTGTCCAACAGCGAATTAATCAGAATAATTACTGACTTGATTTCAATCCAATATCTTCAGGAATCTGCTCCTTGGCACTGCCCCGTTGAGTGAAGCTGAGGAGGTCGCCAGGCAGAGGGGAACTGAGCACTCTTCTTTCATTTGACAGAAACTTTAGGGAGTTTTGCTGATGCAAAGGGAATGCTGGTGTGCAGATTTTCTACCCAATCTGTGAAGTGAGTCAACAGCAGGGAAAAGGAATGGGACTAATATTTGATTGAATGCTCAATTTCGTATTTATTGCATTTGCTGTTAATAGTCCTCGGAGCCAAGTGGGAGTAATCTCCATTTAATTATATATATTTGGTTGTACTTGGGAACTATTTCTACCTCTCTGCTCAGGGGATGCTTGTGGTGGTGATACCGTGTGGTGTCAAGGATTGAGCCCAGGCTTTCTGGATGCAAAGCATGTACTCAAATCTGTTGAGCTATCCTGCCAGCCCCTGATGTCCATGTTACAGATGGAAAGCTGCACCTGCCTGGGTCCTAAGCTAAGTGAAACATTCATTGTTCTAGCTTGGATTTGTCTTATTCCTAAGGCTGGGTCTTCCCTGATTCTCTCTACCAAACCTTAGGATCACATCATCAGTGGAAGAATGCTCTTTTTTTTTTTCAACAGAAGTCCAATAGTGATGTTGAGGAAAAAATTATGGAAATGCTATGAACTGTGGTAGATGGGGCCATGTCTACTTGTAGATGTCTTCAAAATTCCCCTTCGGCAGCTGGGGACCCTGTCTGAGTTGAAGCGTGCCCTAACTTACAGGCTTGATCTGAGCCATTTAAATCCCCAAAAAGAAGTCAGACCCAGTGTTTGATGGTCGGCCTCCCCGTTTCTCTACCACATCTGGATAGGACTTGGGGCTCTTGAGAAGTCATCCACCTGTCTGTCCATGTGGCTTTCTGTTCAGCCCATGCCCAAGAAATGCATTTTTCTCTCCTTGAGCTGAGTTTCCTGTCCCCAAACCCAGTCATGCTTCACCATTCAGGGCCTTTGGTACTTAGAAAAAACAGGAGTCTTTCCAGGTGATTCTGGTCAACTGGGCTGGAAGTTCAATGCAAGAGGCCAAGAATGTGGTTTGCTTGGGCCCTTCAATGCCAGAGAATTTACCAGGTCTCCCTGATAGTGGTTGGGGCATCCAGTACTGGAGTTTTTCGTGGGGACCGTGTTCCGCCAGGGATTGAAACAAGTCCGCCAGATACAAGACATGTCCTTTCTGTTCTTGAGTTTGGGGGCCACCCAGAAGTGCTCAGGGCTTACTTCTGGCTCTGCATTCATTGCTCATTCCTGCTGGTATTCAGGGGACCATATGGGTAGATTCTGAGGGTCGAACTCAGGTCAGCCCCATACAAGGATCCCAATGAACTATTGTTCCGGCCTCCAGGTATGTGTCTTAACCCTGACATCTCTCCGGCCCTCTTACTCTTTTGGACTATAACATCTCTACAACCCAGGTGCATGGATCCCCTCAGGCCAATACTTAAATACGAGGCACATCAAAAAGGACAATGCCCCAGTATAATTCACATAGACTTCTCCCAGACTGAACTTACTTAGAAGGTCAGAAGTCAATGCCTGTTAAAAAAAAATTTTATCTCCTTTCTCTCTTATTGGGCTGGAGCATTAGCACAGCGGGTAGGGTGTTTGCCTTGCACGCGGCTGACCCGGGTTTGATTCCTCTGCCCCTCTCGGAGAGCCTGGCAAGCTACCTAGAGTATCCCACCTGCACAGCAAGCTATCTGTGACGTATTCAATATGCCAAACACAGCAACAACAAGTCTCACAATGGAGACGTTACTGGTGCCCGCTTGAGCAAATCGATGAACAATGGGAGGACACTGCTACAGTGCTCTTTTGTCAGACTTCCAGGCAGGACTCAACTCGCAGATGCTGCAAGAGGAAATCTATGTTTGAGAAGCTGAAGGCACGGACACTCCCAGCATCATTTGGCTCGTGAAGGTAGGTTATTATCTCAAAAGAGCCCAAAATTTTAGGGTAACGTTACACATTCAATAAAATATCTGTCTACAAGGACAAGGTGTACTCAGGTCAGCTGTGCCCACAGTGCGATCACCTACTTTAAATGGCCATCGGAGAAATCTGCTGAAAAAGGGAACGTGGAAAAACTTGTGGGGACAGCACAGTGTATCCACCAGGAGACTTTGTGGCCACTGGAGCGAACCAGGGCTGAGCTTGAAGCCCTGATCTGCCATTCAGAAGAACGTGGAGTTGGCAGCTGTGAGTCAGTGACTACCTGGAGAGCAAGGCTGGTGACTCTGGCTGTTTCCTGTTTGTGGGCGGCAGAAAGGTCATGTTGAATTCCTTCTGCCCTCACTTCTCCTTTGGCTAATAGGCAAAGACCAGATGAACCTTTCTTCCTCTTTTTTGTCACCATCCTGGGACCTGTTTTATGTGTTTTTAAGATTATAATTTTTACCATCCCAAAGTACTTTTCTTATAGATTTCTAAAAACACCCAACAACAACAACAACAAAAACATTATGGAGGACTTATAGTGGACTCACTATAAGTTGCTTAGGAAGGAAATATTCAGGTGGGGAAAAGGTTACAACACACTTTATACCAACTGTGGACAATCCCTTAACTGTTCACTTAGGGTTAGGCCCTCCCGTTGATCGTCGATTTGCTCGAGCGGGCCCAGTAACGTCTCCATTGGAGACTTTGCTGTTACTGTGTCTGGCATATCGAATACTCTCGGTAGCTTGCCGGGCTCTCCGAGAGGGGCGGAGGAATCGAACTCGGGTCGGCCATGTTGGCCGCTTGTAAGGCGAACGCCCTACCGCTGTGCTATCGCTCCAGCCCTCACTTAGGGTTAGAGAACCAGAAACTTAAGGATCACAAATTTACTTCTTTCTGGAAATGAGTTCACCTAACTCAGCTTTATTATGGACATTACAGGTTCAGGAAATATCTGTTCCAATGTATACTGACTGACCTGCTGTCTTGGACACATAAGATATTACCATACACCCAGTGTGAAGTTTAGCAAATTCTACAAACGTCTGCCTTTACAAATTCTTTAAGTGCCATCCTCAATTTTTCTGTCTGCAGGCTTCCCAAGCAAGCCAAGTGTGTCAAGACTGTCCCCAGCAGCTTTCTGCAGCTGACCTATGGTGACAGGACAGTGCCTCGTTTTTCCATAATGTGCTGCACAATCTCAGGCTTCTGTAAAAGCAGAAAGCATCATTTCAAAACAGAACTGTCTCTGTCATACTTGCGTTGAGCACACATTCCCAGAAGGTCTAGGAATGACATGTGATAACTATAAAGGGAATAGAAATGTGTTTCATTCAATGGCAGAAATTCCCAGGAATGCATTTTTGAAACTTTTCTTCTGAAACAACAGATTTAGCACTAAGGATCTCTCTTTCTTCTACCTACTCAATTGTTCATCACCATGAATCAGTCCAGAATTACATTCAGTACAAGTTTCTCAAAAAAAATGTTTGCAGAGAGAGAGAGAGAGAGAGAGAGAGAGAGAGAGAGAGAGAGAGATTGATTTCAAAATAGGAACAAAAAGAATTACTTTTCAATGGCAGTACATTTCCTAAATTTTTGGTGTTTTTAAAGCCCGGCTTTGCTCCAAACCCACAGAATGATTCGCAGTCACAAGCTCTGCCAGGAGGAAGCAGGCTAGGTCAGAGGTGTACCAGCACACACTTCCAATTCGAAATCAAAACTGCTCTTTGCTCACAAAAATCTTCCCGGAAATTTCAAGCAGAGGACTGGTGAAAGGGAAAAATCGCCCATATATGGCAATCAGTTTTGACACGAAGCTCATCAATAGCCCCGTCTTTCCCAGGCACATCATTATCTATCTGATCTGCCAAATCTGATACTCAACAACAATGTCTTCAGAACAGCTGACATATTCTGGGAAAGTCTGTCTTGTAAATCACAAAGAAAGATGACAGATTTCATAGATTGCATCCGCGATAAAAAAAGGAGGGAGTCGTAAGGAAGAGACCCTGGTGTATTTACACTTCCTGGCATAATGAGCTCAGTGCCTTTCAAGGGGGCTGAAATCTCCATACTCAGTTTTCATTGAGGCCGCGTAAGAAACACCGACTTTACCTATTTATCTTTGCTACTAAACCCCGCTTTTGAAATGGGGAAGACGAATGATTGGGCCGATGGCAGGACTGTGCCGTACACAAGGTGGCAGGGGACGTAAAACCCAGGTGGCAAACAAGTGGAGCGACAGTTCCTCTTTCCTATCCCTAATCCACAAAAATTTTTTTTTTAATTTTTTTTAATAGTGAGACATCATGAGGTACAGTTGCAGACTGACACATTTTTGTGCTTGGGTTTCAATTATACAATGATCAAGTACCCATCCCTCCACCAGTACCCATTTCCCACCACCACGGATCCCAGTATCCCTCCCACCCCTCATCTCCCCCATCCGAGTGCTACTAAATTTTTTTTTTGTTTCTTTTTTTACAATTGTAGATTTACAATTTTTTGTGCTTGGGTTTCGATTATACAATGATCAGATACCCATCCCTCCACCAGTGCCCATTTTCCACCACCATGGATAATATCCCCCCACCCCCATCCCACCATCCCCCCCTGCCTCTGTGGCAGGGCAATCCCCTGTGTTCTCTCTCTCCTTTTGGGTGTTAATCCACAGAAATTTTTAAAGAAAACTTCAATACTAAAAGGAATTCACAATGGTACACTAAGTAGGAAGCATACTCAGCCAATGAGGTGGACCTGCAGTAAGGAACTGGCTTTCTCCCTCCAGCACTGACAGGGGTCACTCCTGAAACAGCCTCAGAAATAGTCCCTGAGCATCACTTCATGTGGCCAACCCCACCCCCACCCCTGATCCAAAAGGATGCCTCTTCCATGGGTCAGGCATTACAAAGCTCCCCTGTAAGTCAGAAAATAATGGAAAGCCGATCAATGGAGAGAATTCAAAATTCAAGATGCTAAGGGAGAAGACAGTAAAAATGAAACCAGGGTGGTGAACTTCATGTCATATATAAGCATCTGACTGTCAATGATGCATACAGGAAACATAATTAAACGCATCTTCCACACCTGAAACCTTTCTAAAAAAAAATTCAAATAAAAGGGCCAGAGAGATAACTCAATGAGCTAAATGAATGTTTTGGATGTAGGAGTTCCAAAGCCCTGACACTACAGGGCTCCCTGAGCATCACCAGGAAATACCTCGAAAAGTACTGAGCAGGGAGCAGATTTTGCGTATAACTGGGTATGACTCACAAACAAAGATTCGAATAGTAAATGTTGAAAAAAAATACGAAGTAAGAGAAACTAGGGGCATTCAAAAGTTCAGAAGTCACCAATGCCCAGAGTCAGAAATGCTGAGAGCAAGTGACCTGCTGGCAGACTCCCATGGGAGCAACCGTCTGAACTGCCCACCCACACTTGACTGGCCCTCCTTAAAGCAGGTGGAGATGTCAAAAGTATGTGCCCTCAAGTGCAGTTGGTATGTGAGAGCACTAAGTTGAGTGAGGCACCGCAGCAGCACGCCGGGGGCAGGACAGGGAATGCGCACAGCCAGATACTGGATGGCTGCAGGCTCAGCCTGCCTTTCCCTATCATGGCTCTTTGGGAGTGATGTTACATTAGAAATTAGTTAATGTCACTGTCACTGTCCTCCCGTTGTTCATCGATTTTCTCGAGGGGGCCCAGTAACGTCTCATAGTGAGTTTTTGTTGTTACTGTGTTTGGCATATCGAATACGTCACAGGGAGCTTGCCAGGCTTTGCCATGTGGGCGAGATACTCTCGCAGCTTGCCGGGCTCTCCAAGAGGGGCGGAGGAATCGAACTCGGGTCGGCTATGTTAGCTGCATGCAAGGTGAACGCCCTACCTGCTGTGCTATCACTCCAGCCCAGAAATTAATTAATATACTCAGAAAATACAAGAAAGAGATGAGATATTCCCCATGAACACACACATAGAAAATTGAGATCCTGGAAATTAAAATTTTGAACATTGAAACTTAAAAAAAAAAACAAACAACTTATGAGCTGACTAATAATGGCTACTATATGAGGAAAAAGCAACTTGTTGAATGGGAAAATTTAACTGCTAACAAAAAAAGATAAGGGAGGTATATAGAAAATAGAAACTAAACATCAATTATCTCTGGAACGAAGGATGTTTAGAAGAAAAGCATAGGGAAATTAACAAAGGAACAACAGAAACAAATACAGAGGAAAAACATAATTCAAAATTAAAAGGGTATCTCTTACTGAACAGAGTGAGCAGAAAAAGATCCACTTCAAAACATCCTGTGATGAAACTTTAGAACATCCAGGAAAATTCTTTAAAGAAATTGAAAATAACAAGCGAGATATATTCTAATTAATATCCCAGTACAAAGGAGATATCTGTTTAAAAGTTTCATTCAAGAGGGCCAGAGTAATAGTACAGTGGGGTGGGGTGTTTGCCTTGAATGTGGGCATCCCAGGTTCAATCTCCAGCATCCCATCTAGTCCCCCAAGCACGGTCGGGAGTCGGGAATAATTCCTGAGTGCAGAGCCAGGCGTAACTCCTGAGCATTGCTAGATGTGACCCAAAAAGTAAAAAAAAAAAAAAAAAAAAAAAAAAAAAAAAGTCTTATTCAAAATGCCCTACGTGCTATAGATGGGGTCCTTCATTTTCACCTGACCTTGAGACAATTCCATGTGCCATAGATAACACTTTCATCCATCTCAAAGAACTATGCAAACATAATTTTGATTACATCACAGTTAATGGGCTGGAATGATAGCACAGAGGGTAGGGCGTTCGCCTTGCACGCAGCCAACATGGCCAACCCGAGTTCGATTCCTCCGCCCCTCTCGGAGAGCCCGGCAAGCTACCGAGAGGATCTCGCCAGCACGGCAGAGCCTGGCAAGCTCCCCGTGACGTATTCAATATGCCAAACACAGTAACATCAAAGTCTCCAATGGAGACGTTACTGGGCCCGCTCGAGCAAATCGATGAGCAACGGGAGGACAGTGACAGTGACAGTGATCACGGTTGTTTACATCAGGAACTCAGGACATGTAAATGTTTCACTACATTTCTTTTTGACTAATTCCACACTTTTTACTTGAGTGTTTAACCTCAAGATCTGTAGTCTTATTTCACACAACTATTTTAGATTCTTAGATTGGCACTGCTGGTTCAGCTTTTCCCAATTTGCCTAGATTCTGTTTCTATAATTCTATTTAAAACATCCCTTGATCTTTTAATAGGCTCTCCATTAATGATTTTACTGTCCTCTACAATATTTCAATAAAATCTCAAGCGGAATTAACCTGTTCCACCACAAGTGGCATGAAATCCTGGACTAGTGAGCTCACTTCGATAGGGCACAACTACATCAATTAGCTTCACTGCAAATACCTACTCTCCAAATATCTACTCTTCCTCTTCATCTCTAAAGTCTTTGTGTTTCCATTCTTCAAAGATATCCAAATTGCTACCATTTTTTTTTTCAAAACTCGCAGGCTGCCCTTTCTTCATTTGCAACAAGTGGCAACATATGATGAAGTTTTTCTCAAAATATTTCGCAGCTAGTATAGTATGCAAGAAATTACCTTAGTTGGTCAAATAAAACAGGTCACAAAAATAATTTTCCAACATAAAACCATCAGATGATTTCTCTTTTCTCTCTAAGATTATTTCTTCCAACTACATAGCACACTTCCTAAACCCAACCTAAACTCCTTGCTGTGTGGTAATCCGGAGCAATTAGTATGACTCTTCTACCCTTTTTCCCTTTTTCTAACCACACTCTCTTCACAGCCTTCATGTCTCGGAGCTCGCCGCACCACAGCATGCCCCCTCGGTGATCTCGCTCCCACATCTACATTCATAACAGCCATCTTCGGATGACTCCTCATTTATATCCAATAAACCGGACTCAAATATCCAACCCCTTGTGACTCATCTTTACTAGAATATCAAACTTAAACTAATCAACTTGACTTGTTCACCCTTTCTCTATATTCCTCATTTGGCTCCACAAATACCATACACCTAGTTTCTCAAGTAAGAAAATTAGATTACTTCTTTTTATTTCCTCCCCCTTAAATTTCGCACCTTCAGCCAACCAGGTTCAGTTGGTTACGCCTCACTCTTATTTCCAGAGTCAACACCCAACATCTCTTTGCTCTGAACTGAATGTGTCATGAACTGAATGTGTCATGGCAACTGAATGTTGCCTGTGAGTGGCAACCTGAGTTGGACATTAGCATCATCAGAAAAAAAAACCAAAACTCCCAATGTCATAATAGCTTCAGCATACCCTGAAGCTATTATATTAGAGTTCTCTATGTAAGATTAGGCATCAGCATAGTTTCTTTTTTTACAAGAACCTATAGGAAAATATGCAGTCAGACTTAAGAATTTTTCCAGAATTAGGGCCAGAGAGATATTACAGGGTTAAGATGCTTGCCTTACGCATGGTCAATCCTAGTTAGATCCCTGGCACTGTATGTGGTACTGCACACGGTCCCCTGAACACAAGAAGTGATCCCTAAGTACCTAACTAGGAGAAAGCCCCACATGATGCAAAATAATAGTAATAATAATATTTAAGACACAAGTTCACAGATTTAAAGGGCATACTGAATACCAAGAAATATTATTTCTTTTAAAAATGTAACTAAAAACATCAAAAAAATTAGAAACTTAATAATCTTGAGAATAAAGAGAAAATCATGTAATTTCTCCTGGAGAGAAACGAGAAGTGGCCTACAGAAGAAAGAAACTTATGCTACTAACAGACTTGCGTGCAATCTGAGATGACAAAAGACAATGAATTTAAAAATCTTCAAAGAGACTGGGGGAAAAGTACACCTAGTGTTGTATTCTATGGTCTGCTCAATTGTTCTTCAAGGGTGAAATAGACTTCTTCAGACACACAAAGCCAAGATTCTACTATTCACAGACCATCAACTGGAAGAACTGCTTTACAAAGAATAGACTTCATTATACACGTAAGTGAGCCAAGAGAATTAGAGAGGTACTTAATGATATTGACCTGTCTGGATTTCACCTGGAAAACACAAAGTATGTGAAATGTATGCACCACTGAGACATTCTAATGACCCTAATGAAGGTAAAGCAGTTCTGTGAAAACAAATAAATTTTACAACAAAATTATTAGCAGGGTTCTGGCTAGCTAATTTTAACTGTTTTCCTGTGTACCTGCAGAATTTAGTCTTAGTTTTCAACTGTTCAATTTCTGTAACTTTAAAAATAAAAACAGGGAAACACTGCCAACATAGCAGCATTCATGTGTATTTACCACTTCTTTCATTGTCAAAGAAAAGATGTTATACTAAGAAGTTACATCATATTAAAATACCAAAGTTTCTTTCTTGCCACAGTATTTTTATCTTTCCTTGTTTTTCAAATGGCTTTGCAAATAATTCCAGAACTCATAAATGCCAATCATTCAATTCCTATAACATAAGACTTAGCATCTTTTCATCATTTCTTAGAAAACTCAACCACAAATGTTAATTTTTATTAAACTCATCCTATTACTGTAGTCTAAGAATTACCGTGGGATGTAAAAAAAAAGACTCTTAACCAAGAGGATAATTACATATTTAATACATCTTGCCTTTAACAGCAATTTTCAAAGTAAACACATCATCGACCTTATAACTTATTAAAGATTTATAGTGCTTACAAAGTTGATTCTAAAAATATACTTTATTTGTTCTAAATGAATAACAGTATCTGGAAGATAGAACAATAAATTATAGCAGTATATTTACTACCACTATAGTTAAGATTGTGTACATATGTTCAATATGAAATCCTTTTAGGATTTTCACACTTTCGGCCTTAAAACATAAAAGCAGATTAAGGTTTGGCATACAAGAGCTCAGTCTGACAGCAACAGTTTTAAAACCAAAAATAAACATATCGAATCAACACTTCAAGAGAGTATGGGCACATGCACTTAAACATATACAAATATATTCTCTCTCTCTCAATATAACACACACTCTCTTTATATATATGTACATATGTGTATATATACATATATATGTATATATATAGATATCTTTCTCTCCAAAATATGCAGAATATACAGAAAACTTTGCCCTTGTGTATGAACAACTGAACACATGTATCAACTTCAAAAATAAAAACTGGGACAAAAGTTAGCTAAGAATGTGTTTAAATCACATTTAAGTGGCTCAAGTTGTTGGAAAGATATGCATGTATCTGTTATCAAGATCTTTAACATGCACAATCCGCACTGGAATATATTCTTAAACAAACTTGAACTAGTCACTAACGGGCATATTTACTAGCCCATCCATTCCCTAGATGGCATTTTACTGACAATCAGTGATAAGGCCTGGTCCAGCTAAAATGATTTTCTTTACAGAATCCAAGAACAGAATCCAGGAGATTTAATTTTTTCCTTTTGGGCTGCTTAGAGTCACACGTGTTCTGTGTACAAAAGCACTGCAGAGAAGAGTTAACGCACAACATCGTGTCACCACAGAAGCGCGTCTGGCATTTTTAAAATATGTCTTCTAGTTAAATTCCCCAGTGGTATTTACTTTTTTTAATATACAGACTTTTAGATTTAGACACAAAACAATTTAATGTTAATACCACCCGCTAAACACTTTTACTTCCAGTCTTTTGTCAGAACAAAAGATTATTCTCTCCAGTAATGAAGATTTGAAGACATTCTGTGGAAGTTCTTTTTTGTTTTATATTAAAACACCCAAAGCTATCTGATGTGACATGAAAATAGACACTAGGGTACCCACACTGATACTGATCTGATTAGGAAACATTTAAAGGCACAACAATAAGTGAAAAAGAAAAAAATATACCAGTTCCCTATTTACTTTTTTTTTTCCTGGCTTCTCCTCTGATTTCATTTCACTAAGTTAATAAATTATTCAAAGCACTCTTATATGGCAATAACAGAATATTTTGGCACGACAACCCTGTGATGCAATATATGGTACATTAAAAAATTAATTTAAAAATTTCATCTATTAATCAACATTCTTTTTAATGCAGTTCATATATATATATTTTTACAGTTATTTAAGTCAAATACATAGAGGTTTGTAACTGATTTACAGATAAAGCAATCACAGATTGCAGAATTATGTGTGTGTAGTATGTTTGTATGAGTGTATATATACCAATCAAGAGAAAAACTGCATTCTGGCAATTTTACAGTCCAAAGTTTCATTGACATATCTATTATTTACATGCCCTTTTCATCTTGTTTTTCTGTACAAAAGATATATGTTTGCCTTCTTCATTCTTGATGAGATTTTTCTGCGATTACCTTGCATTCATACTGTAAAAATTTAAAAGGTTGAAAGATTAAGGTTTATTTGAATATAAATTTCCTTGCAATCTAATATAACTCAAAAATTATTAATCAATTTATTAATAAATTTCCACTTTTTTTCCCAAAGAATCTAAGAGTTACATCACAGATAGCATTTAATGAGAAAAGTGAAAAAGGGAAAAAATTGACATTCCAGAAGTGAGAGAGGCACAGCCCCAAGCAAGAAAGACAAGGCCCCCACATTCCCAGCAAAGCACCGTAGTGTATGAGTTATTCAATCCTAGGATACGAGAGAACGTGAAATTAATCTGAGTGTTTTGTAAGGCTAATCATAAAAGGTGAAATTAAACACAGCAGCAATGTAGCAAATTCATAAAGTATCTTTGCAAATCACTTTTTAAGGAAGAAAAAAAATCGACTATGTTAGCAAAAGCTTCTTGCTGAAATTTTAAAACAACACTTAGAAAGATGTCTATTTACAAATCGAACAAGGGAAATAAATAAGTTTAAGATAACTGGATGACCAGATTATTAAAAAGACAGCACTGTAAGCCACTCTTCAGACATCTCCTAGATGACTGAAATGGTACAAAGTGATGCTTATCTGTGAAGCTGCCATGTTCCCTAGTGCCCACGAACTGTCACTCGGTTATCAACAAATGGCCTTTACCTTCTTAACAGAAATGACCAAATATTATGATTTGCCAGACACAGTCCCCGTTTATATCTATTACAGAAACATAATCTGGTCACTTTAAAAAAATCCCCTTCCAATGAGAAACTGATTACACCGGTTTTGTTTTTTTTCTTTTAAAAAAAAGGACAATAAATCATATTGCCTTATCTATAACACATTTTCACTTCTCTATCCACTTCCTGCAACCTATAACAAACTTGTGAATAATTCTTCCCAGGGATGTACTGCAGCGGAATTGCAAGGGAGCAAAGAAGACCAGCCTTGCAAATTTCCCTTCCTTAAAAGAACTGACACTTAGTGAAGATTCATCTTAGGTCTCGATAACAGAAAAGAACGTTGAGGAAGGATCAGCTCACCATTGCCAGCTGTCGACCAATGTTCCCCATCGTTATGCCGCCAGCAAAAAATATACAAGGTAACCAAGAACGAACGTAGAGAAAATCTGGAGATGTGTATCTAGAACAAGAGAAAAATTTTAACGACCGATGGAGGAAATGCACTTACTAAGGCCATTAACAAGTGTACTTTTAACACTCAAATATTTTTGAAATACTTCTTAAAATATTTTTTACACCTGTTAAAATACTGTTAGCAACCTCTGGAGGTCATACTAAAATGCACTAAGAGACTCTCATTACTGAGACACGGAGGCTGGAGAGAGAGCCCAGGCTCTACGTACAGGAGCTGAAGTCAGACCTCTGGTGCCCTGAGCCCCACTGGGAAAAACTCTAAGCACTAACAGGTGTTGTACTTACCCTCCCCCCCCAACCCACACGCCCCCCCCCCCAAAAAAGGGGGTAACACAAGGAAATAAATTGCTCTGTAGATCAGACTAACTCTAAAATCTCAATTCCAAATTCAGTTATCACTTACTTATCCAGCAAACAAGCACCCCAAACAAATACTTACTGATAAACACCATTATAGACTAGCAGTTGAGTGATCAAGGTTGCCAGGAAGGCAATTCCCACTCCAAGGCCAAAACCACTCCGAGATCTATCAAAAGTCCACCACAGGCCAATGGAGAGTGCAGCCAGTGTGAGAGACAACTGTATGTTGTTATCAAAATCCACCTTCTGGGATCAATGTTAAAGAATCATCTTGAAATTTTTCACCAAATGTATCACCTATTTATTTTTCCAAAATAAGAGATGTTAGTCTTGAGAAGGGAACTGACTCCTTACTCTAGAGCACACCTGGTCTTTTAATATAATGCATGAGAGTTGGTGGGATAAAAATCGCCTTCGATATTTACCAAAGATACACATGCAGGCATGATACTTCATTAATAAGTTTCACCAACCTATAATCTTTTCCCCAAAAAATAGCATTCTTCCTATTTATAAGATCAGACATATTATTTAAGAAAAGCTTTCATTGCTAAAAATGTAGCTGGAAGTCTCAGAATACAGGCATTGCCAACGGAACACACTTTTGCTAAAAAGGAAACCAATGTTATTTCTTAAACAGGTTTAGAATTACTTGAGAATCGCACAAAAACGTGAAAATAGAAAAACTGACAGCTACTTAAAAGGATACCACATTCTCTGTATGATTTACTGACAGACACATTTTATAATAATACAGTTCAGAAACAAGAGTACCAAGGACACAGTCTCCCTTTCTATTATGTCAACTGTTCTAGTTTTAATTTGTTGAGGATAAAGCCTTGAAGTGAACATTATCTCGCAACCTGCCAAGCTATTTTGGTGCCTGAGACTTTCTGGTCCAGGACAGTTTGCGCAAATGATATTTTATTTCCGTCACCTACTTAAGCATCTATTCACAAATGTACAGCCCTTTTCTGCTCCAAAATCTCTGGGCAAAACGAAGCTTTACAAATTCAATTTTCTCATTTCTTTGCTAGAGGATTACACTAAAGGAATTAATTTCAAGTATCATTAAAAGGGCATTATCTTTGTCCCAGAGGCCACATCTTGGCTCAATATCCAGCCTCCCAGGGGGGACTACATATCTCACAAACCTAACTGGCCGCGCTACAGAGAGCAGAAGTTCAAAAACTGCATACAAAACCACTTCCTACCTCCTTTGACACTGCTGTGTTGACTACCCCTCCCTTACCACGCCGGCTGAACCCCAGTTTGCAGCTTCTCCATCTGAGATGGCTGCAGCCATGGGCATGCTTGCTGGAAAGTTTCTTATTCATTTCCCCCCCTTTTCTTTTTTGGGGGAAGTGTGATAAGGTTACAATAGTGTTTAAGTTTACAGTATTGACACACACAGTTAATGCCCACTATCGCCATCGAAGTGACGGTGACCCTTCACCCCTTCTATCACATGTGGTCCAATCTTCCGCTTCTCCCCACTGACTGTTGACTGTTGGTGACTATGGTTTTCATTCATACTGTTACCTCACTACACCACCAATGAACCCTAGATGTTCCAACTATGCCCTCTACTTCTGTGTTACTTCTAGGCCACTTCATCAAGTAGTTCTTATCCTTTAGTCTTATACTTAAGATACTTTTAAGCTCTGGTTACGGTTTTAAAGTGGAATTTGCTATGAATCGGACTTTTTCTTTGCTTCATTAAGACCTGAAGCAAAATAAAGAAGCTTCAATAAGTCAATCTTCAAAAGAGTGCGATGTAATTTCACAAAAAGTCTGAGGAGGCTAACATTAAGACTTTGTTATAAATTTGCAAACATTTTGGATTTTGCTTAAAGGATAGAACAACTGAAACTGCTATGCTTAAGTAACTCACAGAGAAACAAAGAGAAGAATGACTGGAGAGAATAATTTAAATTAGCTATGTTAAGCTTTTTAAATTCCAGAAAAGGCTATTTAAATATCTCTACTTAAAAATAGCAGAAATGTCTGGAGTGGAGAGGTCTAATCCCTCAGACAGAGAGGAATTTATATGCTGTGGGGCTCTGGGCAGGAGAATGAGCCGTTCGGAGGTCTAAGTCAGACTCTCTGAGCTCTGGCCTCAGCCTCACAGGACAAAAACTTGGCAAAGTACAGAGCTCTCTACATTTCATTTATTGTTGTTTTTTCTAAAAAAAATATAGAACTTGGTGATTTCTACATGTCTGTCTAGATAGAATATCCTATGAACCTCTCCTTGTCAGCCCCAGTTGTAGGAGAAGGGCACTGCTTGAGATTGACACATGGTGCCAGGAATCAAACTCAGGGCCTCACACATGCAAGATCTATGCTCTATCTATTACCTGAGCGACACTCCAACCAAAGTCTTTTGCAGCCCTCCTAAACTCTGGGGGTATGGGCGAGGGGCGGGCAAAAATCTAAATCCCCGTTGCTTGAGGGAATGCCAACTGGTTCACCCTTTTTTGGAAAACAATATGGACATTCCTAGAAAGCTAAAATTTGAGCTTCCATATAATCCAGTAATAGCTTTCCTCGGAACATACCCTGGGGGCCCAAAAACACAATGCAGAAAAGCCACCTGTACTTCTATGTTCATTGCAACACTATTTACTACTGGAGCTAACCCAAGGTTCCAAGAACAGATGACTGGAATAAGGAACTGGTACAGTGATGGTGCCCTCAGACTTCAGATACCGCAAAATTTCTGCTGTGCCTTTGGCCAGATCCCAACAACTTGGGGCAAAGTTTACCAAGAAAGCAAACGGCCAAAGTTAGGTACGTGGGAGACACACCCACAAACCACCTCCGGCTCAGCTATATAACTGGAAGCAAGGCCTCTCTGGTTCCTGATCGAACTAGTTAACGGCCATGATCCCTGAGACTCAGAAACAAATCTCGAAACGGCTTTTGGAAGAGATGCGTCCAATCCCCACAATGGGTCCCCGCACAGATGACCCCAGGAAGGAAAGGGTGTTGTCCCTCTGCCTGCTCCCTCTTGGTGGCTCAGTGATCGCCCATCTTCCAGAGGCCATTGGACAGTCAGGTTTGGGCCCGCAGTGACGAGACATGTGGGGCTTCATGGGATGGGGGTGGAGTCAGCCCTTTCTTCCCCGCCCCAACAAGACCCCTGAGTCACCACCCACAAACGGCCTCTCTGGCTCCTGATCAAGCTGCTTAATGGCCATGATCCAAGAGACTCAGGAAGAAATCTCAGAACCCAGCAGGTTTTGGCAGAAATCCCTCCAGATTTAATTGTTAAAATTTCAGAATTTCAAAATCGCGCAGCCACTACTGCAGCCACACAACATCATATGTTATTCACAACCAGCAATAGAAAACAAATTGTCTACGGTTGCCTTTTCAGCAGATCTGAGTGTTGGGGTAAAATCCCAAATAATAATAATGGTAGGTCTAGTATCAAAATATTGAATGTAATCAAAAGTAGAGAGAGAGTAATGTGGAAATCATCTGCCCCACTGGGAGGGGGAGGGTGTGGGATGGGGGTATACTGGGGTTTTGGGGGGTGGAGAATGGGCACCAGTGAAGGTACGGGTGTTTCATTGTATGACTGAGACGTAAACCGGAAAGCTTTGTAACTGCTCTCACGGTGACTTTATAATAAAATTATAAAAAATGAAAAACATAAGTAAGGTGGAGTTCATGCCCAATTCAATCAGCTAATCAGTGGCTAAATAAGTAGCAGTACTCCTACATTGAAAAGAAGAAGAAGAAGATCCAAACACAGCAAAAATAAGGGTGAGGAAGACCAGGCCATGGTAGGACGCTTGGCACAAGTTGTGGGGGAATGCCGTTAGGACAGAGAAGGGACGAGTATGATAACAGTTGGAAATGATCACTCTGACCCAAAACTGAGTGCTGAAGGGAGTGTAAAGCGACATGTATCATGGCCTTTCAGCAAGTATCATAAACCACGGTGCCAAAGATGGGGGTTGAGGGAGAGAAAAAAAAGCAGAAAAGTGTCTTACATAGAGGCAGGCTGGGGGTGGGTGGGTGGGCAGGAACTGGGGACACTGGTAGTGGGAAAGTACACTGGTGAAGAGATGTGTGTTCGACCATTGTATGACTGAAACCCAATTATGAAAAACTTTGTAACTGTGTATCGCACAGTGATTCAATTTAAAAAAAAAATTCAAATCCCCAAATGGTCAAAGCATTCATCAAAATTAAAATGTTGGGAAAATTTTTTTAAAAAATAAGGAAATAGAAAAACTAACAGTCCCAAGAGATTTCCAAACAAAGGCCAGCAAGACAGGGAGCAAAGAGGTAGGTTGCTCTGAACATGTAGGGTCCTGCCACTTTCCTCGGTGCCTGTTTATAAGTTTTTCCACAGAACCTCCCTGCTTTCTAAAGAGACACAAGAATAGACTTGCCACACAGCCCACTCTCTCTCCAGCTACCTGACAGTCAAGGTCAGTCCAGTTACACTGAGAAACCGTGGGAAGCTGAGTCACGCTTCTCATACCAATGACTCTTTCCACCTCCACTCTCTAAGCCACCTCATCTCGAATAGAGAAGTCTTTAAAAATATCATCTAGTAGTTCCCAGATCCTCTTTACTAAAGAAAAGTCAGGGTCAGGGGAGAGGAGAAGTCGGAAGAATGACAGGTGGAAAACCTAGTGAGAGCAATAAATTTTTGTTCTTGGGGAAAACACTTGTTTCTGAGTAGGAAGAAGAAGGAAATAGAGGTTACTTGCCTTTCTAGTTAAGACCCTATAAAATTAATCATTCATCACTAAAATGCCAGGCTCACTAAACATCACATTTTTTTAAATAAGCACATAAGAAAATTAAGTTCTTGGGGCAGAAATATTACATCTGTTTTGCGCACAGTCAACCCTGGTTCAATCCTGGCACCATATATCGTCCCCTGAGCACTGCCATGAGTAATCCCTAAGCACCACTGAGTGTGCTCCAATGCCAAGATAAAGAAAAGGCTCTATTTTTTTCTGTCTAACATCTAAGCTTAATTTTTTTTCTACTTATGGCTTTCTGGTACTGCTTAAAATCATTAAATGGCATTCTGCCTTTCAAAGAAAATTAGAGCTACTCGGAACTGGGTATGTAGCCCAACGGCAGAACGCATGCGTCAAAGATATAAAGTCCTTGACTCCAGCCCTGAAACCCCTTCATCTGCCTCTTCTCCCCCAAAAAACCTTCATTAAATTAAAACAAGAAGAAAATCAGCCAGAGCTGAATGTCACATGTCCTTAATGGCAAATTTTCAATGAAGGAAAGAAAGAGAATCTTTGAAAGTATGTTCTTATCATTCTGAAAGTCACTAACCCATAGAGAAAAAGAATAATCCAACTTTAGAAAAACACAACTCTTAAAAATACGCAAATCTTCTAAAGGGGGGTGGTGGTGGTGGAATATTTAAATGAAAGGCTATACCCCACGAAAATTTCAAAGAATAATGTGGGGCTTTTTTCGTAATATTGAATGTGATCTACGTAGAAAGGGAGTAAAGTGGAAATCTGCCACACAGGCGGGGAGGAGGGGGTTGGGAGGGGGGTATGCTGGGGTTCTTGGTGGCGGAAAATGTGCACTGGCGAAGGGACGGGTGTTTGATCATTGTATGACCCCGACCGAGACTTACACTGAAAGGCTTTATGACTGTTCTCATGGTGATTCAATAAAGAAAACTTAAAAAAAAGAAAAGAAAAAAGAAAGGCTATACCCCACACTACTTCTGTAGCTACTACAGCGATGTTTCGACAATAAAATGTGCATTTATTCTCTTTATGACCAAGTAAGCATATAACAACTTGACACCAGTTAAGTTGTAAGGGGCTGTTTCACCTTTGGTTCGTAGGAAGCTGCTTTGTTATTAGGCATTTCATTACAATAGAAAGGATACAGCACTGGCATGATTTATACCAACAAAGACGGCTACACACCGCATTACACTGGACCACTCTCTTTTAAATTTATGTGGTTCTCCCAGATGCCTGTCAATGCAGGGGTATAATAACCCAATCACAGCTGTGGGGGGAGGAAAAAAAAGAGAAAAAAATTAAGTTATCTTAAATGCTGTACTGGCAGGACTTAAGCTAGAGTCACTATAACAACTACAATATGTGCGGTTCTTTTTCTTAAATCTCTTCAATTTACTTAACATCAACTGATTATATTTTTAAAGTTACCTTCCAAAAGAGAAAAATAAGGATAACACCACTGAAGAAAGAATGGTTAACAATTATAGTCGTACTCTGAAAGGGCATAGGCAAAATACTATTTAAGTGTATGATTCACAATTTAACAGATTAGACCAGATGATTCATGTTACTTTTCTACTACTAATACCTTCAAATATCAGTTAGCAGTTAAGCAATGCTCACTCTAAACTATCTAACCATGAAACATGCTATTAAATGCCACAAATCTAAAGAGAAGCCAGAAGTATAAACATGTACAACAGGCTCATCACATAGCTAATATAGGGTGGCTAGGGCTGTACTATCAGAGATCATCCCTCTCCCCACAGCTTCTGGTCCCAGACACCCACACTTAATGTCTTTTCCTGACACTCCCTTCCACTCTGGGTCTCTAGTGAGACGCCAGATCAAACAGCTGAAGCAGGGAAATTCAAAGCAGAAAACTAAATGTAAGATTACTACATGTAAATCCACATGTAAGACTAAAAAGACTATATATAATATATATGGTTAAAACACATATAAAACATATTTTAAATATAAATATTTTAACCATATATATGCAGGATTAAATATATATTTAAAATATGTCAGTATATTTTTTAAAATAAGAAACATGATCTATAAGAATTATACATTTTTGGCTAAACATTAGATTTACTGTTCAAGAGAAGAGATCACTGAGTAAACTTTTTTTAGCTTTAGAAAGACAATCTTAAGTGACTCCTGAATTATAAATAACTGTGAAAAATATCCACAATTGAAACTCAAAATATTCTAACGCAATTTTTAGCTTAAATTGTTGTCAAACCTCAAAGTTGTACTCATTTAGTAGGAAAAGATTTTAAATGTACTTTTACTAAAAAAAAAAATTCATGAACCAAAGTATTTGTCAATGAGTTATAAGGAAAATACACTTCCACAGAGTAAGTTTAACAGAAAACAAATGCTTAAGATGCTAATATTCCAAAGAATAGAATGGCTATGCTTCTCAAATAGCAATAATGATACAACTATCATGTTACTTGCAAATCCCATTTGAAATGTACCATACAAATATAATGTTTTATTATTATACCAAAATTTAAGTGTCTGAGGTTCAGAAGTCCCTTCCATACCTGGGATTAGTTATTTTTATCTCATAAACGATTCTATTGTATCGTCAAGGAAAAGTGGAAATTGCCACCAGTTATACCAAAGAAATCACAGATTAGCAGACCAATTGAGAAGCATTAAGAAAGAGGTTCCCTGGATGGATTCCCCAACTTAATATTCTGAATTTTCTGGAGCACATGACCGCAATCTCCAAATCCTACAATACTAATATCCCATTAGGAACACACCAGATTGCACGGGAATGTAACTCAGAAGCCAACTAATCTCAACCAACAAAAACATTAACACAAAAGGCTTAACTTGCAACAAAAGCTTAGTAAGATCTCAGACGAGGAATTAATGTTCCCATGGTAAGATACAACAATTTTCACAAATTTTCTTCTCCAGGAACATTTTTTGATCATTCCAGTAGCCATTCATTGGTAACTAGCAATATAAAAGAAATAATTGGGGCTGGAGCAATAGTACAGTGGGGAGAGCATGTGCCTTATATGTGGCCGACCCGAGTTCGATCCCCAGCATCCCATATGGTCCCCAAGCATCCCCAGGAGTAATGTCTGAGTGCAGAGCCAGGAGTAACCCCTGAGCATAGCTGGGTGTAACCCAAAAAGAAAAAAAAAACAGAAATAATTGGGGGCCTGCTACAGGGCAGGCTTGAAGGGGTGTTTGGGAAAATGGAAACAATGGTGGAGGGAAGGTGACAGTGGTAGAACACTGAATGCCTGTAACAAATCACCATGAACTTTGTAAATCATGGTATTTAAATAAAGTGGGGGGGGGGGGGGGGGAAATACCAATAAAAAATAAATAAGAGGCTCCAAGACCACCCATCTCTGGAGTTGAGATGCTCCAATATTATAAACCTGTTTTAGTCCACAAAACTAAAAGTGCTTCTTTTGAATTAAGGTTCTGAAACGTATTACAGGTTCACAGGCCATCAGGAGATTAACAGCAATTGTCAGCAGTGTAGAGCTGCACCAAATGTTAGTAAATTTGAGAGTTTCACGTAACACTGCAATTTAAAAGCTTCTGCTCTAAAATCCTATGAGATTGAGTGACTGCATTTTCAGATTTCTAGAAAATTAAAATAGCAATGTGCATGCTAACATTTGAACTATGTCTAAGTCAATCTATTCCTTTATTTTTTCTCAAAGGATCATAAAATAGCTCATATGTCCTCTCTCCCTCTCTCCACCCCCTTTCTCTCTCTCTCTCTCTCTCTCTCTCTCTCTCTCTCTCTCTCTCTCTCTCTCTCACACACACACACACACACACACACAGACACACACACACATATACACCTCCACCCTTTGCCTATTATTGAGAAAACTCTACTAGGATCAGGCTTTCCAAGTCAATTTTCCTCAACAGCTGATGTCATAGGTAAAGAATTACCATATAGAGAACACTGACATGTGTGCACAAAGATATAAATAAGTAAAATTGACTATGTTTCATGTACATGATGTCAGACTCACAAGTGAGAGACAATTGAGGAGAGAAAGCAAAATCACAAAAAGGGAATTTAAACTGCCACACTGCCAACCTTGGGATTTGCCAATAAAAATCAAATCCATTGAGTATGCACGGTTCTCGGTTGCTCGCTGAGAGGGAAAATTCAAGGAAGCTTGTCACTTCCCATTAAATGTCTTCTTCCTTTTCTTTAAATAAAGGCATGGCCTAGTCTGATAGCAAAATCTACAGCACAGTGAGGCACCTCTATTTGAGAGTGCAGCCGAAATACATGTGGGCTTCTTTCTTTTTCTCTTCCTTGTCGTAACAAGAAAAACAGTTTAAAATCACACCTGTGTAAAATCATATGCAAACAAAGTCCTCCTCAATCAGATAGTTCTCCGATGCAAAAATCTTACTTAGGGGGGAGTTATTTAAGTTTCCTACTAAAGAAAGAAAGGTTGCTTGAACGTCAATATAAAGTCATCAATTTTCCAAAGTTGTATTTAATACAGTGATGCACCAAAAATAAAAGTTAGAGCAAACATTTTGCAAGGCAAAGGGCTAACAAAACAAAATCGTTGAATGATAGGTACTTTTGTAAAAGCTGCAGGATAGACAATATTTCCATTCAACAAAGATTAAGGGCCCCACAGTGTATCTGGTTGTTGGCACTGGCTGGGAATTTAGAAAGAAAAAGAAGTAAGAAGTGATCCCAATCCCAAAATGACTCCAGTAACAACAGCAATAATATGTTTTGGGGGGATAATAATAATAATATGCTGGGGAAAGCGAACAGCATTGAGCCTGGAAAGCAGGGGGCATTCTTGATCTGGTATGTGCAAAGGGAAGTGAGATGCTAGGGTATTAGGAAGGGTCAGGTTAGAGGAGGTCATTAAGGCTGGCACACTCAGCAGGTAGGTGACCAGTATAGAAGGGACTTTTAGCCAAGGGGAATGTTAAAAATAAATTTTAAAAAAAAAAAGGCATGAACAATGAAATATACACCATTATCGCCTGGAAGCCATATGCTTTAGGCAGAAACAGAGCTTTAGTCTTTGTGGAATCCCAAGAAGGAAGGTGAAGTAAGGGACATAACATACTTTCTCCTGCAGACACGGGGGTATCAGGCAAATGATGTCATCACATCTATACCAGAGAGAGGAGCAACCATTCCTACCTGCAGTGCATGTTAAAGTATGAGAAGAGAGTGTGCAAAATTAAGAGAGAGAAAATGAAACAAAACAAAACCCTGCAAATTCCTAACTGAATGGCAGAAGACCAGAACGAGAAAGAGACCAAGAAAAGATGGAAAACTGGAAACTGGATGTGGAAGGAGAGGTGGGAGGAGGTATGAAAAGCCTTGTGGGTAATCTTTTTAAAAAATTAAGTAAAGTAAAGGCCCTCCCGTTGATCGTCGATTTGCTCGAGCGGGCCCAGTAACGTCTCCATTGGAGACTTTGTTGTTGCTGTGTCTGGCATATCGGATACGTCACGGGGAGCTTGCCAGGCTCTGCCGTGCGGGCGAGATACTCTCGGTAGCTTGCCGGGCTCTCCGAAAGGGGTGGAGGAATTGAACATTGATCCTTTTGTGACTCTCAATGTCGAAGAGGTTTCAAACTCCAACTCTACTGTAAAGGTAAAGGCCCGATTTGCTCGAGCGGGCCCAGTAACGTCTCCATTGGAGACTTTGTTGTTACTGTGTCTGGCATATCGAATACTCTCGGTAGCTTGCAGGGCTCTCCGAGAGGGGCGGAGGAATCGAACTCGGGTCGGCCATGTTGGCCGCTTGTAAGGCGAATGCCCTACCTGCTGTGCACTGTACCACACACATAAAAAAAAATCAGAACAAAAAAAATTTGAAATGTTAGTCATTACTAATCTAAAACTAGAAAACTAAGAAAAATGAGATTAAGAGAACCGGGCCTTGAATGGTCTGTGAAGCCGAGTTTGATTTCTAACACCACACAAAAAAAATGAATTAATTTAATCAATTCCCTAAGTTTTCTAATAGCCCCAGTCCCTCCAGAAGAGCCACGACTGTTTTCCAGATCGATAGTGTGCAAGAGAATAGAGAAAGGTGGCAGATAACCAGGGGACCTTCTGTTTACCTGTGGTGGCATGGAAAGCCAAAAGAAAAAAAAAAGCCACTTAGACTGTAACACTATTGGGCATAAAATCAAAGGACAGTTAACAGTTTTCTTAAGATAGAAAGAACACAGAGAGTTCTGAAAACGCATACCAACACACATGCTACCGAAGACTGCATACCACACCACCCAGACTCACACATATTATGTTTCTTACATCTCTTATTTTCTTTCCTCCCCCACTCCTGGATATCCTCCCTAAAATGGGGCGAGAGGCAGCAATCACGCAAGAATTCATTTTCCATCTTTGACAACTTTCACTACTCTGGCATCCTCACCCACATGGAGAAACCATGACTTACCCAACCAAATCAGCAGCAGAATTAATTGGAATCCAGATCCCCTAACGCCTCTATTTTCATTTGCCCAGATACCTCGTGGAATCGCTGCTTTCAGAAGAAACATTTGAAGCAAGAAATGTAAATGCAAATTCCACAAGTGAAAAGTATGGGGTTACGTCTGTGTGACAAAACTAGTGGCTGGGAGAAGGAAAGGAAACAGGGAGAAAGTGACTGAAGGGTGGTATTAATATTTGGAATTGTTTTCCTACAAACAAGACTGTTGCAAAAGTGGCATTCAACAAAGGACAAGCACACCCCTTTCCTCTTTGTACTGAAGGCACAATGAGTCAAACTCTCTTGACCCAGCCCTGTGGAGCACATGGAAAAGAGTTGTGTGTGTGTGTGTGTGTGTGTGTGTGTGTGTGTGTATGAAAGAGAGAGAGATTTTGATGCTGTTGTTTGAGGTCTCAAGTAGCAGTGCTCCGGGCATACTCCTGGCTCTGCTTCACTCCTGGTGGTGCTCAGGAAAACACATCAAGGAATCCAACTTAGGTTGGCCAGGGTTCAAGCTGGGTTGGCCACATGTGAGGCAAGCACCCTAAAACACTGAACGACATCTCTGGTACCTTACCTATTCCCTGTATGTATTTTTTTAATTAGATACTAATTTCATAGGCATGCAGACAATAGAATTAAATGTTATTCTCTCTCATCAGACCTACTGGCTAGACCACACACGAGTATATTCTGGGCCTAGCACTTAGTTTGGAGGCGTCAACAGAGGCAGCCTGAGTAGACGGAAGTGTGAGTAGCTGACTTCTCTCCTCTTCCCCGGCATGTGGTAACTGACCCAGCAACACTGGTCTCCGGCTCTGGGTGCCTGGGCGCAGATTTCCCCTCTTTCAATTCCCATCTCCTTCCAACCCTCCCAAATAGGCACAATACCAATCACCCTCCTGAAGTTGACCTACAGATTCCTTAAGTTAAGGATCTACTTAGCACTTTAGCAAACATTCAATAAGTAATAGTTTCTCACCCGTGACCTTTCCTTAATCTATTCTGAACAAACCTGTTCTAGTTCCCACCCCCCCAAAACTTTCAATAGCTTATTCCAGAGGAGAAAACAAAGTAGTGGGGGGGCTGCAGGGACGGGCGGGGGGTGGGAGGCGGGAGAAGTGGGGAGGGGGAGATGCTGGGAACATTTTCTTTTGAATTTAAATTTTTGCAAAAGAAAGAAAACTCGCATGAAGTATCTAGTAGATACAGCAGAGGATGGTAAAATATAATTTATGTTCTCTTCTCAATTATTTGCCTATATCAGATATAGGCAAAGATTATTTTGCCTCTTGGAGAATGTTTGTGACCCTGGGGAAATTAAGAATAATTTTCTTTTCAGTTTTTCTTTCCATTGTGAATTTTGTTATAAAGAATAAATAACCACACCGCAACCTAACCACAATCATGCCCTTCCAATCAGGCAATGGAATGACTTAATTGTTTAGTAGGTTTCACATGGTCATTATAAAATAACACACCTAACTTCCCTCTATACAATTTCCAGCTCAAGGATATAATCCAATAAAGATTTACTTTACTCTGCAAGGTATTTGTAAATATTAAATATAAGATATCAAATGAGCCTTTCAAAGAGCAATTTCTTCTTCTAATCAGAATTTAGGAGCTACCACATAATTAAAATTTTCCTCTAATACATTATATGAAATATTATTAATTTATTTGCTTTAGTCATTAGGAAAACCATGGTATAATTATGAAATTTCAGTATCAACAAGTCATTGTGAAATGTTCCACTTTATTCACTACATACTGTTCATCCAAAAAAGAATGAAAACAACTAAAAAGATAATAATGATTAGAAAAAAAAGAAAATCTACTTCATCGACTTAAGTATTCCTCTTAATAGTAGATAGACAGGACAGATAGATTGCTCCAGAGCTGGAAGTCTGACTCAGGAGCAAAGGGGAGAAGGCAGCTGGAATAGAGAAGGGATCGCTAAGAAAAAGAAGGCTGGAGAAATCGGTCGGGATGGGGGACGTGTGCAGAAAGTGGATAAAGGACCAAACGTGAGAACCTCTCAGTGTCTGTATCGCAAGCCATAATGCCCAAAAGTAGAGAGAGATTATGGGGAATCATGTCTGCCATGGAGGCAGGGGGAGGGTGGGAAAGGGGGGGCGGGTATACCGGGGATATTGGTGGCGGGGAATGTGCACTGGAGGAGGGATGGGGGTTTGATCATTGTGTGGTTGTAACACAAACATGAAAGCTTGTAACTATCTCACAGTGATTCAATAAAATTAAAAAAAGAAAAAAAGTATTACCCTTAGATCTAAAACCAAATTTCTAAGAGGAAAAGTCTAGACCAAAAAATCTGAAAAATCGGTTTTTAAAATTTGAATAAAGCTCATCCATCTTCAGATTTTCATCTACTTAAAAAGCAGTATCATGATTGCCACTCAACGCCTCTTCTGCAAACCACAACACCCAAAAGGAGAGAGAGAACAGAGGGGAATTTCCTGTCACAGAGGCAGGGTGGGATGGGGGGGTGGGGGAGGAAGGGATACTGGGATCCATGGTGGTGGGAAATGGGCACTGGTGGAGGGATGGGTATTTGATCATTGTATAACTGAAACCCAAGAACAAAATTTGTAAGTCTACAACTTACATGGTGTCTCACTAATAAAAATTAAATATATATATATAAATATTTTCTAGCTATAGAAAAGGCAGTATCATCATATACACATCAAACCCTTGAACTAAGCAGAGGTGTTAATTATCAAAAAGCTTAAAATAAGATTTATATGAGGTAGGCTAAAGATAGGGCTGAATGAAGAGGTTAAAGATCTCATCCCTGAAGAAATCAGGATTGTTTTTAGGATTAACTCTTAAAGTTCATAGGTCAGATAGAAATCAGATACGAAAGAAGACATACTGTGACTCAATTCCAGAGAGGCAAAAAAATGATTTAGTCACAGAAAATCAGTGAAAGCCTGAGGGATGTGGGTGGGGTAAAACACTGCGAGAGGACCTAAGAGAATTTGGGGGACCTGAAAATGAAACTTATTTCCTTAAAGAACTGACTCTTGATAATAATTCCATTAATATCCTAAACAACATTTGTAAATTTCTAAACATGAGTTTAAAATCTAGTCATTGGCAAAATATCCCTCAACAAAAATAGTAGGTCATGATACATGTTACATTTAAAATTTGCTTCATTTTAACATTTTGCCAAACAAAATTTTACTCAGAATTTTAAATTATTCCCACACACACAGGCACACTAAATCAATATTTAGTTTTTAATTTAACTAGTAGATACATCATGACGGAAATGCTTTCCAGCAGGCTGGGAGTAGTCTGTGTTAAGTCACCAGGACCACCAAGACAGGTCCAGTGTACTCTGTTTAAATTAGACCTCAATAAAGCTAATCCTTTTTTAAAAACGTTGCTCAGAAAACATGCATACCCATGGGTTCTATTTCCTTCCTAAACATTACAGAAGCAGCCTATACATACCTGAGGCTGTGCCACAACAAGGTGGTACCCACCATGCTGAGGAGAAGATGCTGGCGATCACATCGGGTGGAAAGAGAGTCACATTTCTCTGAATCTGGAGCAAATTTAACACCAGTGCGAGAAATACTCCAATGAAGAACAGCACCACTCCTCGAATCATCAAGTTCATGCCTCGGCTAGTGATGGACGAGATATAGGGGCCACGTTTTTTAGGCCCCGGTGATTCCGTCTCTCCTTCTGCCATGGTTTCATAAGTTCAGCAAACTGGCAACCAAATAAAAAAAAAAGGGAAAGAAAAAAAGAAGTGGTTTCCCAGCCAACTCTGTGTAGAAATAAAGTAGATCTGTGTTCAACGGTATCAAGTTTCGTCCTGAAATAGGACCTACATGGAACCCTGTAAGAGATCAAAAAGAGGAATCAATATACAATTATGCCACTTTCCTAATTTTCACACAAATTAAAAAGGATAGACACTAAAATGACAACATTATATATTTGCCTATGTTAAATATTTTCGAAGAGGTCTAAAAAGCATTTCTATACTGTCACTGTTACTGTCCTCCCGTTGTTCATCAATTTTTCTCGAGCGGGCCCAGTAAAGTCTCCAACATGGGACTTTGTTGTTACTGTGTTTGGCATATCGATCGAATATGTCATGGGGAGCTTGCCAGGCTTTGCCATGCAGGCGAAATACTCTCGGTAGGTCTAAAAAGCATTTCTACACATGTTATAATAAATAAAAAGTACCTTGCTTATAAAACGCATTCAAACCAATGAAATGCCCTACGCGACGTGGAGACTTAATAGCAACAGCTTCAAAGAAAAGTGGAATGGGTTATCTGAGACATTCTCACTAGAATTTTAGGAGATGACCTCAAGTTCCTGTTCTCTTGTACCTACATCTCCACCCATCAAGGAAGCAGAATACTGTACACTTTATAGAAAATCAATATATTCTGACTGAAAATGTACAACTCACAACAAAATGTGACTTGCTTTGAGGATGATTTTCACAGGGGAACCAGAAGTACTTTTGTAATGTCTAGTGCATATATAATTTTAATTTCTGCACAAAAGCGTCACACAAAGAAACAAGACTACCACCCACTCACCTACATAAACACCCAGCCACAAACCAGGCCTGACCAGCTCTACCGAGGGCCCCAGCTACGCCCCACCCCTGCTCTGACCCAGTCTGCCTTTGGTGAAATCATGGAAAGGTATTATGAGAAAGCGGCAGCAGGAAGGTGAAGCAAGCTAGAATCTTTAAGGGACAACCTAGTAATTGAGCCTAAAGTTTTACCCACTGAGTTCCTAACTCCTACAACCAGGAACTTAGCTAGTACGATCTGTCTAGATATTCACTACTCTCATCAAAATGTTCTTTTCTTGGGGTGTTTTAGACCAAATCATACTTGAGAATTTTTATGAGCTACTCAAAGTACCTTGAACTCTGGTAACTATTTGTAATCACCATAAAACCTGAGAGATTATTCAGTTGAATTATCAGCTCTATTTTCACATGTGAGTCAAAAAAAGCAAAAAAAAAAAAATTACACTTAACCAAGTTAACACCTCTGCAAAAAAGATGAACTGAGATTAAAATCAACATTGACTTGACACTAAAGGCCTCATTGTGACCATGTTATTCAGTCTCCTAAACAATTGAACACTCTTCTGTGTGTTTTCAATGCTATCAACATTTCTTAAATGGAAAAAAAAAATACGTCGTTACAGAATTTTGGTAATTACTTTCTAAGCCTGCACCCCCACCCCCAACAACAACATATCTTGGGCAGAGTAACAAGTAGTCAAAGATATTTTCTTTGAATCTCAAAGTAGGTAATTGAAAATCCTTCTAATAGTTACCTTCTAATGATATGCACAGTTGCTTTATGGACTATGAACATAGGTCTTACTCACTCAAGTCTCCACTGTGCCTATCTACCCAGAAAGGCACCTGCTTGGACCATACTGGGCCTCTTCTCTCCCCTTAGGGAATCTAGGTGAAACTACACGTTCTTATTTGTTTACATCTGTCGTCTTTCCTGCTCACTCTTTCTTTCCTTCTCTTTCTTTCTCTCTCTCTTTCTCTCTTTCTTCTGTTGGCTTCTCCTTTTTTTGGGGGGGAGGGCTTTTTTTTAATGTGTTTTGGGGCCATATCTGGTGATGCTCAGGGCTGACTCCTGGCTCTATGCTCAGAAATTACTCCTGGCAGTGCTTAGGGGACCATACTGGATACTGGGAATCGAACCCAGGTCAGCCACATACATGGCAAGTGCCCTACCCCGCTGTACCATCTCTCCAGCCCCAATGAGTTAGCTATTTTTGAATTAAACTATTCTGGATTAAGCAAGCCTTTTGGAAGACAAAACTGGCACTTAATCAGTATTTAAATGTATTTCTTTCGTGTTTCCAAGTTTCAAAACATCTTTCATGAATTTTGGAACAAAATCTGTGAATAAATGAGGTCAGAGTAGCTGTTGATTTTAAAAGAAGGAAAATGAGAAAGTGTGTGTGTGTGTGTGTGTGTGTGTGTGTGTGTGTGTGTGTGTGTTGCGGGGGTGTGGGGGGAGCGGTGTTGGTGTTTGGACCACAGCCTGAGGTTCAGTGCTCAGAGATCACTCCTAGAAGGGCCCAGACTAGAATATAGGGTGCTGGGCGTTGCAGCTGGGCCAACCGCATGCAAGGCAAGCACCCTACCCACCGGACTATCGGTCTACAGCTCCAAAACTGAATATATTTTCAAGTGTAAGTACTAGGAACTCTCACAGCCTGTCAGTTCCATGTGACAAAAAAAAAAAAAAAAAAAGGACAACAGAGCTAGGGTCTTTTGTTTGCTTGTTTTACTGAGTCTCTGTTATACCAAGGCTTTATGTCCAGCACTCCAAGGGGTAATACTGTTCTCACAAACCTCCTTGGGTCTACAGCAAAACGGAACTCTACAGTTCTCAGTAGTAGAGAAAATACTACATGTTATAGCTGAATCCCAGGAAAATATCCTGTAAGCGTCAACTGAAATGTCCCTAAAATACCTCCTCTTGACTTGGTCATGCAAACTGTTTCTTGCTGTGCCATCCAGCATGTTATTGTGTCATGTGTTTGGTCCCTTTCGGTCCAGTATCTGAGAAGCTAGAGAATTCATATTCTTGGTCATAATTCTTATTAATGATAAAGCATTCTTTGCTAAAGGGCATAATCCATGTCACTCATATTATAACTCCACTTCAAAATATGAGAAGGTAGGCATCACTACCGTTCTTTAACAGATAACGAAACAAAATCAGGGAGATTCTGTGGCCTGCTTACAGCCACATGAACTCGAGTTTTATCCCAAGTCTTAAATCCACCCATTTCCTTTTCAACCTTGAGTTCACTCCGTGAGTCCAGTGCAAATCCTCAGACTTCTCTGATGTGTAGGTGTAGATAAAAGGGCATTTGGTTGCTTGAAAGACACTGGGGAAACTGAACTGGAATATATTTTCAAAGTGCTAGTCCCAATATAAGTAGGTGGCTATACCATAGCACAAAGACCACGAAAATAAATGTACCAATTCCTTGAAACAAATTCTTCAAAAGTACTAGATCAAATTTTATCTTAGGGTCTCCCAAGGAGTGCCCAGGAGGCCCAAGGGGGCCCTTCTGGCAATTCTTGGACAACCAAGCCCAAGATGTAATGGAAGGGGCTAATGAGGCAGTGCTGCTCAAATGCTGAAATGACAGGGTTGCCCTGGTCACCTCAGAGGCCTCCAGGTACACACCTTCAGGTGCTCAGGGGCCTCAAGGACTGAACCTGAAGATGTTTCCTGGGGACATGGTGCCAGGGATCGAACCAGGGTTGGCCACATGCAAGGCATGTTCCTCAACCTCTGTGCTGTCTCTCTGGTCCCTAGACCTATTTTCCCAAAGACATTTTAAAGATAGGGAAATCATATGGCCAACACACACACTGTTTGAGGCCAATAATTGGCTCTTCTCTGCGCAAACTACCAACAGACACAGCAACCACTTCCCTTTTCTTGCCGCCAGAACAGCTACTAGCGGGCTGAGCAAACCGAACTGCTCCAGTAAATCACTTATGTTCCTAATCCCCACCTCCCGCCTCCACCCCTGCAAGAGAGTTTCTTCCAAAAAAGAAAAAATGGCAAGCATTATTTTTATGCTGAATAATGGTGTTTTAAAAGCAAAGTGCCTTTCATTTTAAAAAAGCTATTACTGTTGTGCTGCGTCCCATCTCACTCAGTCACCAGTTTTCAAAGGGCATTTGGGGCAGAAAAATAACTTGGTGTTTGTGGAACCACCCTAAGAATTGCGAAATATTCCGCTTCCCTGTCTCATGCCAACAAAATGCTAGTGGAACCCCCTCCCTATTTGCCAGAACCAAAAATGTCCTCACATATTTCCAAAGCCCAAAGTCCTACCACTGAGAGTCACTGACTGCCAGGGACTCCTCACTGGATTCCAAGAATGCAAGAGGCTCTCTAAATCATGTATGATTTTTCTGCCACAACTGTTTATCTGACCTTCCCTACCAATTTTGTTTATAGCTTTCTACTTCACGCCAAAGGTTTTCTTTAAAATTAACACAATTTTTATCTGATGTGTACTTAAAATGCATTTTTTCAAAAATGTTTCAAAAAAAATACTAGAAGTCCCAAAAAGTGAACTGTAAACTGTGACTCCATATAATAGTACATAATTACTGGAAACAAAAATAAAAGTTAAATGCATTAGAGTCACAGTATCCTACAATTTAGGAAAAGGAAGAGAACTGGGACAGTATCCATTCCAGGGGGCATGTGAGGCTGATGAAAACATTGAAACAGTTGGCCATGCGTGCATTTTTTCTGTGAAGATAGCTCAGTAATTCATATCAAGGCCTCAAAAAATGTTCAGGACCCAAAACAAATTAAGAATCAGTGATCTAACATTCTCTCACCAGCAAAGTAGATGAGACCCAAAGTAACCAGGTAGAACGGACAAGTTTACAATAGATCTGGCTAACACAAAGGTTATTCCTGGAAAAGACCAGGAAGTGATGACATAAGTAAGAAGTTCCAGAAGTTCAGTCCCTGCCATGAAACAATTAAGTTCCTTTAAAAAAAAAAAAAAAACAGGGCTGGAGCAATAGCATAGCAGGTGGGGAATCTGCCTTGCACACAGTCAACCTAAATTCATGTCCCCAGCATCCCATATGGACCCCCATGCACTTTCAGGAGTAATTCCTGGGTGCAGAGCCAGGAATAACCCCTGACATCACTGAGCATGACCCAAAATCCAAAAAAGAAAAAAGAATTAAGTTTCTGGTGGAAAAAAATCTTTAGTGCTGAGATATGTTTAGAAGTCAACAGCTTCAAAAGTTTCTCAACAATAATCCTGATAAGTAGAAAGCTGTGTTTAATCTCTATTTTACAAAATAGGGGAGATTAAGTTATTTTCTAAGATCATAAAACTGACATCCAGTAGTACCAGGACCAGCCCAAGCCCTCTGATTATGTCCAGGGCTCTCTTTTATCATACTGCCTCCACCTGCAAAAACCATGCAAAAATCATTTACAGGACCAGAGATATAGCGTGGGAGTTAAGGCATATGGAGCTGACCACTGTTTGATCTCCAGCACCACGTGACATTCTGGGCATCACTAGGTGCAGCCCTGAAGGCCCCACAAAACAGATAGAGTGGCCCGGGTAAAGGCTTGGCACCTTGGCACTTGAGCACTACAACAGCCTCAGAACCACACAACCTCACATAGAATCACAGGCCCACTTGGCTGAGGAATGGGAATCTGGTCTGGGCCTCTTGACCACCCTTTGCGAGAGAGAGACAAACACACACACACAGAGACACACACAGTCACAGACACAAACACAGAGTCTTAGTGCCACAGAGAAAATGTTTTAAAATTTTTGATTTTTGCCAAATCACTTTGGCAAACTGCCATTAATATCATAATAATGCTTAGGAGGAACTGGG
Organism: Sorex fumeus; assembly: GCF_029834395.1. NCBI lineage: Eukaryota > Metazoa > Chordata > Mammalia > Eulipotyphla > Soricidae > Sorex > Sorex fumeus. The sequence goes on along the minus strand of NW_026606092.1, from coordinate 38,657,759 downwards.
GTGTCAATGACCAGAAAAAAAAAAACAGAAAAAAAAAAAGAAGGAAAACGAAAATTGATAAGACATGCCAATTTTACTGGGGCCCTGACCCATGGATTACTTACTGTAAAAGATTTTAAAAGACTTTATAGTAATTCAATCTAGTAAATGAATAGATCAATAACAAAGCATCAAAATTGGAAAAACATTATTCCAGATAAAGGATTACCTACCCAGATGTTAAACATTACTTTTGGATAAATAAAGGAGAATTTTAAGAGATTCTGAGCTTTGTGAACGAACCACTGTTTTGTTTTGTTACCACTGAAACAACTTTCAGGCACCAGGCATTTGAAAACAAACAAAAATCTCCTGAAACCTTAAAACCCAGTTGTGTTTTTAACAACTGCAATACCTCTTAAAACCAAATAAGATCATTCAGCTTCCAATAACAAGCAGTGACAGAAGTATATTTGCTCCCTGGGATAACTCTGTCTTTTCAGGGGCGTAGGTGAGAGAGGATACCAAGTAATAAAATTAAATTACTGCCTCAGATCTTTTGCATCAGATGCACCTATAAAAATGGTCTTCTTAAAATAGAACAGGTGCTAACACTAGGAGCAACTCACTCAAACTGCTGAAAAAGCTATTATCCTCCTTAAAATCCACAAATGTGAACCGTGCATTATGCACAGTATAAACTTCTGGAAAGAAAAATGTTTGCCTTGAAGACAATGCCGTTCAGTTTTCCTCTGGATATTAAAATCACAAAGCAGGAACGGTTTTGTCAGTATTGTTTGTTTTTGTTTTACCCTTCTGGGAATCCAACTAAGGGCCCCACACAAGTTCTCTTGGTGCTCTACCCATAAGTCACATCCAGGCTGCTTACTGCCTTAAAATATCAAATCTGTCCCTAAAAAAAAAAAAAAAAAAAAAAAAAAGAATCTGTCATTTGCAAATAGTTTGCCTTAGCAATGCCAACAAGCTGTCTTTACATTGCCAAACTATATTTTATACTTTCCTTTCCATCCGGGCAAACATTAAGGAATCAGCTGTCAGTTGAGGAACATCTTATCTAAATGTACATGATTCACTGCTCGGTTCACTGTAATATATGTACTTAGAACTACGCCAAAACATACTACTTAAGGTCATGTTCAGAGAAATGGGGGTAGAGGGTCGCTGGGAAGAAACCCACAGAACAGGCGACCAATTATTTTTTTTTTGCATTTGCGGTGGCTGTTAGCCAAAGACCCCTCCACATTCACTGTACTCTGAGATCCACTAATAGGGTCAAGCCCCCCAAAAAACTGAAAGTACAATCTAAAAAAAGCACCGCTTGGCTGTCTTTATTATTCTTCCTGAACACAGACTGCCTTTGCCAATTCCAATTTCTCTGCAAGGGTACTTCTGGTGGCTGTCAGCTGCCCAGCTGTCAAATCTGTCATTCCGTCCTTAGAAGAATTGCTTCATCCATCCTGCAAGAGTCAACTCTAGGTTGCATTTTTAAGGAGCACCCCCCCACACACACACACACACACACAACACACACAACACACACACACGTCAACTTAATATTTTTTTTCCCCCAACACAAAAAATAGACATGTCACTATCCTTACAGTTACAGCACCCTTCCCCCCCCCCCCACTATCTCCCACCTCTCCCATTCATCACCTGCAGTTTTCCTTGTCCTGGTTGTGACTGCCCCCTGATCATACCCCCCCCCAAAATAAATAAATTAATTGATTAATTCATTAATCAATGAATAAAAATCCCAGTGACCATCGCCCATCGATCCGAGAGGTCCCGGCCAGAGCTCCCTTCGGCTGCACCTACCCCCTACTGCAGAGCCCTCTGCTTCCCACCCCCCAACACCCAACTCCCACCCCTCCAGCCCATGCCCAGACTTTCCTTCTGGCAAAAACTTTCTCCTCCGTCTGGCCCCGAGGATCCTCCCGCCCCGGGCCCGCTCGGGCACCCCCGACGGGCGGCAGCGACAGTGACCGGCCTCCCCAGGACTGGGGGGCGGGGGGACCTCGCCTCGCGGCCACGAGCCCCCCCAGTGCCTGACAGCTGCGCGACCCCCCGCCCCCTCGGAGCTCCCGGGCGCCCCTCTCGCTGCTGCTCCCTCCCACCCACCACCCCACCCCGGGTGTCCCCCCGGCTCGGACCCGCTGCCGCGCTGGCCTTTCCGGGGGCTTCTCCCCGGCCCCGCCGCCCCTTCCGGGCCTCACCGACCCCCCCCCCAGGTGAGCCGGAGCCCCCCGCCCCGCAGAAGGCCCCGCCCGTGGTCCCCGCTAGCCGGGGTCCCGGGCTGCCAGGACGCCGGGCGCGCCTCTTCCTCCTCCCGCGGCCCCCCCACGACCCCCGCGGGTGCCCCAAGCCCCCCGCACTCCCCCGGGGGGGCCCCCGACTCACCCCCGCCTCCGCCATCTTCTGGGACCGGCCCCCGCCCCCCTCCGCCTCTTCCTCCTCCCCCGCCCACAACTCCGCCCGCGGCCCACTGCGCCTGCGCGGCCGCTGCGCCCGCGCTCCGGAGGTCGGGGCGGAAGCGCTTCCGGTTCCCGCCGGGACTCGTTGCTCGGCCCCGCGGGTCGGGGCAGGGGCACTTCCGGCCCCGGGGACATTAACGGCCGGTCGGGGGCGTGGACCGCCTGGGAGGTGGGAGGTGGCTCGGTCAGCTGTTGTTTGCTGACCAGGCCGTCGTGCGAGGGGGAAGAGTGTCCAGACAGACCCCGTGGGCGGTGTGAAGGAATCGCGCGCCGACACACGCGCGCACCGTCAGCACTTTCCGCTGGGAGCCCCGGGCTCTGGCGCGCAGGCCGCCAAGGACGCGGCTTCCAGGACCTTTCTGCCTTGCAGGGTGGAAATCACATTTTTTTTTTCCAGTCCTACTAAATTATAACTGGCGGGATTGGGGGTGGGGGCTAGGGGGGGTCACGGCGCAGAGAACGCACTGCACTTTGAGCAGTTTTCATTGGTAGTCGTTTCTCAAGTTAAGCCAGGTAAAGCTGAGAGCACTGTTTTCTTTTTATTTTTTTTTTACAATTGTCGCTTTCTTTTTTTTTTTTATCATTTTTTTTATTAGTGAAACACCATGAGGTACAGTTGTAGACTTACAAATTTTGTGCTTGGGTTTCAGTTATACAGTGATCAAGTACCCATCCCTCCACCAGTGCCCATCCTCCACCACCAGGGTCCCAGCATCCCTCCCACCCCCCCCATCCACCCCCCACCCCCACCCCCACCCCACCCTGCCACTGTAACAGGGCATTTTCCCCCTATTCTCTCTCTCTTCTTTTGGGTATTGTGCTCGGCAAGAGAGGCATTGAGTGGCAATCATGTTTGGTCCACAGACCACTTTCAGCATGTCTCTCCCACCCTGGGAGGGTCTTCACAGCACCCTTTATTTGGTGAGAGAGCACTGTTTTCATAGGAAGAGTGTTTTTTACAGCAAAGTGGAGGAAATGACAGAACCCTGCAATTCCTTGTTTGTCCAAATCAGCATGTGGCCAGAATAGAGCGATCTTGAAGGAATTCTCAGATGAAATTTGGGTCTAGAGTAGTTGTTTAAGAGCTTTGCAAAAGGAAGGGCCGAAGAAACTGTACAGCCAGTCCTTGCAGGCTATACAGACTACAAGGTGCTTGCCGCGTATGGTCCTCTGAGCATCTCCAGGAGTGATCCCAGCGCCATCAGGAAGCCCCCAGCATCACCAGGTGTGGCTCCAACCCCTGCAACACGGAGTCAGTGAAATTCCCTCGTTTTCACTTTGAGCTAGAAGGTGAAGCGTTGTTTATGTTTTATCATCACATTTCTGAAAATTGAAAGAAAATTTGAATTTGCAACAGAATGGGCTTAAGTAGGTATTTCTTTGAGCTTTGTTTTCTCTTCCTTAAATATCAGAGGCCAGCCATCATTATATTAAATAGACAGAAATTTAAAAAGACAGTAATTTCCAAGTGCCTAGACATTAAGACTGCCTTGGAGTCCAATTTATCCACTCTGTGCCTTCCCTAAACTAGACACTTGGTTGCCTTCAAGAGAATTCTTAAAACTTCAGCTCAGAGGGGATTCACTTTAGGTTATTTTTTTTATTACAAAAAGGTATAAGAACTAAAAAAGCAAGAGCTACATGGAAGCAGTTCATGTGGCTCACGTAGCCAATACTGACACTCCACAGTACAAGACAGAAAAGAGAATCTTTAGGGGAACTAAAAAGAGCTATTGTCTTCTTCAGACTGGGTGTGATGATTAGTTTTAGGGAAGATGTAGTCTTTCAGGTAGTCTTTGATGATACGTAGGCAGATATGATGAGGCTGTGCATTCTGGTGGGAGCTTCGAGTTGGATAAAATTGAAACTTGAAAGATAATTCGGAGAAATTGTATAAAACCTCTCAAAAGCCATTCATTCTTTGCTTGTTTCCCCTCTGGAGAAGCCTGTGTGCTTTCATGAACACATCTCTCTTTCTCACCCCTCATATTTCTCCAGATTTCTCTCAATAAAAGCCATTTTGCTTCCCTAGTAACTGGTGAGACCTCAGTTTCTATTTTCTTGCACTCTGCATCTCAACACACACACACACACCACCACCACCACCACACCACACACACATACACACACCCCAATAATCTTCCAACCAAGAGGCTCACAGATTGTGGATCCGGGGGCATGGAAGATTGAGTGGTGAGACATGTACCTCATAAGAGAGAAAGATATGAATGTTAAACTCATGGATTGAGATTAAATTATTGTTTTTATAGTGGAAATATAGTAACTTGAAAGCTCAGATTAATTGATAGCAACATACAAATTGAAAGTTTTGAGACATCAGAACAGAGGCTGAAGAGATACTTCAGTGGGTGAGCGGCTTGTCTTGCATACAGGCAATCAGGATTTGATCCCCGATACCACATATGGTTTCCCCAAGCATCCCCAGGAGTGCAGAAGCAGAGTATGTTTTGATCACCATCAGGTGTGGGCAAAAGTTTTTTTTTTAAAAAAGGGAGGAGGAGGAGGAGGAGGAGGAGGAGGAGGAGGAGGAGGAGGAGGGATTAGACTAAGCTTAAAGATTTTGCTGTTCAAGAATACAGTTAGTAGAACACTAGCAACAAAAGGATCATTCAAACCTGGTGCTATGACAGCAAAGTGCTAGTTATGTTCAATAAATACACTTGTCTGGGTTTTTGTTTCTAGCAAAATGTTAGAGAGGTTTCTAGATAATTTCTAAGGTCCTTAGTAGGCAAAGACAGCAACGATTTGCTGAGTTCATGTCTTAGATGAAAGTTCGGATTCCCCCCCCCCCCACCACACACACACCACCACCACCACCACCACCACTAGTAACCTTACATTCGATTTGGTCTCCCAACAGAATGGACCAAAAGATTAACTAATACAAGCCAAAATATACCCTTAATGTGTTACAAGCATCCACAAAAGTTGATTAGCCTTGTTGAACTGAGCTAATGTTGAACTAATAACTTGTTATTGCCTGAGGACTGATGACTAAGCCTTAGTAAGCTTCCAGGAACCTTGGACTTGGAAGTCTTACCCAAATAAACAATTTTTTTTAAAGTACAGAGGTAGGTGGTATTGCAGTTTTCTTAGTGGCTAGAACCCAACACAAGTAGAGCAATCTTTTTAGATTTTTAAAATTGCTTTGTAGAATTTTGATGTGGAGTTGAGACACAAAAAGTCAAGAAGTTTGCCCTTTTTTTGGTATGACAGGCTGAATCATTAAATTCATTGATCTCTCAACTCCTTCGTGTGAACATCTAGTACATTGTCACTTTGCACTGCACCTCAGGAGGAAAACTGCTAAACTGACCCTGCCTGTGAGAATTCCAGCAGAAGCAACGAACGCAAATAATAAAATTGCTATGGTGTGCTTTTAAAGTGAGTTAAGTGCTAGGATGATGATGATGAGCGTTTACATATTGTGCTAGGAAATGAAGGGAAGTACCTAAGGCCATAATTTCTGCTGGTACTAAAGATTGAGAGGGGCATGCTATCGGCCAAATGGAGAGCAAGGGTAGGGGGATAAAGCAATAGTACAGTGGACAGGGCTCTTGCCTGGCACACAGAAGGCCAGAGTTTGATTCCTGGCACCACATATGAGCCACCAAGCACCACCAAGAGTTAGCTCAGAGCACAGAACAAGTGTAAGCCCTGAGCACCACGGAGTGTGTACCAAAAACAAACACAAATCAAGTTGAGAAAAACACTATTAGTGTAAATACTTGGCCCATTTCAGATAAAGGGTAGCAGCCTAGGATGGTGGGTGCTATAGTGATTGAGATGGAAAGTTACAAATTAAAATTGTGTATTAACATCAAGACTGGACACACTATATGTTAGGTAGATGGTAATTTCAGTTGTATTTCAGGTGCTCAAACCTCTTTTAAAATAGATCCTGAATAGAAGATGAAATATTAAGATTAAGAGGAATGATGCTCAACCCTGGCTACATTTAAGAATATTTTGAGTGAATTTATTCAAAGTTCTGGTGTTTGAATCCTGCCCTCCATATATTTTGATTTAATTGGCTTGAAGGGAGAGGATCTAGCCCTTTAAAAATAAAATAACCGTGTGTAACTTGTTTGGGTGAATGATTGCCACACCTAGTGGTGCTCAGAGCTTACTCTTGGCTCTGAGCTTGGGACCATCTGCAATGCCAGGGTTGGCAGCATGCAAGGTAGGAGCCTAAACCGCAGTACTATCTCTCTGAGCACCTTTGTGGTTTTGTTTTGTTCTGTTTTAAGGCCACCCAGAATTTCCCAGGGTTTACTGCTGACTCTGCAATCAGGAATTGCTCCTGGTAAGCTCAGGAGACCATATAGGGTGCTGAAGGTCAAATCTAGGTTGGTTGTGTGCCAGGCAAATATCTTACCTGCAGTACCCTGCTCTCACCCCTTGGAATCTTAATGTTCAAGCAGAATTTAGAACCATTAAATTAAAGTAAACTTGCTCAGAGCAACTAAATAAGTAGTAGAGGAGGCCAAAATTAAACCCAGAGCTAGTTGATCCCAAAGGTGGCACTCCTAGCCACTCTGTTGCTCCTTGCCAGTGTTCAGTGTTCAACAATGTACAGCACACACAAGTTGCCTGCTACCAACTTCATTAAACGCTGAGACAGAGACGGAGGCAGAGCCCTTGCCTTCAATAAATTCACAGCTTCATAAAGCAGAAGGCTCAGTAAATGAAGTCGAGACAGCTAAAGTAGGCAGAAGCGAGTCAACTGAGAACTCTCAGGAAGATTAGATATGTTCTTCCTATTTTAAACAAGATTGAAGGGAACTGATGGCAGGTAATCGAGGTCCGCAGCTATTGCAATCTTCAGCTGAGAAGTGGTACAAGGGCACAGAGAGATTTGGCAGGACTGATTTGCTGGCAGCTGATGAGAGGTTGAGAAAAAGAAGTGGAAGACGACTTCAGAGATTTCAGTGTGAGTGACTGACGGAAGTAACACCATTCATCTACAACAGGAATAGCACTGTAGCACGGTCCTCCCATTGTTCATCTATTTGCTCCAGCGGGCACCACTAATGTCTCCATTGTGAGACTTGTTGTTACTGCTTCTGGCATATCGAATACGCCATGGGGAGCTTGCCAGGCTCTGCCATGCGGGCGGGATACTCTCGGTAGCTTTCCGGGCTCTCCGAGAGGGGCGGAGGAATGGAACCCAGGTCTGCCACGTGCAAGGCAAATGCCCTACCCGCTGTGCTATGGCTCCAGCCCACAACAGGAATATAGGAATTAAATTTAAGGGTGGATTAATTTGACATTTTTCGTATAATATCCAAACATAGAGGCCAAAGAGATAGTCCAGAGGTTAAAGTGCTTGTCTCGTATGTGACCAACCCTGGTTCAAATCTTGTCACTGCATATGATTGCCTGAGCATCTCCAGGAGTGATCCTGGAGCGCAGAGCCAAAATTAAACCCTAAGCACTGCTAGATAAAGCTCAAAAAACAAGTAAACAGATAAACAAGTATATACGTATGTTTGTTTTTCAGGGTGGAGGGCACACCCGGCTATATTCTGGGTTTACTTTGAGCTCTGTGCTCACTCCTGGTGGAGATTGGGGGATGGGCCATGTGTGGTTATCTGGACTAAACCTGGGTTAGCTGTGAACAAGGAAAATGCCTTACCCACTGTATGGTAACCAACTCTACCATTAGTTGGCCTTTATTTGGGCAAATGGTAAATTTAATCCATCTCTTTTGTTTCTTAAATCAGTGCAAGACACAAGGCAATCTCAAGAGAAATCAAGGAGCCTATCCTGCATTAGAATGATTTCTTACATGTAACTGAAGTCAACTCAAAATCTTAAGGGGTGGAGGGGTTCCCAAATGGTGCTTCAGAGATCTGAGCCTCTTCCTGCTCCAACTGGACAGGTAGTTTAGGTTTAATGCAAGGCCTGAGGATGCAGTGCTACATGAGCCCTGCCATGCTGGGGATTACCTGGGACTTGCTGCTGATGCTCCGGGCCTCCAGAGCTGCACCCTGAAGTTAGGGGGGCACACAATGCAGGGATCCAGCCAGGGCAGACCCCATGCAAAGCAAACTCTACTATCTCTGTGCCCCCCCTAAAATCAAGTCATTTTAAATAATTCAAATAGATCAGAGATTCTTGAGAATATAATAATACCCCCTCAAGATGTCCACTTTGAAAAGAAGCTAGATTATCTGCCACCAAAAAGATAGTACAGAGGGTAGGGTGCTTGTCTTGAACGTAACCAATCTGCGTTTAAGCCCAGCACCCCACATGGTCCCCTGAGTCCCACCAGGAGTGATCCCTGAGCACAGAAGCAAGAGAAAGTCCTGAGAACCACTGAATGTGCCACTCTCCCCAAAATTAGAATCTCCAGAGTTTTTTTTTGTTATTTATGCTTAGTAAAATTCTTTAGCATAAATTCCCAGTCCCAAAGTTCCTTAGAATTAATATGTGCAGATATCTTGAGGAAGGGTTGTACAGATGGGGTTCCATGTTCATATTTGGTAAGAAATGGGTTAGAAAAATTAACCAAATTTTCTTTATGGGAATTCTGAGACCTCTAATGTACCAGGACATAATCATCCCATAGAACCTCTGTTTCTTACCCCACCACACACAGCTTTAGAGTTCCCAAAGGGCTGGGATTGGATGGGTTTATATACTATTAAACATTCCTGTCTGGTGTACATAAAGGAAGTTGAAGTAATGAAGTTGTATTTTAGTGAAATTAAAAAGTAAAAAACTGTTTGCAAATCCTCTGCTATCAATTAATAAACATTATGTTGAATGAAACATCATCAGGCACGTAGAATACTTTTTAGTGTCTAGTGTGAGGCCAAATTCATCCAGAAGCTTATAAAAGCTCAGTAAATATTTGATGGGTTAATTAATATTTGGTTGTGGTATTTGTTTTACATCAGTAGTGTGCTGCTGTTTTGATTTCCAAAACTACATAGCTTCTGGAGAGAAGGCTATGCACAAAATATTTAATATAGCCTTCTTAGATAGCCTGAATTCACCTTGAAGAAATGTTCCCGAGAATCTTCACTGCCAATGCACCCGGTGATGGACACATGTGACCATTTAAATTAGTTAACTTAGGGGCTGGAGCGATATGGGCATTTGCCTTGCACATGACCGACCGGGTTCAATTCCCAGCATCCCATATGGTCCCCTGAGCACCACCAGGAGTAATTCCAGAGTGCATGAGCCAGAAGTGAAGTAACCCCTATGCATCGCTGAGTGTGACCCAAAAAGCAAAAGAAAAAAATTGGTTGACTTAAAATTTTAGCTCCTCAGTTTCACAGGCTACATAGCAAATGTTTAAATCTTCTAGTAGTCAGTGCAGATTATTGAACATTTTTCTCATCATGTGACATTTTACTGTGAAACACTATTTGTGCTTTTATATCAATTTGACTTTCTCAAACTGTTGACAATGTAGGGAGGTAAAAAAAACTTGAGGTGAAATGAAATGATTTTCCCTCACTTGAGGGCAATATGTCCCCCTATAACTGAGCTCTTTCAGAATGTTTTAAACTGACTTATATAATACAAAGGAGCTGAGTGGTTTCGGTTTTACATTTGAAAAGCGTTTGAGCTTTTATGCTTCTGCATTTGGCATCAACGCAGTCTACAGCAGGTAATGTGGTCCTGGTAATAAAAAAAAAAAACATCCTGCTGAAAATAATGTTTATTGAAGTAGCATCATACCTCATAGATATTGCAGGTTTGTTTCCAGATCACTACAATAAAACAAGGCGCACTAATTTTTGGTTTCTCGGTGCATATAAAACTTACATTTACACTATACTGTAGTTTAGGTAAAGGTAAAGGTAAAGGCCCTCCCGTTGATCGTCGATTTGCTCGAGCGGGCCCAGTAACGTCTCCATTGGAGACTTTGTTGTTACTGTGTCTGGCATATCAAATACTCTCGGTAGCTTGCCGGGCTCTCCAAGAGGGGCAGGAGGAATCGAACTCGGGTCGGCCATGTTGGCTGCGTGTAAGGCGAACGCCCTACCCGCTGTGCTATCACTCCTACTAAGTGTGAAATACCATGTAGAAGAAACAGTACACACGCCTTAATTAAATGTGACACCAAGACTTGAAATGAACATACACTGGTGGGAAAATGGCTCCAAGAGACTTACTTAGTGCACCGTTGCCACAAACCTCCAATTTGTAAAACTTGCTGTATCTAGAAAGCACAATAAAATCAAGTATTTCTGTCTAGTCTAAGTATTTAGAGCATCAAGGAGCTGAAAAGAAGGAAGGATTACCAGGCTAAAACCTAAGGACAAGTTGGAGGCCCACAAAATGAGTCGGAGAAGGAGCAATTCTTGTCCTGAAATCATTTGCTAATTGAGAGAAATTGAAATACTGTGTTGGCAAACTTTTCAGAAATGAAGGCAAATGTTTGGGAGTCAGAAATAAAATATAGCCAGTGGGACCTCGAAGGGGCCCCTTTTGTATAAAGATAATCTTGAGGAATATCACCTCCCTCCCACAGGAGAAAGGAGTAGAGCAGTGGGGAAAAAAAATTATTTTTCAAAAGCAGGTATTGGAGACAGTCCTGCTGTCAGGACAAATGGATAAGTAAGTAAAAGTAAAGGCCCTCCCGTTGATCATCGATTTGCTCGAGCGGGCCCAGTAACGTCTCCATTGGAGACTTTGTTGTTACTGTGTCTGGCATATCGAATACTCTCGGTAGCTTGCAGGGCTCTCCGAGAGGGGCGGAGGAATCGAACTCGGGTCAGCCATGTTGGCTGCGTGCAAGGCAGACGCCCTACCCGCTGTGCTATTGCTCCAACCCAAATGGATAGCATGCAATAAACCTGAGTTCAGTTCCCTGAACCATATGGTAGCCTGAGCATCACTAGGCACAGTCCTGGAAGCCCCCAAGTACTGCCAAGTGTTGCCTTAGAGGTATTCAGTACAACATGGTGGCTCAGGTATTCCCTGGCACTGCAGGGGCCAAGCAGGATTGCATCTTTGGACCCTTGATTTGAACCCATAGCCCAAGAATTGCTGATGGAGCCCCCAGACTTCCCGAGGGCACACACCAACACCAAATAAAGGAGGCACAGTGGGAATATGAACACAATACCACAAGTTGCTCACATAAATTTGCATTTCAAATCCATTCCCCTTAAGGAAATCCAAGAACTTCACATTTTAGATTTTGCTTAAGGATTGATTGGGTCCCAGACATCCACGAACCACACTTCTGAATGGTTTTCCAATTTTGTTTTTGCAAATATCTCTCCCACATCTAATTTATCTGCAAGTTTCTTTAGTAGCACTTACCTTGAAACCAAATATCAAGTACATTTAATTTGTTTATCATTGAAGCAAAAACTGCCCTGTTCATATTTTCATTCCATCCATGTCTTGTACTATACAACGACTCAACTGGAAAAATCACAAGTGATTTTCTTGGAGAAAACACACCTCTGTGGTTGGGGCTGGAAGTGTAAGGGCAATAGTCACAGGAATTAGTGCAATGCCATGGAGAAGAGACTTTCCTCTCTTTCTGTTGTTTGTTTGTTTTAGTTTGGTTTTGGGCCACGCCAGGCAGTGCTGGCAGAAATCAGGGGAAATTATATGGGATGCCAGGACTGGAACCCGTGTAGGTCACATTCTAGGCAAGAGCCCGACCCACTGCACCACCACTCAGAACCCCCCTTTTGTGTTTTTTAAAGATTGGTGTTGAAATATTGTATGTCAGACACATACAAGAATCTCAGAACCAACCAGCTTGCTGCAGAGATGCCTCCAGATTTCGCAATAGGCCACTTTTGCCGGGCCACTCCAGATGGGAGCAGGTACTGTCCCTCCGCCTGCCCCCTGGGAATCCCGGTGGCCGCCATCTTTTAGAACTCAACAAAAGCTCCAGGTACATGGTGACAGTGGCGGGAAACACCAGGCCTCACGGGACAGAGAAGAAGCCAGCCCTTTTCCTTCTCCCCACCCCAATGGGACTCTGAGATGACAGTCACAAATGGCCACCGGCTACTTAAGTTCCCACACGGCCATGATCGAGAGACACACACACATGAATCTTGGAACCAAGCAGCTCCCTGCAGAGACCTCTCCAGACCCTAATTATTAAAATTCTAGAATTCCTAGAGCGCATGGCTGCAACAGCAGCCACTTGAGATTATATTTTATCCATAACAAGCAATACAAAACAAATTCGTCTAGCACTGCTTTTTTGGCAGGTTTGAGTGGTGTTGGGACTGGTGTCAAAATATTGAATGTAACCAAAGTAGAGAGAGTATCGTGGGAATTTCCACACAGGCAGGGAAGAAATGGAATGGGTGTGTGTGGGTGGGGGGGAACACTGGGGATTTTGGTGGTGGAAAATGTGAACCGGTGAAGGGATGGGTGTTTGATGATTGTATGATCAAAGCTCAAACATGAAAGCTTTGTAGTTGTATCTCACGGTGAATCAATAAAAAAGGGGGAAAGAAGAAAAAAGAAATATCGTATGTCTGAAGCCTCTTATTGTCTAGTTCTCACTCTTGGAGAACCCAACAGGCTACTGAGTATATCCTGCCCACACGGCAGAGTCTGGCAAACTCCCCGTGGTGTAATCGATATGCCAAAACCCAATATCATTGGTGGATCTCATTCCCCTGACCCTGAAGGAGCCTCCAATGTGGCACCTGCTAAAATCTCAGGGTTAGGACGAATGAATATGTAACTGGTGCCTGCTCAAAGAAATCGATGAACAGGATGACACTGATTCAGACAGTGATGTTTGAAACTCAACTATCAATAACTTTGTAGATTACTGCTCCTTTATGAAACAAAAAGTATTATATTTTAAAAAGGGTTTATTATATCCATTTTTGGTGATGGGAGGTGGGAGTGGTGAGGTGCCCAGAGAGACTTTATTTGCCTGAAGTTAACTAGTAATTGAACCAAGCATTCAGATCTTGAATTCCAAGCATTCAGATCTTTAGTGCTTTTTTAAAAAATGTTTTTCATTTTGATCTAAGGATCATACCTTACACTTTTTAGATTATGGGAAGGAAAGATTTTTCTACAGTATTAAAAATTCTGAGCCAAAAAAAAAATTCTGGCCATCTTTACAGCATTCAGCTGAAGAGAAGGACTACATGGAGGGCGGGATCCACAGATCCCAAAGGAAAAAAGAAAAAAAACAGGTTCCAAAAAGAGCCGAGATCATCGGGAAGTCCCAGATGGGGTAGGTACCGCATCCTGCCTCCCCCAGATGGAACCCCGGTGACCAGAAGCCTCTACAACCACAGCTCGAGTATGCAGGAACTAGGACTTTTCCTCAAAACATCTCTCTATATACAAAGTGATCCATGGGAAGTAAACCACCCAACCTTTCTCCCTGAAAATCATAGTTAAGTTTGGAGCATGGCCACAGCCCCAGAAACACAAGGACTTAATGCAGAACCCAGCAGCTTGGAGCAGAAAAGTGAATGGACTATGCGTTAATCCAGGTCATCATGACTGTCCAGAGGGGAAAGGGTGTTGCCCCATTCGCCCTCTCCTCTCTGGAAAGAAGGATGGCGGCCGCATGGGAGCCTTGAGGACAGCAGGTATGAGCCGAGGGAGTGGGGGCGACTAAAACCTCATGGGAAGGGGGGCGTTCCAGTCCGTCCTTCACGCCCTAACGAGGTCACCAGTTGCCCCCCACGAGCAGCTCTCCAGCACGGCCACGGCCCCAGAAGCACAAGTACTTAATGCAGAACCCAGCAGCTTGGAGCAGAAAAGTGAACGGACTATGCGTTAATCCAGGCCATCATGTCTGTCCGGAGGGGAAAGGGTGTTGCCCCAGTCGCCCTCTCCTCTCTGGAAAGAAAGATGGCGGCCGCATGGGAGCCTTGAGGACAGCAGGTATGAGCCGGGGGAGTGGGGGCGACTAAAACCTCATGGGAAGGGGGGCGTTTCGGTCCACCCTTCATGCCCTACCGAGGCCACCAGTTGCCCCCCACGAGCAGCTCTCCAGCACGGCCAAGACTCCAGAGCACAGAAACCAATTTCTTAACTATCTGACTTTCAGTAGAAATACTTCCAGGGTCAATAGGTAAAATAGCAGAAATCCAAAACCAACATTTAATTCTTGAACCCAGCTGTAGAAAGCAAATCAGTTCACAATGCTTTTTCAGCATGTCTGATTTGGGGGGGGGGGGTAAACTCTAAATAATAGTGGTGAATCTTTTATTGAAACAATGAATCTAATCAAAGCAGATAGAGTGTTAACTAGAATTCATCTGCCCCACAGGGACTGGGAGGGGTGGGGGGTGGGGTTTTATTGGGGTTCTTCATGGTAAAAAATAAGTATTGGTAAAGGGAAATGTGTTTGATATTTGCATGACTGAGACCTAAACCTGAAAGCTTTGTAACCTTTCCCACAGTGATTCAATAAATAAATAAATAAAAAAGAAGAAAAAAATTCTGAGCCAATAACAGAACATTTTTCCATACCTGTAGATAAGTATATTACATAGTTCCTTGATAATACACCCATAATATCAAGAGTAGCTATTATTACATAACTATGCCCTGAAAATACACTGAGTCACCTACACTTTCTTAGATGTTATAAATGTGAGATGATTTTGTAACAGGGATGCTTATCTTCCTGGGCATAAACTAATTAAATACTACTTTCTGCCATTATTGACCTGAGCCTGATTTCAAATTTTAAACTGGTAACGAACTGTATATCACATTCACACAAACCAGGGAGGAGGGAAGAAGAGATGACAGAAGTACTTATAAATCAATTAAATCAGTTAAGTTCCAAGAATAGAAAAAGAAGTTGCATGAAGTTTCACAATTGCTTTGTTTCAATTGCAATTAAAAGGCCTTACAATTGTAAGATGGTTCTGGCTCGGGTGATGGTGGTGGTTTGAAAAAAAAAACAAAAACATGGAAGAATAGCACAAGAACTTAGAGCACCTGCCTTGCAAGTACATGGTCATGAGTTCAAATCCCCAGTGTCCCACAAGTCCCAACTCTGATCTTGGCAGTTCTAAACTCAGTCTTACCCCAGTGCTGCAAGAAATTTTGGCCACACTGCAGCCAAGTTGTGAGCACTGTGACCTACTAATCATCCCCCAGAGACTACCACAGCAAAAAAAAAAAAAAGGTAGATGGGGAATGTGTAACCCCAGTCTTTGCCCCAGAAACAAAATAGTGGGGTGGGGGGAAGAGAAGAGTTAGAGAGAATAAAAGATGAAACTAAATAAACCACATAGAATACAAAAGGAAGGATGAAAATGGGAGATAGGGTGAACATTAAAGGTCTGAAAGAAAACAGAAAGAGAAGGGATATACCTTGGTGTAAGAATTCCTTTGGAACGCTTTTTCAAACGATCTAATAGGAAGTGTTAACTAAAGTCAATAAACTGAACATATATGAAGTCAAATAGTCACTAAGATTTGGTATCCACTGGGGGTATGGTGCCGCCAGCAGGTCAATCTGTACCTGTGAGGAGAGTGTATCAGCAGCCTCATGGCGCCTTCAGACTTCCAGATACCCCCAAATTGCTGCTGTGCCTTTGGTCAGACCCCAAAAACCCGGGGCAAAGTTTACAAAGAAAGTAAACGACCAAAAGTTAGGTATGTGGGAGACACACCCACAAACCACCTCCGGCTCAGCTATATAATTGGAGGCAAGGCCTCTTTGGTTCCTGATTGAACTGCTTAATGGCCATGATCCCAGAGACTCAGAAACGAATCTCAGAACCCAAAGGCTTTTGGCAGAAATGCGTCTGGTCTCTGCTAAATGCGTCTGGGCTACCGGTGCTGGGCCAACCCAGGAGGGAATAGGTTTCGTGCCTTGACCTATTCCCCCTGGCGGCCCAGTGGCTGCCATCCGTCTGAGGCCACTGGATAGTCACATTTGGGCCCCTAGTGACGAGACACACAGGGTCTCATGGGATGAGGGTGGAGCCGGGCTTGTCCTCCCCACCCCAACGAGACCCCAAGTCATCGCCCACAAATGGCCTCTCTGGCTCCTGATCAAGCTGCTTAATGGCCATGATCCCAGAGACTCAGAAACAAATCTCAAAACCCAGTGGCGTTTGGCAGAAATGCATCCGGACTCCACAATACGTTATTGTCGCCGGGCCACCCCAAGGAGGAAAGGGTGTTGTCCCTCCGCCTGCTCCCTCTTGGCGACTTGGTGGCTGTCATCCTCCAGAGGCCATTGGACAGTCAGGCTTGGGCCCGCAGTGACGAAATTTGTTGGGTCTCACGGGATGGGTGGGGGGGGGGTGGAGCCGGGCCTGTCCTCCCCACCCCAACGAGACCCGAAGTCATCACCCACGAACGGCCTCTCTGGCTCCTCATCAAGCTGCTCAACGGCCTTGATCCCAGAGACTCAGAAACAAATCTCGAAACCCAGCGGCTTTTGTCAAAAATGTGTCCGGACCACGCAGTAGGTTACTGTTGCCGGGCCACCCCAGGAGGGAATGGGTGCTGTCCCTCCGCCTGCTCCCTCTTGGCGACTTGGTGGCTGTCATCCTCCAGAGGCCATTGGACAGTCAGGCTTGGGCCCGCAGTGACGAAACTTGTTGGGTCTCACGGGATGGGGGGGAGGTGGAGCCGGGCCTGTCTTCCCCACCCAGTGAGACCCCAAGTCATCGCCCACGAACGGCCTCTTTGGCTCCTCATCAAGCTGCTCAATGGCCATGATCCCAGAGACTCAGGAGCAGATCTCTAAACCCAGTGGCTTTTGGCAGAAATCCCTCCAGATTTAAGTGTTAAAATTTCAGAATTTCAAAACCACATGGCCCTACTGCAGTCACACGACATCATATGTTATTCATAACCAGCAATAGAACACAAATTGTCTATTGTTGCCTTTTCAGCAGATCTGAGTGTTGGGGTAAAAACTCAAATAATGGTGGGTCTGGTGTCGAAATAGTGAATGTGATCAAAGTAGAGAGAGAGTAATGTGGAAATCATCTGCCCCACAGGCAGGGGAAGGGTGTGGGATGGGGGTATACTGGGATTTTTGGTTGTGGAGAATGGGCACTGGTGAAGGTATGGGTGTTTCATTGTATGACTGAGACTTAGACCCAAAAGCTTTGTAACTGCTCTCACAGTTATTCAATAAATAAAATTATAAAAAATGGAAAAAAAAGTAAGGTGGAGTTCATGCACAATTCAATCAGCTAAACAGTGGCTGAATAAATAGCAGTACTCCTACAAAAAAAAAAGAAAAAAAAAAGATTTGGTATCCAGCAACAAACTAAATGAAGTTCAAACAAGGTCACCATGGATAAGCAAGCAAATACAAAACCCAGAGCTAAACCAGAGTTACTGAAGTATAAAACATTGGGCTGAAAAGATAACACAAAAGATTATAAGCTATCAACTATTTATCAGAGGAGCAGTGACAGAGACCAAGAGTAGAAAGGGTGATGCTTGCAATTGTTACAAGGACTTACGTAATTTGAGGCCAAACGCATAAGGTGTTCTCTAGGAGAGATCTCTCTTTCAGCTCAGTGACACATCTTCAACATGAATTCACACACACAAAGAGCTTGCTTAGAAAGCTTTCTGTAGCTTAAGATAAA
Organism: Sorex fumeus; assembly: GCF_029834395.1. Lineage (NCBI taxonomy): Eukaryota > Metazoa > Chordata > Mammalia > Eulipotyphla > Soricidae > Sorex > Sorex fumeus. The sequence continues at coordinate 38,639,710 of NW_026606092.1, read as the reverse complement.
CTCAGTTTTCACAGAACTTACTTTGTTTTTATAGCAGGTTAAAAAAAAAAGGTAACAACTGATTGAGCTGGAGGGTAATACAGCAGGTAGGGCTTGCATAAAGTGAGGTCAGGTTCATTTCCCAGCACCGCATCTGGTCCCCCGAGCCCTGCCAGGAATGAATCCTGAATGCAGAGCCAAAAATAAGCCCTGAGCACAGCCAGGTACTGCCCAATCCATTCAAAAAGTGACAGATAATGTCTTCTAAATTGTTAATCATATGTGCACATGTATATTGTATGCATATATGTTTACAAATAGACATATAACATATTCATAAATATACATATATATTCACAAACCAGAGGATTTCATCAAATAACATCGAGAACACACACCAAAAATTTTGTTTCCCAAAAAATATGCATAAGGTTATATGATTTAATAGAGAAAAGACAGATGGAAACGAAGGGCTTGAATTTATATTTCTTCTGGGACTTGTGTGTGGCTGGAGTGATAGCCCAGCGATAGGGCATTTACCTCGCACGCGGCTGACACGGCCAGCCCGAGTTCGATTCCTCCGCCCCTCTCGGAGAGCCCGGCAAGCTACCGAGAGTATTCGATATGCCAGACACAGTAACAACAAAGTCTCCAATGGAGACGTTACTGGGCCCGCTCGAGCAAATCGACGATCAACGGGAGGGCCTTTACCTTTACCTTTACTGGGCCCGCTCAAGCAAAATCGATGCAAATCGATGAACAACCAGAGGAGAGTGCTACAGCACTACAGTGCTGGGACTTGTATTTGCTCAAAACAAACCATCAGAAGAATTTTCCATAGAAGTTAAGAAGTTATTTGAAATAATTTTATATTTAATTATTTTTTGCTTTAAGAAGCGGTCTTGAGACTCAGAAATAAAGCTCTCAGGAGAGATTAATATAGAACGACAAGCCGCCGAGATACCCCTAGACCCCGTGCCAGGCTATCTCATCCAGGGCAACCTGGAGGGGGGCAGGCGAATTCCCCTCCCCAGCCCAACAGAGCCCCGGCAGCAGAAAACCTCCAGAACTCAACTGCCACCATGCTCATAACTGCTTTCCACAGGCTCAGACGAGACTCACCCACGAATGAATCTGATGTATCTTAAATTTTAGAATTCCTGGAGCTCGCAGCTGCAACCAGGGTCACGCAACATCTCATACTTTACACCACTGACGTACCAAGAGTGGCACACCACATTTGAGGGGGTTTAAAGTAGAAGGTAACCAATCTCGGAAAAAAAAAATATATAGATAGATGTATACACACAAGGCTCAACCTCTAACAACATGTTAGTAATCTCTTATACAAGGGCTTAATGGCTTCAGGGCGAAATACAACAATCTTCACACACTTCCTCTAAGGAAACGTTTTTTGAATAATTTTTATCAGGTTATTCATAACAAGCAATACAAAATAAATTATTTCGGTTCTGCTTTGGGGCAGCGTTTGGGGTTCTGGGTGGGTTCTGGGCTAGTAGAAGAGTACAGAATACTGTTTGGAATGCCTCAGATCTGGATCTTGGTATCTGCTTTCTATTGCTATCTAGGTTATGGGGGATCTTGAGGTAACTTCAAGAAAATTACTTAACTCCTCAGCATTCCCTTTCCTTCTCATTGAATTATTTCCTGGTACAAGGAACACAGGTGGGGGTATGGTGCCGCCAGCAGGTCAACTTGTACTTGTGGGGGGTGGGGGGGATTGCATCAGCAGCTTGATAGTGCCTTCAGGCTTCGTGATACCACAAAATTGCCTCTGTGTCTTGGTGGGACCCAACAACTTGGACCCAAGTTTACCAAGAAATTAAGTAAGTAAGTAAAGGCCCTCCCGTTGATCGTCGATTTGCTCGAGCGGGCCCAGTAACGTCTCCATTGGAGACTTTGTTGTTACTGTGTCTGGCATATCGAATACTCTCGGTAGCTTGCCGGGCCCTCCGAGAAATTAAATGACCAAAAAAGTTAGGTATGTGGGAGCCACACCCACAAATCACCTCAGACTCAGCTATACAAGCTCATTTATTGGGCTTATTTCAGAGACCCATAAATCTAGAAAGAGATGAAAAGCTGCAGTTAATCTCAGACCCTTGCATGGCTAAACAGACCAGGGTAAATCGGAGGAGAATGGGTTAGTCTGGTGCCCACCTGAGCAGAGCCCCCACCAGCCACTTGCTTCCACAATCCAAAATCACCACCATACCCCTGTCCTGACTCCACCGTTTCAGGAAAGACCTCACCAAAATATAATCTGCTGAAAATTCAGGTGTGCAGGTTTTGTAACTGAAAAGGCCTTTGATTCTGTTGAGACTGAAGCGGTCATCAAAGCCCTAGCAAACAGCACATTCAAACTCAGTACATCAGGATCCTCTGCGAGTTGTATTATGGATTCGCCACAAAGATCTCACCATTGTACAAGGAAGTGATCACTGACATCAAGAGAGGGGTTCGGCGGGGTGATATCATTTCACCGAAACTCTTCAGCATCACCCTCGAGAACGTCATGCGACGACTGTAATGGGAAGAAATGGGAGTGAAGAAAACGGTCAGCAACTACACCACTTTCGCTTTGCCGATGACATTGTTCTAATAACACCAAACATTAGCCAAGCGGCAAAAATGCTGGCCAACTTCAACCATGTGGAAAGGTTGGACTGCAGCTGAATCTCACGAAGACAATGTTTATGAGAAACAGATTCGTTCCTGTCGTTCCTTTCGCTCTCAATGGAATGAACATCTCCAAATGCAGCAGCTCTGTGTACCTGGGTTGAGTACACAACATGAGGAACGACTTGGAGCTAGAATTGCATAGGAGGAAGAGGGCAGTGTGGAACGCCTTCAAGAGCATCAAAGAAGTTGTTAAGAGGACAAAGAACCTCCGGTTCCGGGCACATCTTTTTGACTCCACCATTCTTCCTACACTAATATACGCCTCAGAGACCTGGGCCCTACGAAAACAGGGTGAGAAGGCTATTCAGGTATCCCAAAGAGGAATCAAAAGAGCGATGCTTGGAATATTACATTTCACTCAAGTGACAGAAGGAATCCGAAGTTCAGATCTCTGCCGATGATCAAGAATCAGGGACGCTGTCTCATTTGCCAAGGCATCGAAAATCAGATGGGCCGGTCACATAATGCGATTTAATTTTTTTTTGGGGGGGGGTCACACCTGGCAATAACTCAGGAATTACCCCTGGCAGTGCTCAGGGGACCATATGGGATGCTGGGAACTGAACCTGGGTCGGCCGCGTGCAAGGCAAATGCCCTACCCGCTGTGCTATCACTCCAGCCCCACATAATGCAATTTAGAGACGACTGCTGGACTAGAGCTGTTACTGACTAGATTCCACAGGACGTCAAAAGGACGTGTGGCCGCCCACCTACTAGATAGTCAGACTTCTTCATCAAAACCCTGAACTAACGGTTTGAGGCTCTTCATGTTCCTGGAGCCAGCAGATGCCATTGGGCTACACTAGCACACGATAGGAAAGAATGGAGACATTACTGGCGCTCACTTGAGCAAATCAAAGATCAATGGGATAACAAATGATACGAGTGATACAAGTGGTTTCAGAGACCCATAAATCTCGAAAGAGATGAAAAGCTGCAGTTAATCTCGGACCCTTGCATGGCTGAACAGACCAGGGTAAATCGGAGGAGAATGGGTTAGTCCGGTGCCCACCTAAGCAGAGCCCCCACCAGCCACTTGCTTCCACAATCCAAAATTGCTGCTATACCCCTGGCCTGACTCCACTGTCTCAGGACAGACCTCACCAAAATATAATCTGCTGAAAATTCAGGTGTGCGGGTTTTGTAACTGAAATCTCCAGGCTTTCTCAGAGTTGGGATGGGCTGCCTCCCCCCACTTCCCAATCCTCCTGAAAGCACTGGCAGTCACTCCCATGAACCAATTCCAGTACCACCTTGTAAACTCTACTACCAGCCTTGCTTCAGAGACCCATATATAAATCTCGAAAGAGATCAAAAGCTGCAGTTAATCCTGGACCCACGCATGGCTGAATAGACTGTGGCAAATTGGAGGGGGAGTGGGTTGGCCAGGGACCTGATCAACCAGAGACCCAGGCAGCCACTTGCGTCCATAAGCCAAAATCACCTCCACACCCCAGGCCTGGCTCCACCATCTCAGGATGGACCTCACCAAGATATAATTTGCTGAAAATTCGGGTATGCAGGTTTTCTGACTGAAATCTCCAGGCTTTCTTTGAGTTGGGAAGGGCTACCTCCCCCCAGCTCCCTGTACTTATAGAAGCCTCAGAAGTCACATTCGTACCCCAAAGCGGCCACCCAATTGAAGAGCTACTCCAGCCTTACCATTCTGATAAAAGTACCAAATGCCCTGAATAAAACCATGACATCTTAGCACCTGTACTGCAAACAATAATGCACAAAAGGAAGAGGAGAGAGAGAGAGGGAGAGAGAGAGAGAGAGAGGGAGAGAGCAAGAAGGAAAGTGCCTCCCATAGAGGGAGGCTGGGGGTGGGGGGATGGGGGATATTAGATGGTGGTAGGAAACAGGGGACATTGGTGATGGGAAATGTACACTGGTGTAGGGATGGGTGCTGGATCATTGTATGACTAAAAATTATGAACAGCATTGTAAATGGTCTATATTATGGATATTCAATTAAAATTTAGAAATAAAAATAATTTTAAAAGTAATATGTAGTTCATGCCCAATTCAATCAACTTAATCAATGACTGAATAGATAGAAGTACTCCTACATTAAAAAAAATAAGGAACACAGGTGTTAAAGTAATCATAGGGGCTGAAGAAGCAGTACAGGGGGTTAAGGCACTTGTCTTTCAAGTAACCAACCATGCTCCAGTCCCCAGAACCACATATGGTCCCTTGAACCTGTATTGGTCCTCGACCACAGAGCTAGGACCAAACCCTGAACACAGCTATGTATGGACCCCAAACCAGAATAAATAAAGTAGTTACAAAAGTCATAGTTTTTCAGGTATTATCATCTATTTCTTGATCATTTCCTTGACAAATGACCTTACTATTTCTGCTGTAAAGTTCCTGGATTGAGAATTCTTTACCTAAAGGAAATTGCTTTCACCTATGCATACCTCCAAAGAGAAGTTTTCCTAAGGTTTAACTCTGTTTGGTATTTTCTTTTATGGCTTCCATTCATTGACTACATTCTATGAAACAGCCTTTAAATTCTTAAACCCTCCTCCTCCTCCATATTCCCCGCAGATTCTTGACTGGCTAAATATAACCAGTTTCTTTAATTGTTTTCTCTATGACAGGTTCTCTGTCCCCTCACCATAATTGTTGCTTTCTTCTGGACAAACTTTAATCTGTTGATATCCCCTTCAGTGGGTCGCTTCCAAAACAAACACCAGAGCTGTTATCATCACATCTCTTTTTCTAGATATGTTTTGTAACACAACAACCATCACAGAAGCGTTTTTGGCAGCCACATCCCACTATTAAATCGTATTGAGTTGTTAAATTTAAACAACTCTTAAATCCTTCCATATGCACAAACCACATTTTCTCTATCCTGTTCTTTTCTAGTTGTGGGTAGAATTTTAGGCTATTTGGCGTTTTCCATGTTTTCCATTGTGGGTAAGGGGCTGGATAACTAACCCTAAAAATCATAATGGATTTATGCTTTTCCTGTTGAATTTCTTCTTTTAAAACCAAGTCCACACTGACTACCTACCAAGATTTGCCTGCAGCCCACGTCAGCATATTTTTTTTGGTGTATCAGCCTGTGAATCCAAGTTTAGACAAAGAACTGTTATAAAATGTAGAAAGTGCCCTCCCTTTTGGTTTACACAAATCCATTCATCAGAAAGAATTCTTTTTTTTATTTTTTAAAATTTTTTTATTGAATCACTGTGATACAATTTACAAGCTTTCATGTTTGAGTTTTAGTCATATAGTGATCGAACACCCATCCCTCCACCAGTGCACATTCCCTACCACCAATCTCCCCAGTATAATCCCACAGCCTCCATGACAGACGATTTCCCCCATACTCTCTCTCTACTTTTGGGCATTTTGGTTTGTAATACAGATACTGAGAGGCTATCACGTTTGGTCCTTTTGTCTACTTTCAGCACATATCTCCCATCCTGAACTTTATCCCTCCGACCATTATTGACTTAGTGATCCCTTCTCTGTTCCAGCTGCCTTCTCCCCTAGCTCATGAGGCAGACTTCCAACCCGGGAGCAATCTTCCTGGCCCTTGTCTCTACTGTCCCTGGGTATCAGTCTCATATTATTTTATCTTATAGTCCACAGATGAGTGCAGTCGTTCTATGTCTGTCCCTCTCCTTCTGACTCATTTCACTTAGCATGACACGCTCCATGACCGTCCACTTATGTAAGCTTGCTTCTTCCCTGCGTTGTTAGGCCCACGTTCAGCAGAAAACCCTGTTTGCTATCTTCTTAGTAGTTTTTAGAATGACTTCACTCTGGAATCTTGGGTTTTCTTTGAGTTCTTTTGATTTTGTAAAGTATTTTAGTTTTAATTTTTAGTTTAATTCTAAGGTATGCTTTCTTTTTTTTTCTTTAAATTTTTATTAGTGAAACACCATGAGGTACAGTTGTAGACTTACAAATTTTTGTGCTTGGGTTTCATTTTTACAATGATCGAATACCCATTCCCTCCACCAGTGCCCATTCTCCACCACCACCAATCCCGGTATCCCTCCCACCCCCTCTTCCCCCCATTCCACCCTACCACTGTGGCAGGGCATTCCCTTTTGTTATCTCTCTCCTTTTGAGCGCTGTGGTTTGCAAAAGAGACATTGAGTGGCAATCTTGTTCGGACTAGAGTCTACTCTCATCACGCATTTCCCATCCTGAGAGGAACCTCCCAACACCCTTTATATGGTTCTCCCTTCTCTATCTGAGCTGCCTTTTCCCCTAGCATGTGCGGTTGTCCTCAAGGCCATGGAGTAATCCTCCTGGTACTTATCTCGGCTATTCTTGGGTGTTAGTCTCCTATTTTGTTACTTTATTTTCCCCAGATGAATGCAATCTTTCTATGTCTATCCCTCTCTCTCTGACTCATTTCACTTAGCATGATACTTTCCATGTAGTACCACTTGTGTGTAAATTTCATGACTTCATCCTTCATCAGAAAGAATTCTTTGCTTATTACACAGCCACATCATATTCAAACTGATAACTTTAGATATTGGGAAATTCATTTAGAAATTCAAGCTAGCTACCTTAGATTCACAGTCTTATGTTGACTTCTCTTCTAGGGGTTTGCAAGTCATCCTTTAGTCGTTTTCTCTGGAAGATTTTCTTGCCTATTTCTGAAAGCTCACAATATTTATCTTTGTTTTCAGAATATGACATTTGACCGTTTTCAGTATTTCTCAAGATCTTCAAAAATTTCTAAGATGAGTTTCTCCATTTTATCTCAAATTTCTAGCATTATCCAAGAAATGTACATCATTACAGTATCTGAGACCTATGGACATCTGAACACTTGCTGTTGCCTTAGAGGTCCTTTATCTGTCTTTTCTTTTGAAAACTGGTGTTCAAACTGTTCTTCCTCTCTGACAATCTTTCAGCTGGAAAGATCATAGCAATTAAAGTAGTTAACTGGTTTTACTTTCCTCCTCTCTCTTTTAACATTCTAAGTATCCTCATCGTCTAGGTTTCTTAAACTTTGGACATAGTGAGGTACCACCTATGAAAGTATGCCTGTATCACTTCCCCCAAAAGTCCTGAACCACGTGCATTTGTGTTGCAAATCATTTCAGACCTGAACACACACACACACACACACACACACACACACACACACACACCTGGGCCTGTTTCCAGTCTTACCCTATGACATTTCTATCTTTTACTTCTACTATTCTTCTTACACGTGACACTTCTCTTTATTTTTTGCATTGCTTCTTTAACCTTGGTAGTATTATATGCATTATACTATCAAGGATAAATGTCCCTCCTCAGCAAATAAGTTCTTACCTTTGGGTGATACTTTTGGGTCTCATCAGCTGTTCTAGTTACTCATTATTGTGGTTCAAACCAAGTAGCTTCTGCCTTATCTTTAAATCACAAAACATCACTTTGTCAATTCTGTGGGTCGACTGATTACTAAGCTCAGCCCAGATTCAAGAAGAGGGCATTGGTTCCACCCCTCGATGAAAGGAGTACCAGAAAAAAAAAAAAAAAAAGAAAGGAGTACCAGAGAAAATTGCTGACAATTTTTTTTTAACTCACAGGGTTTAAAAAAAAAGACTTCGCAGGGTTCAGAACCCAACCACCACACAGCAAAGGTATTTGCTTCTTGTATTTTCTACACAGAATTATGTAATCCCTCTTAGATGACTTAGTTTACCTTTAGATTTTTTTTAAAATCTGTCTTCTTTTACTCTGAACAGTAGTCTTGAATGCTGTTACCCTGCTGATTTCTCTTTGAATGAATCTCTTGTCTACTTTCTGTTTGGATTCATCAGAGAAAACCCTCTGAAACCTTACCAGCATATTAGCTCTGCCGTTCCTCCCACTCTACTGTACAGGAAAAAAAAACTTTGAAAATATTTTTTTAGTGTCCCCATAAATGGAATGCTTCCAATCCTTTTCTTCTTCTGTCTGCATACAATGAACACACTAGAGATTTGCTTCTTGTTACTGCTTGTCATCCATTTCTTTGGGCAAGGAGAATATAAAAACCCTGTGAAAATGTAAACAGACCGTGGTTTTAATTCCTGCTCACCCTTACTAGCTCTGTGTGTAAAGTGAACACATTGTTTTGCTTCTTTAAAAAAAATTAACTTTTATTGCTATACATGGGGATGACAGTAGGATTAAAGTCAAAGAAGAATGTAAAGAATTTAGCCTGTATCTGGCACTTATTGAGCAGTAGTTCGTGCTATTATTAATCTCTTATCCTTATTATCTTTTCGTTGGACACTGCAACAATCCCCTCTCTTCTGAGTACTCCAGTGTGAGTGCAATCCAGCCTGAGCATTCCAGCATGAATACAGCAACCGCCTCATTTCAGTATTCCAACAGTCCACCTAGGTCTGTTCCTAACTCCCTGCCAAGTGACTATTTAACACCATATTTCTGCCTAGCTTTTTCAGCAAATTTAGGAAGATCCTCTAGGGTCACATTCACTCAATCTCGTCGTTTATAACCCTTCTATTAGTCCCTTCCTCAGATCCGAGCTATGAAGTCCAGCTGCAAACCACTCTACATTGACTAACCTGTCCCTTGTATTGAACAATTGGCTGACAGATCCAACACTGTTGCCCTATTTTTCTCTCTGTAAATAACTCCAAGATCCTTTTCCTACAGCGAACCTAATGTAAAGGAATGCTGCTTGTCCAGAATGATTGCCGAGCTTGCAGGTGTATAATTAGTCACTAGTCATTGTGTAAATACTCTGTAAATTGCTTTATTTGTGAATGTGAAAAGCTCTGCAGAAATACAAGGTATTATAGGCACCAGGGCTGAGCACAGGAGATAAGGTATTATAGAGTGAGAACAAGTGAGTGAGGTATCAGAGTGTGTCATGTATCCCTCTGAGGGAATGGGGCTTATAGGTTCTCCTCCTTCACTTTCTAAGAACACCGACTCCCCTGGGTGAATAATTTAAGGGACAAATTGCCACTCTTCTGGGTACCAAAGCCAGCCATAAACTGAAATTAAATTAAATCATAAAGCCCTACAAGAAACTGAGGGAAGAGTCAGAAATATAAAACCAAGGGAATCCAGAGGTAAGCGTGAAATATTAGAGCCCATGCAATGTCCTTGTCTCCCTGTGCTGATGAAGGGAAAAACTAAAAACCACCCTGGTACAGACTTAAAGGACCACCATCAAATATCCATTGTTAAGTACTTGCCAGTGGCTATTGCAATGATTTCAATTCCGGTGGGATATCAGAGGGAGGTAGGAGACAGGACTCTAGATCAAATTCAAGTCTTTGCACTTGAACTAACTAGCCAGGTGACCTTGAGAAAGTCACTCCCTCTCCTTGGGGCCTTCATTTTCTTAATCTCTGAGTTGAAAAAGAAGAAATCAGACTTTGTGTTTCTAAAACTCTCTTTTCTTCTCACAGCAACACCAAGATCATAACGAGTTGATAAAAACATGTTTAAAATAGTTTATAAAATATGGAGAGCTTATTATGGTCTCCGCCCCAACCCCACCCCCCAGGTTCTGACTCTAATACCACCATTAGTTTCCTTAAAATTCTAAGGAAGGGAGCCAGGACACACAAGGGGAACCATAGAAACAGAAAGCATTGGTTTGTGGCACTGTGTTCCACACTTGTTGGCTCCAAGAGGAGGAGTTCAGTGCTAACAGAATGTCTTGGAGGGCTGGTTATTTCAGAGGATGTAAGTAGCACTCGAAATACCCAAGAATGACTTCTGAGAAGAACTCAACACGCCTGTACTAAAATAAAAATCCAGCAGTCTAGTCATTCTACATCAATAGAATAAACAGGGATTGTGAAAGAGAGCCTTTATTCAATTAGTACAAAGCAGGAACTTTGTTAAACAGACTGGTAGCTTTGCTGCCAATGTGACATGTAGCTTGAAAATAAAGTAAAAACCTACAAGGCAGATGGTATTTCTAGGATGCTATATCATTGAAAGGTTAGGACACATCCTAGGTCCAGTATATTGGGCTTAACACTATAACATGACAGCTAACTCTCATTGGCATGTACTGCCAGAACCCCATCACAGAAACAAAGTGAAAAAAAATTCTGAAGGACCATGATCCTTTTCTTTGTTTAAAGGCTGTGAACAACCTGAGGGTTGACATGGGTGGAGGCTGAAGTAATAGCCAGGAATAATTGATAGGGTTCAGATTTTTGAATTTTTGTGTCTACTAAATAAATGGGTGGAGCAATAGCACACCGGGTAGGACATTTGCCTTGCACTCAGCCTACCCGGGTTCGATTCCTCCGTCCCTCTCAGAGAGCCTGACAAGCTACGGAGAGTATCCTACCCACACGGCAGAGCCTGGCAAGGTCCCCGTGACATATTCAATATGCCAAAAACAGTGACAAGTCTCACAATGGAGATGTTACTGGTGCCTGCTCGAGCAAATCGATGAACAACGGGAGGACAGTGCTACAGTGCTAATAAAAAAAAAAAAACAGCAACAAACAAAACCAAAAAAAAAACAAAGGGAATGAAAGAGGGGGCTGGAGTGATAGCACAGCGGGTAGGGCGTTTGCCTTGCACACGGCCAACCTGGGTTCAATTCCCAGCATCCCATATGGTCCCCTCAGCACTGCCAGGAATAATTCCTGAGTGAAGAGCCAGGAGTATCCCCTATGCATCGCCAGGTGTGACCCAAAAAAAGCTAAATAAATAAATAAATAAAATTTTTTAAAAATGGGGGAATGAAAGAGACCTGAAGGCCACTTTTGAGACCATTACTTCACAAAACAAAGATGTCACCTACCGCCCACAACTACTATCATTTTGTAAAAGTATATTTTAACACTAAAAGGAAGGATAATATTTCAAAGTCCTTTGAAATTGCCTACATTTAGATTTCAGACATATTCACCGTATTGTCCTTTACTTTTCCTAATAGTCAACGATCACGAAAATTTCATCTTGGGCCAAAATGGTTCTTAGAGCTGTATTTGAAAAATCCTGAAAATACTCTGAGAACTTGAAAGTCATTCTTTATTAATTCCAATCTTAAGTTTCCTCAAGGCCAAACTTTTTTTTCCCCTTTATTTTATTTTATTTTTTTTTTACAGTTGTAGATTTACAATTTTTTGTGCTTTGGTTTCAATTATACAATGATCAGATACCCATCCCTCCTTCAGTGCCCATTTTCCACCACCATGGATAATATGCCCCCCACCCCCCTCCCCCCATCCCCCCTGTCTCTGTGGCAGGGCAATCCCCTGTGTTCTCTCTCTCCTTTGCGGTGTTGTGGTCTGCAAAAGAGGCATTGAGTGGCAAACATGTTCAGTCCATAGTCTACTTTCGACATGCATCTCCCCTCCTGGGAGGATCCTCCAAACATCCTTTATTTGGTGCTCCCTTCTCTATCTGAACTGCCCTTTCCTCTAGGATATCCGGCTGAAGGCCAAACTTTAAACCCCAGGTCTACACTGAAGCTTTTCCCGGTTATCTATGACCATAATTATCTAACTACTCTGATTTCTTATAACATTAACACATTTCATTTATAATCTAGTATTTTTAATTTGTAGGTAAAATATTTAGCACTTAGAATATTTTGTAGATAACAATTTTATTTTTAACTAAAAACGTTTTTAAAGGTTTCATTATCACCAAAAGCGCCACAAATTAAACATCTCTGGATAAAATCCTAGTTTAGGAAAAAAGAAATAAACATCTAAAACAGGGGTGAATTATTTGTTTTACAAAATACTTCATCAGTTTTTCAAACTGAAATTGGCTGCAACGTTTTACAGTTGGTGGTATAGAATCCCGTATATTTTGATTAGTAGGCTGATGTGTTTAAAATGCTTTTATAGATATTAAGGAAGAGTCACTTGACATTTGATTTAATGCTATCCCCTTGGTCCACCAAACTAAACAAACTGCATAACAATCACTACACTTCTTGTTCCAAATAGTCTCTCTCATACTACCAGTTAAACAGAATAGTTGAATATTATGCAATTGAAAGTTTTTTGTTTTTTTGTTTTGTTTTTATTGAGTCATCATGAGGTACAGAGTTACAAAGCTGATCATGGTCGGATTTCAGTCATACAGTGTTCCAACACCCATCCCTCCATCAGTGTACATTTCCCACCAACAATGTCCCCAGTTTCCCTCCTGCACCCCTCCCCCCACCTGTGTCTCTGTGTTTATGGCAGGCACTTTCCTTCTCTCTCTGTCTCTGTGTGTCCCTGTCTTTGTTTCTCTCTCTCTCTCTCTCTCTCTCTCTCTCTCTCTCTCTCTCTCTCTCTCTCCCCCCCCCCCCACCTTCCCCCCTCTTTGAGGCATTGTGGTTTGCAATACAGGTGCTAAGAGGTTATCCTGTTTGTTCCTTTTCCTGTTTTCAGCACACAGTTGGGAGTTTTCTTAAAGATCATGGTTAAATAGAATGACTCTTCGCAGACCCCAAGATTTGTATTAAAAATGCACTTTCTGCTATGATGTATGATCTTGTAGATATTTTAAATATAAAGTTGTTGTATTCCCATATTTCCCTATATGTGATATACTGTAATTGAGAGCAGTCCCTAATAAAGATTATAGAGAAGCTATGTTTTTTCCCAGTGTCATGAGCTCTCCTTTATTTATTTCTTTTCAGTTTTTTTTGTTTTGTTTTATGGGTCACACCCGGCGATGCACAGGGGTTACTCCTGGCTCTGCACTCAGGAATTACTCCTGGTGGTACTCAGGGGACCATATGGGATGCTGGGATTCGAACCCAGGTCGGCTGCGTGCAAGGCAAACGCCCTACCCACTGTGCTATCGCTCCAGCCCCTTCTTTTCAGTTTTGACTAACTCCTCTTCCCTTTCTTTGTACCTGTCACCCTCTCTTCTTTTCTTCTTCCTCTTCAAATTCATTAAAACTTGAGAGGCTACGAATAATTTATCCACATAATGCAATGTCCTCATAAGTCTTGTCCTCACAAGTTACCGCTGTGTGCCCAATATTGTGGGAATGTTAAGCATAGCTTGGTGTGTTACTTTTCCCAAGAGGACATGCAACTTTACAAGGTTGAAATTGATGATAAGCCAACAAATCAAATCTTTATTCAAGAGATAAGTGAGATTTCCATTTCCTCAAAATCAACACATGTGAACAGAAGTTCGCTTCAAAAGTCAGCCAAACTCTGCAGAATTGAAAGATGTCATTCTTTGATGCTCTCACACAGGTTATCATAATCTTAGGTACTTAGTAGTATTTATAAATCTACAAAGGATTCTTATAGTTTTGTTTTTTGAGGGGCCTGATCTATTCATCTGTAACTAAAACCATAGTTTTAACCTTTACACTTAACCATATTTCTTGAATATTTTTAACATTTGTAGATGTTATCGAAGTCACTCATATAAAAACATGGAGATGAGGGTTCCTATTTCTGGAACAAATGTACCACATAACCTTCACCAATTTTCTGAACTTCTCTTGCCACAAGTTTGTGAAACAGAAAAAAGCATTCTTAATAGAAACCAAGGTATTGGAGGGTTGGGAACCACACTTTTTAATCTTCCATATGTTACAATATAGAGTCTCATTTAGGGCTCTGCCCACGCAGATGCTCATGAAATGGTTGCTAACTGAAAATTTTTATGATCACAGATAGAAAGACAGCATAAATGCAAAACACGGTTTTTCCCTTGCCCTGAGTTACCCAAGAGCATCATTCTCATTCAGAGATGACCACATTTCAGAAAGTGGGTCTCATAAAACATACAATTTAATGAAGCCATCTGGGAAGATGATCATCGCATAAATGCAAGATATTGATATTATCTGGCTACTTGGGGAAATACCATGTAAATGAAGGTACAACCCAGCTCCATAATTCAAATCAAGTATTGATGTACAAGGTCTTTGGATAATGGACTTTGAAGATTGATCTTTCTCAGAAATTTGAAGCTACTTTTCTCCCCTCCTTTGCAATTTTGCTAGTTTTGTAATAAGATTGCATTTCACTTTTTAAGAAACATCTCTTTAAAAAAATCTATCAGTCAGCTGGGAATCTTGAAACAAATTTACATCTGTGTTAATAGGGTACTTTAAGCATCTCTTCTTTGAGGCATAAACTATACAAACACAGGCATTTCTTCTTGCTCCAATAATTATGCAGAATGTTGTTTAGTTATTTAACACTTCAGTTGACTCAGCTGCTTTCTCTTCTTTTTTATTCTTCTAGGAGAAAGGTATGTTCCGCTCCTGATATTATCCTAAAGACTGTTTCTGGATGAAGCTACCCAATGATCTGTACTCCTTTCTAGCCAATATTGCCTGTTTTCACAGAGAGTCGATTGCTGAAATAATACTAAGTTCAGTCATGCCAGTAATCACAAAATGAATGTTCACTTCGCCTTGGCTCTCTCAATCTTTTGTGTAGTCAGGAGATGGGAAAGAGCATTTCCTGTGTGTTTAAGATTACTGTTGCTGCTTAAGATAGCACGGAGGAAGTAGCTTCCCCGGTTGTGTAAACTCAAGTTCCTTTGGGCTCCTCATAGTCTCTGTCTTCCTAAAACCCTGAGTCCATTTACGGCTCTGGTTGTCCCCAGAATCTCCTCTCACCACACACTCACCAAATAATACATAGTATCAGTCATAATACTTTTCCCTGGATTGATGGGGTAGGACATGCTGTGGTTCGGGTTGAGGGGCCTAGGATAGGTTTGCTGCTTCCAGAACTCATCCCAAAAATGTGTGTGAGCACCCAAGTGAGAGTATAGCAGTGAGTGAAGCATTTATATTGCCTGTGGCCAACCTGAGTTCAATCCCAGGCACCTCACAACATTCCCTGAACATTGTCATTTGCATACTCAGAAGGAGAACACTAATAGTTCCTCTGCCCGCTCTTCTCTTGGAAGCCATAGAATCAAGCTCTAGTGAATGCTGTGTGTCAAGTGGGTGCTAGGCAGAGAGTAAAACGAAGACCCACTTTGTGCCCTCAGAGAGTTCTCAGTTTGGTAGGAACCTCATAGTAATGTAAGACTACCAGGGCATGTTAACATTTTCAATATTATTCTGAATTTTAAGAATCTCCCAGAGTGTTTTCTTCATGATGCAAAACAAAAATTTAATTATAAAGGTGATGATAAAATTAATCTGAACATCTCAAGCCATTGGATCTTTACCAACAGAGAGAGCAATCAGAGAAAACAATCACATCCAAATCATTTATGGAAACAGCATAACTAGTAGTATTTTGAGAAAAACAGACTGCAACAAATTAAAAAAAAAACCCATGTAAGAGGAAATCTGCCTTAAACATAAGCAATTATAAGGCTCTAATATATATTTTTGTTTTTAATTTTTTATTATTTATTTTGGTTTGGAGTCGACTCCTGGCTGTTCTCAAGGGGTACTCCTAGGTCTGAACTCCAGGAGTGCTCCTGGTATTGCTCAGGGAACCATATATGAGGTTGTGGAACTTCAAATGCAGGTTGGCTGCATGCAAGGCAAGCACTTCAGCTTTTTTTTTATTATCTCTCCATCACTTAGCATTCATTTATTTTTTAAACATCTTTTTGTTGATCCCTCCCCTAAATATCCCAATGCCCTACCTTTCTACTCCTCCCCCCACCAACTCAGTTGTGTGGATCAGTTGTTCTGTTGTATTGCTTTTGGCCCTTTGTTGTATACTTTCAGTCCCATATACAAGAGAGATCACTGTGTCCCTTTCCTTCTCACTGACTTCACTCAATGTAACATCCTCTAGTTCCATTCATGTTATGGAAAATTGCAAGTTTTTGTTCGTTCTTTCTTAGCACTGCATAGTATTGCATTGTGTATATATATATATCATTTCTTGATCCATTCATTTATAGTTGGAGATTTGGACTCTTTTCTTATCTTGTATATTATACTAAGCACTTCTATGAACAAAAGGGATATATATATATATATATATATATATATATATATATATATATATTCTCTCAAATTAATGCTTTTGTGTTTGGGGGATAGATGCCAAGAAGTGGTATTACTAGGTCTTAATGTGCTCTAAAATCAAAGTATGACTGCCTGAGTTAGATTTTTGGCTACTGGGGCCAAAAGGTAAGGTTCTTCTCTTGTACGTGACCTACCAATGTTTGACCTCTGTCACTGCATATGGTTCCTTGAGCCAAGCCAGAAGTAATTCCTGAGCATAGAACCAGGAGTAAGCTCTGTGAAGTGCCTTGTGAAGAGGAATTTTGGCTTCGTCACTTACTACCTTGGCTAGTAACTTCATTGAAAACTTCTAAAGACAGATTGTTAAAGCCTTACTTATAATATGAACTAATAAATAGTTTTATCATAAACACCAGAGAAAAAATATTTATACATCAAAGGTGTTTTTTTTTTTTAAAAAAAACGGCAATTATCAGTCTGAAAGAAATCTAGCAAGAATCAGAGTTCACCTTTGTTCATAGACATACACATGTTCTGGCAAATTATACCTGCAACAGGCTAAGAATACTTAACCTGTAACATCTCCAGCAAAACAAGGAAGTAAATTAGTCATTTATTTTCACTTACTTTGGAAGGGCGGTCGTTAATTGTTGAGTCAGGGTACATTTAATTCCATCCCTCGTTCTGCCACCTTAATCAGCTAGAGGAGACTGTTAAACTTCCATTTTTTCCATTCATATATTGTCTCCATGTCATTAGGACTATTATAAAAGTGAACTGAAAGTTTATGCAAATGCCTAATACAGAAACTGGAACATAGTTGTGGCATAAACTAGGGTGTGACGACTACTAAAGAAAAACTTTTAAATTGTCTGACAAAATACTGAGGAATAGTTAATATTTAATAAAGAGTATAACCCTAAGGTACTTAATTGAGATAGCACAAATGGTTGAGCCGATACCTGCTACGTATGAGATCCTGAGTTTAACCTTCAGCACTGCCTGATCCCCAAGGCCTACTGAAAATGACCCTGGTGGCTCCCTTTAAGGCTGCAACCAGAGGGAGAAACCCAAGCACAACAATTTGTAAGTCGACAACTGTACCTCATGGTGTTTCACTAATAAAAATTAAAAAAAAAAGCTGCAACCAGAATGATAGCATAGCAAGGAGGACATTTGCCTTGCAGTGGCTGATCTGGATTCAATCCCCAACATCCCATATGGTCCCCAAGCACTGCAAGGAGTAAATCCCTGAGTACAGAGTTAGGCGTGACCCCTGAGCATTGCAGGGTCCGGTCCCAAAACTAAACAAATCTGAACTTGTACGCACATTACATAACCCAACAGAAATTCCCAAATTATGTAAGAATGTTTAGAGTTTCGGTGTTTTTCTTCCTTCCACGTTCTTCTAGTGAATCATCTTGCAAACCCCTGATCCAGGGTTCACTCACTTCACTTTGAGAATCCCTAATAATATAATATTCTTAGCTATAATATTCTTAACTATGAGATATGCTAGGAACAAAATAGGCTAAAGGATTTGCTGAGCATCTAAATGTACTTAGTGTACTAGTGTCCAGCAAAATATTTCAGGAGGATGCATATATGTCTAGTGCAAGCCCACTTGTTTATTATTTTTAATATTTGGTTCTAAGGTCATCTAATCATGAAATTTCCTCAGTGTTTCTAAGTGCAATTAACAAGCGCTCCCTTTGGATTCCCCTGTCCCTTTCCAGATCTAGTATAACATCTGCAACACTCAATTACACTTATTAGCATCTGTGTCTCTCTCCAGTTAAACTATCACCCTCTCAAAGTCACGGATTACATCATATTCCTTATTGATTTGCTAATTCATGTCATAGAATAGGTCCTTGATAAATACCAAGAACTGAATGGACTGACAGAAGTAGCCAGCAATTCAGAACATAATAAATAATGTCCTGAGAGTGCATGGGGCAGGGGGAGGGGAGACTAAGAGAGAGAAAAAGAAAAAGAAGAGTACACTATAAAATGCTAACTAGAGCTCTTCATCATAGGATTATGTTTAATTATACTGTTATGTTTGACTTGTTTATAGCATATTGCATAGAATTTCTCTGTGAATTCTCCAGATACTGCAACTGAATTCTTGGTTGCTTCGCTCCTCTGCACAGCTCTTCCTCTGCTACAGAGAAGGGGAGTTAGACCAGAATGGGGATGTTTGTGCGCTTGTTAATCATACATTTGTTTTCCCTCTAAGCTCAGTTCTGCCTGCCAAGAACAGCTCAAGATGACAATCATTTTCATGCTTTCAGTCAAACAATGACTCCAGAAGGACGTGGAAGAAGGGAACAAAGCCAGAAGTTTAACACCAACAAGGCAAAAGATGAAAATAAGTTTAAATATTTGGCTTCCTATTTTTTCCTATCCTATATGAGCGTTTTTAGGACTCCTTTCCAGATGAAATTGGAACATAGGGAATTGGATGGGACAAGTAGACTTTAAATAGCTGCAATAAATAAGAAGGATCAATTCCTATATACTTACATCCCAGAGTCATTATTTTTTAAAAAAATATTTCTTTCTCATTTTCATTTCCCCAACAGGAAGCCACAACTACTAATAGCAATATTTATTTCCATATTTGTATTCACACATTGTTTTTCAAAATGAATTCCATAAACTACTCATAGATACTCCATGGAAAGAAAGGCTCTGTGGCCAAATGTTTGGGAAACATATGGTTATACTAGTTAAAAAATATATATATATATATATACTTTTTGGGGCTGGAGCAATAGCACAGTGGGTAGGGCATTTGCCTTGCACGCAGCCAACCCGGGTTCTATTCCCAGCATTCCATATGGTCCCCTGAGCACTGCCAGGGGTAATTCCTGAGTGTAGAACCAGGAGTAACCCCTGTGCATCGCTGGGTGTGACCCCAAAAGCAAAAATAAATAAATAAATAAATAGAAATAAATACATTTGCAACAGCTTCAGACCTTCCCATGTTCTTTAATTTACAGATATATCTGATTGATTTCCAAGAGGAAGCTTAACTTATAGCACAGCATCCTTTCTTTTGGAAGTAATTTGACAGATTAGAGTTTTAAGTGATACACATCAAAAAATATCATCTCTTACAAAGTTCAGAACTGTCACTGTCCTCCCCCTGTTCATCAATTTGCCCGAGCGGGCCCAGCAACATCTCCATTGTGAGACTTGTTGTTACTGTGTTTGGCATATGGAATAGGTAATGGATAGCTTGCCAGGCTTTGCTGTGTGGGCGAGATACTCTCGGTAGTGAGTGGTCACAAGGTCAACCTAAAGTCAACAAAGTTCAAAACAACAACAGAAAAACAACCCCATCAAATAATCAGGAGAGCTCATTAACAGATACTTCCCCAGAAGAAGACATAATGAAACCTGATAAGCATATGAAAAAGTGCTCATCTTTCCTTATTATTAAGGAAAAGCAAATTAAAACAGTGAGATATTATCTCACACCACTGAAAACAGCATATGTCGAAAAGGGCCAGAAATAACCTGCAGGGGTGGGGGAGTAATGGAAAAGGAACTCCAGCTTACTGTCAGTGGGAATACAAACTGGTTCAGCTTTTAAATGGAACTCCACATGACCAAGAAATCCTATTCCTTGGTAGCACTGTACTGCACTGTCCTCCTGTTGTTTATCCATTTGCTCAAGCAGGCCCAGTAATGTCTCCATTGTGAGACTTGCTGTTACTGTGTTTGGCATATCAGATATGTCATGGGTAGCTTGCCAAGCTTTGCCCAGCAGGCAAGATACTCCCAGTAGCTAGGCGGGCTCTCCGAGAGAGGCCAGGGAATCAAACCTGGGTCACTCAGGTCAGCCACATGCAAGGGAAATGCTCTACCCACTGTGCTATCACTCAAGCCCTATTCCTTGGTATCTATTCCAAATATGCAAAAATGTGTACTCAAAAAATATATATGCATAGCTATGTTCCTTCTGTTGCTTATTTACAATATCCAAGATATGAAAACAACTCAAATATCCAATGAAAGATGAGTGGATAAAAAAGTTGTGTTATGTGTAACAGTGTAACATTACTCAGCTGTAGAGAAATATGAAATCTTGTCTTTTGCTACAATGAGACTAGAGCTAGAGGGTACCATATTAAGTGAAGTAAGTCACTAAAATACCAGATAATGTCAAGCATATAAAGAAACGAAGCAATGGAATAGATAGTATTAAATTATAACAATCCTTGAACCTTAAAGACAGAGCAAAGTTTGCTGTTTGGGGAACTTTAAAAACAAAACAAAGGTTTCCAGGGAAAAAAGGTGGGTTATAATTGACACAAGGACAGTGGTCATGGACATTTTATCTTTCAGTGTTGGTGAAGTGGCTTTGTACAACTAAAACATAAACATTAACACCATTACAACCACATTGCCTCAACTACAATAAAATAGCGATAGCACAGCGGTAGGGCATTTGCCTTACAAGCGGCCAACATGGCCAACCCGAGTTCGATTCCTCCGCCCCTCTAGGAGAGCCCAGCAAGCTACCGAGAGTATTCGATATGCCAGACACAGTAACAACAAAGTCTCCAATGGAGACGTTACTGGGCCCGCTTGAGCAAATATACACTCAGCTGCTGAAAAATATTACTTTCTTGCCTACGGAAATCAAATTTTTAACTTAAACATGACCACCCTTTGAGAAAAGGGAACCTTCATAAACTCTTGGTGAGAATTCAAATTGGCTCAGGCTCTATGGAAAATAGTACACAGATTTCTCAAGATACATCTTCTGGGGTCAGAGCAATAGTATAAGCTGAAAGGACATTTGCCTCACATGCAGCTGCCTAGGTTTGATCGTCCTCATCCCATATGGCCCTCCATGTTTTCCAGGAGTAACTCCTGAGCACTGTCAGATGTGGTACAAAAATAAACAACCAAAAAACAAAAAGAAGGAATCTACATCTTCTTAAAAGTAGATCTGATGGTACCAGAGAGATAGTGTAGCAGTACAGCAGGTAGGTCACTTACCAGGCATTTGACTGACCCACGTTCGATTCCCAGCACACAAATAATACCTTGCACACTGCCAGGAATAAACCTTGAGTGTAGAGTCAAGAGTAATTCCTGAGCATGGCTGGGTGTAACCCCCCCAAACCCAAAGGAATAAAAAGTGGATCTGCAATATGGTCTAGTAATTCAACTATGTATCTGTCTACAGAACACAAAATTACTAACATGGAAGATAAATGTACACCTATGTTCATTATCTCATTAGTTTCAATAGATAAGATTTGGAAACAATCCAAGTGTCCAACAAAAGAGGAGTTGATAACACCCAAAGACAGTAAAGACAGGGCTAGGAAGATTGCTCCACGTTGGAGACCTCCCTCATGAGCTGGGGGAGAAGGCAGCTGGAATGGAGAAGGGATTATTAAGTCAGTGATGGTTGGGGGGATAGTTCAGGATGGGAGATGTGTGCTGAAAGTAGATAAAGGACCAAACATGATGACCTATCAGTATCTGTATTGCAAACCTTAATGCCCAAAAGTAGAGAGAGAGTAAGAGGGAAATTGTCTGCCATAGATGCAGGGGAAGGGGTGGAATGGGGGATGAAAAGGATACTGAGGACATTGGTGGTGGAGAATGTACACTGGTGGAGGGATGGGTGTTCAATTATTGTATGACTGAAACTCAAACATGGTGGAGGGATGGGTGTTCAATTATTGTATGACTGAAACTCAAACATGGTGGAGGGATGGGTGTTCAATTATTGTATGACTGAAACTCAAACATGAAAGCTTTGTAACTGTATCTCATGGTGATTTTAAAAAAATAAATAAATAAATTTTAAAAATTTGAAAAAAGAGGAGTGGATAAAGAAGATATGACATTTATCACAAGGATGTACACTGAATCATGAAAAATTGAAATCTTGTCTTGCAACAACATGGATGAATCTCGAGGGCATCATTCTAAGTAGAATAAGTCAAAATTATAAAAACAAATGCCAAAAGATCTGACTCATTCTCTTATATAGAGAAGCAAAGCAAAGAGAATAGTATGTACAACGGAAACAAACCCTTGTACTCAGCCAGCAGAACAAAGATTACCAGTATGGCCAGAGATGGGAGCGATCAAATCAGGAAGGGACCCAGTGAACTGTGGTGGATGTGGTATGGTAACATTTTAAAGAGGTATAAAATAATGTCCCTAAAATAAACACAATTTGTAAATCAATGTTACCTTAATTTTAAAAAGTTTTAAATTTAAATTGGGTTAAGAAGTTTTTAATTGCCACCTTTTTTGTTTACATAAGGGTTTGACTAAGAGCTTTTGTCATCAGACACACAGACTTTCAGAGCTACTACTTCCAACATTTGAATTGGTGTGTAGCTATTAACAAGACAAAGGAAATAGCACCTCCCCCCAAAAACGTTATAATACCCATAGTTTGTTTATTTTTTCTATGGGATGTCATCTCTGTGCCATAGAACTTGAAAAAAGAATCCTGGGCTAGAGAGGTAGCTCAGTGAGTAGAGTACTTGCTTAGCTTGTGTCCAACCTGGGTTCGATCCCAGGTACTCCAGATGGTCCCCAGAGCACCCGAGGAGTGATCCTTGAGCAAAGAGGCAGGAATCAGCTCTGAGCACATCCGTGTGGGGCCCCCAAACCATTTTTTACAAATAGGAAAAAACACAAACCTGCAGAAAGAAATGCGCTGGAAAATAACTTTGTAGGAGGGCGGAAGTTAATAAGTACCTCATGCACCATAGTTTTTGGATCTAATCTCAGGATTTAATTTATGCATTTAATCTCTTGGCCATGTTTGTCAAAAACGAGACTATTCCCTCCTCTTGGAATATTTCATAGACAAGATGTCTTTTCTATGTTTATCCCTACTTCAACCTTACCCAAAGATTTGTTTACAGTGTTATTACAAGAATACCTCCTCTAATTATAATATCCTGATTCCCGTGTACTCTTAAATTACTGTTACTATGTGAAGATGTCCCTTTTCACTCACTGAAACACTCCCTTATGCCCTTAAGTATTGCAATATACAGTGTCTATACTCAGGTCAGTAATGCATGGATGTCCATCCAAATTCAGTCTACTATCAATTTTATAAATACAATTTTATTGAAACATAACTATACCCATTCATTTATATATAATCTCTAATTCCTTTATCTCTACAAGGGCAGAACTGAATAGTTGGATAAGTGACCTAGCAGACAAATATAACATAATTACAATTTATTCTTTACCAAAAAATTGCAAAACTTCGGGCTATATCATTTCTTTCATACTTAGATGTCCTCTTGTTTGGTGCTAAGACTCTGACTTTTATGTTTTTGTATGTCTTCTCAATGAATTTTAAGTCCTCTAAATGTAAGTTCTATGATTTTTTCTTCTTAAAATATTTCATAATACCTAGTACAGATTGGGTTATCAATAAACATTAGATAATTAATCAACCAATTTTTATTGATTTTTTATTTAGTCATCATGATTTACAAAACTTTTAGGCATTCAATGTTCCAGCTCCAAATCCACTAGCACTGTCACATCCCTCCACCAATGTCCCAAGCATTGATTTTCTAAGAGCACAATTTTCCCAAAAATTCTCTTTAAGATATTTGTGATACCAAAGCTGAGAAAATAGAAAATGTTATTTTATTTATGTACCATTTTAGTCTAGTAATTTGAAATGAGAAACAAAAATAAGATTTTATAGGTTATCTTCCAATTTTCTCTGCCAGTAAAATAAGCCTCAGGAGAACCACCATGTATTTCTTCCGGATAACTCAGAAAATATTTCCTCTCTAGACACAACTTATATCATCTTAATACAATTCCAATCTACTATTCCCAACACTCAGTATGCTGAGTCCAAACACTTGAAAAGCACACTGAGGTATACACATTACTGAAGGCTCTGAGTGCTAACATAATGGGGTCTAGCAAAAACGGGTGACTGTAATCTCTGATGGTCATTCATCCAGTCCTCCGAAGGGTCCCTTGGCCTCTACATATGAGTGAAATTAGTGTCTTGACCAAGACCGATGGCCCTGAGCAAGATTGCTGGGCACTTTTTGAACTATTATACTGGAAGTTGCCTAATAGACAAGCCTTCAATGGTTTAGACTGGAATGAATGTGAAGCTCTTTGCAGGGCCATATTACCTATTCTGAAGACTTTTCTAGATAACATTTATCAGGGTAAATGGAAATCCCAAGTTGAAAATGATTGAAAGAAGGCTCTTTGCAAAGCCAACAAAGAAATCCTCCTCCTTATTAGCAGCTTTTATACACCCAGGTGGGGTTGAATCCGCCACTCAGAATTGCTCAGTGCCCAAAAAGTGAGTCCTAATGGTTTAAGTGATAGATGCCATTCTGACAGAATCTGCATTCTCATGTCTCCACAGGTTTGTGGGGGCTGAGATGGATTATTCATTTACAAAAGCCTACCTTAAATTTGTTCTCTGCCCACTAATGCAGTTGACTGAGAGAAGGCAAAGAAATATTCTTAGCCCCCCTTCAGCAAGTTTCCAGCTCCACCAGTGCCATTCACTAGTTTCAAAATCAATGTGGGGACTGACTACTTGGGGTTAGATGTGATATGATTCTCCCATGGCCTGGCCCTGGTTAGTGGCCCAAGCAGAAAGAACCTGATTTTTCTATTGTGATATTTCTTCAGAAGCTATGTTTGAAGAAAAAAACCACTGTAGCCTTTTTATAATACACTTTTCTGTAGTTATAATTTCTGTGGTGTCTACTGGTTGAGAGATGATAGGACTTTTTCATAGAATTTACACTCTAGTGGTTTGATAAATATATAACATGTTGAGAAGGAGTTTCATGGAAAAGTAAACATTATTCATCAGGGGTTTAGTTTCTCTTATATTTGCTTTCGGCTGCACAATATTATAAGTTGTTTGTTTTATCTTTATTTATTTTTCATTAATTTGGCTTTCTTTCTAGATCCTTTACCTAATCGAATCCAAATAAGGAGGATATTTAAGCAATCTTAAATATGGCGCAGTGGGAAATGTGTATATCCTTTTCTTTTATATTATCTTTTGTTCGGTCCTGAGGGCTGAAGGCAAAATGTGGTGAGGTGCTATTTTATAACATGTTTAATGCTTATCAGTAATTTTTTTCCCTCTGACCTTCTGCCTCAGACAATTAATTTTCTTGAACTGTTCACACACCAGAACATTAGGAAGGAAAAATAATGTTAGTACTAGTGAATATAATCTTGGAAGAAAAGCTGCACAATTATTCAAAGACCTAATCTTATCTCTTGTTTCATTTTTATATCACAAGTCTACATTTAAAAGTATTAGATATACTGTTCTGCTGTCCCAACACCTTCAAACCCCAGTAAATAAACGCTGCTAAGTGCCACCAGGAGTGAAAGAGCTTGTAATGAGAAGTGTGAGGAGATATGTGCTCCATTCATCATTCTGTTCAGTCCAATATTGAGGCTCTTGTTATCAGCAGGATTCGAGGCAGTGTCATCGCGGCTGGCATAAATCTTCTGTCAGAGTAGGTCGGACTGATGCCCTATTAAAACTCTGCTTTCACCTAATCACATAGTGACCTTTCAATGTCTTTAATTAACCTCTGACCTGAACCATGCCAGTGTCTTGTTGGTAGGTAAATCTATGGCATGACATTTGCTTATGACACTGCATTTGTCTTGGTTTAATCATCATACCTTTCAGATTATGGCTTGGCTGAAATACAGTCGGGATCCCTGCTAATAGTTGGATTAATTTTTAAAAGGTTAGAACATAATATTTTCCTCTGAGTTCCTCGTGATATCCTTGCAGACATTTCCCCCTGGAGAATTGCCCCCCCTTCACCTCTATAAAGTAAACTCTCAGTGAGCTTTTAATTTCACCAATGATGTCATCTTTTCAATCTAAACTTGTTCCTTTCAAATGGCCTGAGGAGTCAGAAATACACTAGATATTGTGATAACCAGAGGATAGACTTTTAATATATAAATTTGCCTCCCTTGTTTAAAACAATGAGGTACCACAGTGGCATAGAGGGAGAAGGAGAGGTGGAGGAGAGAGGACAGGAGGAAAGGGGAAAGAAGGAGAGAGGAGAGGAGAGGAGAGGAGAGGAGAGGAGAGGAGAGGAGAGGAGAGGAGAGGAGAGGAGAGGAGAGGAGAGGAGAGGAGAGGAGAGGAGAGGAGAGGAGAGGAGAGGAGAGGAGAGGAGAGAGGAGAGGAGAGGAGGATAGGAGGGGAGGGGAGGGGAGGGGAGGAGAGGGGGAGGGGAGAGGAAGGGGAAGAGAGGAGGAGGGGAAGGGAGGGGGAGGGAAAGGGGGGAGGGAAAGGGAAAGAAAAGGGAGAGGATGATAGAGGGGAAGGATAAACAGTGGAGGACAGTGGAGAAGAAAAGAGAAAGAAGGGGAGGGGAGAGGAGAGGAGAGAGGAGTAAAGGAGGGAAGCCTTTTCATCTTTGAGGAGTCTTTTCTTGAAAGTGCTTTTCTACTTACTCTATAATAAGTGTGCTTAAGGTCCAGAAATTTCGTTGAATAACAAAGAATTTCTTTGGATAACAAAGGGATTTCTCTAAACACAAACCACCATTTGTATCTCCTGAGGAATCTTAGAAGATGGGTACCTACGTGAATCAGTTAGTACTACAAAAGTAAAACATTTCTAATGAAACACGCATTTCTTACATACAAATACAGTTATAAGGATCGAACCAGCTGCTGACCCATTTTGATAGAGGAGATCTTTAAAAATGGCAAATCAAGCTAGAAGTTGCCCTGTGCAATATCAGACATGGGGGACAAAGGGGTTTATTATGTTATTCTCTTGCCTTGTGCATCTCTGAAAATGCCTGCGTTAATGTTTTTAAAAGACAAATAAATAAAATAAAAATGAAAATGGTTAAGTTGTGGACCAGGGTGTGGCTCATAGTTGTAGAGCAATTGCCTAGGCCCTAGTTCCATTGCCTGCACCACAAAAGCAAAACAATAAAAACAAACTGGAAAATTATGATTATCCTATATGTTGTAACATCATATGAATGAAACAAATATTGGAGCGACCAAAGGCTTTCAGACTTTGTACTCAATTGAAAGTCCCACGACAGTCTTAGACTGCATGATTGCTCTGATCGTCCTCAGTTACAACTCAGTGTCTCAATATTCCAAATGCTGGTTTTTATCAAATCTGAATGTGAAAGCATTTTCTGTCAATTTAACAGTAGTCAGTTAAGTCTACTCTGCTCTCTTCCCTGTCTCTTCACACCCACTGGATACATTGTGCACAGGCTGCAAACCGCAGCATCACTGTGGCATATGCAGCCTGTTGCTTCTCTGGGGGGCCTTCAGGATCCTAGGGGCTTAGTATGGTATAACTGTGTCAAGAATCACTTCTTCACAGTGAACATTAATGCCAGAACTATGTAGTCCCCAATCATAGACTTCATCAGATATCTTGGGTGCTTCCAGGAAGTCCCCAGACCATTGGCCAAGCCATTATGTCCATCCACACCAAGTTGCTGAACTTGGAGTCTGTGATTAAAGCCCCATGCCTGACCAAGTTCAAGTTCCCTGGCAACCAGCAGATATGCATCTCTAGGAAGTGTTGCTTTGACAAGTTTAATGAACATCAATCTGAAGACATGGTAGCTGAAAAGTGACTCATCCCAGATGACTATAGGTCAAAGGCCTCCTTCGTTGTGACTTCTTAGATAAATGGTGGACCTTGATCTCATGAGAGCCTCTTCTTTAATCATGCCTATTAATAAATCTACTTTCTACCAAAAATATATTTTCTTAAAGTTATATTGTGAATATTTTAGAAGCTGGAATGATAATAGTAATGATAATAATGCCTATCAATAGAATTACTTTGAAGATTAAAGAAAAGGTACTGATGGCACCTATAATGTTGTCTGGCATATATTGAGGTTCAATTTATTGTGGATACTGGTGAATCTATTTGCATCTGCATCATCTGCCATTTGATATCACCACCTTGGCTGATGCCCCAGACAAATGAAATCTTTTTCTTCCTAAATTGTACTATTTGATGGTTAACGATTTTGGAGCCATGCTTACTCTATTGGGCTGGAGGGGAAGCACAGCGGGTAGGGCATTTTCCTTGCACATGGCTGACCCGGGTTCAATTCCTCTGTCCCTCTCTGAGAGCCCGGCAAACTACCAAGAGTATCCCGCCCACATGGCAGAGCCTGGCAAGCTCCCCGTGACATATTTGATATGCCAAAACAGTAACAAGTCTCACAATGGAGACATTACTGGTGCCCGCTCGAGCAAATCGATGAACAATGGCAGGACAGTGCCACAGTGCAGGGTTACTTACACTATCAGCACTTTACCAACTGTACCATCAAGAACAAGTTACTTAACTTTTACCATTTCTCACATACAGAAGTCTAGAAAACAACCATATTTAACTATAGATCGATTAAATGGTTAACGCATCAAAAGTGCCCTGTCATATTTCGTTGCGTGTTTTATTCTCTTTACCAAGCATTGTAGCCAGCGTCTAGTTAGCATTCAAAATATACTAGGATTTTATTATTGTATTCATTTATCCTATTACTTAACTATAAAATATTACTGTATTATCTATCATCAATGGACTTGTTCTACTTCTATCTCACATATCATTTATTTGTTTAGTATTTCACTTATTTAAGAAATATTCTCTGCGAAGATCTTACGTCTCAAGCTCTGGGGTTAAGATAACAAGAAGCTATAAGACACACAATGCTTGCTTTTATAGAGCAAAGAGATTAAAGAAGTCCAATAAATGAACAATGGTATAGCTTTGCCAAGGATCATGAAGTAGAGAGATTCAACTCTGTGGGAGAGAGGGGGTTCAGTGAATTGAGTGGAAATCTGAGGAAGGCATAGCATGGGATGAAGACTTATGAAGATTTCCATGTTATACTACAATTTTTTATTTTTATCCGAAAGCTATTAGGAAGTACTAAATCATGTATGATAAGATCTGTGTTTTCAAAAGCTCACCTTAATGATCACTAGAGTAAATCGGAACGAGACAGGGGGAGCGAGAGCAATAGTACCGTGGGTAGGGTACCTGCCTTGCACACAGCTGACCCAGGTTCAATCCTTGGCATCCCATATGGTCCCCTGAGCATCACCAGGAGTAATACTTGAATGCAAGGCCAGGAGTAACTGAGTATTGCCAGGTATGACCAGAAAAGCAAAATAAAATAAAATAAAATAAAAATAAATTTTTTAAAAAATGATACAGGAACATTGAGGAGATGTTAAATGTAAATATATTTTATTAATTAAATACATTTAAATTAAAATATATTTAAATTCAATGCAAATGATGTATAGTATATAAAATGCTATGGTGCTGCTCACCATCATGATTCTTTTTCTTTGCATCTTAGAAAAAAAGTTAGATTCATAACTCTTTGCAGGAACAAAAAATGGTTGAAGAAGAGAAAGTTCTAGTCCTTTAAACCTTATTTTTCACACTACGTATTAATGTTAAGGATCAAGACATACCACAGAGTCCTCTGAGTTTGTGGTACTCAGCTATTTTTTTCGCTGCAACCACAAGAGACTAAGGCTGTTTGTGTTTATTGCCTTATATGATGGGCAGTCACATGCCCTCTAATTGGAAGGTTGCATGCCAAACCAATGACCTAGCCTCATAAAAACCCAGTAGTTATACTGATGGGGATCAGTATAATGCAATTAAGAGTTATGAAACTCACCTCTCAACCTGAGGCCTAACAAGGACAGAAGAAAGCGAACACCTTTAACTTGAGAGTGCTCGTGGCAATCAACTTCTTCAGAGGCAAGGTGGCTAGTTTATTCATATTTCCTCCTGCAGATGTTTATTTAACTCTTATTATTTAACAGCTTTCTTCTATGTATTAAAAAGTACACTGAGTACAACCTTGAAAGGTACATTTGCTATGTCATGGGATTTTTAAAGGTACTTTTAGTGCTGGAGAGATAGGACAAGTATTAGGCACTTGCCTTGCATGCTGTTGACTCAAGTTCTGGACAGGAATAATCTGAGCACAGAGCAAGGAGTAGCCCCTGAGTAGCACCAAGTGCAACAAAACGAATATATATAAACATATATACATATATATGCATATTTTTGTAGCTTACATCACAATAGTATTAATGTTTATAGTTTTGATATATGAGGTCACTGCACCTTCAGTACCACCAAATTATCTATAACCCTCCACTGCTGTCCTGGTTTGTCTTTCCTTCCCTGACAAACCTCTTTACCTCCACTGCTTGGTAATCTCAATTTCGTAAATCAAGACCAAGAGTTTGTCATCATTTGATGGTTCCTGGTCTCTTGTTTTATTTCTCTACATACTACAGATGACTGAGTGAGATCATCCAGTATTTGTTGTTCTCACTCTGACTTATTTTTCTCAGCATGATACTTTCCAGTTCTATCTAAATGCAACAGACCAGGAGATTTCATCTTTTCTTACAGCTGAGTGGTATTCCATTGTATATGGCATACCCTACCATAAATAAAATAAAATACAACAATTTTCTATTTTATTTTGTTTTGGGTGATCACATCTAGCTGTGCTCAGGGACTACTCCCCGATGTGCTGTTTGTGTGCATATATATTTTCAAGGTAATGTTTTTATGTTCATGGAGTAATGCCAAGCAGTGAAATTTCTGGGTCATCTAGAAGACATGAGATT
Source organism: Sorex fumeus (assembly GCF_029834395.1). NCBI lineage: Eukaryota > Metazoa > Chordata > Mammalia > Eulipotyphla > Soricidae > Sorex > Sorex fumeus. The sequence continues at coordinate 38,608,422 of NW_026606092.1, read as the reverse complement.
TAAAGGGAAGGGTCAACATACATAATTGGCACTTTGTGTATTTATCTCACTTGGCCATCAAGACAACTCCACAAAATAGAAATTATGGTCTCCACTTTAGGGTACTTGGGATTTGAACCTAGCTCAATTGACATAAATCCCTTCCATTCAAACATGCAATTCACTAAAATAAAATCCTTTTCCAGAGATATTCCCTAAGGAGGGAAAACTGCCAAGGCACACTTTCTCTCCTGTGCCCTTTTGAAAGCACAGCTTAGTTTCTGAATTTCAAAACCACTGGCATTTGGTACTAGGTAGTTTTTGTTGTGTGGGACTGTTCTGTGCACTGTAGCATGTTCAACAATATGCCTGTCCTCTGTCTACTGAATGTATTAATACTATAGTTGTGGTGACTAAATCTGCCCCTAAACTTTCCAAATGTCTCTAAGGAACAAAGCCATTCCTGATTGATAACAAAGGTCAGAAACTAAGGACTGGCAGATGTGAAAAAAAAAAAAAAAGAATAACCAATACTGATGCTGATGCAGCGAGAAAGGGACTCTCATTCATTGTTGGTGGGAATGCCAATTGGTCCAGCCCTTTTGGAAAATAATATGAGTGTTCCTCAAAAACCTAGAAAGTGTGCTTTTACACAACCCATCAATACCACATCTGGGGATATACCCCCGGGGTCCCAAAAATATACTACAGAAAAGCCATCTGCACTATGGAAGTTCATTGCAGCACTATTCGCAATAGTCAGAATTTGAAAACAACCTGAGTGCCTGAGAACAGATGACTGGATTAAGAAACTATGGTGCATTAATTCCCCAAAGTAGAGAGAGAGAGTAAGAAGGAAATTGTCTGTCATGGATGCAAGGGGTACGGTGGGATTGAGTGGGGGAGAAAGATACTGGGGACACTAGTGGTGGAAAATGTACACTGATGGAATGATGAGTGTTCATCATTGTATGAGTAAAACTCAAACATGAAAGCTTTCTAAGTGTAACTCATGGTGATTCAATAAAAAATTTTTAAAAATTATGGTACATCTACATGGTGGAATACTATACAGCCACTGGGAGAAATGACGTAATGAAATTTGCTTATACATGGATGGACATGGAGAATGTCATGCTGAGTTAAATGACTGAGAAGGAGAGGAATAGATGTAGAATTATTGCACTTATGTTTGGGATGTATAAAAAAACAGAGTAGGCGGATAATACCCAAGGGCAGTAGAAACAAAGGCCAGGAGGACTAAACCATGGTTCAAAGCTTGCTACAAGTGGTTGAGTGGGAAGGGCGGTTAGGAGAGGGAAATCCACTATGACAGTAATAGCTGGAAGTGATCACTCTGGACAAGAACTTAGTAATGAAAGTAAGTAAGGAGACGATAAACATGAAAACCTTTCATTACCTGTATTGCAAACCATAATGCCCAAAAGGAAACAGAGAGAGAGAGAGAGAGAGAGAGAGAGAGAGAGAAGAAAATTGCTTGCCATTGCCACAGAGGCAGGCTGAAGGGTGTGGAGTGGTGGGAGGGAAACTGGAAATATTGGGGGTGGAAAATGTACACTGATGAAGGGATGGATGTTGGAACGTTGTATGACTGAAACCCAATGGTTAACAACTTTATAACTGTGTATCTCATGGTGATTCAATTTAAGAAAAGAAGAACTAAACCTGAGATTCACCAGCAGTGAAAATGCAGTCAAAGTAATTAAAAAAAATCTATTGACAATAACCAAGAGAAGAGAATTGCAAGATAGAAATTGCTGAGAGAATTAACAATTCCAAAGAAGTTACATAAGTTATGGACTTAAAAGAATTATTTGATTTGGTAATGAGGGGCTTTCTGGTGATCCCAGAGAAGAAAGTTTCTGAGAGCTAGAGGAGAAAGAGACAGAAGCCTGAAGGGGATTATTAACAGATGAATGGCATTGGATGAATAAGCATAAACTCTCAGTAAGCTTGAGAATATTGTAGGAGTGATGTTGTACAAACTTTGGGCC